>NC_046292.1:44228891-44828891 GCF_004115265.2 Rhinolophus ferrumequinum
TCTGATCTCTTCATTCTCATAAGCTCACTGCTATAGTGACTCTAATCTCCCAAATAAAGATAAAATTTGGGAGGATGAACCATGGTCTTGAGGTTGAACCAGTGAAGATCCAGACACATCTCTATGTTACAGGCACCATTTTAAAAGATATGTCCATCCACAAAGAACTTCAGGAACCTCGTTCAATTCACAAAACAGTAGAAGGTCAGTGTGAAATGAAATGAAATGCCACACACTTTTAAAGAGGATTGTTAATAAGGCAAACACAAAGTTGATTTTAACCAGAGATAAGCAACATAAGCATGTTTTTCTAAGTGTTCTAGGGCAGTTTTTCATCTTAGGAAAGTCCATCAGGCTATTTACTACTGGGTCCCCTTTCTAAATGCATAGATTCCACCACTGGACTGAGTCATAAATGTCTATAGTTTGTCTATAACACAACTCTTTAGCCAAAAAGACCTATACCAAATGCTTTGGAACATATATTATAAAGAGATCATTCATTCAATGTCCTTTGCTTTCTTCAGTTTCACTGTTTACTCCCAGCTAGGCTTCTTTATTTCATGAGAAGTAATTCTCCTAAATAAATTCTAGTTGTAAAATGACTATCTATCTATCTATCTATCTATCTATCTATCTATCTATCTATCTATCATATATATATATATATATATATATATATATATATATATATATATATATATTTTAATAATGAAAAGTCTTGAGTTTCAGAGTTAAGGCTTAATAAGTATATCTTCCAAACGAGGGACTATACAATGGATATATATTGGGTGAGAGATATCTATTCTACAGAAAACAGAGAGTTTATTTCTAAAGCACCCCACAGCAGTACACAGAGATTAAACCCTAATATCATCTAAAGAAAATGTGGCTCTACTCTAGCTATTACCAATGACAAATCATTAAAAGAACGCTCACAAATCCCAGGCTCCCTCCAAATCACTGCACTGTCTTCCTTCTGATCATGAAAAAGAAAGAAGCTTCATGATTCCTGTACTCACTAAGTTGACCATTGAACATACTTGTGACTGTTAAACAGTATCAGATAGTATATATCAAGTATGTAAGTGCTGGAAATAAGTACTGAAGGAATTGAGAAGAAATAGAATGTAGAAGGTTTCCTGGAAATTTGGGGAAAGGTGAAATAGAGGGAAAGAGAAGGACATCCCAAGCAGTAGAAATGCTTTACTAAAGCAGTAAAGGCATGAGTTAAGAGTAGCATATTCCAGAGAAAAGGCAGAAACATATATGTCAAAAAAAACAATGGAAAATAAAGTTAAATACATAGCAGTAGTCCACTACTTGAAAAGAAAAAAGTTAATATTAAAATCTACATCTAGCTCAACGCCCTGCTTTGGGAGAAAACTACCTTTCGTTGAATTTAATTATCTTTTTGAGTAAAAACATGACTTAGATACTCTTGATAATCTTCAAAACTTAGCATTTTTTGCCCACTTCCTACAGGTACTGGTTGTATCAGGGCTTTGCATTCCTTATCACGGAATCTGCAGAATAACTCTACGTGTTAGGTACAGATGTGCTTCCCGTGTCACCATAAAGAAACTCAGACCAGAAAGATTAAGATACATTTCCAAGTAACAGAGTAATTAAGCCCGGACGTGGTGCGGGTATTTCTGATTCTAGAACCTAAGGCTTTAACTTTCATAGCACTTAGCCTCTCATAATACTTCCAGGATGGTGACATTCGGTGGTTTGAGGGTGGGGTTCTGTTTCTTAAATAGTAACACTCAACGCTCCTCCCCTTCAGGATTCCCGACTAAGGAAACTATGCAGACAAAGAAAAGTTGTAGAAAAGAAACAAGCAAGTGATTGACCAGGTCAGGGTTTCTCTAATAAGCTGGAAGAAGCACATGGCTGGTGTTAGTAGGTGTAGGAAGGGCTTCCTACTTCTGACTGTATCTAATGTGGCCACATGTGCAAAGTAGAACCAACCTGACATATCTACAAGATGCTGAGAGAGAAAACAGCCAGCCAGCTAGTCCAAAACAAGGGTGTGATGACCACATAACAGCAGAAAACGCAAGGCAGCAAGTAGAGACCTAGCCTTTGGATACATCAGATCAGAAAATCTCCCATACTGATACAGAGGGAGAGGGGGAAGAAATGATCTGAGATATTACTTCCCCTGAAGGCAAAAGCAGAAATGTGGAAAAGGAGGCAAGCCGTCCCACCTACACACACACACACACACACACACACACACACACAAACACACACAGAGAGAGCAAGGACAAAACCATGCATTCAAATAGCTTCTGCAGTTCCCTGGGCATTTTAACATTTATTACTTCATTTGTACTTCACAACAGCCCCTTGAGGACAAAACCAAGACACAAAGAGGTTAAGTGACTTCCCTAAAAGAAGACGGCTAGTAAATTAGACACCTAGCCTCCCTAATTCTACCTTCATCCTTCTGAAGTCACCAGCACAATTCTCATCTCACCATTGAATGTAGGGAGTGAAAAGATTAGACAGGGAGAAGAACCATTTTAGTTTGGTTAGACCACTTAGACACGTTCCAATTCCAGCATTTCCCCTAAGTCTTAGTTCAAATTTTAGATGATTCAAAAAGAAGACAAGAAACATTATAATAGCACATTTCTTAGTCCTATCCAAACTATAACTTGTTTTTTATAATTACCAATTTTTAAGTATTACAATGGTTTCAATCATTGAAATCAACTCAAGAATGAGATTATTATGCTAAGCGAAATAAGTCAGAAAAAGTCGAGAAACTGAAAACAACAAAGGAACAAGACAAACAAATAATCAAAAACTCATAGACATAGACAATAGTTTAGTGGTTACCAGAGGGTAAGGGGGGAGGGAGGTGATAGAAGAGGGTAGATGGGGTCAAACATATGGTGATGAAAGGAGAACTGACTCTGGGTGGTGAACACACAATGTGATATACAGATGATGTAATACAGAATTGTACACCTGAAATCTATGTAACTTCGCTAACCATTGTCACCCCAATAAACTTTAAATAAATAAATAAATAAAAAGTAGTAAAACAGTAAGAAAAAGTATATATTACATATAAATTCATAAGCAACATTTTTAAAAGGTATCATTTTCTACTAACAAAAAGAATTATTCATGTGAAAAAATTATTTCTTCATAGTTGCTAAGAATGCCTTTCTCAGAGTCATTGCTTCGTACAGTCTATCTGAGTGGTAGCCCTGCCTTGTTCAGGGCACAACCTGCATGGTCTCTACAGAAACATTGGTCTGCCTATTTATACCATACTATCTCAATCCCCACACAATTACTGAATCAATGAACCAGAAATATGATCCATCTATTCTTTATTTTTAGTTTTTTTTAATTGAGGCATAATTGACATATAACATTGTACAAGATTAAGGCATACAATGTGTTAATTTGATACATTTACGTATTGCAATACAATTACCGCCATAGTGTTAGCTAAAATCTCTGCCACATCACATAATTTTTTTTGTGTGTATGTGGTGAGAACAATTAAGACCTAGCCTCTTATCAACTTTGAAGTTTATAATACAGTACTGTTGACTCTAATCACTGCACTGCACATTAGATCTCCAGAACTTCTTTATCTACTATTGCAAGTTTATACCCTTAAACAACGTCTCCCCAATTCCCTCAACCTCATCCCGTGGTAACCACCATTCTACTCTCTGTTTTTACCAGATTGGCTTTTCTAGACTCCACATATAAAGGATATTGTACAGTATTTATCTCTCTCTGTCTGACTTATCTCACTTAGCATAATGCCTTCAAGGCCCTTCCATGTTGCTGCTATTTTTTAAACAAATACTGCGCACATACTATGTGTGAGCCCAATGCTAGCTTCTGGTGATACAACAATGTACAAGACAAATTTCTTGCCACCAAAACCTCACAGGTTAGTGGGATAAAGAGACAAGTAAATATACATTTACAATTCAATGTGATAACTGTTTTGACATAGAAAAACATGTTAAGCACTTTTGAGCACTTTTAAAATAGCACTCATACGATTGTTGTGAGGACTGAATGAATTACTGTGTAAGAAGCCCTCAAGTGCTTCTTATGCACTAATCCATTCACTCCTCACACCCACAATACTATGTAAGTGCTATTATTAAGCCTGTTTTACAGATGAGAAAACTAAGGCACAGAGCAGATAAGCAATTTTACACAGATCCAGAATGCCTTGGGACTCTGAACTTGGCTCTGAACTTGGGAGTCAGATTCCAGAGCCCACAGGATTTAATCACTACCCAACACTACCTGTTCAGCAGCAAACATTCAAGGAGCTGTGGGTGTACAGAGGGGAGGGAGTCTCGTCCAGCCTGGGTGTTGGACAATGGCACACAATTCTTGTCTGTGTTACATGACTCAGTCTCTGTTCATGCCAATACTAAAGTGAATATTCAGCTCTGACCTCCAGCGCCTCCCCTCAAAAGCAGAGTTGTGCATCAAACCAAGTGACACAGTTGATTTTGTATCAGCCTGTCATATTATTAGTCAGTTAAGCCTTGGGAAACTGACAAAGAAGCAGATGTTAGGAATATTATATGTAGTATAAATATCATAATGATGTGCAGTTGTCAAAAGCATCTCCTTTCTTAGTTAAAAATCAGAGCATTTTATGTGGGAAATTTCTTACAAAGCCAAGGTTTCAACCGAGGGAAAGAGGAAAGCATAAACATGAGAAGCCCAAGGAAAGGTAGATGGAAGCAGAGGACAAATGTTTAGTCTATGTCTAATAGTCTGCAAAGAACATGTGCAATCTGGAAATATTCTAGGGGGAATTGCCAAGGCCAGGCGAGCTCTGTACAGAGGTATGAATGCTGCATATTCAGAAAGCATCAGCCGGCACTCTCGGAGGTAGGTTGCCCTTTGTTTTGCTCCAGTGGAATGACAT
The DNA here is from genome assembly GCF_004115265.2 of Rhinolophus ferrumequinum. Classification (NCBI taxonomy): domain Eukaryota; kingdom Metazoa; phylum Chordata; class Mammalia; order Chiroptera; family Rhinolophidae; genus Rhinolophus; species Rhinolophus ferrumequinum. The sequence continues at coordinate 44,233,828 of NC_046292.1, forward strand.
AGGAATACAGCAGAAAGGACTCGCTCTCTAGTAAGCATTTAATATGTGTCAGGTGCTACCCCGGATTCCTTACATTTATCATTCAATCTTCAGAATAATATTACAAGAGAAATAGTTTTATCTCCTTGCAATTGAGCAAATGAATCTCAAAAACGTACCCAAAGTCATACTTGTAAGTTACCTCGTAAGAATTTGAATCTACGACCTGACAGCTATGGAAGACCTTTCAACTCTTATGCTTCCCCCTCTGAGAATATTTAGGACTCTTTTATCGGATATCACATAACCTTTAGGTTAGTGTTCCCAAGATCCATGAATGTCTGGAATATCTTTTCATCTCAACTATCTTTGAAGTACCTAAAATACAATGGATTCTCAATAATTTTGAAAAATATTCTTTAACAGACTTTTTTTAGCATAGTTTTAGATCACAGTGTCACGGCAAAATTGAGGGGAAGGAAGGGGCAGAGATTTCCCGGATAGCCTCTTCCCCATATATGCACAATATTTCCCACAATCAACATCTCATGCCAGAGTGGTATTTGTCACAGTTGATGAACCTCTATTGACTCATCATTCTCACCCAAAGTCCATAGTTTCCATTAGGGTTCATTCTTGGTGCTAACATTCTATGTGTTAATGTATAATGACCATTACAGTATCATACAAAATAGGTCACTGCCCTAAAATCTTCCGTGCTCTGCCTATTCATCCCTCCCTTGCCCCTGATCCTTGGGCAACCAGTGATTTCTTTACTGTCTCCGCCGTTTTGGCTTTTCCAGAACGTCATATAGTTGGAATCATACAGCACGTAGCCTTCACAGATGCTTCTTTCACTTGGTACTATAGGTTGGTGCAAAAGTCTTTGCGGTTTTGCAATTGAAAATAACTGCAAAGACAGCAATGACTTTTGCACCAACCTAATACTGGTAGTATGCGTTTAAGTTTCCTTCCTGTGTTTTTCATGGCTTGATAACTCATTTCTTCCAGATGCTGAGTAATATTCCATCGTCTGGAGGTACTACAGTTTCTCCATTCATTTACTAAAGGACATCTTGGTTGCCTCCAAGTTTTGGCAATTAGGAATACAGCTGCTATCAACCGCATCAACAGTGTGCATGTCTTTGTGTGGACGTAAGTTTTTCAACTCCTTTGGGTCAATACCCAGGAACAGGAGTGCTGCTGGATCATATGATAAGAGCGTGTTTAGTTTTGTAGACACACCAAACTGTTCTCCAAAGTAGCTGTAACATTTTGCATTCCCAGCAGTATTGAATGAGAGTTCCTGCTGTTCCACCTTCTCTCTAGCATTTGGTGTTAGTGTTTTGGATCTTGGCCATTTTCATAGATGTGTAGTCAATAAACATCTTCTCAATTAATACATTTTAAAAAGCATAAATTAAGATGAAATCAAGTTTTAAATCATTAAGAGAGCAGTGTTATAAAACCTATTATTTACACCATCACTTTTAGAAGATCAGGAGTAAAGGGAGAGTTTCCACAGTCCAGCCCAAACCTACCACTTTCTTTCTTTGTTTCTGATCTATATGTATTTAATAATTAGACCTTCATAATTTTCAAATAAGAAGGTGTCCTGTCACAGCAACTAATCAACAATTACAAATTTTGGTCATTTGATATCAAATTCAGGAAACATGACTCGTTTCCTTTCCAGTATCAACAGTCAGAACTTCACTGCCTAACCTATCACTTGCGTATTACCACCCATGCTCTTCTGGGAAACTGTCCTGTCCGCTCCAGAGAGGCAATCTGCTAAGTGTGTGGTGTGCTGCCGGTGGGGAGTGATAGAGATGTACTTTGCAATCTTAATCTAATCTTGGATTACTCTCATTGCTACATTGTAGTCTTCTCTAACTACTGTGCTCTGCTCCTCCAATCAGAGATGCAAGTATAGTTGTATCTCTTTTATTATGATAATTAATTGCTATGGGGCTAGCTGCCATTATTAGGAGGAAAAACAATACCTCTACATTGACATTCTCCTACTTATGAGACTTCCAAATATTAAAACAGAGTAAAGCTACAATAATTTAGACTGGCACACATATAAATAGAACAATGTCAAATTATGGAGGAAAAATACACCACATGCATAGAGGAATTTAGTATATAATAGGTGGCAGCTCACTTTGGAGAAAACTGGATCAATGAATAAACAGAATTAGTGGGATAGGTACAATTTGGGTAGTGGTGGGGAATGTTGGAACCCTACTTCATCCCTTACACACAAATGAATTTTAGACCTATCAAAATTTTTTACAATTAAAAAGAAACTACAAAAATGCTTGCAGGAGGAATAGAGACAGTGGAAATGTAACAACCATGTGCAATGTCAGAGGGGTAGTAGGTTGGGAGAGGGGGATTATCACTTTGTGAGGAGTGTAAATGTCTAACTATTACATTGTTTTGCACACCTGAAACTAAGAAAAAATATGCTTGAAGGAAATATGTGATTTATTTTAACAATTTAGGAGTAGGGAATCCTTTCAAAGAATAACACAAAACCCTGAAACTTTAAGCAAATCAATAAATCTGAACACATAAAAATAGAATGTTTATGAATGGCTAAAAAATAGTCAGAAGACAAATGAAATATTTGGGGAAACATATATGCAACCCATATCACATCAAAGGGATAATTTTCCTAATATATAAAGTGTCGTCAGAGAGCAATAAGAGAAAATATGACTAATCCCATTGAAAATGGTCAAATTATATGTACATAGTTTACAGAAGAATACAAATGGGTTTTTAAAATAAGAAATGATGTTCAATCTCACTCATAATGAGAAAATATACTAAACTGCCACTGCTCTCTTAAAAATTGGCAGTGATCCATAGTTTGAAAACACAATCAGATGGTGAGGGAAACAGGCACTCTCGGATACTATTGGTGGGAGAGTACGTTGCCACACATGCAGTGGAGGACAAATTGGAAGTCCCTGTCAGAATTATACAGGTACATACACTTTGACCTAGCAATTTCACTTCCTTGTATTTAACAAATTGATATACCTGCACATGCACTTGTGTTTATTTTATTGCATCAGAAACATCAAAAAGGCCAAAACTGCTGGAACAGAGAGAACCAAATATAAAAGAGTAGAAACAAAAATGAGAGATAAACAGGGACCAGATGATAAGGGGCCTTGGAGACCACAGAAGGACTTATATTCCGAACGAGATGGGAAACCAGTGGAGGGTTTTGAGCAGAGAGAATTAAGAGGTTACTTTTTGGACCTGCTAAATGGAGATGTCAGGATGGATATACAAGTCTGGGCTTTACACAAAAGAGGCTGGCTATGTAAACCTGGAAGTCATCAAGTTTCTCTTTGCTCCAAGGGAGTTGCTCTGTAGGGTCATGTGTTCTGTGGAGTTCTTTGTCGCCAGCACATATTAGTCAGGTCTGCCCCAGTCTGCGTGGTCAGGTATCCCACCTTCACGTCATGCACAGCAGGTGTTTGGGTCTCTACTCTTCCTCAGCAGGCAAACCGATCTATCCATGCCTGAATTCTGTGTGTCAAAGGATCTAAAGAGCATAGCTTTTGCTAAGTCACATACACGCAAGTCCAGTTAAGCTCTTCTGCTAGGACCATAGATGTATACTCATCTTAATTTTTAAATTTTCCTTCTTCAGGAGGGACCACGTAACTAAATCTCCTCTGAACTAAAAAGAACTGCTTTGTGCACCCACACATAGCTATACGGACAACTTAATCTCACTAAAAGTTTTTAGTTATGCCGTACTAAGACTTTCATAGTGTTTCTATAACCTTTCGCTACCTTTTGTAGATTTCTTAAACATTTTCCCATCTTTGTCTATTCCTCCCCCGTTAACATCTGGATTATTCATCTGTTTCTGTTTAAAAATATGTGTCATTCAATCTTTAAGACACGAAAATCAAGGCACAGTCTTCTCACTAGCAGAAGGAACCGTGAGAAAAATCACTTCATTTCTGTAAGCCTCAGTTTTCTTACTTTATAATGAATTCCTATCTCTAAGAACAGAACAACTTATATTTTGGGGCTTTTTATAGTTTGCATCTTAAATTGATGATGATGAAGAAGATATTATTTGGTGATGCCCTGGTGAAGTACGACCTTGTCATGCTGTTTGCAGCACAAGAAGGAAGAAGTTGGCAAGTGAAGTGGAAGTGTTAAAAGAATTCTTAGCATGCAGTTGTAGGAAGAACATAAATTAGTAGTAGTAACAGTAGTAGTAGGCTGAATTGGCAATTAATTAATTAGCTGTGTGACCTTGGGAAAACTTACCTAACCTCTCTGGTTGCTAATCTGTGAAACAGGCAATAATAATTCTATTCATGGGATTGTTATAAGGATTGTTATATATTGTTATTAAATATAAAATTTAATTGTGGTGAGGATAAACCTCAATACTGTGTGTGATATCTTGACAGTGGCACCAAACACTTAGTCAACTGAGATTATATTATCCTCATCAGCACCAGGGAGGAAGGTCAGCTGAAGCAGGGCAGATGGAGGATCCAGGGAGGAAGTGAGTGAGTACCAGGTCAGGGCAAGCCAGGAATTCAGGTACAGAGGCCAGGGGAGCTCCGAGTGTTCAAAGTTAAGCAGAAGAAAATAGGTGTAATGGACATTCAGACTTCAAAGAGCAATATTTCCTCCAGATCAAACTAGAAACAAGCATGGATTGAGTTTGTTTGCACCAGGGGCATGGTAGAACATAATGATCCAGAAGTTGGATTTTGTCCCAGGACCAGCATGGGTTTTCATCCTGACTCTGGAACATCCTGGCTGTGTAACTCTGTTACCCAAACCACAATTCCTCATCCACAAAGGAAAAGAGAAAAGTGATAGAATTTGGTCACTGAAAGCCCACCCCAAACCCCAATGATATCATCCTCATCGTGGTGTCAGGCGTTGAGAGACAGACTGTCGTGGAAAGAAGTGCTCAGTCCCTAGAAGCGACCTGGCTTGAATCCTTGCTTAAGTATTTATTATGTGACTTTGGAATGTTTCTTAATCTTTCTGAGCCTGAGTTTCCTCAGCTATTAATTAGAGATAAAAATTTATAATTGAGATTAGGTAAGCAAAACATGATTACAATGACTAACGCATAACATGTGCTTTAAAATGGTGATCACCGTTGTTTATGATTTCTCCTGACCAGGCACTGTGCTACATCTTGGGGATATGACGTGAACAAGAATACATTTCATACTACGCCATGTAACACTTTACAGCTATTTAAAGACAGGTACCATGTCCCTCTAGCCCTATCCACCTCAGTCTTCTCAAGTTCCAGAGCTAGTCCTCCCATGACAATATTTCCCCACACAACCCTCTTCTGCCTCGCCTTCCCTGCATCAGCTTTGTTTCATCAATGCCCCTTCAAAATATGGCACCCAGAATGGAGACAATATCCAGCCAGAATGTGGTCAACCTGGAATAATACCATGGGATAAAAATTTGGCTTTGGCCTTAACCTACACTTCAGCTGATCCAGCCAATGTCTCCATTGGTTTATATAGCCCTGCAACAGTCGAAGAGGAAACGATGGTGGAGGTGCTGAACTCATTGGTACAGTGGCTAACCTGAGTAAGAATTCAGTGGTTTTCAGCAAGCTTAAAACTAAAGAAGCAAAGGTCCTGTATGGAGATGCAAAGTAGACTCATGGAGCAGGAGGAGTTCACTACACCGCCTTATTCTTTAAGCAGCCAGGGTCGCCCTAATTTTGCACCATTGAGAAGATGGATGTTTCAGTCGGGGGTAGGAGGAAGGGAGGAGATTAACATGACTAAGAATAGAAATACTTACCCAGGAAGAAATAAGCTTTTAGTATATTTTAAAGGCAGACTTCCTAGTAAAACTGAAAAGATCTTTATTATTAATGTCAAATATCCTTTTTCACAGCTCATAAATCCTCCCAGAGGAACAGAATGGAGTGAAAGCAGATTTATACTCTCCTACTAGGGCAGAGTCTTTTCTACCAATGCCTCATATAACCCAAAAGGTCATCAAAATCAGCAGCTTTAAGACAGGCAACAGGTAGTTACTCCAACCTCAGAATATAAACAACCCCTTTTAAATTTGAAAAAGAGGAGTCCTATAATACAGATCAGATTCTCTGAGCGTTCATGAGGACCATTTTCTGCTCTTTGATTTATGTGCCTAGGCCTGAGTGTCAAGAAGCCTGAGAAATCACAGCTGGATTAAAGAGATGAGCTTAGCATGAAAGTCGCACACATTTTGTTTTATAAAAGAAGCTCAAGCATCAAGGTTTGAATGGCTCGGCACCTCTTTAATCAAACCAGGGCCGCTCAGTCCAGGGCTTTGTAAGTGAGCTAATTAGTAATGTGCCAGAGACTTACCTGGTTAATCAAATGATTAATCACTTGGTAGGCTTCATTCCTCTTGTTTCCTGGCTGTCTTTGGCTTTCCTATTTGGGTTTTTTTTTTTTTTTTTTTTTTGTATTTTTTTGGAAATTAGCATTTTAATAGCTGGCAGTCACCATTCAGGGTAAAAAAATGGCACTGTCCCATTTTAACCATTTTTTGTACAAATAAAAATGAGACAGAAAAGATTATTTTCTGGGACTATGAAAAGAATAGTTCTCGACGATGGCTTCACCAAGAAATGTTAAGCCATTTCTGAGAAAACACGGTGTTTGAGTAGAAGAGGATTTGAAGCGCTATGGAAGGTTTGAGCATCAAGCCTTTGCATATGCAATCTTGGTTGGAGAAAAGGTTCCTGAACCTTTTTAAGAAGATTCCTATGACTGAAAATCAGCAGACTAGATTTCCATGTTTCTTCCTCTTATTTATTTAATTTTTTGATATTTAAAGTAACCTTTAAAAGAACAAGAAAGTTGGCCATTTTGGTAAACTCTAATATGGAGAATAAAAATGCATATTTCATAGCTTTATCGAGCTATTGATTAAGTTAACTTGAGTGCACTTTTAAGTCCTTCATCCTTTGGAACAAGGCATATTAAAACAGAATAAATACATCTTCTTAACTAAAATGTGCCAGCTCTGATATTTTCCAGATTAATGGCATTCTTAAGGTTTAATATCTAAACTTTTAAGGAGTTCAATTATATTTTTTCAAAGATAATACAATGGTCCAATTTCATATCAATGTCTTAAAATACTTATCAGTCATAAGAACATATAAATAGCTAAGAACCATAACAAATTTATTAGTTACCAACGACTCCCTCATTATGTCCCTATAATCACCCATGACAACCCGTCTTCCCAATCGGTCCATATGATCGATCAGCCCATCCTTCATAACCCTGTGGTTCTGTACCATGGACCATAGGAAAGCGTCGTCTGATGACCCCAGTGGGATTTTAAATGCATGACAGCATAACAACAATTATAAATCTGTTGTTAACAGTAATTCCCTTTGTTTGGACTGCCAGGTAAATTTTCTCCCATTGCCACACATGTAAAATGTCTACCTGTAGTACAGAGAAGATGATCAAATAAATATTTTGCTTTTTGAAAGACCAGTGTAGGTGGCTCCTGAAGGTAGGTGTGAATGATGTGAAGTGTCAATAGACCTCCATCCTTTAAGCCTAGTGATTCTCAATCCATCTAAAGATAGCAACATTCCTAGGAGGAATACTTCAAACTGCATGACTTGTTGCCTCTTCAAAGACCTTGATTTTTTGCCATAGTGAACAACTGTTTCTGATAGGAGAGGGTCAAGCACTTCAGGAGTTGTGTGTGAGTAGCGCAGGGTGTGTGTGCGTGTGTGTTTGGGCCAAGGGATAGCAGAGGGTCAATAAACATTACGAGATGTACTGAAAAGCAAACAGGAGTTTTAAGCGAGGGAGTATTATAACTTTAAGGCAAAAGAGAGAAAACATGGGACGGGTGAATATCGAACTGGAGGGATCAGATTTCATTCACTGTTTCCTCATTAACTCCTGTCCCACAATGGTCAGATCTTCTAGAAGCCTATGATATAGGCACAACTTAGTTCTTGGAGCAAAAGCTTTGATTATCAATAACACTCAGAAATGAAGAATTCTTTGACAAGTGCCTCTAGGTTAAAGGACTCTTGGATAACTGGAAAACAGAGTCATCAAAAGAGAATTTAAAGTAAAGACTAAGTTTTCACCTAGTCTTCAGACAGTTACCATCCATGCAGACTTCCTGGGGGAGGCAAGGCTGTCCCTTCCTGGTCCAGGCATATCCTGTGTCCAGAAGCAGCCCTAGAAATATTGTGAATTAGGTCAAGGTATTCGTTTCCCCCTCCTTAATTTTACCCATCTCCAATCAGTTATCTAACAGCCTCCAGAATGATCCTTCTAAAATACAGTCTGACCTCAGTCTTCATGATAAATTTAAGGTGTCTTGGACTGGCTATGAGGTTATCCGGGATCGTCCCCTAATGCCCTTCTCAGCCTTATTTCCATTATTCTCTCACCTACGCTTTCTGCTTCTGGATCACATTTACCTGAATAAGCAAAAATTGTGTGGCAATTTTCCCCTCCAGACTAACACTAACCATTGTCAAGACTTCTTCAAGTAATTCTGGAATTCCACAGGCAGTTCTCACTCCGGAACAAGTCCACTAACGCCGGGTTCTACACCTAGACACGGGGCACTGCAGTGCCCACTGCTCCTATGTGCCACTCTGTTCTACCTCTCCTCTGCCAGGCCTCCCCTTCAGTGACTCAAAGACTTGAACGTCCTAAAGCTCTAGTGCAATGCCCTGCTCAAATGGAGGAGAAGATTCCTTTTGTGATTGGGAGGAGGAGGACCAAATGTATGTCTTTTACCCCCAAACTTCGCAGTGATTTAAACAAGAAGTTATTTTTATTTTTATATGACAGTTCTGTGCTTCCTAAGACCCAGCCTTTAAAAGAACCTAAGGCAAACTAGTAGACAAACCAAAATGGCAAGCACTGAATTATGTATGTCAGAGCTCTCTTTCCCTGGCCTCTGAAGGTAGAGGCCATTGCTATATCAAAATCTTTAAGTGGGATTCCTTCTCACCAGAGGACTTTTTTTTGGGGGGGTAGGGGGAAATCTGCTATTCCCTCCCTAAAACCTGACATCATTCTACTGATTCTCCAGACAGGCTCAAATTGCTCAGATGTGTCTGCCTGGATCCCACAAGTGAAAACATCGTGATTTCTTTCACAGGAGGATCAACAGCCCCAAAATAGAGTTCTATCAGGCCTGAGTCTGCAGTTTTCCAGACACTCTCAGACATGCCTGGATCCATGAACAGACATGACCCATGCTCAAGCTGAGACTTGAGGACACCTTAATTTATGGGTTGGAGGAGGAAAAAAAATGTACCTTGGGAAATGGAGGCATGTGAGCCACATTTTGAAGGAAATGTAGGATTTATGCAAATACTGTGGCAAATGAGTCATAAAGAGAAAGCATGACAGAGAAAACAGAACTATTATGGAGGCCACATACCAAAACAAACCATTTTAATCAAATTTTGTTAAGACGTCCAGAGAAGAATATACTAACATTCTTTGAGAACATAGTGACTCAAAGTAACAACTCAATAAATATTGTTGAATGAATGAGTGAATGGGTGAATTGTTTTATTTTCTTTAAGCAAATTAAATTTGGCTCTGAGCTCTTACTAAGGTCAGGGAGGATTCAATTTCAGTCATCTTTGGCGAGGATTTCCTTCCCTTCCTCAGGTTTTAAAAACAACCTTGGAGGTTTATATGGTGTCCACAAAAGGAGGGATTACTCTTCAGTGTTCACCATTCTTACAGTTGTCCATTCTATACATGATGGTACTGGGTGAACAGTCCTCCTCCATTGGGCAGGTCATGGTGCTCCAGGTGAGCTCAGAGATGCTCTCCCGGCAGTTCTTTCTTTTCAGCACAGGTTCAGCCACAGACCCAATGCCTGCTCCAAAAGCCTCAGTGTCAGCAACAGGCCTCCACAATCCTCTCACAGACTTGTGCCCATATTTGGTGCTTCGTATGCATAGGTCACTGTTCTCTGCCACTCATGAAAACACCCAAAATCCTACCTAATCCTGTCTCAGTCAGAGAAAAGGGAAATTCATCCTCTGACTTTTGGATGAAACCTTTCTATTCCCTTGAGCCACAGAACTGGACTCTCTCCATGAGTTTATAAGCCCAAGCAGAATCAAGAGTGATTTTGGGCAGGTGTTTTACAATTTCTGTTTTTAACTCTGACACATAAACACTAGTAAGAATCCCTTAGACAAGGAACCAAAACTCAGAACAGAGAGATTTGCTTTTCTTATATTAGGGAGGGGAAAATACCTCTTGTTCTTTCAAGTCCAGCTAGTAGCCAGAACAAAGCCTCAAATAATGCTGCAGTATATTACATTTCCCCCAAGATCACACTAGTTCCAGTGATACTGTGCGTAGTAGGTCCTAGTAAAAAACCTGAATCCAGAATCAGAAGATTCTACCATCCTGTAGCTGCTTCTGCTCATCATGGCTCCATTTTCTTTTATGTAAAATTGTCCTATTACTCTCTAAGATCATCACGGAAATTAAATGAGAAAGGCTGGACAAAAAGTGTTCGCTAGTGTGTACCATAACAAAAGTGAGCAGGAACCTAGATTAGTTGTGCCTGTTCCCCTATGACTCTCCAAAAAAGAAGTCTTCAAAGTTGTAGTGACCCTTCTGGCCTCAGAACAGGTGCCCCACCTCCTCATGGGCTAGTTCTGCTGCTTTATAATCCTGGAGGGCGAACGAGCCCTAGCGGCAACCCACAAGTAATACCAGGCAGAAATGTGATCCCTGGGCCATTGCAGGGCAGGAAAGCAGGTCTATCACCTGTGCAATGTTTGCTGTGGGGCCCGAGGCCTGAAAGACAGCTTTGTTCAGCCTCCAGGTGAGCTGCAAGAGGAAGGTGAGTCTCCAGCCACTGCCACCAAGAGCTGCACAAAGCGCTCATTCAGAGGCACAATCCTGGCTGTGCCTTCTGATGCTGTCTCTGACTTATTGGGTTGCCTGTACAGAGATCATTTCCCCGCCAGTGCTCCCCCACTGCTGACCCTGCTACTGCACAATGCCACTCGGAGGGCACGGGTAGAATATTACATTCCAGAGAGAAAAGGCAATGCTCAGGCTGAAAAGACTGGGCTGCAGTGGAAGACACTCCCCTTTCACCACAGAGCTCCCTGTGTCCCTGCAGACAATAGGCCTCTGTGCAGCTCCATCTCCTAATGCAAGGACTGCTTACATGTTTTCATCTTAGGAAACTTCAAACTGCTCATTCCCCAGGAACAGACCGTACAAGGAAGTGTCTGTCTATGAGGGAAAGGGAGAAGAAGAGGTGAGATTTGTTCCTTCAAAATAATCTCCCAGCCTGGTTTATTTATTCCCATGGGCAATGCCAGGTTTTTGCCAGTTTGTTCTTTCATTCATTTAAACAATCAATATCTCAGTATCTATAGATCATCAACTATATGCTAGGCATCTTGCTAAGATCTCTTAGTAGAGATACACAGCCCTAGAGGGAAAACTTAAATAAGACAGCCTGCCCTTAAGTAGATTGTGTCCAAGTGCCTGAAAAAGCGTTTTATGAATTGATTTTGTTTTGGGCATCCTTTTCCCTACTCCACACAACACCTGAACTTTGATCTTTATTCTGTCCTGGCTCCTGAATCTCTTCCAATTTGTCGTCATGTGAGAATAAAAGTGAAAATGTTGGGTTTCCCAGGGACTCTCTTACTGGTGGGAATGCAAAAATAGCATAATCCCTGTAGAGAAAAATTTGTCAATATGTAACAAAACTGCATATGTATTTACCCTTCAACCCAGCAATCTCACTCTGAGGAATTCACCCTGAATGTACACCTCTAATAACATGAAACCACATACAAACAAGCTTATTCAGTATAGCATCATTTTTCTTTGCAGATCATTGGAAACTTCCTATATGTCCAAATAAAGGAGACTGGTTAATAAACCATAGCATTATACAATGGAGTACTATGCTGCTGTTAAAAGGAATGTCAGTGATTTCTATACATTGACATGGAGTGATTTCCAGGAGATACTGTTAAGTGACAAAAGCACAATGCAAAACAACATATATAGTATGCTACCTTTTGTGCAAAATAAAAGGGGAAATTAAAAAACACATACAAATCTGTTTATCTTTACCAATAAAAATGGATAAACTGGAAATAATTAAGTCGGTTACTTAAAGGGTACAAAAACAGGGAGGTGAAGGAGTGATACTCTTCTGAGTATAACTTTTGATATAGTTTTGACTTTTGGATGCGATAATGGAGGTTAAAAAATGCTATAAAGGATAATATTGGGTCAATTGACAAAGCTGAAAGAAGGTCAGTAGATTATATACTGAAGTTGATAAACATGTTATGGTTCAGGAAGAGAATATAAGTGTTCCTAGAAAATAGACATTGCAATATTTAGGGTAAAGGCTAAAATATATGAAACTTACTCTCAAATGGCTCAGGAAAAAATAGTGTGTGTGTGTGTGTGTGTGTGTGTGTGTGCGCGCGCACGCGCGTGCGTAAAAGAGAGGAAATGATAAAGCAAATGGAGCAGAATATTAACAATAAAACTACTCTTACAATATCATGCACCAGGATTGTGTTAAGAACTTTCGGCATATTGTCTCATTTAATCCTCACATTATGTTGAGAGGAAAGCAATAATGTCTTAAGAAGGAAGCTGTGACACAGGGGTTTAACCCATGAGAAGTGGTAGTGCTGTGACTGGAATTCAGATAGTCTAGTCTCAAATCCTGTGCTGTTTAACCTCTATGATGCAATGCCTGCCCAAACACAGTGAGAACACGCCCGCCTGGCAAATCTTAACACTCTCCAGGTTTTGGTTAGATGTGACAACCTCTATAAAAGTTTCTTTCAACCCCAGGGAGGTATTGATGCTGCTTTTCCTAGTCTCCCATCTCACTGGACACACAACACACACACACAAAAAAAAGATAATCTTGTTGTATTAATGTTTTTACATGTCTGTTTTACTTTCTAAACTTTAACTTCCTTGAGAACAAAAAGTGTCTTTTCTTCTTTATAGTCCCAAACACCTATCACAAGGCCTAGTCCATGATAGATATCTTTAAATACTATTGAACTTGCCTTGGGTGTTGGTAAGAATCTGTTGAGCCTTTTAAAACAGCTCTACAGTGCTCACATTTTATTCATACAGAAGTTGAAGCTTAAATTTAAACCTTAAGTCAAAAGTTCGACAAGATTTTCTGCTAATACGATCTTAAACCTCATTAACAGAAGAATCACATGTAGGAAAAGAAAATGGATGGCTTAATCTACTATAGTTGATCTGTCCGAGCCCAGGGACATCACGCAACCTCCACATCCACATGAAGGCAGATGTAGAGAAAGTAGATGAAGCCTCTGAGCAAGACAAGAGCAGATGGTACTCAAAGCCAGTGCTGTATAAGTGGAGGCCAAAGGAACTAGGGTTAATGACAACTCGGGGAGCCACGGCTGTTTTCAAATGCCTTAGAGCATTCAGCTTTTCTAGTTGAGCACCAGTTGATAAACTTCAGTTAATGGGTAGATTTCACAGGGAGGAGGACTTTGGTTCAACATAATAAGAATATATTCTATTGTACAGCTGTCTAATGATGGAGTGAAGTGCATCAGACAATAGTGAGCTCTCTGTCCCTAGAAGTATGCAGGCAATGATGGAATACACAAGTTAAGAATGTTCTAGAGGGCATTCACGTACCAACAAACTAAGAGAGAAGGCTAGATTAGTGGTTCCTATATGTTGGTTCTTTGACCAACGGAAAGACAGCAGTAGCGCCACGACAAAGTAAGCAAACATAAAGTAGTAAGTTTTTCATGAAGATTAATTAATTTAAATAATTGTTCTTTATTACAAAAGTATGCGTTTTGGTGTTGAAGTGTCCTTTTTTAATGAAATAAAGATGTTAGGGGATGTTTTTTGTTTTTTTGTTTTTTTAATTAATTTATTTATTTTTAATTTATTGGGGTGACAATTGTTAGTAAAATTACATAGATTTCAGGTGTACAATTCTGTATCACATCATCTATAAATCCCATTGTGTGTTCACCACCCAGAGTCAGTTCTCCTTCCATCACCATAAAAGGAGATGGTTTTTATAGTGCCTTGACTTAGCAAAAAAAAAAAAGCAGATTAACAAATCTGTGCTTGTTGCCAAAATGTCTTTTGAAATTATAGTGATCTATGAAATTCAAGTCTATTAGCTAATGGGTCAGACAACCTCTGAGGTTTCTTCCACCCATAAGAGCGAGCGACTGACTCTGTATCTCACAGACTCAAAACACCCAGTGTTACCTCCCAGGTCATGGCGAAAGTCACTGATTTTGGATTCAGACATGCCCAGCCTCATACTCACTCGTCAAGTGACTCTGAGTAAGTTGCTCAATATCTTTGAATCTCAATTTTTTCCATCTATAAAATAAGGATAAAACTATTCTTCACGGTAGAATCATGGGCTCTGGAGCCGAAAGCCCCACCTAGGTTGTGTGGTATATAACAAAAATGACCACAAATCTTTGTACTTCTTCCATTAAATGTGGAATTGATATCTCCATCCTTTATATCTGGATTAGCCTTGTGTTGCTTCAGCCAGAAGGATGTCGCAGAAGAGAGAGTCTGAGCCTGGAACACAAGTGTCTGCTCACATTTGGTCTTGGTCTTGGAACACTCCCTGTCTGCCATGTGAACCAGCCCAGGCTGGTCTGTGAGTTGATAATGAGAAGGCCCAGTCTGTCTCACTGCTCCAGTTGGCCGCCAGCCAAACAGCAAGACAGGCTATTAAGAAAGGCCATTCAAGACTAGCCCGTGCTTAATCTGACCAAAGATATGAGTAAGCCCAGCTGATATCAGCCAAGCCTGACCCAGATTATCAAAAACACCCAAATGATCCTGAGACTCATGAGTAATAACAGTAGATGGAAGTATTTGAAGCCACTATATTTCAGGGTGGTTTGTTATTCGGCAAAGGCTAACTGATCGGTTCCTTTTCCAGAGTTCATATTTTCTAGCTAAATGACCTGCAGCAAACTATTAGGTTGGTACAAAGGTAATTGCGGTTTTTTGCATTATTTTTACCCTTTTAAACTGCAATTACTTTTGCACCAATCTCTTTACTGTGCTTTGGAATCAATACTCTTACCTATAAAATAGATGAACAATTCCTGCTTCATAAGTTTATTTCAAGAAGTAAATGATAATATAATTAAAATATTTGGCACACAGTGCTGGTACATATTGGATACTTAATTAGCGATAGTTGCAAGCATCAGGATTGGAAGTAAAGTAATAGTAATAGAAGTAGCAATATATTCTTCCCCACCCTACCCTCTTCATGGGTTTCTAGTCCTGAGAAACTGCAAACAGAGGTTATTTATTTGAAGTACCTGTTCATCCTGCGACTAAGATGTCTTATGCAAAGTTTACTCAGCTAGGGTTTGATTTTATATTCCTGACTCACAGTCTGAACTTTCAGTAATACAAGGTGGGTTCTAGGGTAGCCCAAAATATAGAATTTTCATCCCATTTTTCAGTGAGTGCATAGCATAACTGTCCCCAGAGTCAAAGAACCTTATATGGCAAGGAGGGTGGGAATGGGGACAGCTAACTTATTTTGCAGGGTCACTGGGCACCAGGCATTCTCCCAAGGGGTGTTACATGTGTTCTTCACAACAGTCTTGGCTCAAGCATTTTTGCTCCCGTATACTGATGAGGAAATTGAATCCAAGGTTTTTTAGTGACTCTCCCATGATCATATAGCCAATAAGAGACAGAGCCAGTGTTGCACGAGGTCAGATGTATCAAAAGCTGTTGAACTTTTCCCTAAAGATTTGCTCTCTGTCTTCGAGATCATCTAAGAAATCTCTCATGGCATCCCCCTCTTCACCCCTATAGCCACTGCCTTCCTAGTCAGGCAGGCTTAAGCCACACCTGTCATCTTCCACCTGAATGTGTACAGTAGTCTTTTGTCTCACTGCCTCTAGGCTTACCCTCTGACAATGGCCCCCACTCCCTGCCAGAGTGACCTCCATGACATGCAGATCTGATTATACCAGATTCCTGCCTTTCAAAGTTATTCCATCTTTCCTTTACCTACACAATAAAATCTGAACTCTTCTGTATAGCATACACAGTTCTGTCTACCTCATCAGCCATAGATTTCAACTCTCCTCCTTCCAAGCCTTACTAGTTCCCAGAGCCCACCATGCTTTTCCTTGCTACCGTTTCTTTGTGCAATCTGTCATTCTCTGCTGTACTCTCCCCAAGGGCTTGACTTCCTGACAAACTCTGACTTGATCTTCAAGTCTCCCTTCAAATGCCAAATCTTTTGTAAAGTCTTCCCTGGAGCCCTTAAACAGATGTAGATCATCTTCTCCCACCATCCTTCTTTCGCCCAGTTAAAGTAAACACAAATTATATTATTACTGTTGCCCAAGCTTGGCTCCCATCAGAATCACAAACAAAGCATCATCCAAAATTAGTTACATTTTGCTTTTGTTCATAAAAAGGGTTATTGCAGTGAGTGACCTCTACCATTTATTTTAGTGGGCAAGAGTCAGAGGCAGAAACCAAGTTCGACGCCACTAATCAGTTATGACTTTGAACCAGTCACCATCTCAGAGCTGCAGGGTCATGGGTCTCTGATAAGTACCTCATTTTTAGATACAATGAACAACTGGTCGAAGCAAGCAGATATATCCTGAACTGAGGAAGCATTGGGCTAAAAAAAAAAAGGAGAGAGATGACAAGGACAACCTTAATCGAGTAAGTAGCAGAACCTGCAGAAAGGCTTAGAAAAATAATTTACTTCAATTACAAAGGTGCCCAAGACGGAATGCATTTTCCTTGTGAGTAAGAAAGAGGAAATTTGGGAGAAACAAGATCTTTCCAGAGCAGATGCTAAAGAAATTAAATCTCACAGAGGATGCACCAAGGCCAGAATTATGATCCACATGGTAAAGAAGTAAAAGGTCTTTGGCTGGGCCGAGAACAGAAAGGGATTGGAGCGAGATGAAGTGATGCAAGGTAGGCAAAGGGGGCCTCCTGGTGCAGCTGTGCTGCCTGTGGGCAAAAGGTTCATCCTTTCAGACCTCAGACAGGACTGCAAGGAACACCTGACTACTGGTGATGTGGGGGCCATTCTTAACTCACTCTGCAAAGAAACGGCAGCATCATTCTGTTGTCTGGGTCACACAATCATGAGGACAATTTAATTATCTGCCCCTCAAGCATAAAGATGAAACATTTTCAAGCACATAAAAACTAAAAAAACTTAAAAACAAGGAAGGAAGGAAGGAAGGAAGGAAGGAAGGAAGGAAGGAAGGAAGGAAGGAAGGAAGGAAGGAAGGGAAGGGAAGGGAAGGAAAGGGAGGGAAGGGAAGGGAAAGGAAGGGAAGGGGAAGGACGGAAGAAGGAAGGAAGGAAGGAAGGAAGGAAGGAAGGAAGGAAAGGAAGGAAGGAGGAAGGAAGGAAGGAAGGAGGAAGGAAGGAAGGAAGGAAGGAAGGAAGGGAAGGAAGGAAAGGAAGGAAGGAAGGAAGGAAGGAAGGAAGGAAGGAAGGAAGGAAGAAGGAAGGAAGGAAGGAAGGAAGGAAGACTGGTAACGAGCACTAAATGGATTTGAATGTTGAATTAAGATTTTTAAAACTGTGGGACTTATAGTTACAGGTTAGAATATTAATATTCTGAATTCCAACAATGTGCAATAATTTCACTAAGAAAAAATAGGAAGTGTGAGGAAGGGAGGTGGAAAATAGATGGCCTAATATTCTCATTTTTTTAAAAAGGCACTAATAGATACAGCTTAATTTGAAGTATGTAATTTAAAAGCAATTTTTCCTCATCCCTTAATCTATTCATAATGTCTTTCTTAACTTTTGAGACACCTTTTAAGAATGAATATTTCTTCTAGTAAAGAAGCAATCTGAACTTCAGCAACTCCCTCTGTTTTTTCTTCCATTAGATTCAACAAAAAAATAAATATACATTTTATTTTAAGTGGTTGCATACAATGATCTGGTTTTATAAAATCATTTCTACTTAGCTTTAGCTCTATGTTTCAAAGAGAAGTATACAAAATAAATACTCTCTAAAACTTACATGCTAATATGAGGGTGGAGGAATTTGGAATGAGAGTTTCCTTTCTTCTATGAACTTTCCAATAGTGCTTGATTTTTATTCTTATTATGCACAATCTTTGCAAAACCAATAGAGATGTTATTCTTTTAAAAAAAGACACAAGGACATAAAGTTGATTTTGGCTCTCATGCCCTCTCTGGTTGGTCGGTAGTAGTTGCCGGGAGTGCCATATTAAGAAGGATTTTGAACAGCATCAAGGCACAGCAGAAAACAGCACTCTGATTGATCAGTATTCTGTATGGTCCCCAAAACTGAGTGATGCCACACAGATTATATAGTCAACATTCCAGCAGTCTAATAAAAATAAGAGTACTATGTTGTGTATAATAATTAGGGAAGTCAAACAGGGCAGATGATTATATCATTAATTCAGTAAAAGTTGGCTAAGAAAAGACTCACACATGCTAGATCATTTATATGTAGCTAGAACGCACAATTTGTAGAAAACCAAAAAAGAGATAAATAATAATTGTGTTATATTAATCTGTCTAGTTAATATATATTTGAAATTTCCAATAATATAAAATATTTAAAAAACAGATCATTGGAATAGAATTAATGTAGACACCTCTGTCATTGTAAGAATAAGTCGTATTCAACCACAGAAACATAAACGACATGAAAAAGCCCATTCATCTCACTGAAAGACGCTTTTCAACAAAATTCTAATTTTATGTTTAATAAATATTTATCAACACTTATCATGTATGTAGATTATTTTGATCAAATGAGAGCTAAGAGTAATTATAGTGATGACTCAATTCAGAAGAGAAAACTTTAAACCAAGATAGAGATGGTAACAAGATTTTTTTAAATTATATTTCAAAGGGGAAAAAAAGCAAATAAGGTAAGAATACATTGAAATGATTTCATTTCTTCACCCTATAAATGCTTACTAAACAGAATGTGTACCAGGTTCTGTGCTGTGCTAGTGGCTGGTGTGATAAAGGTGGGTGCAACACTGCTGTCATCTAGAAAGAGAAACACGTGGCCACAGAAAGAAAGACTGTCACTCAGGTGAAAGGAAAAGCAGGAGAGGCTGGGCACGTGGAAGCCTCAGCAGGAGGAAGTTTGAAAAAGGAACTGGTGAGTCTTGTGGCTGAAAGGAAAAACTGAGGTGAAAACCGAGAGAGCTGTTAAGTGGTCCCTAGGTGTTTCAGAGGAGTAGTAAGGAAAATTCTTTGTTCTCCAGTAATCTTGGATTGACTTGCAAAGGCCTATGATTAGGTTAGACATTTTGTAGGCACAGCCTGCAGAGTGAGCGACTCTTAATAGCAGCGGTAAGTGTAGGGTAGGAGGATCTCTATCCACAGCTAGAAAATCAAATGTACGAAGTAGATGCCAGGGGTGTTTCTGGTGGGAAAACCTGGAGCCAGAGAGGAGAGCTGTGAGTACGCTCTGGTGATTTGCCTGCACAGAATTTCCTGGGATCCAGGATGAAAGGAGGCTTGAGGGCTGCCTAGCAACACTATGTTTATGCAACAGTCCTGAGGACATGGAGGGACTAAGAAAAAAAAAAATTTAAAAACTGCTTCTGAAGAAATGGTGCCAGAAAGCTAAAGCGGTGCCCTGGACGGGGAGACCCAGCTTGGGAGCAGGCCTGTGGCTACGGAGCCTGCCATGTGACACCCACATTCCGCAGGTTGTGCGCTGATGTGGGAACTGGGCCTGGTAGGTCCCAGATTTCCCCAGCTTCCCCCACTAATCACAGCTTTCCTCAGCTTCTCCATTGTTTTCACAGCTGTTCAGCTGCTCCTGCTCAGTCAGGGGACAGACAGGCTGACTTCGAATCACGGAGCAGAGAATAATACTTGGGCCAAAGAGAGGGTGCACAAAACAGGATTTTGATTGGTGGGGTGGGGCTGAGGGGGTGGCAGGGAGATGGAAAAGAAACAAAACTCTTAACCCCTTTATTGGCTGAGCAAATGTGTTTATTTCCTAGACATTTAAATTGTTCTGTAGCTCCAAAATTTGTGAAGGATTGGGTTTTTCCAACGTGAGATCATGTTTGTCCATAAAAATAACATTAGAAATGGTAGCTGTTTGTCCAGACCAGACCACAAAAGCCTATTTAACTCTCAATGTATGCAGTTCTACTCAACAATCTGAGATGAGTAGCTGAATGAGGGAGCAGAAAGAAAGAGGGAAATTAACAGTCGAAAAGAGAAACATAGCCGACATTTACAGATTGCTCACTATGGACACCGTACAATATGTATATAATTTTACAACATTCACACTCTAAATCTATGAAGCAGGCATAAGGATCTTATTTTACAGATGAGGAAACTGAGGTTTGAACCAGTTAGCACATTGCCAACCTTATAGAACTATTAAGAAATAAGACCATGATTTTAAAAGAGGCAGTATGATTCACAAATCAAGATTCTTAATCATTATTACATTATTCCATTTAATACTTCTATTATTAATTTTCTACAGCTGCAGTAACAAATTACCACATACGAGTGTTTAGCGGCTTAAAAACACGAATGACAGTCTGTAGGTCAAAATTCCGAAATGAGTCTCACCAAGTTAAAATCAAGTTGTGACAGGTCTGTGTTCCTTCTGGAGGCTCTAGGGGAGAATTTGTTTGCTTGACTTTTCCAGATTCTAAGGGCTACTGAAATTCCTTGGCTTAGGACCCCTTCCTCCATCTTCAAAGCCAGTAGCATAGTGTCTTTTCTCTCCCCGTTTCCATCCTTACATCCTATTCTCTTATAAAGATCCCTTATAAGGATCCCTACATTTGAGGCCCACCCAGGTAATCCAGGATAACCTATCCATTTCAAGCTCCTTAGCCACATCTGCAAAGTCCTTTTTGCCATGTAAGGTAACATATTCACAGGTTACAGGAATTAGGAAGTGAACATATTTGGGGTTCATTACTCAGAGTACCACAACCCCTAATAACATATGCATATTTTAGTCAGTGTGCTCAATATATGTTATACATATCTGTTTATGTTCTGCTCCCAACTACCCTACAAGTGTTTTGAGGAGAGGGACTTTGTTCTACTCATCTCTAAATCCTTAGTTTCATTAAAAAAAATCATCTATCAAAGGACACTTTGGTTGTTTCCATGATTGGATGAAGAAGATGTGGAATATTACTCGGCCATAACAAAAGATGAAACACTGACATTTGCGACAACATGGATAAATGTTGAGATTATCATGCTAAGCGAAATAAGTCAGACACAAGAAGTTGAGAACCATTTGACTTCACTCCCCTGTGAGATATAAAACTTAAAGCAACAAACAAATAAGACAAACAAATAAATAAAAATTCACAGACAACAGTTTAGTTGTGACCAGAGGGTAAGGGAAAAGAGGGCTGGTAAATAAGGGAAAAGGGGATCAAATATATGGTGATGGAAGGTGAACACACTCAGCAATATGCAGACGATGTATTGTGGAAGTCTACACTTGAAACCTATATTATTTTACAAACCAATGTCACCCCAATACATTTAATAAAAGTTTTTTTTTAAAGCAGGCTTTCATAAATGTTTATTGTGTTTGACAAATGATGAATCAAGACAACAAATAGATTTAAATGTGGCAATAATTTGAGTTAACTTGAGGGACATAATAACATACATGTCATTTATAATAAAAGTGTAAAGAACAGAACTGAACACATGCTGAGCATGGGTAACCACCATAAAGGGTACTGAATGCTCTGTCTTTGTAAGTCATATTGTTTTAGGCCTCCTTCCTTTGCTCATTCTGTTCTTCTGTCTGGGGTGTCCTTCCTACCTTTCTTTGCCTGGTTATTTCCTACTCATTCTTTCAAACTTGGGTGAGGGGACCCTTCTCCCAGAAAGCCTTCTCTGACGTGCACACTGGAACTAGCTCACTAGAGCTAATTGTGCACATTTCTTCTCAACTCCTCATTTTGTCACATCATATTGATAACCATGGTGGGAGTATTTATACCACAGAAATTGGCAAATGCTACAAATCAGGACTTTCCTTTCCAGAGAGCGATTATTCAGTATTTACACCATTGTACATATACATCCTTCAGAAGCTTAGTTCTCACTTTCTGATTGTGTATCCATAGTATTCCCTTCTTACCTCTCCCACACTATTTTCCCATCCTTTTATAAGCTTTGGTATATATGCTGATTGCTTTTTCAAGTACCAACAACAACAACCACTACCTACTAGTGGAGAGAGAGAGTTGGGAGAATGGTTTGGTGATCTCTTAAAGGAGCCAGATAATGATTTGACAATATTGTGGTCCTTCTGGTAACTCAGCCTGGTTCCGGAATTTGTGGACAGATCTTCCAGTTCATTTCAAGTAAACATTCAGTCCCACGCAGGAATTAGGATCTTCAATCCCTGCATCTTCCAGTAGGTAGCTGCAGGGGACCGCTGAGACAGGAGAGAAGCATGGCCTGCGAACCTCTGACCACTCACTTATTCTCATGCTCTTGTGTTTTTTTCTTTCTCCTCCATGTCGCATGGACTGGCTAACATGGGGCTGGGGGAAGGTAGGAGAGCAGTCTGTTCCCCAAGAGGATGTGAGGGGCATACTTAGGAATTCCAGTGAGCTTTCTCATTTCCCTCTCACTGCCTTTCTACTCATAGTCTGAAATAGGTAGCCATTAATTGGTTCAGCTAGCATGAACTTGGCCTATGCAGAGACCCCCAAGACACTCGGACCTCTTCAGGCTGACTCTACCCCATATCTTTGACATATGCAGTAGCCTCCGATGAACTTACAGACCTCCAATCTACTAACCCTCATCATTCCAAACTCAAGGCCTGCAGAAGCATGTGGGACTTTCTACTGTTCCTTGAGAACCCACAATAACAGGCAGGCTGATCTTTGCTCCTTTCCAACCTTCTGCTCCATTTCTGACTCCAAACTCCAGATCAGTAGAAGGTTTTTCCAGAAAGGATGTAACTTCCAGCCAGTGCTCCAGCACAATCCTGACACAAGTGGCACTCACTCACCCATGATATTTGTTGATTAAATGATTCTTAATTCATATAAGATTTAAATAAAGTTGGTGGTATTCCTAAATTTGATTTCTAGGATTCAGAGTTACGTTTTAAAATCTAAGGCTGTGACTGGAGATTTCATGCTAATCAACTGTCATTTACAATAAGAATAAACAAAGATAAACAGCTTAGTATGTGCAAAGAACTGAGCTCAGTAGCTATCTGGGTTTTTTTTTTCCCCAACAACCTTATTTGAGCCAGGGGGATTGGGGAGGGTGAGAAATACATGTGTAAATGATATCACGTTATTTCCAGAACTATAATCTATGGAACAGATTGACAATATTTGTTTGAAATAAGTCTATAAGTTATACCCCAGGGACTAGTCACTGCAACTAACCCATCAAAAATAACCAGGGCAAGGAATTAGAGGCCCCTGATACAATCTGTATATTTATAGGAGGCTTCGCTTCAAAAAGGTAGCTCCAACCCCGGATCTCAAGACCTTTATTTGAACTCTTGGCTGCAGCATAATTGACAGAGAGAATTAAAGGGGATATGAAGACCTGGGACTGAACTTTTTCAATAGTCTCAGCTCAGCTCACATTGCTCATGATATTAGAGGCTGCTGTGATGATATTAAATGATGCCGCACTGACAGAGATTAACAGAGTATGCAATTAGATTTAAATGCTGTAATTGGAACATGCTGTTAAGTGCCTACCATCAGTCCTGGGTCTCCCCTTATGGCAAGTGAGTCTCTCCTTGGGTTGCTCTGTAAATTTAACACTCTCCTCACCAGCCACAAACCTTCTGCCACTTATGCAGAGAGAGGAAAGAGGCTTGACATTCCTGCGAAGCTGTCATGGCTTACACTGCACACTTCTACGCTACTTTATAGCTTCGAAATGCTTTCAAATCTAGTTAGATCGTTCGAGCCTTATAACAGCCTATGAAGAAAGGAAGACTGGTATTGCAGGGATGTGGTTAACGACTGATACATGTGAAAAGACCTGCCCACAGTCTACGAAGCTCTTTTGTAGATGAATCATGAATCTAAATTAGATCTTTTGACTACAAGTTCCATGTGATTTCCATCATGTTCTGTTGCCATTTGAAACTAATTATGCCCACTAAACACTTCTCTCAGGAGGTAACACCCCTCAGGATGAGCTACCGTATTTTGATAACTGTTCCTTACCCTCAAGCCCAACAGCCTCCATCAACAATATGACCTTTATTAATCACTGACAATACCACAGAGCGGGGCCAGTCCATCACCAATGTGCTTGTTGAATATTGACTATGTGTCAAGACATCAATAAGGATATAAGAAATAAAAAAAGAGGATCTTAAAAGCTCATTGACTATTTCTGACTGTGTGACTCAGTTTGCCCATATATAAAGTATGAGAATAAAAATAACATTAATAGTGAAGATTTGCCAAGATAATTACTATGTGCTAGGCCTTTTATACATACTCTAACTCTTTGATTTCAAAAGTTGACTTTCAAACTTTCCATGTAACAGGATTCCAGAATGGTGCTATATGGGTACTGAGAAGTGGAGAGAGGGTTCATTGGCTCAATCAGCCTCAGAGTCCGCTCTCCAAATTTCACCCAGAAAGAGAACCTGAAAATTCAAGGTTTGTTTGTTCATAGATTTTGTAGGTATTAGGTTTCTTTAAAATACACACACACACACACACACACACACACACACACATACACACACACGGTCAAGATTCAAAAAAGTAGAAAAATATGTTAAATGAAAAGTTTTCTCCTATTCAAATTCCCCAGCTACACAGTACACTTTTCTCCAACAGAAAAAACAAAACAAAGTAACAGCAGAAGTTATCAGAATCATTAAGTCATGTTGTGTCCTTTCAGAGATATTTTAAATGACTATAGAAGCAAATATGAGTATCTGTTCATTTTTCCTTTCGTACCATACACACTCTTTTACACCTTGATTTTTCACTTAAAAATGCAACTTGAGGATATTTCCATATTAGCTCCTAAAAAGATTCAGTTGTATAATTACATTTAAATAGTCTTCTGTTGATGAATATTTAGGTTATTTCCAATCCTTTACTATGAAGAATAATATTGCATTATGAAAAAATGATATATATGTCATTTTTCACCCAGGCAGATATATCTATAGTATAATTTCCTACAAGTAGAATTATAGAGTCAAAGAATAGATGCACTTATAATTTTGTTTGTTGTTGTTTAAATTGTACCAATTTGCTTCTCAACAAGAGCATATAGGAATGTTTCTATACAATCTTGGTAACATGAGGTATCACCAAACGTTTGAATTTTTGCTAATTTGGTAGGTGAAAATGGAATCTGGGTATAATTTTAATTTTCATTCCCCTATTATACAACAAGTCAATGACTTTCCCCTTTGTGGATTTTCCTTTCCTGTGACCTGTCTATGCATACCTTTTGCCTATTTTTATAGTGAGTCGTTGATCTTTTCTATATTGATTTGTAAGAGGTATTTACATATTAGAAAAATTAGCCCTTTGTCTGTGGTAAGCTGCAGATATTTTGTCCAGGGTCATTGTCTTTTGATTCTGCATATAGCCTTTTTTCATACAGATTTTTTAAATACATAAAACAAGATACATCAATTTTTTTCTCTTCTGGTTTTTGCGTTTTATATAATAATTGAAAATATTTTTCCCATTCTGGGTGATAAAATAATTCTCACAAGATTTCTTCTACTACTGTTATGACTTCATTTTTTACTTTTAAATCTTTGATCCACTTGGAAATCATCTCAGTGTATGTAATTGGGAATGTGAATATAATTATTTCACAATTATGGCTACCCAGTTATTACTAGTATGAACTAGTCTTTTACCTGTCCCCTACACACACACACACACACACACACACGCACACACACTGATTTGAGTGGCTAACTTTATTATATCCTAATTTCTATGTATATTTGTATTCCATATATATTTGAATTTTTTGTTCTTTTTCATTGGTCTTATTTATCAGCCAATACCTCAGTGATTTATTGAAGTTTTATGATATGCTTTAATGCTTTCTAGAACAGGTACTCTCTCATTGCATCTTTTTTTTTTTCCTAGATATTCTTATTTGTTTCTTTTTCCATAAAAACTTTTTAAAAGCCTTTTGGATTTTTTTATAATTGTATTCAATTTATAAATTTATGTAGGGAAAAATTACATCTTTATTAGGTTGAGTCTTCCTGTCCAAGAACTAACTTAGCATATGCCTTTCTATTTGTTCAGCTCTTCTCTCATGAAATTTCAGAAGTGTGTGTGTGTGTGTGTGTGTGTGTGAGAGAGAGAGAGAGAGAGAAAAATATAGACATGTGTAACACACATTTCATTTGTACATATATGTAATGTATTACATATACATATATAACTTGCATGTACATAAGATATATGTGGTGTTGCATTAATCAATTTCCTTTCATTATTTCTGGAGAATGATCATAATAATATGAAAAATTTTAATAAATGTCTGTGTATTGATTCATTCTTATATTCCTGGAATAACTCCTCTTTTTCATGGTCTACTCTTCTTTAATAGACTGCTGGGTTCTGCTAGCTAATGTTATATTTGGAACTTTTGCATCTGGATTGCAAGTAGTTTTTTAAGTGTGAAAATATTGATGAAATGATTCTTTAAGGTCCCTGTAAGTTCTAATATCCATTGAGTAAAATCCAAAAAACAGTATGAGAACAATTAAGTGTCACACAGTTTGGTATTGACCATAAGAGAAAAAAGAAATAAAAACTTTTTTTCCAGTCTCTGTGCTTACTACTGTATTCAGCATAAGTGGTGGACAGCGTTTGTTAAATAAATAAATGAATGAACAGATATTTATTGAACATTAGAAGGCACATGAAACAGTGCAAGATACAATAACGACATAGAAGTTCCCCAAGACTAATGTGATAGACTAGAAAGAACATGAAATTTGGACCCAAGCATACCTACTACAATCTAATCCCAGCTCTGTCTCCCTGATAGGTCTTAGATCTGACACTTAACACAATTTCCTCATCTGTAAAATGGAGACAATACTGTATAGAATGTAGATTATAGTGAACATTAAGTGAGATGGTCTATGTAACAAGCAAGCATATTGATTGGTAAACAGTGGATTTTCCAAAAAATTACTTCTCTTTCTCACTCTTTCATCTCCCTCCTTTATTAAGAACATATACTCTAGAATATGGAATAAAGCAAGAACATACATACACACAAACTACAGGGGGAAAAGTGCTTAGGGCTGTATTAATACCAATGAGTTTAGAGCCAGACAAAACTGGGTTCTAACCTCAGGCTAGTCATTGTCTAACTGTGTGACCATGGGCATGTAATCCAAATCACTAAGTCTTAGTTTCCTTGTCTGTAAAATGGGAATAATAACACTACTTCATACAGTTGGTTTGACAACTAAGAGAGAAAATACACATGAAGCACTTGGTATAAAGCAACAGTGGTACCTCCAGTGTCCTTGCTCCTTCCTGAGAGCTGCACAGCTGACAACTGATGTAGGATTACCTACTGGCTGCCAAGAATTCTCCTCTCCAGTCAGACCTCCTCCTGCACAGTGGAGAATTCCAGATGTCTGATCAGGAGACATGACAACAGGAAGCCCCGTCCCACTCTGCTTTCTTCCCTGACCTCCAATCCTCCCAGCCATGTGGATCCCTCATTGTGGTACTTAATCATATGCTGTCATATATGGTTACTCAACTTATTGGTGTGTTAAGTTCTACTCACCAAAGCACCCTGTCTCTCGCTGTTCTTTTATTTCTCAAAGCAGCTCTCATTGGATTGAACCCAAAGTCAGCAAGCAATTAAATGCTGTAAATCATGACATTTTAGGGTTGGAAGTTTACTGAAAGGTGTGATATGTGAGTCTTTTCAAATACAGTTGATTAACCTGTTTGAAAAACTGCACCAAAAGATTCTACTTCCCTCCCCAACCTGTCTCACTGGAATAGTCCTTCTGCCCCCAGGCCTTTCCATGGCTCTACTTAATCCCTGGCACACTCTTCCCCAATCCCTCTCTTCACCTTTTTTAGTCCTACAGCACTTAGAAATCTCAGATGACTTGCTTCTGCTTCTAAGAAGCATTCCCTGACCCCTCAGACTAGATCAGTATCCCCCTAAAATATACTATTATATCTGCCTCCACTCTTCCTTTACTGCACTTATCACAGTTAGTCCTTATTCACAATGCAATATATAGATGATGTATTAAAGAAATATATACTTGAAACCTATTTAATTTATTTTACTAAGCAATGTCACCCCAATAAATGTAATAAAAATTTAAAAAGGAAAAAAAGAAAAATAAACATCTTTCTCACCTACTAGGCTATAAAATTCATAAGGCCTGAAGCAAGTGTATTTTTGCACATCATGTATCACCAGCAACTGACCCTGCACCTGGTCCATAGTTGGTTTTTAATAAATGCTTGCTGAAATAATTAGTTAATGGATTAAACAACTGCTAAATGCTTCCTAGTAAGGCTATATTTTTACACTCTCTGTATCATTGGATCACCACCTCAGCTTAATCACAAAGTGAGTTTCATTCCCTTTTCCCCCTTTCCAAATATCTTACCTTAATGGTCAGCTTACCACTAAGTATCTCCCATCTGATCCACTACTAGGGAGAAATCTGTCTTTCCCTTCTCTTCCAGGTAAGCAGTCTACCCACTCCCATTCTCACGTCACCTACACATGACACCAGACACTCAAAAAGATGCACATATACTAAGAGTTTCCTCTGCAAACAGCAGACTTTGTATGTGGTTTCTGTATGATGTAAACACAATTTCTACATTTAAGTGAAATATGTATTAAACAATGATAAATCCTAGAGTTTTGTGCAAAGCTCAGAATTTCAGACCCATTGCATTCAGACCCATTCCTCACCATTCCCCTGCTCTGTTTCATAATGGGGAATCACCTCTGCAGCCTACAACTGCCAGGAAAGGTACTGACAAAACTAGAGGGCAAGAGGAGGGAGGAGGACAGAGTGTCCCGCCACCTCTTCTCTATGCTGAAGAGCTGCATTATTTCCATAGCTACAGATTTCATATGACAGGCTTGCCATGGTCAAGCTTGCCCTGGTGACCTCTGCCCCTGGGCTCCAGAAACAATTGCCTTCCTTGGTCCTTCTAAATGAGAGGGTGTAGGGGCTTCCTGCTGCTGCAGATCTTTGGGTTGCCTTATCATCCCTTGCTGGTATCTCATCTTTTCTATCACCTGTATAATCAATTCCCTACATTAATTTCTCTCTAAGTGGTATTTAGATGACTGCAGAAAACTAGAGCAACTATTTTCTATACTGCCGGTTCACTTTGTGTTTATTTGGGTGCCTTTCATTCTCATCTTAGGATGCAGGCACCAAGTGTTATGCATGCATCACCACACCAACTCCCAAAGCACCTTCTACACATTAAAACTTCCATAAATATTTGTTGAATGAATGAATAAATGAATGAACTGAACCTTGGGTGCTGTCATATCTTAAGTGTTTAAAGCCTCTATGTATATCATACAGTTGTTATACATTAATTAGAATCAGTTGATAGCTACCTTCCTCAAAAACATACAAATCTGGAAGTAATGTAATTAATTCAAAATTACATAAGCAATCGTTGTGTGCTTACTTTTCCATCAATCAAGGCATAATTACTTAGCTGTGATAAAGCTCAAAAGGGGTTTGTATAGCCTTTAGTGGCACTTACACAGCATATGACAACTCAGGAATCAGTAGAGCATTGTCAAAAGCACTACACAATTAAGGCTGCTTAAACATCAGGCTTAAAGAAAGGTCTATTCCTTCTCAGACACTGTTATAATTTTCCTTACAGAAATTCTTAAAGAGATTACCAGATCTTCTATTTTGATGCAATTTCACACACACAACAACAACAACAAAATAATAACAAAAACAAAATATAACCAGTTAACTAAATAGATAGATAATAGATTAGATAGATAGATAGATAGATAGATAGATAGATAGATAGATAGATAGATAGATAGATAGATAGATATGATATGATAATATATACATGTGTAGATCGGGATAAGAGGGAGAAGGAGATCCCAGATGGCAGAGCAGATAAACACTGTGCCTGCATCCTTCCGTGAACACATTAAAATTACAACTAAACTATTAAACAATCAACCTGGAGAACCATCTAAACTCTAGCCGAACAGAAGTCCTATGACTAAAAATATAAAGAAAAAGCCACATCAAGATTGGTAGAAGGGGTGGAAACGTGGAATGGGCCCCAAACCTCCCTGTGATGGTTGAGAATCAGGAGGGATATCTCAGCCATGGAGGTTCCCTAGAGGAGCAAGGGACCTGGGCTCCCCACACCAGGCTCCCCAGCCTGAAGTATTGGTGCTGGGAAGAGGAGCCCCCTAAACATCTGGCTGTGAAAATCAGTGGGGTTCTGACCATCTGGGGGGGATGAAAGGCTGCAGGAAACCTATACATCCTCTTAAACAGCCCGCACACAGACTCACTCACTCATAGACACTCACCTTGAGCTCTGACAGAGGGACAGTGACTCGGGAGGTGTTGGAGACATATGGGGGGGCAGACTGTGGTGTGTGGGTTGTGGGGGAGAACTGGAGGACAGCTGGCATTTTCCCTGTATCAGGTCCTCTTCTCCTGCATCAGGCAGACGGCACCATTTTCCTGTGTTGAGCCCACCCTCACCATGGCCAAATCTGAATCTGGTTGGCCTGGTGAGCTCTACTGCTCTGCTCTGCTGACTTACTGGGACTGCACCCCACCCAACTTCCCCAATGCTGGAGGCAATTTCTCCATGAGCAGCCAGTCCCACCAGCATTGCACTCTGTCTTAAAAAAAAGCTATAGGAGTCTGGCAGGCCCCCGGTGGGCTGCAACTGGCCTCGGTGTCCTCTGAGACTTTTGCTGAGTACCTCCATACTTAGCACTGACAACAAACCAGAATTTGCATTAACCTGGTGACCATAACTCTTCTTACTCTAATGACTCCTTGAGACCCTGCCTCACCCAACTTTCACACTGCATGAGGCTCTATCAGCAGCTGAACCTAAAGGGAGCTGCCAGTTATTAGCTGGCCTTGGGGTGTCCTGGTTTTTTGTGGAGCTACCCCAGGCCTGGTACTCAGTATGTACATCCTCAGTATGTAGTGTGGCCTCTCCCACATTCCTTCAGGTTTAACAGAGGCAGCAAACAACTGTGGATCACTTTGTAGCTCCTATCAGGTAGTCCCTGAACAGTCACAGGCAGAGGGTGACCTGGGCCTGCACGAGAGCCCTTCCCAAGAGGCCCTAGAACAAACATACTTAAAGGTTGGCTTCAGACCACAGCAGACCACTGCCTAATTAGCCCCAACAAATGGCACACACAAAGGGTGCTCTCAACAGGCACCAGAGCCCACTGGGGAGAACCCCACTCAGTGGGGTAAGCCCCCTACACAGCAGCCTGTAAACTGTGGATGTGGCCAAACCCCACAACCAGTCAGCCTAAGGGTCAATCCCACCCACTGATATTCCAATAGCAATCAAGGTTCAATTATAACAGGAGAGCACACAAGGGACACTCCTGAAACACCCAGAGCAGGTGACCAGAGAGAGTGTACCAATGGGTCCCACAGGACACCTACTATATAAGGCCACGTGGCCAAGACTGTGAGACATAGCAGATCTACCTAATATATAGAAACAAACACACAGAGAGAACCAAAAGGAGGAAACAAAGAAATGTGTCACAAATAAAAGAATAGGAGAAAAATCCAGAAAAATAACTAAACAAAATGAAGGTAAGTAACCTACCAGAGACAGAGTTCAAAACAATGGTTATAAAAATGCTCAAGAAACTTAGTGAGAATTTCAACAAAGACATAGCAAGCATAAAAAAAGGACATAGAGACCATAAAAATGAACCAGTCAGAAGTGAAGAATACAGTAACTGAAATGAAGAAGGCACTAGAAGGAATCACCAGCAGACTAGATGAAGCAGAGGATTGAATCAGTGATTTTGAAGACAAGGTAGAAAAAACACCCAATTGGAACAGCAAAAAGAAAAAAAGAATCCAAAAAAATAAGGAGAGTTTAAGAGACCTTTGGGACAACATCAAGTGTAACAACATTCTCATCATAGGGGTACCAGAAAGAGAAGAGAGAAATCACGAGACTGAGAACCTGTCTGAAGAAATAAGGACTGAAAACTTTCCTAACCTGGTGAAGGAAATAGACATTCAAGTCCAAGAAACACAGAAGCCCCGAATATAATGAACCCAACATTCCCACACCAAGACACATTATAATTAAAATTGTGAAGGTTAAAGACAAAGAGAATTCTAAAAGCAGCAAGAGGAAGGCAACTAGTAACTTATAAGGGAGCCCCATAATACTGTCAGCTGATTTCTCAACAGAAACTTTGTAGGTCAGAAGGCATTGGCACAAAATACTCAACGTGATGAAAAGCAAGGACCTACTCTACCCAGCAAGGCTATCATTTAAAATCAAAGGACAAATAAAGAGCTTTCCAGACAAGAAAAAGCTAAAGGAGTTCATTACCACCAAAGCAGTATTACAAGGAATGTTAGAGGGACTTCTTTAAATTGGAAACAAAAATCAAAATTATGAATAATAAAATGGCAATCGCTACATATGTATCAACAATTACTTTCAATGTAAATTGATTAAATGCCCTGATCAAAAGGCATAGGAAACCAAATGGATAAGAAAACAAAACTCTTATATGTGCTGCCAAAAGAGACTCACTTCAGATTGAGACTCACACAGACAGAAAGTAAAAGCATGGAAAAAGATAGTTCATGAAAATAGAAATGAAGTAAAAAAAAAAAAATCTAGCATAGCAATACTTATACCAGACAAAATAGACTTTAAAACAAAGGCTATAAGAAAACACAATAAAATACCCAGTGATCCCACTTCAGGATATTTAACAGAAGAAACCAAAACGTTACTTCAAGGGGACATGTGCATCTATATATACATTGCAGCATTGTTTACAATGGCCAGGATGTGGAGGCAGCCTGGATGTCCATCAATGGATGAATAGATAAAGAAGAGGTGGTTTCCATCTATTTATATCTTCCTTCATTCCTTTCTTCAGTGTCTTATAATTTTCTGAGTACAGATCTTTTTTATTCCCAGGTATTTTATAGTCTTTGGAGCGATTGTAAATGGGATTGTTTTTTTAATTTCTCCTTCTGATGTTTTATTATTGGTATATACAAATGCAACTGATTTCTGAATATTAATTTTGTATCCTGCTACTTTACTAAATTCATCTATCAGCTCTAATAGCTTCTTGGTGGAGTCTTTAGGGTTCTCTATATATAGTATCATATCATCTGCATACAATGATAACTTTACTTCCTCCTTACCAATTTGGATGCCTTTTATTTCTTTTTCTTGTCTGATTGCTGTGGCAAGAACTTCCAGCACTATGTTGAATAGAAGCGGAGATAGTGGGCAACCTTGCCTTGTTCCTGATCTTAGGGGGAATGGTTTTAGCTTTTCCCCATTGAGTATGATGTTAGCTGTGGGTTTATCATATATGGCCTTTATTATGTTGAGATATGATCCCTCTATTCCCACTTTCTAACCAGTCGGTGACCACAGATGGCCATGGGTTTGAAAATTAATCTGGGGAATGTAATTTAGTGGTTACCAGAGGGTAAGGGGGTTGGGGGTGGGAGATGAGGGTAAGGGGGATCAAATATATGGTGATGGAAGGGGAACTG
Source organism: Rhinolophus ferrumequinum (assembly GCF_004115265.2). NCBI lineage: Eukaryota > Metazoa > Chordata > Mammalia > Chiroptera > Rhinolophidae > Rhinolophus > Rhinolophus ferrumequinum. The sequence continues at coordinate 44,267,746 of NC_046292.1, forward strand.
ACACTGGGTGGTGAACACACAGTGTAATTTATGGATGATGTGATACAGAATTGCACACCTGAAATCTATGTAATTTTACTAACAATTGTCACCCCAATAAATTTAAAAAATAAAATTAAAAAAAAAAAAAAAGAGGTGGTACATATATATGAGGTGTTATCAAAAAATACAGTGAATGCCACTGCTGAGTGCCATCCAACAGAAAGGCAGGGATCTTCAATACGGGAGGCAGTACGGCGAACTTTAGTAACAGTGTGTGACAAGTTTCAACTTGTTCGGTGCAGTCATTTAGGTGTGAGCTACATTTGAGAGAAAGTGTGCTTTAAAGTATGCCATAAATCATGAATCACAAACAACACATTAACATTAAATGGGCAAACGGTTTCATCATCCATCATGACAATGCTCTGTGTTACACATTGCTTCTGGTATACGTCAATTTCTGTCACCATCTGGCACTGTGAGACTTCTGGCTCTTCCCCAAAGTCAAAATGACCATGGAGGTAAACACTTTGAATCAATTCAGGACATCAAAGCAGTCACAACAGCACAACGAAAGACACTCATGAAAGAAGACTTCCAGAACTGCTTCAGAAAGTGGCAAGAACAATGGGGTAAGTGTGTTCAAAGCGAGGGGGAGTATTTTGAGGGGGATTAACGGCAATGGGTCTTTTACTGTAATATTATTTTTAATTTAAACATTTACCATATTTGTTGATCACACCTTGTACAATGGAACAATGGAATATTACTCGGCCGTGAAAGGGAATGGATTCTTGCCATCTGTGGCGGCATGGATGGACCTGGAAAGTGCTGTGCCGAGTGGAGTGTATCAGACAGAGGAAGACAGATGCAATGTGATTTTGCTATATGTGGAATCTCAGAACAAAATTAGTAAACGAAATGGAAACAAACTCATAGACACAGGTTGCTAGATGGGAGGGAACTTGAGGGTATGGGTGAAATAAGAGAAAGGGATTAAGGAGTACAATTTGGTTATTACAAAGTAGTCATGGGAATGTAGCATATAGCTTAAGGAATATGGTCAATAATATTGTAATAACTATGTATGGTGTCAGATGGTTACTAGATTTGTCGGGATGATAGATGGGAGGGGGTTGGGGGCAGGGTGAAAACATGAAGGGATTAAGAAGAGTACAAATTGGCAGTGACAAAACAGTTATGGGGATGTAAAGTAAAGTATAGGGAATATAGTCAATGATATGGTACTAACTACGTATGGTGCCAGGTGGGTACTAGACTAGTCAGGGGAATCACTGCTTAAATTATATAAATTTCTAACCTCTATGCTGTACACCTGAAGTTAATATAAAATAATAATGAATATCAACTGTAATTGAAATTTTTTAAAAGGGAGAGAAAGGTGAAGGGGAATAAGAGGTTCAAATTTCCAAGTATAAAACAAATAAGTTGTGGGGATATAATGTACAGCATGGGGGAATATAGTCAATGATATTGTGATAGCATGGTATGGTGTTTGATGGTTACTGGACATATGGTGATCACTTCTTTAGGTATATAAATGTCGCATAACTATGGTGTACCCCTGAAACTAATATAATATTGTATGCTGGCTGTATTTTTAATAAAAATCTTTTTTTAAAAAAAAAGAAAAGACATAGAAGGGAAAGAGGGATTTAATAGTCCCACAACTTAGTTTATGTTCCCTAGCAAAAGCATAACTGAGAGGAGAACTTATGTGCAAATAATTTGCTTAAGAGGTTGTTATGGGTTGAATGATGTTCCCCAAAAATCCACACGTTGAAGTCCTAACCACCAGTACCTCAGAATGTGACTGTATTTGGACATAGGGCTTTTAAAAGAGGGATTAAGGTTATGTGAGGTCATTAGTGTGGACCCTAATCCAATATTGCTGGTCTGCTAATAAGAAAAGATTAGGACACAGACATGACAGAGAAAAAACCACGTAAAAACAGAGAGAAAAGATAGCTACCTACAAGCCAAAGAGAGAAATCAACCCTAACAACATCTTGATCTTGGACGTCTAGCCTCCATAACTGTGAGAAAATACAGTGCTGTTGTTTAAGCCACCCAGTTTATGGTATTTCTTATGGCAGCCCTAGAAAACTAATACCAAGGTAATCCGAGGTAGCAAGAGTGAAGTTCAGGAGAACGTAAGGAAATGTGGGGAAAGCAGTGTATATTTCCCGTTCCAGCATCCATTCCTTGTATTACCTGGTGCAGATCTCCTTGTCATCATATAGTCACTCATTTAATAAACATCTATTGAAACATCAGTTAAGTACCAGACACCGTACCTGGCCTCACAGACACAGCAGAATAAAAAGGCAACGCTTGTTCTCATGGTTGGACCTTAGCTACAAGGTCCAGCTTGCGATTCTGGAGGCTCTGCCCTCAGGCATGTCCTGGCAGCAGCATGGCTCTTCCATCAGACCACACAGGGCTCACTGGCCCCAGAACTCTCACACCCCATCCACAGCCTGACTGTGTGGCCCTCCTTCCAGAATTCTCTGGCATCCTGTGCATTGAGATTCCTTCTGCATTATTTTTCCAGGACCTTCACGAATAGTGTTTTAAAAATCAAAATAATTTATTGCCATAAGTAATACTGATGCTTCCCACACTGGTAAATTTTCACAGCGTCGAGCAGCATCAGGAAGTATCTTCCATTTTAGTTTTTCAGTATTGTGTCTGTGTGTTAAGAATCTTTTAGGCCAGTCTCTAACCAGAACCAATTCCTCCAAAGTGAGCAGGTGAGTGGGTAACATAATGTCAATTATTTCTGATATTGCTGATAGCAATTAAGAATGTTCTCTAACCCTCAGAAAAGGCATAGGCTTGTTAATGCCAGGAAGTAAAGATTCTATAAGCACTGGCTTAGCCCAACCCTATGTTTAACAGATGAAAACCTGGCAATGTGGCACGGTAGTAAAAGCCTGGATTTAAGGCCACACAGATCTGGGTCCAAATGCTTAGTCAGCCACTAATTCCCCATGTGACCTTGACTAAGTCACTTCACCTCTCTAAGCCGAGGTGCTCCCTCTATAAAATAGAGCCAACACCTCGCTCATAAAGTTGCCATCACCTCTGTGAGGAGGTCTCTCCTATCTAGGCCACGTTACTAAAACCATAATCCCATCCCCCCAACACTCCCTATCTTTCTTCCCTGATTTTTCTTCTTAATAGTTTACACCAGGGGTGTCCAAACTTTTTTCAACGTTTTTCACCAAGGGCCATACGCGGTAAAATACACAAACAGCCGGGCCACTCACTCGAGGTGAAGTACGTATTGCCTCACCTGGTTTATTTAAGTAAACTAAATATATTTTTGGAATTTGCTGCGGGCCAATCAACAATGGATTGCGGACCGGCCACGGTTTGGACACCCCTGCTTTACACTATCTGTAACTCCATATATATCTACATCATTATTTCTCTTTTCACTTATGTTGCTACCACTAGACTATAAACTCCAAAAGAGCAAGGATTCTTGACTTTTATTTATTGCTATAGCCTTAACACTTAGTGAAAATTCAAAAAGTATTTGTTGAATGAATCAGTGAATGAATGGATGAATAAATAAATGAAATATTAAAAGGTACTATTAAATATTAGTTGAATGAAGCAAACGGCCACAGTCTAGCTCAAATAGCTGGCAGAATGATACCAGTACCAAACAGAGACACTACCAATAAGCTGTGGCTTTTCCTTGGGCAGAAGACTAAGATTTGGCTGGGGCCTGACCGCAAAGTGCTTTTTTAACTAGATGAGTATTTTCCCCCTGGAATCCTAAATTTCTCCCAAGTACCCAGCTGGCTGGTAGGCAGACCTACTTAATAACAACCCTTGACCCTTGAAGAACGGTTTACTTTGCTCAAAACACTTTCAGATACACATTCTATTAAGGCTCCATATCTTTGCTGCAGAAGGTTCTTCTCACCACTGCTATCTTGTGTGTTAGTAAGGAGACAAAGCTTACAACAGAGAGCAATGTCTCAAAGAGAAATGAAGCCAGGAAATGAGAGAAAATGTGCAATAGTGGGTTGGGAGTAAAGCCAAAAAAATATCAGTCTGTTACTGTTAATATGACCTCACTTTTAACCCTCAAACTGAAGTGGTGTGGATATAGCACAGGTTGCACAGAGATGGCACAGTGAGGGAAGAAGGGGACACTTTCTAGCCATATCCACCAGCTAACTGAAGACAGGCACTCACAGAAGTTCTGAGCAAATGGTCCTCACAACCCAACAGGAGTTGAACGAGTGTTTCTCTAGCGAATAGCTGAATGGATAACTGAATGAAATATTTGTTTGCTTTCATTCATAAGTATGTATTAAGCACCTCCGTTGTGCCAGGTTCTGTGGTGGGCACCAGAAGCACAAAGATGAATGAGACATCAGAGGGCTTGGGCTGCACCTGTGACTATCAAACATTTTTTAGATTTGGAATCTTCCTTCCAAAGAACAAAAGCCCAATATGCAAAACCGTTCAAAGGTGAGCTGCTCCAATTGGAAAAGGGGTTTTGTGTGGTGTGGGAGGGAAGGAGAGGGCAAAAGGGGTCTTTGTGCCTGTGGGGTTCCTGAGGAATCTCTGTGGCTTCCCAGAGCACGTTTGAAAACATTGACCTGGATGAGCACTCAGGTGCCTCTAGGGCGGAGATGCTAACATTCTGCAGGTTGTACATCAAGCCCATTATAAGACAGAAGGGCTCTGAGGGGTCAAGGACAAAGGGGGAAAGGTTCAGAACTGAGTGTCCTCCACAGAGGAGGCTCCTATAGGGTTCCTTGGCAACCAGGAGTTTGTGAAAGCCAAGGTTTTGGGGCAGGAGATTGTCATGGACATTAGTCATTTATGTTGGCTATTCAGCATGGATCTTTGCGAAGGATAAATATGCTTCTTTTTATAGAGGAGAATGCTAGATGCTTGCTTTCCTTGGCTCATTTTCATCTAAGGCACAGGTATGAACCAGGGTCTAGGGACATAAATAGGTGTATCTTCTTCTCTTCTCTTCTCTTCTCTTCTCTTCTCTTCTCTTCTCTTCTCTTCTCTTCTCTTCTCCTCTCTTCTCCTCTCTTCTCTTATCCTGTTTTGTTTCTCTTCCCCTCTCCTCCCCTCCCCACCCACCCCATCTCATCCCATTCCCTTCTCTCACCTCCTCTCCTTTCCTCTCTTTCCTTGCTTTTCCTTAATGGCACTTTAGTGTCTGGAATTGGAGGTCAGACCTCAACACAGTCAAGTGGTGTTGGGGCTCACATAGCATTTTCCTCATCAAACCAGTTCTACTGAAAGCCTCACCTCAAGCCGACTCTACAGCATTGAACACTTTGGTTGACACAGGCTACCAAATGGGAGTGAGGTCACGTGGCAGACTGGGAGAGAGGCACAATTCTCCTTCAGAAACTCACCTCAAGTGAAGCCAGACACTGCCTAAAATGGGGCTGCAAAAGGAAAAAGTCTGAAGAGTTTCCAATCACATCATCTTCAAAGAGTTCTGAATTCTCTCCCTTTCAATACACAACTTTAAAAAGTTAAAAAGACTTCCTACCCTTGAGCCTATGTATTTACCTTTTGGTAAATGTCAGCCAAAGACAATGGTTTCTTTCCGCTTAGAACTTTGAGTGATCTAAGAGTCAGATGTTCTGAGAAGCCATTTTTCATTTAGGGAACTCTGAAGAGGAATCCAGGTGGCCTTCAGCCTGATAGCCAAGTTGTTGACAAAGCACCCGAGTTTCTGATATTTCCTGGAGACCAATCCATATTGTTTTAACAGGATTTCATTGCATTGAACTTGATGTTCCCTCCAAAAACATTAATCCAGTCTCAGCTACTTCTGTTGGTCAGAAATGACTTGGCAGCTGTACTTAGAGAAATCCAGAGAGAGAAAAAAATTCTCTTGTGTTAATTAAACAAATGGTGACCAGGAAATAAAGTCCTAGTTAGGGAATGAGGAGTTAGGAAATAGGGGTTCTTATTCTGAACTTGCCAATTTTCGGTTTTGTGAACTTGGTGTCCTCTATCTATGAAACAGGGAAAATGTACTTCATAAGACTCCTGTGGAGATTAAATAAGAATATACATATTATAAATATATTACTCAATGGAGTTTAGCTTCTATTGCTATTTCTTTGTTGTTGTTGCTGCTGCTGTTGTTATAAAGTAGAGTCAGAAGACAATGTGACCAGAAATGCTGGAGAAAGTATGCAGATGGGAAATAAAAGAAGCTGAGATGATGGGAAAGAAAGAGAACTTTGGAGTCAGGCGGTTCTGCTTCCTACCATATCAGCCATGTGATCAAGACAATCTATTTCAGCTTTCTAAAACTCCATTTTCTTATCTGTACTGTAGGGATAAAATTATGGGGTTAAATGATATGATGAATATAAAAGCCCTGAGTATGATGCCTAGTTCATAGAGTGAGCTCAATCGTGGTTAATTTCCTTGCATTTTCCCCCTTTTCAATGAAAGGGGAAGCTTTTTCACTTACAGAGAAATAAACCAAGGGTCAGTAAATATAGCCAGCAGGCCAAATGAGTCTGCCACCTGTTTTTATAAATAAAGTTTTATTGGAATACAGCCATGCTCATTTGTTTACTATTATCTATGACTTTTGTAGCTGCTACAGAGACCATATGGCCCACAAAGCCTAAAATATTTACTATCTGACCTTTTACAGAAAATGTTTATTTACCCCTGATCTAAGCTATATAAGTCCAAACTCCATATTTACAGCTTTGGGTCAGAGTTCTATTGTCACATGTAATCTGATCATTGCCCATGCATAATCAGTCCTTCAGTCCCCCTTTTGATCATTCTTTCACCTGCAAGAGGCTGATCGACCCAAGAAGACCAGAGATACAGATCTTCTTGATGGAGGATTGTCCAGTTGTCTCCAGAGCCAACTGTACCAAACAATGTTTTTGACCTTTTTATTGTTGTATCATCACGGCGACCGTTTGATGGGAGAGCTGCTTCACAGAAGCGTCTACAACTCTGTGTAGAAGATAATGGACCTGTAGTACACCCGCCATGACTAAAACAAGAGCAATTAAAGGTCCCCTTAAGATGATGGGAATCAGGAATTGCAATTGCTTGTTTCTGGCAAAGAGAACAAATCCAATGGCCATGAGCTTCAGCCTTAGAGGGTCAAGTCACTTTTTCTTTAAGGTGAAGTATAATCTACTCTGTCTTGCCTGTTTCACTGATCTAAGTAAGCAAGGACTATGAAAAAAATGATACAAACACCATCATGACTAGCCAACCAAAAATCTAGAGCATGCAATTGCCTACCACTACTCATGCCAACAAGTTGAGACTGGTCTGTGTTCTGTCTGGAGCAAAAGTGGTACCATTTCTTCTAGAATTAGCAATACGTTTCTTGAAGTCTTTTCTATTTGACTGGAAACATAGCTGGTATTTTTCACATAAATAATGAGTAAGTAATTCCCAAGGAAGATGTGGATCAAAGGTGGCAGGATTTAATGTAAAAAGACGCATATCTACCAGGAATTGATAAAGTTGACTACTTATATTTATAGTTAATTTACCTTGCATGTTCAAGACTAAGGCAGAATATTGAGCTCTTTTTCATTCCCTGAAGTATTGTCATTGATCTGAACTGAGAAACTTTTCCTTGCTGTTTTTCTTTTCCAAGATGGGAAAATATTTTTTCCATTGTTCCTTTTGTTTACAAATTCTAGAGGAATCCTTGTCAATAAGTCATCTGTTAGGCAGCGGCCCACCCAATGTTTTGATCTGCTGGGTCATATGTTTATTTGGAGTCCAGTCTCATTTTGTGCTAGAGCCCTTTCAAAAAGTTGTACCAGTTCTTATAGTTCAGGTAAAAGAGATATTTCCCATTCTAATTTGTTTGCTTATTAGGTCTCCAATGAAAGAGCTGCTGTTACGTCTGCGCCTTCTTTAACTCACAAATGTTGCCACAAGTTATTTTCTGGTCTATCCAAAAATCTCCTATAGTTTCGTCTTTTCTGTTTGTATGATTAAATTATGATCCAATCAATTTTAGTGGAAATATGTAAGGTATAATTTTTAGGAGATTTTCAGGCCTTTCTTTGACCATCGGATTTATTGTGGAAAGAGAGATTCTACAGGACCTTTTCTGGGTCAGTCCAATTCCTTTTTCCATCCAGGATTTAGCATCTAAAGTTCCAACTAACATGTGTAAAAGTGATATAAGTCGGGTAACTCTGGGTTGTATGCACTGAAAACAATTCTAAATTCTTCTGTGAATAGTTACTGGTCATTTCTGGGTTTAGGAAAATAATTATAGTTTTGAATTCTGGTCGGGTTTATGGTTTCAGTTCTACTATAGCCTGCATATTTGACTCATGGGCAAGATGGATGTTTAAAGGTAACTGACGTTTTGAGGTCCTCAAAAGAGTCTTTGGGAAAAGGTAAGGCATCTTGTCAAGGTGAAAAGGTGAGAAGAGTCAGCAGATGTGCAAAAGTAGACAGATCTGAAGAACAGAGAAAAGCAAAGCTGGATAGAGGCGGGTAACTGAGAGACAAGGAAGGGGATGATTTACTGGAGAAAAGGAGTATAGTATGCTGTTACTTAAGTTTGTCAAATTACCCTTTAGCTTTCCTCAAAACATCTTTTAATAAAGTAGTTCTTTTAATCAGTATTTTATTTGAAGGCCTCTGCATACCAATCAAACAAAATGCTACCCATTGGGCCTGAGAAATCTTAAGTCCTTTTATTTTCGAAAGCATCTCTCAAATAAACAATTTTGTTCAACTTCAGACATTCCCTAGAGTGGCCACTAAAAGCCCAAATCATCCTTTGTGAAGTTATGCCATTTAAAGAGATAAGTGGGGAAAAAATAGGATTGTAATGAGAATACATCTAAGACAGGAGTTTTTTCCAAGACTTGGAGAATATGTACACTCAAACAACCCCATGAGACCTGGCGATAGTTGAAAGCAATGCTTGTCTCAAAACCCTAATCTGACAGCACCACCACCGCCCCCCCTCCCAGAAGGCAGGAGAAAAAAAAAAAATCAGAGAAAACCTAAGCTCTTAGGACAAAAAAAATCTAGACGGAAGGAGAATTTTTACCCAATTTTATTGGTAACTCACAGCAAACTTCATATGGATGTTATTCTGGTGAGAACCGCAAACTCACCAGTCTGTGAGGGTGGCTCATACTACATGCCTAGAGGGCTTCTGTAAAGACACAAAAGAGAATAAGCAAAAGGGATGGGAAGCAATGCACTGATTTCACCAAGGATGCCGAGCGAATGGGCACTAACAATAAAACCCGGTTACTAAACTGAGACTAGATCGCCAAGAAACTCAACACAAGAGTGTGGAGTTCACACTCAGTGCTCACTTCCCTTGCAGGCATTGACTCTGAGCTGAGAGCAGCAAAGCACAGGGGCCTCCGTGGGTGCCACACCTGGTCCATGGCCGTGGGCAGTACAAACCATATCTCAGTGAAACCTCCAGGAAAGCTGTGGGAATAGACAAGATCACCCAGGTGAGAAGAAGCAGAAGGTATTTATTCAGACCTTGCTATGTAGCAAGGAGTGAGTCACATCACTTACTATTTGGTAGAGACTGACAGGCAGGGTGGTGGGAAATCTTTTTAATGGGGAAAAGAGAAGGCTTCAGACATGCTTTCATTGGAGGTTGTCGGAAGGGGGAAGCTGGAACCAGGATAAGTAGAAGAAAGTCATCTTACTTCTAATGTTATCAGTTTGGGGAGCATATTTGGTTTTCTCTGGCTGGTCCTGAGCTGGAAGTGGGAGCACAGAACAGGGAACTTGGCAATCATTAGCCAAGTCCTGGCAAATTGCTACAGAGGTGTGTGTTGCCTTTTCAGTCTGCTTGCTGCAAAGGTTGTAGGTCAGAGTTCTACTGGTATATATGGTCTGGCCATTGTCTATGTATATACTCAGTCTCTTAGTCTTTTAAATATTCTAGTTCATTTTCCTCTAAATGTCCCTGCTTGTTTTATGCATAATTGCAAAATTTTGGCACAATCTAAATATCTAACACTAGGGGATTACTGGTGGCTCTTTAACTTCTACCATCTAATCCCCTACTGTTGGCCATTTAGAATTCCTGGCACCTGTTCCAAGTGGAGAGGGGGATGAGAAAGCAGATTCTGTGGGCTTGCAAAAGGCTGGCTCCAGATTAAGTAAATTCTAGCCCAAGACACACTGGGTCTTCAGCAACACAGGCCAGTAAAAAGGCAAGGAAGAGAGGAATCAGCTTTATGGGAGTAAAGAATAACAAATGGCAGCAATAACTAGCTTTTTTAAGTCACTGAATCTTCACAACTTAAAGGATGCAGCTTCATTTCCATTTTACAGATGAGGAAACTGAAACAGAGAGGTTAATTTACCCTACATACACCAGTAAGTAGCAAAGCAGGATTCAAGCCCAGGCTGGTTCTTAAGAACCACATTTTTAGCTAACTGCACTAGGGAAAACTATGCCTGACGGCAGCCAGAGCTGGATCCTGGAATGGCTGAGACAACTGGATGTGGAGTCATCCAGACTGAGTTCAAATCCCAGCTCTAGCACATACTGGCAGTGTGACTTTGAAAAAGTTCCTTAACCCATCTGAGCTCTGAGTTCCTCATCTGAAAAATGGGGAGCAAATAGCCAGAGCCAGATGAAATCTATCAAGCCTTCCAAGCAGCTATATCTGATGTATCAAAACATCATTGAAAATAAAGTGAAGTAGGAACAAAAAAGTATTTTCAGGAATTTCTTGCACTAAGAGGAGAGTATATGACTAGAAGGAATATTGTAATCAATAGCTGTGGGGTTGGCGGGAGTAATATTCAGTAACAATAAATGGTTGCTAAACCATCTTCTAAGGACAGGTGTGTCTGGTTAACAGGACTTTTGTTTGGCAGAGTACTTTATGAAATTATGGGCCAGAGCTCAACTGTTGTAAAATGGAAGAATGACTGGCATGGCCAACAGGAATCCCCTTTATCCACTTCCCACATGCTACCCTCAGCTTCTCTGTAAGTGCCAGAGATTTAAAGATGATCGATTTGAAAGGGCACAAATTATTCAGCGGCCATGATGCCCGTGTGTCTTGTTCTGGTTCAGTGAAGGCTTAAAAGGCACATTATAAAGATTAAACGATATTAAGTGGAACCACTCAGTTGCCAATATTTAACTGCTTTGACCTACAAAAATGGTTATTTGGTGTGGTTTAACATCATATAAAGTATTGAGAATAGTTTAACCCAGGACCTGGCCCGAGGTAATTCTTTGGTAAATGATATCTAGTCTTATTATCAATTGCCAAGAACAGGTCCGCTAATTCAGACATGCTTCTGGCAGGAAGCATTTTGGGTCCAATCTAATGAGTGAGGGATTCTCAAATTCTGGTGAACACTAGCACCATGGTTTGGAATTTAAGTCCATTTGAAGAAGAATGTCTGTCCATGTGGTTTCTGACATAGGACAAAGCTCCCAGAAAGGGGTCCTTTCAAAAGTGAGGCTAGATTGTTTGAGTTTGCCAACCAGCAGACTGGGGTTCAGGGCTGTGCCTGCATTTCATCAGGAAACAGGAATGCACACAGGGGCACTGAGACAGAAGTCCAGGCCATAGACAAGTCCAACTTGAAAGGGAAAGGGAGAAATGGAAAAGGAATGCTTTGATTTCCCCTTCTGTTCTCAATCCTAAAATATTTTCCACAGTAAAATAGCTCAGGTGTAAGTTTCAAGGACCTTAAGGAGCTATGAAGTGAGAGAATCTCATCTCCACCTTGGAGATACACAATGCACTCTCATCCAGTAACCTTCGACATTTGACAAACACTTATTCAGGGCTAAAAGATGGACGTTAAAAAAGTCTTACAATAGAGAGCATGTTTAATTGTATTGCATTTCTCAACTATTAGGCAACATAATTTTCTTTCTTCATAAAATGCTTAATTCTGTGGAACCCAACTTTTCAGAAGATACTTAGAAACTGCTTCCCTGGCTTATCATTTTTCTATGGGTATTCTGTGTACTTAGCTCAACTGTGTGCTCTGTACTTAGCACAATGACTGGCATAGAGTTGAATTTAATAAAGTTCTTTTGAACTGCATCTGCAAAATTGAGAGTATCAACTATATCATTTCTCACATTCCTTTCAGCTTTCAACATCTATGGCTCTGCGAGGTATAAATGTGTCTAGAAGTATAGAAATGACCGTCACCAGCATCAAGGAGACAACGAATAATAAGGATACTCCGGTTTCTTTCATTCAATGAATTTCTTACCTTTACCGAAAGATTAAAGGAGAATTAAAATAAAGAAGGTCAAGGAGAGCTTTCTGGAGGAGGTGATCTCTGAAGAAAAAGTAGTGTTGACAAAAAGGAAGGGCTAGATTGATGAGCAGATCCAAAAGAAAAAGCAAAGGAAGACAGATGATTCAGATCATTATGTTTATTTGTGTTTTTAATGGTCTTAAATTGTTTGAGATTCTTCCTATCAAATGGTGGGATTTGTGTCCCTTCGTCTTGATAGCTTCTACCGATAGAGTATGTCAGAACTGATACTATGTGATTTCAGAGTCGAGGCCATAAATAGTCATGTAGCTTTACCTGGTTGTCATTGAACACTTGTTCTCCTGATGCTTCTCCTAGGGAAAGTTTCTCTTAAAACCCAGCCACCATGCTGTGAGAAGCCTCAGCTACAGGGAGAGGCCCAAATACTAGTCCCAGCATTTGAGTCACCCCAGCTATTCAAGTCTTGTCCAGCTGCAGCTTCAGCCATTGTGGAGCAAACAGATACCATTTCCAGGGTACCTTGTCTGAATTTCCGACCCACAGAACCCAAGACACAATTCATAGTGGTTGTTTTATATGACTAAATTTGGAGGTAGTCTGCATGCAATAATAGATAACTGGAGCAATTACGATCACTACAAGCACAAAATTAATAGAAGCAAAAAGGAGAATCTATTGGCTCATTAATCTGGAGAGAGCGGGACGTAATTGGGCCTCAAGGACAACAGTCCAGGAACTGACATTGTTATCAGAACTTTCTCTCCACTTGTTGCCTCTGCTTCTCTCCCCATATTAGCAGGAAAGCAAACTTGTCCATCTCACGGTCAGTATTCATTTAAATTTCCAGAGAAAAACATTATCCCAGGAGATACTATGCAAACTCCTGGATTAAAAACTAGGGTTAAAAGACTGGAGGGCTATGAATGGCCTAAGCCAGGGCACAATTTCTCTGACCTAGGGTAGAATATACGATAAGCAGTCTCCACCAGAACACATTGTTCGAGCAAGAGAAATTTACCTCCAAAAGAAGTGGCTGTTCTATAGTCGAAGCAATTTGTACCAACTACAGTGGTTTAAACTGTTATTTCAGGGATACTTCCTAAGGCAGAATAGCTCCACTTATTCACAGACACGGTAAGATGAGAGGATCTTCCTAACTAATGATGGGCAAAAAATCTTAAGCCCTCAGAAGTCTCGGAAGAGTGTGCTTTGCTAACAGCTTCCAGATATTTTTTTTTATTTAATTTTATTTTTTTTAATTTATTGGGGTGACAATTGTTAGTAAAATTACATAGATTTCAGGTGTGCAATTCTATATCACATCATCTATAAATTACATTATGTGTTCACCACCCAGAGTCGGTTCTCCTTCCATCACCACATATTTGATTCCCCTTATCCTCATCTCCCACCCCCTGCCCCCCTTACCGTCTGGATGGGAAACCAGATATTTTTAAATGAACTTGTAGTATGTGCTTTCACACTGGCAATTTCACTGAACCCTCACAACCATCCTAGGAGACAGGTACTGTCAATCCCTTGTTAAAATAAAGAAAACAGAACTCAATTAAAAATTACTTGCCCAACCAAGGTCATATGCTTCTAGGGGTCAGAAGTTACATACAGACTGGTCTTCAGACCCTATATCCCATTTACATTAAGAGCATTGAAACCCCTGAACAGGGGGTTATTCACCCAACTGAAGAATAAAAAACTTACATTTGTATACAGAAACTCTAAACATAAGTACCCTGAAGTGCTAGTTGTTAGAACGTCAATAAGGCAATCGTGGGTTAGGGCTTGAGACAGGCAGAAACATTAACCACAACCTAAGGGGCTTGTTTTCTCCATTGTCTAAGTGCCCTTGGACCTCAGACAAACCTCATTATTTCTTGGAAACATGTATTCCTCTGAGAGCCAGGGAAGGCGTGTGGTCCAGTAAATGCAATTAGCAGTCTCACCGTGCGTTTCCTCATCTGTTTTCTCCCAGAGAACAGCCATCAGAAAGCTCACATTTTCAAAACACACTCTTCCAAATGACCAGAGTCGCCAGCAGATTTTAAGTGGGTCTGAGATGTCTATCTAGGGAGCCTTTGTGAAATATGAAAATATTTATTAAGCATTTCCTATGAACAAGACTCTAGACACAGAGGCATACATGAATAAAAGAGAGAGAGAAAGAGAGAGACAGAGAGAGAATATAAAATATAAGATTCCAGCAAGTTACATAACCTCATCTACAACGTAGTATTAATAATAATACTATTAATATTTAATACACAAATTTATATCTCCAGCCAGCCATTCTTGTAGCTCCTTTACATGCAAAAGCTCTCAGGTGTTTCCCAGGTGCCCAAGCATCAACAGGACCAGAACTGAACTTATGACTATCTCCCCCATTTCTGCACCTTCTCTAGCTTTGTAAAAAGTTCCCAGAAAGTCCATTCCAACATTCCCATAAAATTGAAAATTCTAAACATTAATATTAAAAATACATCAAACACACCACTTTCTCAAATGCAAAACAGCTTTATGCTGGCAGAGGGGTGGGGACAAGTCTGTATTTTTAGTGTTATTCGTGCTTGACTGACTGCCTTCCCTCCAGGGACACCTGGTCTCTGGGGACTGTGTCTGAGACCCTGCAGCACCTACTGCAGTGGTCAGACCGTACACAAGGAGCAGCCTGCCTTTGAGTGGCACGAATGCTCTGAGGACAACTGCAGCAGAGAACAGGACCATGCAGGCCACAGCTCGGGATTTCTTATGTTTTCTCTGCAGGGCCATGGTAATCAGGACTAAGCTCCTGATGTTATTTCAAGTCCCTTGGAATCATTGACTCAATCACAGTAGTGATTCTTAGTTGAAAAGAAAAGGCATCATTGTCCTAAATAGAATTGGAAATCAGAAATGTTTCATCTGTACCTCCAAAAGGAATGGAACTAATCATGTTTATCAGTAGGTAGTGCTCTTGGATAGTTCTTTTACTAGACGTTGAGATCCTTGCAGCCAGGAATAATGTCAAAGCCATATCTGTTGTCCTCACAGATCTTAACACTGTCAGCACTCAGAATGTGTGAGTTTAATCACTTTAGACAGTAAGCTTCCTGCAGACAGCCATGGATTTTCTATTTCTATCACTTCCATTATAAAATCAAGAGATACTTATTGAATAAAAGGTTTTGGGTTTCAGTCCATGGTTTTCAGTAATTAGATTTCAGTTTGTACCTTTTATTCAATAGCTCATTGGAGTTGGTTTGGGTGGATAGTTTAGGTTGTTATGAATGAGTATAGGGCTGGTTTGCTTTTTGGCAACTATTTTGTGACTGAGGAAATTTAAATCTTAAAAAGTACTATAGGATTGTGCCCCATCTGGGCTAAGAGAGTGCATTTATTGTTATTCTTTAGGTGGACATGCCAGCATTAGAGGATAAAGGGGAGCTAAGCTGCATGGAAAACATTCGTTTCCTGCTGGTGCTGCAGTTCCGTAATAAGTGTCATACATGTGGGAGGGTCAAAGCCACAGCAAGAGGATTGCTGGAAGCAGAGGCCACATTTTGGGTTAAATGGGATAGAGGTTGTCTCTTGCATGGTACTGGAATCAATTTGCTCTTGCTCTCTCTTATTTCCAGGGCTTGGGCACCTGTTTCATATTTGACTTTTCATAGCTATCCCACAGGCTCACATACGACACAGGAGAAGTACAGACGTGGTAGGTCTGTGGGTTGACTTTTTGTTTTGTTTTTTAAGTAAGATCCAAAAGAATGGGGAATAGATGTTGGAGGAAAGTCTTAAAAGGCATGACTGTCTAAGATTTTGACTCTCTCCACGGATAGTACAATTCCACTCCAGATAAGTTTCCAGGGGATGGAAAGTGTTATGATACAAAGGCAAACCCTAATAACAGGGATCTTTTGTCTACATCTTCT
Organism: Rhinolophus ferrumequinum; assembly: GCF_004115265.2. Taxonomy (NCBI): domain Eukaryota; kingdom Metazoa; phylum Chordata; class Mammalia; order Chiroptera; family Rhinolophidae; genus Rhinolophus; species Rhinolophus ferrumequinum. Next base: position 44,283,939 of record NC_046292.1, read on the forward strand.
GTCCAGACACCAGGATCTCTTTATCTGATGCCTGTCTCTACATTTGAGGTATCAGTTAAATGGATGACGTTGGTGGCTTCTTCCACTCACAACTTCTTCATCCCTTAGTCACTTTCTATGTTCTGTAGTTCATAACTCACACTGTTCTGATCGAAAGTGTTCTATTCAATGGATTAACTTTTCATGTTTGCATCCGGTCTCCTCTCCCCGTCTCCATAGTCTAGCACCCAGCCTACTCTGAACACGGATTGGCCAGCTTCTCCCCACTGGCTACCTTGCTTCTGACTGCCCTGGGCAACCCTGGACCTTTATACCACCCAGTGGAAAAGGCCCCTGTCAATCTCATCCTTTGGTAGAGGCAAGGCCTGAACACACCCTTGAACTGTTGATGCTGCGTCGGACAATATCACATGAAAATGTTTGCAGGTAGGAAAAATCCACAAAAAGTAAATTAAAATCAAAGGAAATAGCTAAAAAAAAAAGGTCATAAAAATTATTAAAAACACATCAAGAGTTAAAAATCCACCTAATGGTTTTCTAAAATTACCAGTACCTCCCAGAAAACAGACAGGGCATATTCATGCCCACTATATTCACCAAATATTTACAAGTGTATTGACCAACTTGATAACTCGGAGCCTCTTGCACACTCCAGAAGGCATAAAGCATTTCCTCCTCTGAACAAAATGTAAAGTGATAGCCTGAGTGAACAATTATCTGTAGAAACTAAGTAAGTACAGCAATCCCCAGAAGTACTATAAATTTTTTTTGGCTTAATTAGAGTTGTATCTCGCCTGTTCTGCAAATCAATCAAGGAAGGTAATGAAAGACTGAATGGATGAGGAGAAAAAGGAGATGTTGGAGAAAAGTCTGTTGGGAACATCACCCACCTCTGGAATTACCACACAGTCTCCTTCCAGAATAAGAAAACATATATACCTCAGTTCAATGGCATTCACAAACAGTCACTGAGAACCTTCTTTATGTCAGATACTCCATTTCAGAAGAAGCCAAACACAGACCCTGACTTCAATGAGATGACAGTTGATAGAGCAGAAACAGAGACAATAATTTTAATATAATGTGACAAGCTCCAGATGCTAGAGGACCACTGCATGGGCATCAAGCCCGACCTGAATACTCAGAGGTTTCCTGAGGGACACGCCTGAACTGAGCCTTGAAGGCAGACTAAGAACTATTGAGAGAGGCCTGAAACTACCCAAAAGATTTTCAATAGTCCCTCATTACTTCATAATAAGCCAACCCAGTGCACACCTTCTGGAGAATGGAGACTTGGACACTCCTGTGATGAGTTTACAATATGGCCATAGAGAGAAGACTTCTCCTCTCCATATACATGGAATAGTTATAGGCTCCTCTCCAAGATTGTAAATACAGGCTAGATACTGTGGTTCCAATGGTATGAAGTCCAGTTTAGTGCTGAGAAGGGAGAAGAAGCAAGAGCCAAAAAGTCAAAGAAAATTATCTTTATCATTTTCATCAAGAATATCTTGGAGCATCACAGAGTGAGAAGCAGACTCCAAGAAATTTAACAAATTTAATCCTCTTAGAGAAACCTGAAGCAGCAGAAGACAAAATTCCTTGTCCAAGTTCACGGGACTGGGAAGTGGTCGAACAAGACTGAGTGTTCCTTGAAAGTACACTCAGGTGAGGATTTCTTGTGCTAAGAATATAGTTAGGGGTCAGTAAATATTTGTTGCATTTATTAATATTCTCTGTAAGGTCATTTTAAGGCAATCCCAAAGCACTGATTTTCAGAGAGGAAACTGAAGACGAAGATATCACAATGGATCAATGAAATAAAATAGACTTGGTCCCTCGAATTAATCACACATGTGGTCAGATTTCAGAGGCCAAACAAAACAGTTCACATAGCCAATGGCATAATGAGTTCCACAACTATATTCATAGATACTGTGAACTTCTTCTCAGCAAATCTTTTCAAATTCCTACTGTGTGCCAAGCATTTGATTCACCTCTGAGGCTCAAAGATTAATTAATCAAGCCCTGACCTCAGGACAATACTAGGAAAGGAGTCAGTACATCCACCCATGATGTTTCCCCTATTTCATGGAAGTAAACATGAAATGTTAAGAGACCAAATGAGTTGGGCACTGAGTCTAACTTTAGTGGATCTGTGAAGGCTTTGTGTAAATGAGAACATTTAATCTTGGCCTCGAATTATAACTAAGTGTTCAGCAGGAGTCAGGGAAAGCCTAGGCAAATGGGAACAAAATGAGAAATCAGACAGAAGCAAGACGATATTGTTCACATCTGGGAATTGATCAGAGGTCTCGTGCAACAAACCCAAGAGGAGTGCCTCCTATAAAAAGAGGTAGCTCAGAGACTGGGCCGGACCAGGAGGGGTGTTTACCCAGATGTATAAAAAGCCTCCTTAGTCAGAAGACGAAGCTAAATCAATTAGAGCTGAGGTCATGTAGCAGACACCGGTGGAGCCCCAGCTTTTCCCCTTCATCATGTACCATTTCTGTACAAACCGGCCCAACTTCCAACTGCCATCGCCTATGACTCTCTCACTGCTGTAGCCCACTATACCAGCATGCTGGGCAAGCCAGAGCAGTAGAGAATGGAGGCCTCCTCTCCTCCTTCCCCAGGAAATGATTCACAGCAGATAAAGACCCCTCTTCACTGACCTCAGGTAGGGAAACCCCAAGACATGTGCTATTCAACAGGATTAGGCGCCAGCTGCCCACATTTTAAACTAGTTTGATATTGACTCTCTATTAGCTTCCTTCTCTACCTTGTCTTACTTCTCCACTCACTTTTTAGGATCACCCTCCAAATACACCATTTATACCTGACTTAGTCTCAGAGGCTGCTTCTGAGAGAAAGCCAAAGTAAGACATTTCCAAGAAATGATCATTAATGACACCCTAAGTCATTACCAGGAAAATGAAACCAATGGCCAACTTTGATGATCAGGATAATGTTATAAAGAAGAAACAGAGGAGATAAGCCAGCAGGTAGTAAAGTGAGAAAAGGTACAAGATGTGGGCCAGGGAGGCAGCAGGCAGGTGTGCTGTGGAGTGATGGTTCAGAATCGATGGAGATGAGAATTTCATGTGCCAGTTACTTGATTCAAGGGCAAGCCTAATAGCTTAATGCGTACTTAATCATTTTGATTTTGGGACCTCTTTGAGAAACTGATGAAAGCTTTGGACTTTCTATTCAGAAAAAAATAAAGTATACACAAACAATTCTGCTTATAACTTCAAGGGATTCCCAAACCCCAGATTAAGAACCCTTGATTAAAGGCTGTATGTGAGACTGGACCTAAGGGCCATGATTGCCTTAGCATTTATTCCATAGGCGATGGGGAACCAGCAAAGGCTTTTACTGTCAGTTCCCAAGTGGTTATAGTTTTCCATTCTAAATAGAACCCAAGAAATCTGGATGTTTTTAACAGATTGAAAGAGAGATTGGGGGAAAGAAGTGCACAGATAATTGAGCTCCTTTTTTGGCCAGAATTGTTTTCTACCAGATGCACTGTAGGGCTTCAAAGGCTGCTGCCTGCACAACCCAGGTGCACCTCGTGGACGCCGTGGGGCGTCCACAGTCAAATGTTTTGGCCTCAAAAATTTCTGCAGCAGGATTGATGCTGAAGGGAGCTGAAAACAAACTCAGGGAAAGCACAACTATCTGTGTGACCACACATAAGAAGTCTGGGGTGAAAAGGCCCCTGTTGTTGCAGAGTGGACAGAAGGAAGAGGGGAGAGGAAGAAAGAGAGAGAGAGAGAGAGAGAGAGAGAGAGAGAGAGAGAGAGAGAGAGAGAATCGAGGCTGAGAACAAAATAATCTATTTTGGGGGGATAAACATAGCTGGGAGGGAAAAGCAGAGAAAATATGAAGAAGGACTTATCAGAAATATAATTGTGAGAAATAGAGGCTGATTTGAGTACACATGAAAACGATCAAGAGATAGAAAAAAATGATAGTCACTGGACTTGAAGGAATACTATTAGGGAGAAAGAAAAGTTAGATGGTTTTTTTTTTCTCCTGTCTATAAATAAATTTAAGGGTTAGCTATCATTTTTTTAGTATCTACTATATGGGAAAGCGACAATCAACATCACTACATGCAATATTGCTACAAGTAAGGTGTCATCCCATGTCACAGGTGAGTACACTGAAACACAGAAGAAACTTGCGCAAGGACACCACATGAGCAGTGGTAGAGCCAGGGTTTGAACCCAGGCCTGTCTGAATTAGAACTGCACATGCTAGCTCCTGTTGCCCTCATCCCAGAGCTCAAATTTGTAGACCAAACATAACTGAAGCAAAGACAAATTACATGACATAGGCACCAAATTAAATATGAAGAACTGTCCATGTTGGGACTTTTATGGAGTAAGCGGATGGGGCGGGAGGAGGTTGCTGTGGTTGGTCAGCATGGTTATTTACATGATGACTTCTGAACCTTCCTTCATAATCCAAGCCACCTAGACCAGTGCAGTGCCACTGCAGTCAGGGTAGGATCTGTGGGAAAAGGGGAGCCATGGTATGCTAGAGGCAGAAGGACCTCACACTGGATCATCCAGACAGATGCCTTCCAGTTTCTAGAGTGGCCCGTTGTGTGGCAGAGAGAGCGTGGATGCTGAGGCAGGTGATGAAGGTGGGAGTCCTGCTGAACCACCCACTACCTCAACAACCCACTGCACAGTTTCTCACAGCCTCAGTTTCTTCATTGGTCATAACCAAAGCCCCTGTTTTTTCAGGGTGATTGTGATGATTGTATAAAATAATGAATGCATTGTGATTTGCACAGTACCTAGCACAAGTTCTCACAAACTAACAGTTTTGCATTCCACCATCCTTCCTTTACTCTACTTTTCTATTTGAATCACTTCTTTTCTGTGTTCCCTACAAACCCAGTGCTAAGGTCTGTTAGCATCCCAGGTATAGCTCTTTCCCTCATTTCACCTCAATACCATACGGATATTTGGTATCTAATATAATTGGAAAATAGTTTTACTTGGAATTGTGCAATCTGCAAAACTCTTCCACTTCTGTCACAGCCTCTATTCTTACCAGGAGCCTAGGAAATAAGCAAACAGGAGTCGTCACCCCTTTGTAACCTATGTTGGAAACAGTCTCAGAGAGTAGATGTGATGTGCCCTAATGACACAGCACGTAGCAAAACAGGTACGGGTCAGGCTGACTTAAAGCAACAGAGCCAAACAATATATATGTGCTGACTTAGTCTGCTCTGGCTACTGTAATAAAACACTATAGACTGGGTGGCTTCAACAATAGAAATTCATTTTTGCACAGTTCTGGAGGGTGGGAAGTCCAAGATCACTGTGCTGGCCGATTTGGTTTCTAGTGAGGACTCTCTTCTTGGTTTGGAGACTGTCACTGTGTCCTCACATGGCAGAGAAGGTGGGGGATGGCTCTCTGATGTCTTTTCTCATAGAACATTAACCCTAGTGGATCAAGACCCCCCCCTTACGTCCTCACTCTATTGACAAATACAGTCCTTTTGGGAATTGGGGCTTCAACATCTAAATTTTAGGAAGACACGAACATTTAGTGTGTAATAGGTATCTCAGACAAGTTATTTGACTTCCTTGGGCCTCTTTTCTTTACATTAAAAAAAAAAAATTAAAGCAGGATGTCCTTGGATGAAGCTATATCCAAGGCCCCTTCTTGCTCCGATATCCAAGGAGTCTACTCTAACTCCAAGTAGGGATTATCTACCAGAATCTTCTACTGGTCTACACATGGTGTCTTCCCAAACTTTGATTTCAAGCTGCCTCACAGGCAACAGGGTTTATTTCCACGTTTAGTGAGTTTCCCTAACACAGCTTTTATTCATTCAATCGCCAAACATTTGATGAGAACCTGCTGCATGTCACTTACAATACTAGATGCCGAGGCTATAACTTTAAATAAGAAAAAAGTCCCTACCTTCCAGGGGAGAGACAGAGAAGTAAAAGACAGTTTGAAGGTGTCAGTTACAATGCTTTTAGCTGCAAATAATGGAAATACAAACCCCAATTCAAAACATGAATTTACATCTATGGAGGTTTTACTGTCTCATACAACCAGAAATTCAAGTAGATGCGATGGTCTGAATGTTTGTGCCCCCCCCCCAAATTCATATGTTGAAATCCTAATCCCCAAAAGTGACAGTAATTAGTAAATGGGGCTTTAGGAAGGTGCTTAAGTCATGAGGGTGGAGCCCGCATGAATGGGATCAGTTCCCTTATAAAAGAGGCTCCAGAGACACCCCAGCTCCTTCTACCACGTGAGGACACAGAGAGAAGGTGCCAGCTATGAACCAGGGATGGGGCCTTTACCAAATGCAACCACGCTGGTGCCTTAATATTGGACTCCCTGCCTCCAGAACTGTCAGCAATAAAGTTTACAAGCTACCCGGCAGTCTGTGGTATTTTATTATAGCAGTCCAAACAGGCTAAGACAGTAAAACTTCTTCAAGAATGGCTTATGCAGTGACTCGATACTGTTACTAAACTTCAGCTTCTTTCCATTTCCAGCACGTTGGCAATGCCATATACCAGCTCTTTTCCTAGACACAACATGGCTGCCATGGTTCTAAGAACCCACGTGCAGAGCAACACCATGCAGTAGGGGCATAGCTTCTTCTAGGTCTCTTTGTCAGTGAAGAATCTTCTCCCAGAAGGCTTTAGGAGACTGCTTCTCTCAGCCGTTGTTCGTGACTGTGTGATATGCCCATCCCTAAACCAACAACTGGAAAGAGGAAAAGAGCTGCCCTGAATAGGCAATCATGACTTGCTCCTAGAGTGGGGATGGGATGCTTCTCCTGAGTCACACGGCAAAGAAGCAGGCAGCTGAACAAATCAAATTCTTGCAACAAGGAGGAGGGGAATGGCTGTTGGATGGGCAAACAACAGCGCCTGCAGCATGCAATTCACCACTTTAAAGATATAAGAGAATTGAGCCTGAGATACTAAGGGAGCAGATAAGAAATCTCCTAAGGCAGCCTGGATGTGCGTGTGCATGTGTTGAAAACAGAAAGCCATAGATTTAAAAGCTAGACTTTCAGATGGCCTTTGAGGCAGAAAGGCAACTGCTTTGGGGTGAAGCAGTGATATTTACAAACTCTCGTGTGCTTCTGGCATCAGCTGACTCCAGCAAGATATTGCTAGCCCCCTGCAGCCGTGTCTAAACCAGGGCCCAGGGCCATGGAAGACAAGCTACCCTAAGGGAGCTTGGGTCCCAAACAGGACAAGCAAAGGTCAACTCTCTAATAATGAGACCAGAATGAGAATTTAACGTGCCATGCATGATTCCAGGGATGTAAGCTTTGTAGTCAGAGAGCCTTAAGTTAAATCCAAGCTCTGCTATTTAATAGGAAAATTATGTAAACTCTTCAAATCTTGATTTCCTTACCTGTAAAATGGGAATATTTACTTGGCTGGTAAGGGTTAGAAATAATGTGTGCAAAGCATTAACACAGTGTCTAGCCTGCAGTATTATCTTCACTAGAAGAAAATGCAAGTGGGAATGGATCAGAGGTGAACAGGATGAAAGGGATGAACAAACCCTGTGAAAGAGAAAGTCAGAGCTCAAAATTTAAAATTAAATACTATTTTCAAAGTACAATTGGCAAAACCCCTTCCTCACTCATTATCTCACTGGATCTTCACAATCAAGGTATTATTGAGGCTTGCCCATTTTACAGATCAAATAACTGAGATTTAGCAAGACCTTAGACTTTGACATAGTTTGTTCATCTCTGATACTATAACACACGAAAGTAGCTAGAAATTCATTTTCTCAAGGAACTCAGGCTTCGTGAGAGACTTGTCTGCAGGTTACAAAGTCAGAAACAGTGGATTCTAAGAGAACCCATTACTAACTCACTAGCTATACGTTTCCTTAACTGTCTCTTGTGGATAGCAGTGTTTCTTAAACTTTATCAGGCATCAGGATATCCTGGAGGGCTTGTTAAACCACAGAATGCTGGGTGGCACCCCCAGAGAATTCAATTTAGTCTGTCTGGAGTAGGGCCTGATAATTTGCATGTCTAATAAGTTTCCAGTGATGCTAATGCATCTGGACCACACCTTGAGAATCAGTAGCCCAGAAAATGGACCCCAGTATTTAGATCCAGGCTCTCAAATTTAAGTGTCCAGAAGAATCACATGGGTAGCCTGCTAGAAATGCACTCCCAATCTTCTCCCAGGATGCAGGTTCATATACATAGAGGTGACTCTGATGTAGGAGGTGCCCTCTGCCCTATTGGAGGCAAGCCGATTGGTCAATTCTCTCAAGCTCTTTTAGACATGCATCCCTAATTGTGTATATTTATTTACATATAAATTACCATGTTTCCCTGAAAATAAGACCTAGCCGGGCTATCAGCTCTAATGCGCCTTTTGGAGCAAAAATTAATATAAGACCCAGTCTTATTTTATTATAATATAAGACTGGGTCTTATATAATATAATATAATACCAGGTCTTATATTAATTTTTGCTCCAAAAGACACATTAGAGCTGATTGTCCGGCTAGGTCTTATTTTTGGGCAAACACGGTATTTACATATGCTACTATCCTAATAATAACATTTTTATCCTATTTACTATTTAAAAATCACAAATTATTTTTAATTTCATTAAAATACACATAAATGTTCCATTTTCTTCCCACACCCCAGTGGATTGCCTTATACCCCACTTTAGGGACCACTGATCTCACCAAATGCTATTCAGAGATTGTTCCACAAATTAACAACATCAGCATCATGGGATCTTGTTAGAGGTACAAGTTCATGGCCCTACCCCAGACCTATTGAATCAGAATCTCTGGGGCTAGGGAACTGGTATTTTAACTAGCCCCCCATGTGATTCCATGGACAATAAACTTTGGAAACGACTGATTGCTAAATACACAGACAGTGTAGAGTAGTTTTGGCTCTAAGATGGGGATTAATGAAACTGAAGCCTACTCACAAAATACAGCTCAGTTGAAACAAGTTCGGGAACTCTGAGATACTGGATTCCCCACTGGAATTTACTTTTTTTAATAAACAATTTTGAGCCAACAGTAATCATATTATTATTCAAAAATCTAATGTTTTATGATGCTGTTTCTTTAGTATGACATTTTCAAAGAAAATTATTAATTTCTATGAAATTCAAGAAAATCTGCCTGGTCAGGGGAACCAACCTTCTCAGTCTGCCCAGGCCAAAGGGTATTTCCAGGACTCAAGATTTTCTGTACTTAAACCAGGAATGTCTAGGGAAAAATCAAGACTAGTTGGTCAACCTCTCTTGGGCTCCATTATAACAGCATTTGATATCTTCAACAAATCAATTTCTTTTCTCTACTCCTGCCAACTACACAACCTCTGCATGAGGTGGGTATGGACAGGGTAAAAGAGTCCTAGACTTGAAGACCTGGTCTTCATTTAATAGCAGTGTGACATGTGGCAAGTCAATCCGTGAACCTCTGTTCATCGTCTGCAAAATGGAGACAAAAGCCCTGCCTCCCACACCTGACAGGACCATTGTCAAGATGAAGACAGTTGGTGTTACAAGGCACTTTATGCATTACACAGTAGGCTAAGAATATAAGGGATGCCCACTTGACAATGTGGAAAGAGTACAGGCTCTTGGACAAGCATATCCTAGTTTCAGCCCACATCAGTACATATTTTATCTCTCTGAGACAATTCCCGTCTGTAAAATGGGGATTCAAATTACCTTTCTCATACAATATTGAGATTAAAAGAGATGGTGGTCACTAAGTGCCTGGCACATTTGGAACTCCAAAGTATTAGTTCCTTTCCCCATGATTATAAGACATTCAAAGACTTAATGATAGTTTTTTGCAGTTAATGCAATGAATAGCATCATTATGCTTGCTTCCTGAAGTGAAAAGCCACAATAACACTCCTCCCTGCTCCCAGGGCCCCTTTGATGTGGCCGGGGGTGGGAAAGGACGTTACTTCCACTTGGTATAACCAAGCCAGAAAAGGTGGTCCAGTTCCTCTCCACAGAGGAACGGAGTGAGCTATTGCTTACAGAGGCCTGGGGCTGAAATTCACAGTGACCTTTGCATCTGGGAATGCAAAATCTATAACTTCTGCACCTATTGAGTCATTCCTTCAGTAAATCATGCTTAATGTGATTAGGTGCTTTTGTTTTTTCAAATCACCTCAAAAATTGCAATATATATATATATATATATATATATATATATATATATATATATATATACACACACATATATATATACACACACACACATACATACACATACATACATATATAAAAGACGAAACCAGCCTATCCTCTCAGGGGGGAAAAAGTGCCTTTAGTTGAATGACTCTTTTCATGCAGGAATTTTTTTAACATTTCATTTCTAAAGGATTTCATCCATTCACTAAGCACTTACTGAGCCAGATATCTCATGTTTTGAGCATCTACTTTGTGCCAGACTTGGCACATAATTGATATGAATAGTTTCTGCTTGACAAGAAATTCACAGATACCAATGAACACAGAATTACAATCCACAGTGAAAGAAAGTATTAATAGAGGTAAGTCCAAGGGATGGTGATGGCAAAAGAAAGTTTACAAACTCCACCTAGGGTGGTGCTAGAAATGGCCATACTCTGTAAATTAAGCGTGCACACAGAATTGATGGAAATTATCCCCTACTAGTCATTGTCATGGACTCTTCCAGTGACCCTGAGAGTAGACTGTGGCCAGCGGTTTCTGAGCATAAGTGATGTGTGTAATGTCCAGGCTCTACCTTTAAAGGGAAAGGCATGTTCACCCTTCCCTTTTCCCCCTTCATTCTGAATGCAATCCAGGCACTGTGGTGAGCAATACTGGACCATTGGGTTGAGAGCGTCACCTAGGAATGTCAGAACAACAAGAAAGAAGAGGCCTGGGTCCTTCCTTCACGAATTCATAAAGCAGAGCCACCCTAGCAGCAGGACATTTATATGGCAGAGAACTGAAAATCTACCTCTCAAATGCCTCTATTCTGTTGGGTCTCTGTACTTGTAGCCATATCCATATCCTTTCACAACTGTCTATAGTGCAAGCTATTTGTCTGGATGAATTCTATATATTTCAATTGACAAATGTTTCAAACAGAATAGGTCTACAAACACTAGCTATTATAGAATGATAAATTATAATCAGAAGCCCAGCTGAGCACCTCTGTGAGCCCTCCAATACCTTCATCTCACTCAGAGGCTGTAGCAGCCTGCAATCGGCAAAGTCTCTATCTAGGAGGCCGGTGTTGGACTCTTCCTGGATCCCTGCTCCTACTGTTCTTTTCTCCTCCAAGCAGAGCTGCTTGAGTCTCAAGTCCAAAACCCAGAGCTTTCTGAGGTAGGAGAATTGGAGTAGTCTCAGAGCCACCTCCTGAGTCTCGGCTTCAATTCTCTCTTGTCCATAGTTTAATTGGCGTGTTTTCTTCCAGATCTATTGCTTGTTTTCTGCCTCAGATAGAGTTTCTGAATTCCTGTTCCAAGCCTAAACTCTAGATATAAACACCCAGGAGTAGGGACTCTGTTGATTCATATTTTCACCCCAGCGAGGACAGGACCTAACACAGCACAAATACTTGTTGAATATTAAAAGGAATAAAGGTGAATGAATGATGTGACATATTCCACCATTGCCCTCTTAAGAGCCTTTCCTATTTTTCCAAGCTTCTACTCCAAAAATTAGAGGACAGTAAAGGAAACCTACTGACTGCCCTATAACCTGTATAACCTGCCCTGTAATACTGCAACTTAACTAGACTTCCAGGCTGGCACATCTAACTTCCACATGTTGGAATACCCCACTTTCTTGCATTGAGTTTCATGTGCAGTCTTGTTCACTTTTCCTTCCAGGCAAGAAGGTGCCTACTGATTTTCTCAGGCTGAGATTCAAAAGCCCAAGGCTGGGAAGGAGCCAAGTGGCCAAGACTATGGAACACAGAAGAAAGGAGAAGCAGGATGTCTATCCTGAGCAAGGATGGGCCTTGAAGAAAATGTGGTCAAAGAGAAAGCTCAAGACAGAAACCAGAGATCAAATATGAGCTCTGAAGTATAGAATCTGCTCAAGAGAATGGGCAGGACAGAGTTAGAGGACCCTGAAGGCAGAGACTAGAAAGGTAAAGGTCAAGAAATCTTTTATCAGTTGTCCCTAGGAAGCTTATAGCTGAGAAGAGAATTGTGAAGGACTCTGAGATGAATCAGACAGGTCTGGTTGCTTCTCAGACCATGACTTGCAGTCGCATTCTTTGGTGACCCTAACAGTCTGTCATGAAGAAAATTCCCTCACATTCATGTCCTCCAAAACGTAGATGTCAAGATGGAATTAGAGATACAAGCAATTTATTGAAGACAGAATGCTTGTACAAGATAAAGAGAGAAAGAGAAGCAGTAGACTATGCGGCAATGCATATCTGATACCTATGAAAGAGAGGGTGAGACAGAGGATTAGGTAGAAAGAGCTTCAGACTGTGGTTCATCTCTGAGAAAGTCTCCACCAGGCCAACGGGAGATTCACGGCAAAGATTGCTCATAAAGAAATCCTGGGACCAGCAGGAATGGCATCTAGCTTCATCCCTGATACACAGTAACTTTCTTTATGGTTCCCAAAGTGGCTCAGAGAAAATCTAGACTGGAAGTTGCCTTAGAGATCATTTGAGCGATGTTCAAAAGAATATTCGGCAATGATCGAGATCTTCCACATCTGTCTTGTCCAATATGGTAGTTACTAACCACATGTAGCTATTGACCACTTGAAATGTGACTAGTATGACTGAATTTTGTCATTTAATTATTTTAAATTTAAGTAATCATATGTGGCTACCATATTAGGCATCACAAATCTATAGTCTAAGTTTTTTTAAGTGAAGAAAAAGAGGTAAAATGGAACAGGTCCAGACACGTAAGAAGTTAAGGGCAAACCTAAGACTTGAACCAGTCTTTTTAAGTACAGCCTTTTAAAGCACCACCTTGTCTAAATCAACAACTTCTGAGCCAGGATATAGAACATAGTACTTCTGTTTAGAAACTTGGGCCTTAATTTACAAGTTCTTTCACATATATAAGGGGTCACAGAGTCTGATCTTTCCTCAAGTACTTAGCAGCTACTTTTATGCCCAAAGGTGTCTCTTTCTTTATGACAAACTCATAGTCCTTCATCCTTGTTCTTGTCTATGTATTTGGAGATGGCTCCTCGGATATTTGCCGCTTAAGAATTTTCCTGCTCTCCTTCACTTCCAAACTCAGGTGTTCCTCTATTATTGCTTAGACCCCCACCATCTTCCCCCAGCACTCTACCCAAGCATGCTGCCCCTGGGAGTTGAAAATTCCTCTGCGTGGCCATGACTGCTGCCTGGTGTTAATCCAGCTAAAGCTCCTGCCGAGCCCAGAGTCTCAGATTCCCTCTTGGGCCTTTTCCTCCTCCCTGATCTAATCCCACTCCATCACCTGCAGCCCAGATGGGGAGACCACAAATCCCCAGGAATGCATTCCTAGCAGAGGACATGTGATTGCTCCAAGGCTTACCCTTCATTCCAAGACCTAGAGTTTGGCTGACTCAGAGAGTACACACTTCCTTTGGGCCCAAGATGGGACAGCACTGTTCCTACATCATCTGAAACACACAGGCCTTCACTGTAGCCAGATATCTCAAAAAAAAAAAAAAAAAAAAAAAGACTTTTAGAGCTCCCTCCAATCTTTCCCATTCTCCTTACCCAGAATTCCCCTTCTTTTTGAATAAAATTATCATCACTTATAAAACCCCAACAACATTCTTCTCATGTACTCTCTTTCCTCCTTTACTTTGGATTACTTCAGCTACAAACATTTACTACACCCAGACCTCTCAGTTCTTTCTTTTCTGCAACAGTATTTTCCATTGTTTGAACACTTACTATTCTTTATCTAAAAACGAGTTACAGAATTGGTAAGTAAAGCAATCAGGCAACAGAAAAGATGAGTTGGTCAGAGAATTTTAGGACTTCGTTTCAAAATGGAAAGTTATGTACTGGGACTCCCTTTAACATACGGCTTGGTGGATGCTATGCTGTGCTGACTCACTGAGGGTTTACAAGCCACATTAATTCAGACAATGTAATAAGTGACCAGAGTTAATAATATGATAGCTTCCATTTATTTATGCCTGTGGTACACCAGGGACTGTGCCAGGAGCAGCTCTGTTTTCAAAGTTCCATAATACATGTAGATTCATCAGAGGGAGCTTTTTATTTGGTTTGTAATGCTGTGTCTTTTGGACACTGGGCGTGACACTGCAGGACCACTTTCATAGGACATTATATACACAGTGACAATATAAGTTAGTCATTCAAACCAGGACCATTTTATAAATGAAATGGGACATTCTTAATAATTATGCTGGGATAAGGAAGTAAACAAGGGTCATTGCTGGCAAAGCAGTCTGTGGTCACCCTAATGTTCGCTAAAGCCCTTGTCCATCTTATCTTCCAGTGGTCGGGGAGCTGAGGAGAGGTGGAGATATTAGCAAAGCCAGTCACCACTAAGCAATGAATGTGGAGTGCTGGCCATGGACAGCACGTCCTGTGGCCACTGCTGAGGAAATGGGATGCAAGGAGACGAAAGAGGAAGTCAAGCCAAGGACCCTGAGAAAACCTAAGCTATGAATGCTAAGTCGGAAAGGGCCACAGAACGGAGTAACATGATTTGGGGCCAGAGGAAATCATTTAGAAAAGTCTAGTCACACCGACGGGCACACAAGTAGGCCTCTAGATCATGGCTTCCGTTACCCACTGGCCTGTGAGGATAGCGTGGGCATAAGTATGGGTGACTTAATGAGCCGCCAGAAATCTCCTGACTGCCTAGATGCCACGTCTAATGATTCCAGAGGTGTTTAGTTCTAGAATAAGACATCCTGCGTTATAAATAAAACAGACATCTAGAAGTAAAGGCCCTTAACCTTTACTGAACACAGAGAGTGCCAGAAGTTGGGTATCATTTATCCAGCAATATAGAAGGTAAACAACCATAGCAAACGTGAGATCATTTTTAATTTTTCTAGTTATACTGAATAAATCTCTTCAAATTCTGTTGGTATTAATACATATGGCCCTATTGTGAGGGCAGGTAACGGGGAGCATTCTAAATTATATTAGTAAATACATAATGCCAATGTCTCTTCGACACACTGGATTTCTGTCTCAGACTGCCTATACATATGTGGAAAATAAAATTCTTTTTTTAAACATTTAAATATTGACTTCAAACAGTTACTCAAAAGAGAATAGAACATATGAGCCTCAGATGCCAGGCTCAATTTCCACGAATGTTCTTTCTGTGGTCCAATGTGTTTCATTAGATATTGAAGAAGGAAGACTAAAGTAGAAAATAAGTCATATCCTTACATAACATTTAAGCTATAAAGAGTGAAGAAATTGAGGCCCAGAGACATAGCTAACACCACAGAGATATTATCAGAGTGGGAATTAAAGTTTAGTTCTACTGATTTACACATAGTGCAGTATAGATTTACTGGCAGCTTGGTATGGTAGCATCAGGTATGAGGCTTTGTTGTCAGTTAGACCCTATCTTGGTTACACTTTTTCTAACTCTAGGACCTCATGGCTAAAATCTGAAACAATGGCAACACCAAATGCTGACCAGGGTGTGGAGAAATAATTCTCATTCATTGCTGATGGAAATGCAAAATGGCACAGCTACTTTGGCAGAGAGTTTGGCAGTTTCTAATTTCTAACTACATATATTCTTACCATACAATCCAGTAATCATGCCCGCTAGTATTTATTCAAAGGAGTGGAAACTTATGTCTACACAAAAACCTGCTCATAAATATTTATAGCAGTAATAAGTGCTAAAACCTGGATTTCTCGAGATATCTTCAAAGGTGAATGAAGAAATAAACTGTGGTACATCCAGGCAATGGAATATTATTCAGTGTTAAACAGAAATGCACTATCAAGATATGAAAAGACATAGAAGAACTTTAAGTGTATATTATTAAGTGAAAGAAGTCAATCTGAAAAGGCCACATATTGTATGATTTCAACTGTATGACATTCTGGAAAAACAAAAACTATGTAGACAGTAAAAGATCATTGGTAGTCAGGGTTTGGGGGAATAAGGAGGGATGAATGGGTAAAGAACAGAGGATTTTTAGAGCGGGGAAAGTACTCTGGATGCTACCATAATGACGGATACATGTCCTTACGCATTTGTCTAAATCCATAGAATGTACAACACCAAGAGCAAACCATAGTATAAATGATGGACTTTGGCTGATTATGATGTGTTGATGTAGCTTTGACAATTATAACCGCTACACCACCCTGGTGGGGGATGAGGCTAATGGGGGAGGCTACACATGTGTGGGGGTGGGAGATATGCCTTCCTCTCTCAATTTTGCTATAAACTTAAAAGAGCTCTAAAACAATTAAAAGTCTAGATTTAAAAACAAAGAAGAAAACAAACACTTGAAGCACTTGTTAGAAATGCAGATTCAGCAGAATTGGAGTAAAACCCAGGAATCTGTATTTTAATATGCATTCCTTCCTCACTTCCACTTTCACCCTCCCACTCCGAGACTCAACTCCTACAAAGCTACAGATCATACCCAGAAAATCTCCAATAGAGGGAAATCATTCTGATGCACTATCCCAATGGTCTCTAAATTTTTCTGTGCTTCAGATTAAAATATGAAGAAAATGCAAATTACAAATTTAGGAGTCCTTCACCCCAAGAGACACTAATTCAGTGAAAGAGGCCTGACATCTGTATTTTAATGAGTTTACTGGTGATTCTAATGCTTAACCAGGTTTGGGCACCAATACTTGATCTATGTTACAGGACTGTGGTCCCACCCACTCTGATTTAAATGGATAATTTGCATCAAATCTTTCAAAGCCATCCTTCACTGAACTTACATCCCTACAAGAGTGGAGGATTTTGCTATCATTCCAATCAGACTTGCATGCATAAGTCATTGCTCACAGGTGTGCATAATGACTTTGATTTCCATAGCCAGTGAGATTTGAGGCAGGTCTTCATTTTGTTTGTTTGTTTATTTGTAAATAAACACAACGCATAGGTGATAGCAAAGTTCTTAAATGCAAATATATTAATTTCATTATGGAGGAAAGGTGAAAAGAAAGAGACACAATGGGACTCACAGATTACAACTTGGTTTTTAGAGATGGTGAGAAATAGTGCAACAGACAATCTTTAAATAAGCATAATGGTTGTAGTGTCCATTTCATGCCTAGACCATCAAATGTAGTCCACCTCCCCAGACACTAAATTGAAGTAGATCTACAAGGCCAACAAAGACTCTGATGTCTACTCCACATGAATGTCTGTCAATTTACTAAACATTGACTCTGCCAGGCATTCTGACAGATGTTTTTCATCTGTGTCATCTCATTTAATCTCACAGGAACAGTTCAATTTTAATATCGTGATTCCAACCAGTCACATAGTCACAACCTGCTGGTCTTCATTGGTCTCCAGAAGTCTCCCAATTTTGGCATCATATTCCAGCTTCCAAGTATACATAGAGTTCTTTCACTTATTACCCAAATTCCTGCTCAAATTTAGTGTACATGTGATAAACTACCAAGATTTTCAGCTCTGAGAGAGAAACTTCTTCCTGCAGCACCGTGTCTATCAACAAGGTCAAAACCAGTCTCTCAGGCTAAGAGAGGCATTTAAGACAATTTAGTGGCATCCCAATAAAATGCATAGACCTTGAGAGCTTCTGCTGCACAGATAACCAGCAGTGTACTCAGAAAACACGCTGAAACTCATCATCACTGCACATATTCTGGGTGAGACCCATACATTCCCATTATTGAAAACAATCAAATGCATCTTTCTATATTTGGATATTAAATTGTTCAGAAACTTTCGTATTTGTATTGAACAAGAACCCCAAAATATTGACTTTAAGTCTGCTTTTCAGGACTGCCTAGATAAACGAGAGAGGAAATTAATTTGCTGAAGATCAACAAGCCTGTGAAATTTCTGTCTCTCTAACACTCTCTTGGTCAATCCGTTGGGCTCTACATTAAAGAAAGATAAGCATTTCCAAGGACAGCTTGATTTTATTTATACTATTGGCCTTCACAGTATATGTTTCATAGTTTCCTAGGAATAGTTACTTCCCCTCAATGATCTCCATCCACAAGAAGCTATATTGTCAAAGGATTCTATCACTGGCAAGTCAATTGCTTGCCTTATACTTTTTTTATTAGATCATTTTTAGAAATTCCTAGAAGAAATAATTGTAATTATTTATCAATGTTAATTAGTTATTAAATATTTACTATGTACCTAATATAATAGATACAATTTTCAACCACTGTATTTCTCATTCCCTTATAAATCATTTTGCCCTGGAAATCACATTCTCTGATAGCCTTCTAAAATTAAGGCTAAGCAGGAAATATCAACTCAGGAAAGACTGAACAAACTACAAAAATCATGGATCTTTTGTCAACTCCAAGCAGATGCTCTTGAGATCTTAGCAAATCCATAGTTTTAAAAGCCTAGGTTTGTGTGAAGAAAAATAAAACTGAATTATAATAGTGCCCTTTACACATAATAAAATCCAGGCTAACTTAGACCATAGAAAATACTATTTATTCATTTTTATGGTAATAATACCCCTTATTGATTGCTCTTTTTATGACAAGCAGTTTTGCAAGTATTCATTCGTTGAAGATAATCTTTATTTCGTTTGTTAACGAGTGTGCCCCAACACTCTAGAACATAGCCTGGTCACATAGCAGGCACTTAATAATTAAGTGAATGAACAACTTCATGACATATATGCTATTACCTACATTTTGCAGATAAGGAAACAAAGGTACAGGGCAATTAAGTAACTTTTCCAAGATTTTATAGTCAGTAGTGAGAACCAAGCTTCAGGATAAGGAAATATTCCCATAAACATCAAGCAGGTTGCTCAGGATTATTAGAGGCAAAACCACTCTAGGAATCAGAGCATAGGAATGATTTATTAAGCATTGACTCGCCAGGCGTTCTGACAGATGTTTTATCTGCATCATCTCATTTAATCCCACAGTAACAGTTCAACTTTAATATCGTGATTCGAATTTTGCAGATTAGGGAACAGGTTCAGGAAGATTAAGTAACAAAACAAGGAAATTGTAGAATAAAGATCAAAACGCAGATCTACCTATTTAAAAAATCCCTTGCAAAATTTTCATTCTTGCCCCAAACTCCTGCCCACCACCATATAAGGTGTATTTTACAAAAAAGATATCAGCTTCTTCCTCGGTATCTTAGAAATTTTCTCCCTCTTTCTTCCCTACATACTCATCTCTTTTCTCTCACTCAGGCATGGATACTTGAGAACAAAATTCATCAATTTCTCCTTTGCCTCTATTCAAGATTAAGCAAAGGGAGTCTGCTCCCTTCTCTACCAGCACTTAGCTATGGAAAAATAAAAACAGAAAAATGGAAAATCCACTCAGTATTACAAGATTATGGATGTACTCATTTCATGTGCATTCTTCAAAAATTTCAAGGAAGCTAAAATCTAATTTAACCTACTACATGATTGTACTAAATTACTTAACCACATCAAAGCCTCAATGGCCTCACACTCTGGGAAGGGACATTGTAAAATGGTTTTAAATATATAATGCCGCCCCTCTCAGGTGCTTGAGATAGCCATGCCCATCTCTGAATATAAAGCTTCCTTTACACTTCTGAGATCAAAACAACAGAGCCATTATTTGAGAGGCTGGATGAAATACCAGAGCCATTTCTTATTAGCTTCAGTCATTAAAGAGAATTTAGTAGTCTGGATATTTATGCATTTTTTTCCTTCATTTAAAAAAAAAAAAGGCAATCTTAATGGAATGAAAGGGAGAAAGATTTTAAAGATCAAGATTACGGGTGAATTTTCCACTAATTACATTGTTTCTTACTTTCAGAGAAGAAAACCCAAAACCAGTTTTCCAATCCCCCTCCCTATCTCATGCTGAACATTTTTAGAACATAAAAAGAGATATTAAGCATGTTGGCCTCCACTGAGAGTGAAGAAAATTACTACTACACCACCACTCCTACTATAAGTACTAGTGAAAATTATCCTTGTGTGAATGTATCCCCTGAATGCATTTTCTCATAGCAACAATATTGTGAACAAATGTTGGATTCCCAGGCGGACCCTCAAAAGCCGAGTCAGGTCATGATGGCCATGTAGTACAGCGCCTTAGCACTAAGACAATATCCTAGGAATCTCAGAAGCATCAGAAACGTCTTACCTCCCTCTCTCTCCTGGCAACAACTATTTTGAAAGCCACGTAATAGTGGGAATTCAGCCTTTGTGGGAAGAAAAGAATACCTGAGAAGGAGGTATAGCTTAATATTTAGCATAAGCTCTAGGGCCAGATTACCAAGGTTTGATTCCTGTCTCCAAACACTACCGAGCTCTGAACATTAGACAAAGCACTTCCTGTATTCTGTGCCTCAGTTTCCCCATCTACACAATGGGAATTTAAGTAGTATTCTTATTGTTGTGATGACTAAGTTATTACTTCAAAACACATAAAAAAGTTACAGATACATATTAAGTACTCAGAAAATGTCAACTATTATTGATAATGTGCTACACATTTTGTATCATTTAATCCTTGATATGACCTCTCAAGATAAATATATTTATCTTCCATTTTGTAGATGAAGAAACTAAAGCCTACAGCGGTTAGGCAATTTTCTCAAGGGAACACAACTATAAAAAATAATTTTTAAAAGGTAGAGACAGATTTCTAATCTGGTTCAGATTTCCAAAGTCCAGGCTGAGGAACATGCAGCCATGATGCATTGTCTGTAAAGATGTAGGGTTCTCGACCACATATCTCTTTCCTCAAATCCCAACCCCCGTCTCTAATTCCTCAGCCACTGCCTCCACACTAGGAAGACAAGATAGACAACACTTGAAACTCTTCTTTTCTGCGGCCTATAGAAGGGGAGCCTGCCCCAGCGCCCTGCCTGGCATGGCCCAAGGCTCCAAAAGATGTTTTCCCTTTGTAAATAGGGTATTCAGAGGTCAATGAATGCCTGTGTTTTGAATTTCCATTGTAGCTTTCTAGCAATTCCATGAGTATGAGCTCTTTGACAATGCCACAAGCCTGTGGAGGTACTGATCTCGGCCTTGGAAATCCTCGCAGATATAATTAGACACCGTGAGGATGACTGACCATTTATAGTTAGAATCATAACAAATTGAAGTATTGAAAAAAACTATGACGCCAAAACACAGGGAAGGCTGGGACCCACAAAGCAAGCTGCACGTAGAGCCATTTTCCAGAAACCAATTGTAAAAGCACGAAGAAGAAACGCTGCTCACAACCTTGACACTGGCTCGGCTCATTTTCCCTACTCATTCAGAATTGAATTCTAAAGACACTAGAGCAAAGACAGAGAGAGATGAAGAACAAAAATCCTTCAAGTCCTGGAAAACAGGTCTAGTGGCAGTGGGTTTCCTCAGGGAAAAGATGGAAAAGCAGGGACTTACCTTCATATTATCCTCATCTATGTCAACCTCTCGAAGCACACAAAACAATCTTCAATTATCTTGAAAACATATTTAATTACTAGAAAGTTTCCTTTAAAAAAATTATGGAATCCCCAAACCAGAAATATGATTGGCTTCTATGGAGCGCTAACCATGTGTCAGGCGTTGTGCTGTCACCATAAATTTTTCCAGCAACCCTGTAATTATTGTTCTCACATTCCAGAAGAGACTCAGAGAGGGTAAAGTAAAACCCAGAGTCACAGAGCCAGGACAGAGCACACTGGCTCCCTGGCCTGCCCAGAGCCACCGACAGACCTCTTGTTCACTCACAGCTCACTGACTTCCTTTGAAGTTATTGCACCCAACCTTCCTCCCCCAGAGTTCCCTGGACAGCATCCCCAAGTGAGTGGTTTTTCATTCTCCTTTTTGAATACCTGCTACAAAAGGAATCTCACTACTTCTTTTTTATTATTATGATTGTGGTAAAATACACATAAAATAAAATTTACCATTTTAACCATTTAAAACATACAATTCCATGGCATTTAGTACAGTCACAGGGCTGTATAACCATTACCACAATCTAGTGGCAGAAAATTTTCATCACCCCCAAAGGAATCCCCATATCCGTTAAACAGTCACTCCCCACTCTCCCTTCCCCAGAACTGCTAATCAGTTTTTTTGTCTCTATGATCTGCCTATTCTGGAAACTCATATAAATGGAATCACACAATATGAGGCCGTTGTGTCTGGCTTCTTTCATTCAGTATAACGTTTTCAAAGTTCATCCATGTATTAGTACACATCAGTACTTCATTCCTTTTCTGGCTGAATAATATTCCAATGTCTGGTTATTCCCCATCTCATTTATCCATTAATCACTTGATGGCCATTTGTGTTATTTCTACTTTTTGGCTATTGTGATTAGTGCTCCTGTGCATATTCTCACACATATTTTTTGAACACCTGTTTTCAGTTATTTGGGGCATATAGCTGGGGGCAGTATTACTGGTTCACATGGTAATTCTGTTTAACTTATTGAGGAACCATCAAACTCTTTTCCATATTGACTGCACTATTTCACATTCCCACCAGCAATATACAAAGGTTCCAATTTCTTCACATCCTTGTCAACACTGGCTATTTTCTGTTGTTTTTAATTATAGCCATCCCAGCGGGTGTAAAGTAGTAATTCGTTACGCTTTTGATGGGCATTTCCCTAATAACTAATGACATTGAGCATGTTTTCATGTACATATTCACCATTTGTATATCTTCTTGGATAAATGTCTATTCAAGTCTTTCACCTTCTTTTTTACCTGGCCATTTGTCTTTTTGTTGTTCGGTTGTAAGAATTCTTTATATATTATGGATATTAAACCATTATCAGGTATATAATTTGCAAATATTTTTTCTGTTCTGTCTTTTCACTCTTTTGAAAATGTCCTTTGATGCAATAAAGTGTTTAATTTGGATGGAGTTGTATTTATTTATTTTTTTCTTTCGTTGCTTGTGCTTTTGGAGTCATGTCTAAGAAACCACTGCCAGTGACAAAGTCATGAAGAGTACGCCTACGTTTTCTTCTAATAGTTTTATATTTTTAGCTTTTATATTTAGGTCTTTGATCCATCTTGAGTTAATTTTTAGATATGGTGTTAAGTAAGGGTATAACTTCATTCGTTTGCATATGGATATTCAGTTTTGCACCATTTGTTGAACACTGTTCTTTCCTCATTAAATGGCCATGGCACCCTTGTCAAAAATCACTGACCATAGGAGTATAGGTCTATATCTGGACTCTCAATTCTACTCCATTGGTCTATATGTCTATCCTTATGGATTACCACACTGTTTTTGTTTTGTTTTGTTTTGTTTTTGTTTTTTTCTTGGAAAAATAATATATTAGCTAAATGGTGTCTATTAAATCACCTGTGCCACTGGCAGCTGGTTTTAGTGCTATACAATACATGACAAAAACACCTTTGTGAGAATTTTTCAATATTCTGTCATGTGGTTATAGACTTCACAGTTTCTTCCTATCAGTTTTATGCTGCATTTCTTTTTTTTTTCACATTTTTTATTAGTTTCAGGTGCACAAAACAATGTAATAGTTGGACATTTATCATTTATATCCCTCACACTGTGTCACCCCCTCTCCCTAACTACTACCCCCCCTGACATCGCACACAGCCATTACGTTTCCACCATTTTTTTTACATTTCCACTACTTTACATTTCCATTGCATTCTCTATTTCTAATGTTGTACTCCGCTACTTGTAACTACATATATATGAAATTGTAGTTGACATTACCGTACTGTTTTGATGACTACAACTCACAACTTTTTAAAGCAGGCTATACAGCCTTCAGATACCACCATGGCCTCATTAGAAAATTCTTCCTTACCTTGTGTTGAAATACACCTCATGTCACTTGTACCTCTGACCCCAGTTCTGCCCCCTGGGATCTCATCGTTATCAGCAGCCACTAACTGCTTTATTAAGCTCTGCTTTATTAAGTTAGTGATCACTAACTTTATTAAGCTCTCATATTTTCCAGGTATATTCTATGTGTTTTACACCGATTGTTTACCAACTTATGTCCTCAAACACTAGAGCTACAATTACTATTCCCAACTTACAGATGAGAAAACTGTGACATAGAGAGGTTAAGTGACTAACCTATTCACAGTTAAATAGCAAGTGGCAGATCCAGGATGCAAACCCAGACATTTCAACATTCCATCTCACACTACTAATCCACAGAGCAGTTGAGCAAAGATTCATCGAGTGCCTCTCGATCAAGCACTGTGCTAAAAGCTAGAAGTGCAAAAGTAAAAAGGCTGCTATCCCTGCCTTTCTGGAGTTCACAGGTCAGTATAAAACTTATGGAGAGTGTTCTAATGCAGGAACACCAAGGACAGTTGTTGTCTATCCTTAGCAATGTAGAAGAAGACTTCGTTCTACTGAGTTCACAAAAACCTCGACTCTTGCTTCTCACCATTCTTCCCCTGCCCCACCCGACTCTTGCTTCTCACCATTCTTCCCCTGCCCCACCCATCCCCATCCAGTCTAACTTATGTCCATGGTATTGCTTTTAATATAAATATTCCCATCCCTCAATAGAGACTCAGACTCTCTGGACCACTCATGCTTTCCTGAGCTTCACATGACCCTACATTGACCTAGAACATTGAGATGGATCATTCGCTAATATAGAAGCTTGACCTCACACAAAGGTACTCATGTTACTATTCCTAAAATGATTTCCCCACACTGCCTAAAATCTCTTTCATTATCAATTCTTTCCATTGGTAAAAGTGTTTACTCTTCCAAAAATCAAATATCTATGCCTCTAAAGAAGTAAACAAGTAGAGAATTACATTTATTGAGGACCTATCGTATGCTAGGCATTTTATATAGATTATCTCACTTTATCCCCAGAACAATACTATGGGGTAAGCATTGCTAGCCCCATTTTACATATGTGGAAACTGAGACTCAGAGTTTAGAGAACAAAGTGGCAGAATTAATATTTAAGCCCCAGACTTCTTAATCTCTATGCAAGAATCCCCTTGACAGTATCCCTGAAAAGGGAACATTTAGTTTATGTTTACCCACTTCCTTAGACTGAGAGAGTCATAAATCCACATTTGACTCAACTCATCATGGAACTTCCATGATTGTTAGAAAGTGTTTGCTGCTAACAATAAAGGTGTTCCCTAAATGAAACGGGCTGTTGGGGTGGGGGAGTCGGGGTTGGGGACAGTGATCTCCCCATCTCAGGACTTTCTCAACTGCCAAAATGCCTTTGGTTTGTTTTGAATGGAGATTCTCTGTCTCTACTTAGCCAACTCATTTCCACATTCAACGTGCCAAAGATCGTGATCCATCACTAAAGCCAATCTGAATTCCTAAATCATTCCCTAAATGCAGGAAGGACAAAACAAATTTTTAAAAAGCCACGTTTATTTGGGGCAATTTTTAAGAAGCCCACTTTTCCCAAAGGAGAAGGGCATTGCAGGCAATAGAGAATAAGAGGAAAATTAAACTATAAAGAAATATTTGACAGTGTTTCCTTAATCGTGGACTATATCTGCTGATCCAGACTAAAGCAAGGGGGCAGAGGTGAACTTTGCTATGCCACAGTGAATAATGCTATCATATTTTTGATTCCAAACTACATTTAACTGCCATATAAATCCTGCCGGCCTCCATACCACACCTCATTATCTCACAGGAAATGTACAACTTCTGGAAAGTCAAATGTAATCAGACCTGTGTCTCTGAACTGGTATGGAGAAGCAAAGCTGAGTCAAATGTTTGCTGCACCAGTTGTCCAGCATCCTGAGAGCACATAATGAGCCTTGTCCAGGTATCCTGGACACCAACTTGGTGTGGGACATTAAGCAAAACACTCCACCTTTCTGGGATTCAGGTTTTTATGTTTAAAATAGGACTGGGGTGTATCACTATTCCCATTTTGCAAATGAGGAAAATCAGGGACGGCGGAGTTAGAAAATTGCTCAAGGTCAACGTCAAATATCCAGTCAAAGGAAATCTGGATGTCAAACCCAAGTCTGTCTGTCTTGACTCACAAGCATGCTCTTCCATAAATGAAAAATCTCCAACACTGTGACTCTGTGGTACTTCGCTAAAATTATTACATTCGAAAACACTTAACAGTAGCTTCCACTGTTTGGAGCCTCTTATTGCCAATAGGCTAAATTACGCAAATTCCCAAAGGAGGAAAAATGTGTGATATAAGTACAATTATAAATGTTTAACGTTGATTTCAAGGAGTGTGGTAGGGGTAGCAGAAATGATTGGTACAGAAAAGAGGACAGAGCACTTTCTCAACCTCATTGGAAGGCAAGAAGAGGATGCCACTCTGCCTGATTTGGGAAGAAGAAAGGAGCACATTGGGTCATTTTTGCCCAGTTTCTAGCTACATGAATTGAAAAGCCGACATCAGGTTCAATGCATCATTCTTGAGGCAGTGAACAAAATCCCTCTTTGTTCCCCAGTGACACTTATCTTTGAGGAGCTGCACTACTTCCTGTGAGATACAGCCCTGCAGATGTACCATGGGAGACCCGCCCGGCTGGGCTGCCTTTGCTCAAAGTGCAAGAATGGACACTTTGTACGGCTGGGCTGAAAATGACACCCCCTCCTCTGATCCCCACTGGGGTTCCCCAGGGGGCAAATTTTCTGCTTAGGGAAGGGGCCAGGAGTGGTAGATGTGTGTGTGTGATTTTGTTTTGTTCCTTTGTGAATTTGTTTAGCTATTCATAGAGCTAAAGGAGCAAGCAAAGGGGCAGAGGGCAGCACAGTGTTTTTCAAACTGTGTACCATGGAACCATTCCAAGGGTTGGAAATCCCAACAGCTAGAGGTAGAGGACAGGGTGGGTGGGAGCAGCAGGCATAGTTCCAGGCCCTTCTATCTGCCTCCTTCTCCCCCTGCCAACATCACCAACATCAGAGCAGTTCTACTTCTAGCATTTTGATGTAGTGCGCCGGATACCATTTTATCTCAACAAAGACTTGTTTAGCAAAAAAATTGTTTGACAACCAGAGTTGCTGTAGAAAGGTCTTGTAAGACAAGACTCCACCTTCAAGTCTGTTCTCAGTGCTGCTAAAATACAGCTCTATGGGGCCGGCCCGGTGGCTCAGGCAGTTGGAGCTCCGTGCTCCTAACTCCGAAGGCTGCCGGTTCGATTCCCACATGGGCCAGTGGGCTCTCATCCACAAGGTTGCTGGTTCAATTCCTCGAGTCCCGCAAGGGATGGTGGGCAGCGCCCCCTGCAACTAAGATTGAACAGGCACCTTGAGTTGAGCTGCCACTGAGCTCCTGGATGGCTCAGTTGGTTGGAACTTGTCCTCTCAACCACAAGGTTGCCGGTTCAACTCCCGCAAGGGATGGTGGGCTGCGCCCCCTGTAACTAGCAACGGCAACTGGACCTGGAGCTGAGCTGCGCCCTCTACAACTAAGACTGAAAGGACAACAACTTGAAGCTGAACGGCACCCTCCACAACTAAGATTGAAAGGACAACAACTTGACTTGGAAAAAAGTTCTGGAAGTGTACACCATTCCCCAATAAAGTCCTGTTCCCCTTCCCCAATAAAAATAAAAGTCTAAAAAAAAAAGCCCATTCCATTCCTATTAAAATAAAAAAATCTTCCAAGTAATTAAATAATTATATATATAAAAAAATATATACAGTTCTATGATTTTGAGGAGTTCATTTCAATTCTGGTTTCCATATCTTCACCTATAGAATGAGGAGGTTCCCACAACGTGGAAATCCTGAGAGCGAGTACTCTACCACGTTTTTGTGTTTAGCAGACTGACTCCACCTGAGTGTGTCCTTTATGTCTATTCACATTGATAATTATTTATTAACACATATTTAGGGTCAGACATTGTCTGAATCCTGGGAAGGCAGAAATAGAAAATAGAATCTCTGCCATAAAGGCATGCAAAGTCTGAGCTATAGACAGCTGACCCTTGAACAATACGGGTTTGAACCCTACAGGTCCACTTATATACAGATTTTTTTCAATAAATATATAGTCGGCCCTCCATATCCCGGGTTTCAAATCCACAGATTCAACCAACTGCAGTATTTTCAACGTGAAAATCGTATTTTCAAGTGGTTGGGCATCTGTGGATGTGGAGGGCCCACTCTCTGCACTGTCCTATGCCATTTTATATAATGGCGTAAGAGTTGAGCTTAAGACTTGAGCATCTTAAGATTTTGGTATTTGTAGGGGTCTTGGAACCAATCCCCTACAGATACCAAGGGACTGTAGTTAGTGTTGAGGGAGTCAGAAGTTGCGTGCTAATTTTTGACAGTGCAGGGTCGAGGACCCTAGCCCCAGCATTGTTCACAGGTCAACTGTGATTGAGTCATTACAATAAAAGATGACATATGCTATGTTCAGAAAAGTTGTAGTCATTTTAAACTGTGAATTCCAGAAAAGTTTTCTGTGGAAGTTGCTGAACTGACTGGAATGAAATTTGCCCGAGAGTAGCTATAAACAAACAATCTACTCTAATATAGACACAAAAAGTTAAGAAGGAATACAGGACACCACCAAAAAGATTCAAAGCTCAGCTAGAAGAGTAAGAACCATAGGTGACAATAGTTTAGTGGCCAGGACACTATTCACATCAGCCATTATATGGCTAAGCCTTCAGAAGTTGCTAAGAAGAGTATAAACACTTCCAAACTGTTCAACCTTACTCTTGCCATCACTAAGTTTATTTAGGGTTCATGGGCTGATCCTTTGCCCTGCACGAAACACAACGCTTCCATGTCAGGAGTTCAAATGATTGCCCAGAGGTTCAAATGAATGGATTTAGTTAAAAGACCTCTTGAAGCAGATATGTGGGCCTCAGCCCAGCCCTACCACCAATTGGCTGTGTGGTTTGGGGAAATTTGTATAACTTTTGCGACCCTGTCTTTCCTCATTTGTAAAATGGAATGGGGGAAAAAAAGGAAATAAAGTAGAATGATAATACCTACTTCATGGAGTTGTGTCACCCTGGTCAGCAGTTTTCTTGTCCATAAAATCCAAGGACTATCCTAAATGCTCTCTGAAACATGTTCAGGCTCTGTGAGTCTCTAAAGTTAGTCTTGGAGTTGGAGGAAGTTCCTCAGTGCAGACTGAACTTTCTCCTCCAGAAAGATAGTAAAAAAAGCACAAAATCCCCTGGGATACTTTAGGTCAAAGGAGGACTTGGTTACAACAAAATAGGCAAACGCTCTCCCAGAGAAAATCAAAAAAGAAAGAAACCGCCCCATAAGATGATTTAATTTTCAAACAGAATAAAAAGCTCTGCCATTTCTATTTGTGGACCCAGAATTAAATGGGTGCCAGCAGACTGTACATAGTACACAGAAAGCCACTGTTGGTGCTTTTAAAGTTGATGGGCTATTTAAACAGTGCTCTTATAAGAAATATTAATATTTCTTCAGTGGGAACCATGACCTATACTAAATTGATGTGTAGATAATCAAAAAAGGGGGAAAGACTATGCAGTTGGAAAAAAATAAAAGCATCAAAATTTCCTAATTGTATAGGCATGTAGTAACTATTGATGACAAAAGATAAGAATGAGTTTATGCTGGATTGTTCTATCGTCAAGTTAAACTGAGAACTTGGTTTCCCAGCGTTCCCTTCTGTATATGAATCTGAGTTAGTTGGCCAAGAGGAACGTGTGTGACATTTGAGTAGCAGAAGTAGATCAGTGGCCATTGCTCTCTGAAGGTCACTCGCTGTGGTCAGTGACAGACAGACACAGAGGTCCTCAGTGGTTTGCAGCTTGTCCTCACCCTTCTCTATGTATCTAGCTCTTCTTTCATACCACTGGCTCTGCTGAACAACAGCTGTGTCAGGCTCACCACCAGACACTTGATGGCAGACCCACACAGGCAATAGTTACAGAGGCAACAACTTCACAGTGACTTCATTCACCGAGCTGCTCTCTCAGGGTCCCACTTTAGCAGCTGGACACGCTTGGCTTCTCAGGTACTCCCGCAAGCTCCAACTCATCCATCTGTACCCGGGCTTCAAAAAGTTTGGTCAGTAACAAATTTCTCTAACACTTCAACCCTTCTTTTGGACCTTCACTTCATCAGCGCCTTCCACAATTATGTCAGGTCTAATGCCTTTCATCAATCCCTTATTCAAACACTCACAGGAGCTCTGCTTCCCTGACTGATCCCTGACAGATACACAAAATTCCACACAGACGTCAGAAACTGCCACAGCTTAAAACCTAAAATGTGTGGCATTGTCTTGGAGACTGTGCAGAGAGCAGAGGTGGGAAAGGCAATTAGGACCTTATTTGTAGAGGCTGAAAGAGGAGTGAGTAAATTGTTATTGGAAGCCATGTAACGGGCAATCCATATTATGTAGCAGTGAAACAATTGGCAAAGCTGTCACTTGTGGTAATTTGAAAGATAGAAAATGCACTTAATAAACGTATGGATCTGCCTAACATTCCCAAGCAGAATACTGAAAGTGTCAAATGGCGTCTTTTATCTGCATACTATGAGTTGCAGGAAGAAACATATTAGCTAAAAGGAAAAAAATCACCCATTTTCAAGCAGAATTATTTTTAATTACATATGTAAATAAGACTGCTGTGAGCAAACACCTATGTGTGTTATACATATGCAACTTAGAATTTTCTAAGTTAGCAAATAAAGTTATTTCACATTCCCTAGGCTCTACAAATTAAGAATCAACCTCAAAGTAAAGATTAAACACGTGGCCATAAAAAGCTTTACTGAGACCTCAAGAAAATGTAAGTCAGTGACTAATCGATATTCTCAGTAAGCAAAACGGGGTTAAAAATCTTAAGAGTGTTGCCCACAACCGTCTGACTCACAGCATCAATAAAGACAAATAGTTCTCAAAAAAAAGACTTACTGATACAGCTTTTGGGCATGAAGTAATCCCCAGTAATTTACATAGAAACAAACAAACAAAAAATTGTACTAACAAAAGCACTGTGAAATTGGACTAAAAGGAATAGAAATTGTTCAAACTGAAAAGAGCCCACTGGGTGCCCAACTTTCTCTGGGCAGAAAGGAGGCTGATAATGTGCTGAGCTGCAAACACAGTTCAGCTCTTACCAAAGAAACGAAAGAGTTTGGAGAGCTCTATCAAAAAAAAAAAAAAAAAAAAAAAAAAAAAAAACAGAAAATCAAGAGCGAGGGAGAACAGTGAGTGAGACAATCACACCCAGAGAACAGAACTGAACCCTCACCAGTGAACGTGCCCTACCACTGGGGTAGGGAGCTCTGATGACATGAGCCTTGCTGGATTTCAGAATTTCTATGCATCAGCTACTACTAGTTACCTTTCAATCCTCCCCTTCCCTAACGTGTCCTTGCAGTTATCCATTCCCTGCCTCACCACTGTCTGTTGCATAATAGACAGATAAATTGTCTTTTTAATAGTATTCTGAGTCAGGAGCAGCTACCCTCAACAAGCTGCATTGGAGGAACTTCATCTCCATCTAGACCTGAGACAGAGGATGAGATAATGACTTCAAGCCTTTGTTAGAATGGGATGAGGCTTGAGGGGAAAAGTGGTTCATTCCATGATATATTTTGCATGTGGGAAGAATGTAAATAAGTGTGACCAGAGGATATACTGTGGGTGGGGTGGAGAGTATAAAAATGGCTACAGATTCTTTGACGTTCCTACCATCAAGGCCGAGAGTCTATTTCCCCTTTTTCATCTGGAATGGCCATATGATTTATTTTGATAGTAGAAAGTAAGAGAACCGATGTTGTGTGACTTCTTAGTAATTCTACTCTGAGCATTGTGCATGTAGCACTTCCATTCTTAATGTCTTAAAATATTGCCACTTTATGAACAAGCCCAGACTAGCTTCCTTGAGGCTGAAAAATGACACAGTGAGAGAAACCCTATGGAAATAGAGAAGATCAGTCATCCTAACTGTTGCAGCCATACCAGTTGAGTCCTAGTTGAGCTCCATATAAATGAAACCATCTAGACCAACCACTACCTAGAAAACCAACCAACTTTATATGCATGAGTGAGCCCAGCCATCATATGGATGAGCCCAGTCCAAATTACAAGTCCACAGAATTATGAATAAATAAATGGCTAATGGTGTAGGTAGTTTGTTGTGCAGTACTAGAAAGCCAAGGTGATTTCAGGAGAACAAAACCTTAGAGATGGAAAGGTAGAATTGATTCTTTGAAGTACAACGACTAGAGTGAGACAAGCCAGGTATCTAGGGTGCAAATGTTAAGAAGGCACTCACTCTCAAGGTTGTCCAAGTAGCTCCTTAAATTGTGCACCCCAGTCATCTCTCTCCCCTAACCCTAGGCCATGGTTCTCCTATCTGACTAATTTAAAAGGTATTAATGACCCCATTTTGAGTGGTAAAGGGACACTGCTCATCTATAGCATGAAGCGGAAAAATAATCACCTGAATTATCATCACCGTACCTGGAATCAAGGTCTATGGGAGAGAATTTCTCGAGTGACCTACTAGCTGCTGCCATAGAACATTTGGAACATAATAAAAATAAGGAGCTGGCAGGTTTGTTCCTAAAAGTGAAGGTGAACTAAGGGAGAAAACGGTGGGCTTTTAAATCCCCAGTTCACAGTTTGATTATAGAACCAGAAAGCTTGTATGACTGTACTAAAGAAAACTGTTATCTCTTACAGCCACAGGTGGAGATTTCAGAAAACCAAACCAAAAATCTAATCCTAAGGGTAGCTGAATTGCAAGACAAAAGGAATCATAAGCTCCCAGGGTCTTATATGAAAGTTCAGGTATTAAATGGGAAGGGGTAAGACACTTGAAATAGGGATGATGCGTCTGAGCAAATTCCATTGAAGCTGAGGACCCGGAACTCAAATCTCCCTGGGTATCTTTTGCCAGTAGAAGCCATACTTTCCCCCTAAGATGCACACGGGTGGAACAGAACCAATTTAATTTCATTTCCTGCTCCACCACCGAATATCTATATGATGTTGGACAAGTGAGGTATCTTTACTGGCTTTTATTTCTTTGTAAAATGAGAAGGTTTGGAGAAAAGACCTCTTGGGTATAGTATAGATATAAAATTTCTATGAATATAAGATTATCTCAGAAATTCCAAGTTGTGTTATGGTTCATGGATTCCAAACATCACAAACTCAGTATAACCTAAGACTCTGTTTCCCAGAAAGAAAGGGGGAAAAAAAGGAGTGTATTGAAAAAATATGAAAAGAGACATAGAGTCTAAGAGAAACATTAAAAACAAAACTTGGGAAACATTAGAAACCACAACCTCTTTGGGAACCTACACAGTGGCATGTTCTCTGCAGGCACTACCTACGCAGGGAATCAGCTCCATTTCTCATCCCTCCATTATTTCACTCAATATTCAAATTCCCAGGCATAAGACTGGGATTGGATTAAAGAGAGCTGCCTTCTCATCTACTGGCTGCTGGTGACAGAGCACCTTGTTGACATTCCCACCAGGACAACACATCACGGGAGAAAAATAATGGTTCCCTAAAGGTAGAAAGGGTAACAAGCAGGCAAAAATTACTGATTTCCATTATATAAACCAAAATAGCATCAGAAGCTGGGTGCGATTTGCTTTCCTTCTATTTCCAATATAGCTCTGTGTAAATTTCTTTTAAATCTTTCTTGGAATAATATATGTTGTGCCTAAGTCACAGCCCCAAAATGGAGAGGGGGTGGGGAGGAGGAGGAGGAGGGAGGGAGGGAAAGAAAGAAAGAAAGAAAAGAAGAGAGAGAGAGAGAGAGAGAGAGAGAGAGAGAGAGAGAGAGAGAGAGAGAAAGAAGAAAGAAAGAAAGAAAGAAAGAAAGAAAGAAAGAAAGAAAGAAAGAAAGAAAGAAAGAAAGAAAAGAAAGAAAGAAAGAAGAAGAAAGACTTGACCTCCAAAATTCAAATGAATTGGTTAGGTCACCAAAGACTTAGAAATTAGAAATGACAATTTTAAATGAGATTCACTTCTCAGGAACACTGCAAAGCAAAGACCAATAACTTGGTTTTGTTTTCATTAGACTCTTATTTTTCAGCCATGGGCAAATGCCCATAAAATGAGATATTACTTGAATATATGAATGCAAATTCAAGAATTCCAGCAAAACAGGTAAATAATTTATAAATGTACAAAATGAACCAAGCCCTCCTTCAGCCACTATCAGTGTGTACAGATATTAAAAGCCACATAATTACACAGTAATTTTCCAATTGTTAACTTGAAGCTTCAATATCATCAGTACGGAAAATTATGTACCAGTTATACTCGGAACTGTTGTAAGGTTTTAGAGTGGAATGAAATTACCATGAATTAGCAATTTGTTGGCATCCTTAGGAAAATTTAAATGTTTAGTGTTGAAATGGACATGCTATAAGGGTCTGCATATGCATTAGCAATACTTATCATGTGTGCATGTGCCTTATATTTGTAGTTGTGTTTGCATGAATAGAGACTATAAACATTTACAAAGATTACACGTTTTTTGTTTCAGGTAAAAGTTTCATTTTTCTAAATGTGCTTAGCCTGCACAATTTAGCTGAAGTGTTTCCCTAATAAATTAAAATGAGTTTAAAATAAAGTAGGGACAAAAACTTTGTAAGAAACTACTATTCTGTTACTCTTTAAACCCCAACTCTGAAAGTTTTAGGTACTAACCCAGCAAATAAGCCCTCCGGAGAGACGTTTCACAGGGCCTGATGCAGGGCTTGGCACACAATGTTCTCAACAAATGAGTTGTGAAGGGATGAATGAATGAATATCAAAATGGTTTACAAAATGGTTTCCATCCCAATAGCTTTTGGGATAGAGTCCAGATTCCTTTTCCAAGTAAGGAATCATCAAGAGATGTTTAGAAGATGGCAAAGGAGATCTAGGACCCCACTGGGAAGTGCTTTTTTTTTTTTTTTTTTTTTTTTTTTTGGTTTAAGCTATTTTTCATTATAATGAACATTACACCTGATGTTCTAACATCTAACATCTCACCATGGCATGGAAGTGGAATGAGGATGGTAAGAGAGAAAACCCTACCAATATAAGATCCTTCTCTAATAGCCTGGGCCTTAAAGATGCCACACACAGAAATAAAAAAAAAAAGAGATGAATGAGAGTTTGAATTCCTTCATTTCTTCACTGCCTCCAAAGAGGAAACTGTTCACCTTCTCTAAAGAAAGCACAATCAGCAACAGCAAGTATTTCCTGAAAACCTGCTGTGGGTAGATACCACCTGAGATGGGACGTAAAGATGGACACAGCATTGTTCCTGCTCTGACTGATGGTTATATGTGTTAAAATTAGAGGAAATTACAAAAAGAAAAAAGAAAAACAGTCCCTGAAAGCCAGGGTGATAAAGGGAGGCTCTGCATATGAAGTAAGTCATTAGCTGGATGATAAAGGTTGAGATAGCTTAGAAAAGAAGACAGAACAGGTAATTGTCCAATCAATGCGAACCACAGACGTAAAGTTAGGAAACGGTATGAACACCAGACACTAAATAGATCAGTGTGATTCTAGAAACAAGAACAGGGAAGTCATTTGAAATACAATTCTATACATTTCCTTTAAGCCAATTGTTCCCAATACTGGCTACTCATTAAAACAATCTAAGAAGCTTTAAATAAAACAGGCAGTATATGGGCTCCATCCCTGGAGATTCTGATTTAATTGGTCTGGGGCAAGGCCCAGGCATGTGGCCTTTGTTGTATTCTTTTTTCTTTTCTAATCTCTCTAGGTGATTTTAATGCACGGCCAGGGTTAAAAAACCCTGCTTACATCATCAGGATGGATGAGAATCGTGCAACTGATATCACTTAAAGGAGGGGTTTCATACCCTGAAATGTTTGCAACCCAAGTCCCAAGACATTGGATATAATGTACGTAACATTTTGTCAGCCTTTTACCAATGTCATTCAATTCCTCACGGTGCAGTCTGCAGCCGGAAAACTGAACGATGAAGCTTGTTGCCACATGGAAGGAGGGAGAAGGATACCACCGCAAACAGTGGTTCTGTTTGAACAAATGTGTGGTGCTCAGATCCCATGGCCCAGATATTCTGACTCAGTGGTCTGCGGTGAAGCTCAAGCATCTGCATTTTCTAAGTTCTCCTGGCCACTCCATTGTGCAGATCTACTTCCAAAACAAAGAGGACACTGAGTTTCTAACTCCCACCCCCACCCAGACCGATTAAGTCAGGATTCATGGGTGGACAAGGCTGAGTAAAGCTCCTCTGCTGACCTCAAAGTGCAGCCAGGGTTGTTTATCAGATAAAACAGGGATTCCAACATTTTTTAATTAAAGTTTATTGGGGTGACAATTGTTAGTAAAGTTACATAGATTTCACATGCACAATTCTGTAATACATCATCAATATACCAAATTGTGTGTTCACCACCCAGAGTCAGTTCTCCTTCCAACACCATATATCTGATCCCCTCCAACACATAGAAATTAAGTATTTATAAGGCACACTGGAATAAATTGGAGGAGATTTAAGAGCTTGGTATATAGAAATATGGGGCTTGGTTTTAAAAAAAAACACCTTTTCATTAATACATAATTATCATATAAAATTTGAAAATATAAATGATTATAAGTTTAGCATTTATAGGAAACTTTCTAAATTATTTTCACAAATTATAATGTGAGACTGGAGCTGTGTTTATTACTAAGTCTTTATTATCAAGATTTTTTTATGCTTGAAATAACTACATGCAGTAAGATTTTTAAACGAATAATCTCTTCAAATTCTTGTAATCACTATGAAGTAGAAATTTCTTTTATAAGTAGGTGATAAAAAAATCTAAACTATTTTTAAAACTGATGAAAAATGTGCAAGAGTTAATATCAACATACAGAAATCAGTTATGTTTTTATATACTAACAAACAGTCTGAAAAGGAAATTAAGAAAGCAATCCCATTTGCAATAGCATCAAAAAGAATAAAATACTTAGTAATAACTCAACTTAGGAATAAAAACGAAGACATAAATAAATGAAAAGAGACCCCAAGTTCATGGATTGGGAATTAATATTGTTAAAATACCCTTACTACCCAAAGCAATCTGCATATTCACTGCATGCCCTATCAAAATTCCAATGGCATTTTTATTTTTGCAAAAATAGAAAAAACAATCATAAAATTCATATGGAACCACAAAAGACCCTAAATAGCCAAATAATCTTGAGAAATCATAACAAAGCTGGAAGCTTCACACGTTCTGATTTCAAAACACATTACTAAGCTACAATGATCAAAATGGTATGGTTCTGACATAAGCAGACACATACCCATCAATGGAACAGAACAAAGAGCCCAGAAATAAACTCATGCATATGTGGTCAAATGATCTTTGACGAAGGTGCCAAAATTACACACAATGGGGAAATGATAACTTCTTCAACAAATGGTGCTGGGATAACTGGGTATTCACATGCAAAAGAATAAAATTGGACACTTACACCAAAAATCAACTTAAAATGGATTAAGGACCTAACATAAGACCTGAAACTATAAAACTCTTAAAAGAAAACATAGGGGAGAAATATTCATAACTTTGGTCTTGGTAATGATTTCCTAGATGTGGCAACAAAAGCACAGGTGACAAAAGTAAAAATAGACCAGTGGGACTACATTAAAAGCTTCTTGCATAACAAAGGAAATAATCAACAGTGAAAAGGCAACCTACAGAATGAGAGAAAATATTTACAAGCCATGTATCTTATAACAGGTCAATACCCAAACTCTATCCAAATGTACTGAACAACTCAGTAACAAAAAAATGAGTAACACAATTAAAAATGGGCAAAGAACTTGAATAGACATACAATGGCCATCAGGTATATGAAAAGATACTCAACATCACTAATTATCAGGGAAATGCAAATGAGAATGAAAACAACAGTGAGATATCACTTTATACTTGTTAGGATGACGATTATAAAACAAACAAACAAAAAACAAAAACAGAAAATAACAAGCGCTGAGAAGGATGCAGAGAAATTGGAACCCCGTGCCCTCCTGGGAAGAACGTAAAGTGATGCAGCTGCTATAGAAAACAAAATGGAGTTTTCTCAAAAAAATTAAAAATAAGACTATCGTATGATTCAGCAACCTCTTCTGGGTATTTATCTAAAAGAATTTAAATCAGGATCTTGAAGAGATATTTGCATTCCCAAGTTATTGCAGCATTATTCATAATAGCCAAGAGGTAGAAACTTCTCAATGTCCGTTAACAGATAAATGGAACAGATGAATGGATGAACGGATAAAGAAAATATAATCTATACATACAATGAAATATTACTCAGCCTTAAAAAAGAAGGAAATACTGTCATATGCTACAACATGAATGAAACTTGAGGACATTACGCTAAGTGAAATAAGGCAGTCACAGAAGGATATACACTGCATAATTCCATTTCTGTGACATATCTAAAGCAGTCAAACTCTTAGACGCAGAAAGTAGAATGGTGGTTGCCAGGGGCTAAGGGGAGGGGGAAATAAGGAACTTCAGTCACGCAAGATGGAAAAGTTCTAAAGACCTTCCATGCAGCAATGTGTGTGCAATTAACAATACTGTACTCTACACTTAAAAGACTGTTAAGAATATAAGCTTCATGTTATGGTTTTACCACCATAAAAAAATTAAAATTAAAAAAGAGAGATAAGAGCAGCCGCTCCATTCCATAAGTAGTTAATGATCTAAACACAGGCAAACTAGATTGTCCAGTCCAGTGGTTTTGAAACTTTAACACTGGAATCATTCTTCACTTAAAATTTTCTAGTAAATTCAATAAGAAAACTATAACAGTACAACTGCTTGTGTTGAATTGGGTTGGAGGGGAGGGGTCCCGATTTCAGACAGCACACAGTCACTGAGACCTCTCTTTCAGCCCAATCCCAGGAACACCTGATCTGATCTAAGCTCTCTTCATTTATAGATAAAGAACCCGAGACCCTGGAAGGAAAAGGGATTCACCCAGAAGTATGCAGTGAGTTAGTGGCATGGCCCTGGCTAGAATCCACATGTGCTGCTTCCCGGCTTGGTGTTCTCTGCATTATTGTTAAGGTTCTTGTGACTAACCCGGGAAATATCCAGTATCCATAAAATGCAACAGAGATGAAAGTTCAAGCAGTGTGGGAGATTTTTAAGGCTAATCACTAGTCAACACAGATTTCCAGTTCCAACAGTTTTTTAATGCCTAATTGTTTCCATTATAGAAATAATATTCATTCATTAAAGAAACTTTTGAAATAGCCAGGAAGCAGAAAAAAGAGAAAAATTTATAATCCCACCAATTATATACACAACCATTAACACTTGAATGTGTTTGCTTTCTGTCTTTTAATGAATAGATTGTTGAATTTTCACTGAACTGTGCTCATTCTGTATATTCAATTTTGTATCTCGCTTTATTCACAATATTATACCATGAGCATTTTCCATTTGTAAACATTTTCTTTCATGGCTACATAATATGCTTTGAAGTAGTTGTGCCATGTAGAACATTTTTTTCTAATTCTTTCACTATTTCAAATAACGCTCAAATGAACACATATCTGTGTATATAACATTTGATCCATGTTTATGGTAGTGTACCAAAATGAAATTATATAGTATTAAAGAATTTGAAGATTTTTAAGTTTTTTGGCACAGTTTTATATCACTCATAACATGTAGTTTCTTATTTATGCACAATTAAATAAAAATTGTTATAGAGTTCTGGAAATAGAAAGAAGTATAGATAAATGATAATAATAATAATAATAATAATCACCATTATTCCCTCAACCCAGAGGCAGACAACTTCTAAGTATCCTAGTATCTTTCTTCCCCATCTTTTTGAAATATGTACATATATGCACATTATTACCAAACTGAGACTAATTTTTGTGGTTTGGTGTTCAGTGGAAGAGTTCATGAGCAAACACCCATGTCAATAAATAATACTTGAAGACCAAAGAGATGATAGTTATTAATCACAACATTTTATCCCAGTCGCACAGCCAAACACACTATCATTTGTCTATTGCCAGCACAGTCATACCCATATCCTCATACTCAAGTAACAGAGAGATTGATTACCTGCAGGGCTACCCCAAGTACGACAACTCTCAAAGAGTAATCTTGGCTACAGTTCTCATGGGAGGCCTCTGAGAAACTGACTCAAGAATGGACACAGGCAGTAACAAGTGCATTCTCCTAATGTTACATTTCTGCAGAGCTCAACTCAAAGTGATGCTCCAACGTGCCAGGCGCCAGGAATAGCTATGGGCCTTGAAACTTGGGGCCCTGGTCCTCATCAGAAAATGTTTCCAAAAGCACAGTGGTTAAGACAGAAACTGTGGCATCAGACCATTCCAGGTTCAGTCATGGCTCTGCCTCCCACTGGTTGTGCGTCTTGGATTAACTCAACTTCTCTAAGCCTCAGTCTTCTCATCAGCAAAACTGAGTGACAATAATTGCCATCTCATAGGTCTAAAATGATGATCAGATGAGACGATGCGTGTAAAATACTTAGCAACATATCATAGCAGACAATCAATTTTAGCTATAATGATTGTATTATTTTGAAGAGTTCTGGCAACAGCTTGTCTCTGTTTCTTTGCAGCTTTCTATTCTCATTCACAAATACACCTTTCTCTTCCTCCATTAATCTATTACAGAAAACACTTTTTTAAGTGATCATTCCCACAGTGGTCACGCTGGCAATGACTCTGGCAGTTCACAAAGTTATCATATTTATTCTATCACAAATGTTATTTATAGCTCAAATTGGTTGAAATTATCATTAACGATCTTTAATAAATAAGTTTATTTCAGGGCTTACTACTAGTATTCCCAGGAGCTTTCTATGACAATATCTCCTTCAATCTTCACAATCCTGTGAAGTACTGTTATTACCATTTTTCAATTGAGCAAATTGACATATAGACAATTTAAGAAATTTGCTGAAGGTCACACTTCCATAAGTTGAAGAGTCAGAATTTAAATCCAAGCCTGTTGGACTCCAAGCCCTAAATTCCATCCACTAGACCAGGAATTACCAAACTTCTTTCTGTAAAGGGCCAGATGCTAAATATTTTAGACTTTCCAGGCCATATGTTCTCCATCATAACTACTCCACTCTGCCATTGTAGTGTGAAAGCAGCAATAAACAACTTATAAACAAATGAGTATGCCTATGTCCAATAACTTTATTACAGACACTGAAATTTGAATTCCATATCATTTTTATGTATCACAATATATTATTCTTTTTTCCATTTTTTTCCAAACATTTAACAGGTAAAAATTATTCTTAGCTCATTGGCCATATAAACACAGAAGGTGGGGGATAGATCTATCTACAGAAAGAATGTGATGATGAGTTTACCTAAGACTCTCCA
The DNA here is from genome assembly GCF_004115265.2 of Rhinolophus ferrumequinum. NCBI lineage: Eukaryota > Metazoa > Chordata > Mammalia > Chiroptera > Rhinolophidae > Rhinolophus > Rhinolophus ferrumequinum. The sequence goes on from NC_046292.1 coordinate 44,325,445, forward strand.
GTCACATGAAACTATTTTCAGGTTACCAGGCTCTCCCTCAAAGCCTGTTATGTTATTCTTTGGGACTACAAAATTCCTGCCACCACCACCCTTCTCAACATCTGCCTTTATCTGCCACGCTCCCTGTCATCCTTCAAGCCAAATTTTGCTATTACTTCTTGCAGAAAATGCAACTAATCCAACTCTACCACCACCCCATACTAAATTCTGTGCCCTTTTTCTGTTCTCCCTTAGCACCATGTATGTTCCCATCACAGTGTCTATCACACTGGATCGGAATGGCTTGCCTACCTCCTCTGAGGACATGAAATTAGCTTCCTGTCTTGATTATAATTGTACTGGCTTAGTAATTATCACAGTGTTTGGAATACAAGAGGAGCTCAATAAATGTTGGAAAGAAGGGCAAAAGGAAGGGAAGAAAGTAGGGAAAGGGGGAGATTCTAAAGTACTTCACTGTAAATACCAAATGGCATATGGAGAAGGGAAAAGAGTAGGAGAAGACCCCGCACCAAACCATTACGAGAGAAGTAGAAGAAAAATTGGCAAAATTGGATGTGGAAATCATATTTCTGCTTCTCATGACGGGTAATTCGTGACCTCCTGTAAATGTGGTTGCCCATTGTGTTGAGACAGTGAAGAACAGGCAGAAACAAGTCTCTTGAATTTGTCCCATCAAGGCCCAGAGAAATGGTACCAACTTAGAGAGTCTGGGTGTCCCATGGATTCCCAAGTCATTACATCATGGTTTCTGCCAGTAGAATGTGAAATGGCAACAGCTCAAAAATCAAAATGGCTTCTTCTAAATATGTTATGTTTTTATATTTTTAAAAAATGTTATAGCAAATAGAATCTGACCCAAGACAAAAAGGAAAAAGAAATGAAAGAGTAATGGGTGAGATGGGGAAGTGGGTATCTAAAAGCTTTCTTTTAGCTCTGAACAATGTGCTCTTTTTAAGATATTGTGGGATCTTGGATTTGTTTTCCAAAGCTCTCCTTTGAAGCAAAGGGTTTTATCATCCCACACCATTAATGCTTCAGATTTGGGGGCTTATTTTTTTTTTCTTTTCTTGACCAGGTGCTCTATGGGAGAACTTCTTTGAGATAAAAATATAGGTACTAAAAAAAAACACCAATTTTTCACTGCACTGCTGACATTTGCTTCCCTCTGTGCTCCCCCAAATTCTCTTCTCCATTGGTACAATGCTCCAGGAGATGCCACCACATGATTCTACCAACAGATTCTTTGGGGTTTCAGAAATATGATTACATAGGCTCAGAGTCACACTCCAAAGCTCTCATTTATTTCCTGAACTTTTGTATATGCCAAGAAAAATGCCTGTCACTGGAAAGGTGGGGGAAAAGCCAAAAAACATCCCAACGTGGTTCTCATTATTTTGGCTTCCTTTCCCTGCCTCCTGTTGTTTCTCAATGAGAAGGGGTGCTCTTGTATGTACTGTGTAGATTCTGCTCAAAGGGGGCATGGGAACTTCTCCTGGCAATTTAGAAAAATGAATAGAACTGTGGACTCATGAATTCCAGGCCCAAGTCTGTCACTAACTTGTCAATTTCCTTAAGCCATTTGACATCTCTGAGTACAATGGATAGTGTGGCACACCATCCAGAGGCCCTCCAGGTATCAGGAACATTGGAAGACATATCTCAGCTGAAAACCCCTGTGGATTTTGTCTTTGGCTAAAAGACCCATATAGCCCAAACTTTCTTCTATTCCCTGAGATGGCCTTCATTCAATGATTTGTTGGTCACTGCGAGAGTACAAAGCCCTGGTCTCCTAGACAAATTTGGAACAGCTCTGCAGGGCCATCTTAGCTTCTGAGTTTCCTGTAGGATTAGCCCTGCCTTTGTTGAAAGTGCAGGGAATTCTAACTTCTCCTTCTACTCAAACTTCCTTTTTTACTTCCATGCCAGTGTTGATCCTGACAGCCCCCCAATAAAATTCTTACACACAAATCTCCGCAAATATCACCCAGGATTCAAAGTTTGCTTTCAGGGAACATACGTGGGACACTGGCCCTTAGCTTTCCCATCTGTCTAATAAGGAGGCTACCATAAATGCCTCCATTTCTGTCTGTAAACATGAGTAAAGCACAATGATTCAACTGCCAGGTGTACAATACAATCAGCAAAGGCAGCAGTGACAGGGTCTCTGAATGCATTCAGGTGCATCTGAATCCAGCTGAATTCCAGAATTCAGGACATAGCTTTTCAAACACTATGAAACAAGTAGCACAGTGGTAAACAGAGACACTGAATATTACGGTCTGTGTTTTGAAGACTTGTCTCTGCCACTAACTTGCTAGGAGACTCTGCTAAGCCTCATTCTCTTAATGTACAAAATAAAAAGCTTTGTCATGCTTTTTGCCTCTCCTCATTTAAATGAATTGATACGGAATAGATATTTGTTGGATTTTCTAGGCAAGATGGCGAAATAGGTAAAAGCTGTGCTTGCCTCCTCTCATGACCACATCAAAATTACAACTAAGTTACAGAACAACAATCATTGAGAATCGCCTGAAGTCTAGCTGAACCAAAGCCTTACAATTACAGACGTACAGAAGAGGTCACCTCAAGGCTGGTAGGAGGGGCCGAGATGCGGAATGGGCTGGTCCCACACTCACACGCGACCATTAAAAATCAGGGGGGATATCTCGGCTGCGGAAGTCCCCCTTGAAGGATCAAGGGTTCCCAGACCCTCCGCAGCCCAGGGTTCCAGTGCCAGTGAGAGAAGTCCCCATAACTTCTGGCTGTGAAAGCCAGCAGAGATTATGGCTGAGAGGGATGGAGGGTGGCTGCACTCCCAGGATTTCCTCTTAGAGGGCTTGGGCACAGACTTACTCGCTGACAGACTCACTCACTCTGAGCTCCAGTGCTTGGGCAGCAACTCGAAAGGCACCAGGAACATACAGGGAGGAGCTGAATTGTCTGGCTTCGGGGTGAAAGATGGAGGGGCAGCTTTCTCCTGGACACAGGAGCAGGCGGAACCCATTGTTTCTTTGTTGAGACTTCCCCCTTCCTGACGTGCAGACACAGGTGGCTGCTATATCTGAGTCTCCATAAACCTGGCTAATTCTGTTCATTAGCCCCACCCTGGTGGTTCTCTGAGACCCAGCCCTACCCAATGTGCAGACTCACCCAGGCCACTTGCAGTAGCTTTTCAATATAAATGACCTATCTTGGCTCTTGCTGGGAACTGTACTAAAATTTCTCAGAGGTTCACAAAATCCTAAGAAGCAGCATCTGACTTTAGCATGTTCCCTACCTCTGGCTGAGCAGACCTAAGCCTGGCACTAGTGGCAGCCAAGCCTGGTTTCACAGCTTGGCGTCTCAAGGCACCTCCAAGCCCAGCGCAGGTGGCAGCCTTCTGCAGATTTCTTTGTGGCTAATACCAGGTGGTCCCAGGCAGGGCACAGGCTGCAGCTGAACTTGGCCTGTGATGGGGTCTCTGCCAGAAGGCTCTGGGGCTGGCATGCCTGGTGGCCAGCTTCGGACTGAGCCAGAGTATCACCATAAAGCTAAAGCATACATTAGGTGCCTAATTATTTATGACTGTATAACCCTCTCTGCAGGCCTTGCCCTCAGAAACCTGAGGTCTGGGGCTGGCTAACACATACAGGGAGCCATAACCAAGGCAACCTCCCTGGATTCAATATGCTATTCATCCACAAAGGAGAGATATGCTAGAAGGTCACTACAATGTATAAGGTTCTCAAGTACTCAGGGAACAATTAGAAGGGAATAGAAACGAGCATATACTGAGCACCTGCTAAGTTCATATCACTGACTTTTGTCCTTTTACAAATGTTAGTTCATTTAATGCTGACAACATTCCCTATAAGTCATCCATTGCCACTCCCATTTTATAGATGAAGCCTGCAGAGGGCATGTGACAATCCAGAGTCATTCATCGAGAATGTGGAATAACCAAGGCTAGAAACCACTATGGTTCCATCATCGCACAGTAAAAGAAGTACCTGCTCCTTTGTCTGTCACCCCAACAAGAATTAGGGAGCTCCTTGAGGGTAGGTCCTATGTCTTTCTTATTTGTACCACTGAGCACCTAACACAATGGCAAACACCTGACACTAAATGTATTTGTATAACAATAATTAATTAAGACTTCCTGACTTCTGCTCTTGCTATGTCTATTACATTAGCATACAATCAGCCTTACTACTTCACCTCCGAATTTTTCTAAAACTTATCAGTCTTGAAACAGACAGGAGATAACACCAAATAACAAAGACATAGCTTATTACGTTTTCCCAGCTTACATAGGCACAAGTCATTTGGCCCCTTAGGGATTTGATAGCTGGCTAACTAGCCTCAGCACTGTCCACTTGCATGAGATTGGCTCAAATGGACCTGGCCAAGCAGATCTCCCATTTGTTATTTATTCCTGAAAAGTCATTATGCTTCTAAAAGCCATCACATTTTTAAATGGTTTAAATACATCCATCTCGTCATTTTTAACCATACCCACAAAAAGCATCCTAAAGATATCTGATTATTCAATTAGAGTAAATTAGGCCAATGTATATGCTGCTGCCTCAGAAGTTATCATGCTTAATAAAACATACTTTGTAAACCCCATGAAGTCTGTAATTAAATTTACAAGCAGCTTTCTGCAGAACTTGAAACAAAAAGATGTCTGAATGTTGTGTGTGTGTGTGTGTATTTGTGTTTTGTGCTGTGTGTGTGTGTGTGTGTGTGTGTGTGCTCGCGCGAGTGTGCTTTAAGGTCCTGTTCCATAAGGATTATAGCTCCCCTGCTGTTTGGAAAAGATAATTTCACTTGTAACACTAATAACTTGAGCAGGGGAGAAGCTGGCCTGGTGAATGGAGTGCAGTTCACTGCACATCTTGGCTCAGCTAGAAATCGGAAACAGATGGTCCTTGCGGCTGGTTTCCCACTCGAGCCCGCTCACTGCCAGCCTGTGGTCTTCAGTGGGCCGCTGCTGGCAGTCTGTGACTTGAACATAGTAGGACAGTGGCAAAAGAAATCAAATCTTTTCCAATGAGCAGCAAGTTATAATGAAATTTGACAGATCTGACATTCTATACCCAACATCTAGTTAGAATATATTAACCTTTTAGTTTTCTTAAGCGCCTTGCATAGAAGTTGTGAATATACTTATTAGAGGGTTGTGTTGTACGCAGTTTCTTTTCTTTTTTTTCTTTTAACAGAGGGCAGAGGGTTTAGTCCAATCTTGGGTGGCAGCTGGTTAACAGAAAATGCAGAAAAAATGAAAGTCAAAGAATTTCTAAATGGAAATGAGGCACAAGAACTGCCACTAAGAAGAAAACTAACTCTTTGCAGAGCATGGCTGGTGAATTTCTGCTGAAAAACTATCAATATTTTCTCAGGAAAACAAAATACATATATATATATGTATGTATGTGTATGTATATATATATATATATATATACATACACATACATACATATATATACACACATATATATACATACATACATACATATACACATACACACACACACACATGTATGTGTGTGTGTGTGTGTATATATATATATATAGCCAAAAAATGTATACAAGTGGATGCTTTGGTCAACATTGCTCAAGCAGTAGTTTGCCATAATCAGAAGTGTCTGGACGCTGATGGTAACCACTTTGAGCACCTCTTATAATTGCAGAAGTCAAATGTGACTTGTATCACCTTTTGTTATCAGTATATATTATTACAATTTTAATAGTTTTTTCCTTTCTTAAAATGTGTATACATTTTTTGGCACCCTCTGTATATATACTATATATATGTTGTGTGTGTGTGTGTGTGTGTGTGTATACACACACACACACACACATATGTATATGTATACACACACACATCAGAAAATTAAGTTCACGAACTTTCCACTGTGCACTAATATGGTAGAAAGTTTGTGAACTTAATTGTCCGTGATATATATATATATATATATATATATATATATATCATATATCTCATATATAAATCATATATGAACACACACACATACATACACATCCTAGATCAAAATCTGGGCAATCTCCAGGCATATCATTAAAATGGATGGGGCTGTCTGGACCCCCTGGCATTTTCTTCAATTCTGCCCTTTTCAGTTTTGCAGCATTTGCTTCTGCCATACGGTGAGAAAACCATGCCAGGTGACTTGGGACACTGGATTTTTTAAGTCACCATACTCATGCCCAGTAATGATATGTACCTGTGCAGACATCTTTGCTACTTTCATGAAAAAGGGATAAGTCTCCCACCAAAGATTCAGCATTTTCCGGGGTTTCAGAAGAACTAGGCTGTCTATCCTTTTGTGTGTAGTCTCCCTCTTATCCCAAAGCTGATATGTGAGCACACACTCATTTTAAGGGTTAGACAGTGAACATCCTGAGCACCATTTTAGGATTTCCCACCTGACTGAGGTTAGAGAAAGACTCAGGTATTAACAGTAGATAATCCCTCTTCAATATGGGCTTCTTTTTTTTTTAAAGTCTTAGACACCCATTGCCCGGAACCAAACTTCAATAGTTTCAGCAATAGTGTTCATTTCTAATTTCATGATTTCCAAGAGCTGAATATTCAAGGTCATATATATTCATTAAGCCCAGCATCCACCTCTACAAAAAAAAAAAATGTTTTTAAATTTTCTGAGAGCTAGTTAACTGGAGTAGGAAAAGCATGGGGTCTTTTGTCAAATTGACATAGGGTTGAATTTTTGCTCTTCTTGCTTAGTATAGGTCATTAGGCAAGACTCATACCTTTTTGACCCTGATCTGCAAATTAAATAATAATAACAACCTCCTCAAGTTGTTGTGAAGATTAAATGACATATCAGACCTGAAAGCACCTTAAAAAGTGCCTGGCACATGGCAAGTGCTAAGTCCTATTATTTCCCTCCTTTCATGGTTTAGAAGGCAACAACAGAAGGGTGAACTTCTGAAGTCATAATTCCTAAGCTTGAATCCTTCTTCTATCTCTAACTCCAGACCCTAAACAAGTTTCTGCAACTCTTTGAACCTGTTTTCTTGTTTATAAAATAGGGTTAATAATAAATCATACCTCATAAGGACCTATCTGGGGGAAAAAAGGATCTTAGAACAATGACTGGTTAAAAGGAAGTACTCAATATATGCTGCATTTAAAATCAAACTGCTCTTCTAGACTTTCAGATTTCCAGTGGCCCAGAAACACAGCTTGAAAGGAAGGGGGAAAAAATTAGATGCCTACATTGCAGAAGTTGCTGTTAAATGGGTGAGTAAATGAATGAATGAATGATATGTTCATTTAAGATAAATAGTACTATGGTCAATCTATATGAAATAAAGATAAGGAAGGCAACAGGAATTCAAAGGCCCATAGGTCACTGTGGACTAAGGTCTTGACAAGCGGAGTTAACTTGGGGAGGCAGACAATGTACTGGGAAGGCAATAGTTTGAGTCAAGATAAATGAAAAGTTTGTATAAACATGAGAAGAATGTAATCAAATTTCAAATCGACTAATGTTCTATGCCTTTTTTTACTATCTTTCTCTCATCATTTATGGAGCACCAAGTATTTGCCCAGCACTTAGCTTGACCTTGTAGCTACTGAGACAAATAAGACATGGCCCTTGCCTCCAAGAATCTCAAGGTCTGGGGAGAAGCCTAACTGGGAGGCAGAAGATTCCAGGAGAGGGTGCTAAAAGCTGAAATGGAGCAAGGCACACATAAATATGGAAAAACAGAGTGGAGGGACCTAACCCAGCCTCACAGGACAGAACCAGAAAGGGGAAGAAAAAGGATTTCCCTCCACAAAACAATAATAACAAAACATCAAAAGCAAAACGATAAGTTTGGTTGGGCATTTATTACATATATCAGGGAATATTGACTATGCATGTTTTGCTTCTAACTAACTATATGTAGTTAGTTATATGTACTTAATAACTATTTTGATCTTCATTTTTCTGATTAGGGCACAGAAAATCAGAGAGGTTATGTAACCTGGGAGTGGTCACACAGTAACCAACCAAGCCTAGATATGGGCACTTGGACTTCAGACACAGTGCTCTCAACCACTACTATCCAGCTTCTGATAATCATTAATACTTAATTTCATGTTGCCTTTTAGCAACATATGACAAAAACCTAAAGCTCTCCTTGGTATGGTACACCTGTTGACAGCAGAATTTTCAAGGTCTTTATCCAAAAGCACTGCCACAAGGACATAGACGGGAATCCCATTCAAAAAAAAAGAGGTAGCTGATTTGGGAAGCATCAACAGCCCAAATGATGCTGGAAAGTGACTTGCTCTTTGCTGGAGGCCTCATGTTATGAGAAAACAATTCCTTTTCTAATGCTCCCATAATCTCCCAGACCGTATTACTCATACTGCGCCCTGCAGTTTAACCCATCACTGACTTCATAGCGAGGGGAATTCCCAGTTCTTATAAAAAATGTTCAAAGGAAGTAAGAAAGTCCAAATCCTGATGGGCTTGTTTCTTGGTGAGAGTGCTGTTTTTGCTTCAGATTCATTCATGTGCAGTGGGAAGAAGTATTCAAATGACAAGAGTTAAATTCAAAACATGTAGCCGCTTTCTGTTATATTTTTTTTCTGACTGAAAGCAAACCATTTAGATGTTTGTTTCCAAAAAGGCATCTGTCAGCAATCAAAGAGGAAAAAATGCATAAAGCAAATGCAATTGTTTGGAGTAGCATTTCCTGGATCATGTTAAATGCTTGAATTGCTCCCCTTTATGCTCACCAAATAATTTTATTTTCCACAATAATTGCAATATTTAACATGTTTTATTTAATCTTGTTTTAAGGCTATTAACAACTGGCCATACTGTGAAAAGACTGAGTGCTATATGAGAAAGAACAGTTTCCACCAGCCCTTTAGAGAACAATGATAAAGTTAAATGCACCTAATTGTTCTGGTTTTAAAACACTATTATCCAATAATATTCGTCATTTCTTTATTTAAAACTACTGTGCCATCTCCTATAAAATCTTCCCAGGTATTCCGTCATTCACAAAGTGAAATCTGGACTCCAGTTTACCTTATGCCCCATTCATTCATAAATAATGGGCATGCGTGCATAGGGTATTCCGAGTCTCAGAAATGCAGCGGCTCAGATAAGAGACACCTCCAACTTCAGAGGTTGCCGTGAGACAAACTTAGAAATTACAAGGCTGTGGCCCCACGAGTCCAAAATATCCATGTGCCTATATGACCTGGGAGAATGCTAAGGAGACTCTAAAGTAAGGAAACTGGTTTTGTCTGCTTGTCAGAGGCAAGTAGGAAATGATAAAATGAAATAGATTGAGTCAAAGCCAGAATGCCGCTTCGCTTCTCCTCATTTTCTTTCTTGGTTTGTGCTATTTTAAATTTTATATAGACTTCCAACTTTTTTCTCTTTCATTCTCTAAATGGTAAACTGAAGAAAGATCAGTTCATTTTAATGACGCTACAGTTACATAAGGCAACAAACGTTTTGACTGGCAAGCTCAGGGCAAGATCCTGGCAGAAGGTCGATTTGCTTGTAGATGCTGAAGGTAACTTAACATTTCCTGTACTATAGACTCTTTTTCTGAAAAGAGAGGTGATGCCAGAGTAATAAAGAATACAAGGATCTTCTTAGAATAATGGCAATACCCATATTTGATGATAATTCTCAATACCACCTCCAATCCCCATGTTATTAGAAGAAATCCCATTATAATGAGGGATGAGAAAGAAAAAAAATGCTTTATTTATTGTCTTTGTGGTTCATTCTGTAGAAGCACTGTGTACATCTTGCTTAAATTATAAAACATTTCAGGTGCAACTGGATAAAATTTGCTTTACTGAAATTATTTTTGTCAAAATAGGTATTTACCTGATGCTAAATGGTTAAAATCATACCTACTAACGAAGAGGTCAGAAATAGGAAAGCAAAAGCCACCAAATTTAATCTCTTTGGAACTTAAAATGTGTCCTGAATAAGTTTATCTAAATATTATTTAGTCAAAAATGTAACTATAAAAAAAATCCACTGAAGACTTGGGCTGTAAATGCACAACTTTTTTAAAAAACCGCAGTTCAATAGACCTGCAAAAAGCTGTAGATAAACTCTCCCATGCTCCAGACTGCCTATATAAAAAACCTGCAGTGTAGAGAACTGTAATATCACTGCTAGGTTCTTGGAATCAAGGAATCACTTATATTCAGGGGGAAAAAAATAGAACGTTATGTGGTACACTACTCTTATGAAGGTGTTTCTGCAGTTCCTACTTTCACACAGTTTGAATGAATAAATTATAATAAATACAAGACATTCTCTCTACTTTTTTCTCCCCTCTTAGTCCTGAAGTAGAATGACTTGAAATTCAGCAGCTACCTGGACTTCTTCTCAGTTAAAAAAAAAATTATTTTTATAGCCATTCTTATTGGTAGATCCATGTTATGGGTTTTTTGGGTTTTTGTGTTTTTTTTTGTTTTTTTTTTTTTTTTGCTAAGGAGAGGGTGTGTGATTAAAACCCCTGTGGCAAAGATAGCTTGGTTACAGTAAGGAAATCAGATGTGATTTTCCCTGAATAAGGAACTATTCATGTCAAGTTTAGCCTGATTGTGTTCAACTGAATTGATAATGACTGACCACTTGATTTACATAGAATGGAAAAGCCCAGAATTAATTTTTTTTAAAAGGGGAAACATCAAAAAATAGAGATGGTACCTAGCCTAGCCCAGGTTAGAACCTGTGCAATATCAGTAATGTATTTCCTCACATAAATTACATGCCTCTAAATACAATGCCAGCCAGAACCAAAAATCAAGGGACTTCTGATGTTTATGTGCCTCCACAACCAAATTAACTAATGAATTCAATTTTTAAAAATAAGGTAAGAAAGGAGAAAGATTTTTCCTCAGAGTTTTTCTTTTTCTTTTTCTTTTTTTTTTCACTTCTTGGAAAACCTGTTCAGCTGTCCCAGATTTAGTTTTACACTTTCCACTTTGCTTCCAACAAGATGTGTAAGACAGGAAAACTAAACTGAACATTTTTTAAATGCACAGCTCACGTTCTTGAGAAAAGTGACTGTGAAAAACAGATACCGAATCAGACTTAAAGTCGAAAGGGTTGGGGGTGGAGGGGTAGGGGGAAAAAAAGCCCAAAACATCGCATGATAGTCTCTAAGCAGTTCCATCTGTCAAGCAGAAATTTTAGGCTAATAGCCTGTGGCGATCTCCCTCCGCAGTCCACTACCTGCCTTTGTCCTATTAAATCTCTTTATTCTCCTTAAAAAAAAAAAAGAGGGGGGATTGGTTGTTGGAAGGAAAGGAAAAACCTTGCAGACCAAAATCATCTGAGTGATGAAGCCCTAATTTTAACCGCCTCTTTGATGTGTAGCAGTGGGTTTTTGTTTTTTAAAAAGGAGAGAGAAGACAGTGCTAGGAGCAGAAGACTTTTCATCTCCACTTCACCTTGCCACTGGGTCTGTGAGAGATTGGTTCATTGTCAAGGAGATTTTTTTTTTACCCATGATTCCATATGGTATGGACCGGACTACATGTTGCCCCACATGCCACTGCAAATGTTTTCTCAATTAGGTGTCTTATCTCCCGTGAGTTAGCATCAGATGAAGCTTGCTGACAGCGTAATGGCAGGGAAAGCTTCCGACGGCTCCATCAAATGGCAGCTCTGCTACGACATCTCGGCCAGAACTTGGTGGATGGTGAGTTGGCAGCCGGGCTGCTTTTTTTTTTTTTTTTTTTTTTCCCTTTTCTACTTTCCCTCCCTCTTTGACAAAATGTCCCAGACCTCACATTCATCAAATTCACATTTGATTTTTTTCACACTCTTCAGTGAGGCAGCCTCACACTCCTTCCTCTTGCCATCCTCCCTCTCTCTCTCTCCTCTCTCTCTCTCTCTCTCTCTCTCTCTCTCTCTCTCTTTCTCTCTCTCTGCCACTGCAACTTGAGTTCCCAGGAATACTTGCCCTGGTTTTCCATGGGACAATGTTTGGGAGTTGTTGTTGTTGTTGTTGTTGTTGTTTTTGTTGTTGTTGTTTTTTAAAGAGTATCAGAAGTTTTAAGGTGGAGGTGGGTATTTTAGCCAAGCCGATCTTGGGGTAAAAATGAAACATTTATCCTGGCCCTCAGGTTTTGCTCCCTCTCTGGCTTCACATCCCCTTTACTTTTGTTTTCAGGGACTATGCGGTACATGGCTTTTCCTTAAGCTGTGGTTATTTTCTGAGGATATGTGTTGGGCACTAGGGAGAAGCAAGTCCTGGGTAAATTTTGGTCCTGACCCATTAATTAGATTGTCTGAAGTCACCTGTGAGAGAACTCTGGGTCCCTATTCCCCGTTTTCCACCTGAGGACCCACAGCTCTCATCTAACTTTTTCCCATTTGTTTATGTCAGAGCAGGTCGTAAGTCCTTTAGGAACTCTAGCTCTAAGTGGAAAAGACTCACACACCCTATCTTTTAGTTATCCTGGGTACAAATAAAGTTTTGATAAAGTTCTACCATGTGGCCGCAGAATGAGTTAACTCACATGTCATGGTCAACCAGGCCAGACAACCTTTGACATCTTGGATCTATAAGAGGTAGAGTGAGTTGGGAGGATGCACAATAGCTTATTGTCACAGGAGATGCAAGTCCTGTGAGGAAGGGAGTCCTCAAATCATTACCGCCCTCGTTAGGGTGGTGTCCGTTAAGGATTAATTCGTTAGCAGTGCATTTCTAGTTTTCCGTAATTATTATTCTTTCGGCAAGCGTGAATTCTTCCTGGGAGTGAAAAAAAGTTTGCTGCCAGGACAATGAATGTATTATCCGTTCCTAACTGGACCGTGAACTTCAGCTCATTTCACATAGATATCAGTTTAAGGGGAAAAAAAGAGAGAGAGAGTGAGAGAGAGAGAGAGAGTAGTGTTGAAGGGGGAGAGTGGCGAATGGAATTACAAGACTGGACTTGGTCAGTTTCATTGTATGATCTGCGGAAAGAGTTCTCCTTTCTCCGTCCTGGACCAATGGTGGTATCATTTTGGCAAGTTTTAGGAACTCTGAGGACTGAAAGACTATTAAAAGTGAGCTACCGCAGGATTCTATTCGGCTGCTTCTTGGGGTGCAGTGTGTCCATCTAAGGACTCTTGAGTTAAGGTGGTCGTGGGTATGTGTGTACATGTGTGTTTTAACTTTCAATTTCTTAAATATACATTAGAAACTTACTGGTGATTTCAGGACAATGTTACTTTCAGCTTTTGTTTAATTAGATTAGCAGTAAACTATCCGCTTAGATCCTGAACTTTTTTTATTCAGGGCACTTGTTTTCCCAATAGTTTCTGCCAACAAGAGCAAGCTTTACTTGTATGTTATAATGTTGCCTATCCTTTCGTCTTATGTAGCTTATTAAACATTAGAAATGAATATACTGATTGGTTTGGTTATTATTTTCTAAGCTAAGTTGTAACAAAAAAAAAACTATGTGCTGATGTCATATTCTGGGCGGCATTCTACTTCCTTGTATTTCAAGAGCTCATAGATTTTATAGACTGTTACTTTTTATGGCAAATTTTGTCATCTCTCTTTTTGCAAAGATCACCAAATGCTCCTCTTTTATTTTTAACTTGGAAAACTGTCATTTCTTTTGGTAAAGTTTACTTGGAAGTTGCTTTTCATTTAAAATTATCTTACAGATGTTTTACCATGAGGAATATAAAATATAAAAGTGGTGGAAACATTTAGCAATGCAGTTGACTAAAAATAAACAATACTATAAGTTCACATGCTGCTGTTTAGGCTGCATCCTACAGGAAGTTTCTCTCAACTTCCATGCTTCGAGATCTTTGCTTTGAAAACGGGTGAGAAATCAGAGTGCTCTTTAAAGAAGTTGTAGAAGTTACCATAGAGAATAAATTGATTTTTTATTTCCCTCCAAAGTGACCACAGCAGTTTAGATCTGCCAGTTACAAATAATACTAATGTAAACTTGTCATTGTTGATGGGAAATTGAGGACTTCGATGCAGGGGGAGAGGATTAATTAAAAGAAGACATATTTTGCATTTTCTCTTAGCTCTTCTCTGTCACAGAATAGCATTCACTTCCCCTTCCCCCATACCCCCACCTTCCTACCCCAAACAATTTTCTCCAACTGAAAAAAATTTTAACTTGCCCCTGACTGATACGGTTCTTTAACCCAGGGATAGTACAAGTCCTAAGTTTCACACTAAAGGCAAATAAAGCTTTAAAATTACCTCATGCGTCATCTGGCTGCACAGACTCCGGGCTGCATAGTGGGAACCTCCGGCTTGGTCCTCCCAGCATACAAAGGCAACTCAGTGAATGCCCCCTCCGCCCGGGGAGGCTCAGCCTCAGCTGCCAGCACGGGGATGTGCAATTTTGCTTTTTAATGAATCGTAAACAATTTGTATGGCAAATGAGTTTGTTTGTTTTAGTTTGGGGGCATATGTTGGACCAGGTTGTAGACAGCCATTACCTACTCCAAAATTTTAGGTGAGAATGGATAGAGCCCCAGATCATTTCTATTTTTCTAAATAATAAGACCCACTAGGATAAAAGAAACTGGTTAATAAAAGACTGAGAATAACAAACAACCTCTCTTCTCTTTCCCCACGCTCCCCTTCCCCCCCCCACCCCCTCTCATAATGCACCGGGCTTATAGTAGGATTTTAACTGCATTTTTACTAACTAACTAGAGGTCAGTTGACTGAATTAATTGTTTGTGTATTTTTTAAGTATACGTTTTAGTTTTGTCTTTAAAATGCTACTTTTAAGAAACAATTGTTTTAAAATGTGAAATACCAAGAAAGGCCTTCTCTATCCTCTATGGCTTTTGTTGTTGTTGTTGTTGTTGTTGTTGTTGTTGTTGTTGTTGAAGCCAACGTCGTTCTGAGGGACACAGGATATAAACTACGCTAAATACACTTTTGATATCAAAATAGAGCGAGAAAGGGGTCTTGATGTCCAAAAGTCAAATGAAAACTTTTATTCCAACCCATGGAGTTATAAACAACTTAGAAGTTAACAAGCGACCAGGGTTCGAGCATGTACATTTTAACAGTAATTACCTTTGGCGCTGCCACTTATGAGAAATCTTTTGATATCTGAGCCACTTCTCTAATGCTTTAATCATGCAAATCAAGAAATAGATATTACGTATCAACTTAATCTAGCTATGTTGTGACATCTCTATTTGAAACCTTCTGACATAAAACTAAAGAAAACTGTCCTGAAATTTTCCTCCACACCAAATGAAGCGCCCTGGATGCATGTATATGCTTCAAAACAATTCTGTTCAGTGGAATTACCTCTGTTCTACCCACATGACATTAAAATGAAAGCAGAATAAACATTCTCTTCTTCCTAATGATTTACTGATAATAAGATATCACAGAACTATTTTTATGTGAATTACAAAATACACTTGTTTTGCTTCTGCGACCCAATTTTAAAACTCAAAGTGACTATGAAATGAAGACTATAAAATTATCCTGCCACCCACGCCCCCATCCATGTTAGGTTCCTAAGCACTTATTTTGGAAACATCCTCTTTAGAAATTGCCATAAAATTTTTCAATCAATAATTATCTGTCGCTTACTCCAAATTTTTACAACTGCAACTTCGTATACCAGAAAAATACTTGGGCAGGGAATGATATGCTATGCCTTATAACGTAAATGCCTTTTTAAGAAACATATATACATAAATTAGCAAGGTACTTCTGTGAAATACTGTCTTACTGTGTTCAAAAATTTAAAAAAAAAAAAAGAAAGAGAAAAAGAACTCTCAACCCCAGCCTCCTTTCCAAATGATTGGAAGCTCTACCTGCTGCAGATACAAAACTAAAAACTCATATTTCATGCAAACCTTTTGTTGTTGTTATTTGCTTGAATGTATCTCTTAACCTGTATTTACCATTTCAATTTTTTAAATGTTAATTCTCAACTGAATAACTTTTGTTAGTGACTGTCTCCTATATTCCTTTGAGGACATTGCCTAATAAAGATTTTTCTATGCGTTTGCAATAGCTTTTCCGTGATGGTGATTAAAATTACTTAGAAATTGCTACAATAGCTATAAATGAAAAGAATCAAAATAAGAGGATTCAGTAAATAATAAATCATATCATATTTTCAATACCCAGTATACTTGCAAAAGAACATGTCCATGATAAACACATTTATACACATTCTATTTCAAGCATTTGCACACTCTACCTGTGCTTATTTTTAAAAGTACAGGTGTCTTATTTTTATCTATCATTATAAATATGTGTGACTGACTATATGAATTTATAAGAGTATGCGTTAACTTCAAAGGTTCTCTACACTCCAAACATTATTTTCTCACAGTATTAGCTATGATCGGTTGCAAGCAAAATCTAAATGAGGTAGCTTTTTAATTTTCTCCCACCTATCATTTCCTTTAGGTTGGCCTTAAACACACACACACACACACACACACACACACACATCTTATAAAATACCATTTGCTATACTTAAGGAGAAGCAAGTACATTAAACTATGTTACTATTTTTTTTTCTTTAAATCAAATTATGATCCAAATATACTTCATTCAGAAATGTGATTGGTTACTTAAGCTAGCCTATGTACTTCTACTATCTCTTTGAAAATCTTGATTTCCTGTTATTACACTCATATTTCTCCTGTGAACTTTAGACAGTAAAATAAATGCTTTGTCCTTACTTATTTTCTAGTAGATTTTCCTTCACCTGTCCTGAATATTGTCAGGAATGTTTCTAATTTAAAACCAAAAGAATCAGGGGCTGATTAGAAGACAGGAAATTGGAGGATTAAACTGTCTGGTTGAACTTCCTTTACTTATCAGCACTCAGTAACTTACACTGGATTACAAACTTAACAGAACAATTTTTACAATGCATTGTTCCTTCTGGATGTTTACATATATACAGTGCATGTGAGAGAGAATGTGTGCATGTGTGTGCACACAAGTGTGTCTATATGTGTCCATGTATGCATTCATGAATATGAAGAAAAAAGAACCAGCAGCTGGTAGTTATAAGTCAATGCTTTTAAGTGGGATAGTTTTAAACCAAAGGAACTTACACTATGGACATGAAAGTTCATTCAAAGACTATAATCCCAAGATAGTCTCAAAACTTTCTTATTAAAATAGTTCTGTGGAAACAGGCAAATAATGAAATACTATACTATAAGGAGAAAAAACAAGATGCACTATATTTGGAAATGCAAAATAGATGGCAGTAGCCGTTACACAGTCTACCTCCCCTCAGTTCTGCTCGGAATTCCAAACACCCATATTACTGAGTGATAGAAAAGGGTCCCAGGGGTGTTCCAAAGAGTCTTCCAAAGCCATTTTGAGGTCCCCTCGGCACCAACAGAGAAAGGAATCTTTTTTTCTGTGACAGCAGGTCTCAATGGTCCAGGTGAGCACAAATTGTGAAATGAGGGCTTGGCATGGAATGAAAAAGCAAATCAGAGGGTAAGGATTCATCTTATGCCATTATATCATTTAAAATTGCTAATAAATAATAAAAACAAACCACTGTCCTAGATTTTTACCATATCACATGCATTTGCAGAGCTGTGTTCTAGAAACCATGCTGATAATTCTTTTTCCTGACTTCACTCTGATCACCTGTCTCGCCCTCAATAAGTTTTGTTAATTTGGCTTAAGAGAACTCTAGAATAATATGTAACAGTTTTTTCCCCTTCTTATTGAAATGATGGGTTCCACTGAGAAAAAGAGAAGATGACGAAAAGTGGAGTATATGATCTGGAGAAAAGAGTCGGTGGGTTAGACTAGTATATCTGGGAATTAAGATTTAGGAGCTTGTTCTGGCAGTCCTTTATTTATTCACCAAATATGTATTGAGCCCCTGCTAAGGGCAAGGGGGAGAGAATGAGCTGCAGCTTCTGCCAGCTGCCATCATTCAAGCTTTAAAAGCACGAGGGATCAACCTCTCTGTACCTAACTGAATATTTCATCCTAGCAGCCAACACTGATTGAGCACAAACTGTCTGCTAGAATCTGTCCTAGGTGCTCTCTCTATATATGTTTTTTTCACTTAATTGTCACCAGAAACCTACGAAGTAAATATTATTGCCCTACTTTATATACAAGGGAACCTAGACTTAGCTAGGAAAGGTTGCACACCACCCAAGGATGTGCACATGCCTAGAATGAGGTTTTCAGACTGCCGTGTCCGCTGGCTTAATCTTGAACCAAACTCGTCATAAACGAATTGATTCTTTTAGCACTAGGATGTAATGGTATTTAGAACTTGACAGGATTCGGGCGATTCCTTCATATGATGGCATTGGGGGAGGGGGGATCACAAGTCTGTTTGCTAAAAAAAAAAACAGAGGCAGAAAAATTATAATGTGTCAAAAGCAAGATAGGATAGTGGTACTGTGATACCCAGCTCCTTTCCTGCAAGAGTTGTGCATAAAACGGTCCCTGTTATGCAATAGAAACATTTAAGTCTCATCACTGACTAAAGAAACTCCTGAGAGACTTGAGCAAGTCTGATGCAAAGAACGTACCTAGTCATATTAAAATACACCTTTCATCAGAAGATGGATGGTTCTGGGAAACACGGTGTGTTTAAGTTCTTGCTGAACACTGGGGACATGTTTTTCTCTAAGTAATATAATCTTTATTTAGAAAATATTTCACTTGTAGTTTTAAATAGAATTACCATTTTAAAAAATCATCCGTCCCAAAATAGGGCTCCTGCTGTTTGGCTTTCTCTCTCTCTCTCTCTCTCTCTCTCTCTCTCTCTCTCTCTCTCTCTCTCTCTCGCAGAAACACCAATATAGAACAATATCACTGTTTACTACTTTTCGTTGTCACAGGAAAGGCTAATTAAAGGTTTATTCCAACATAGTTTTCTGTAAGACAAGACACGACACAGGATATATATTGCCTAATGGCAAAGATCTTAATACACTCACTACAAGTAAACATCTATTTTCCAGACAACTGCTGACTATAAACAATATGTCTCAGCCAGAATTCCTTAATGGTGCCACATGTTGGACAGATTTTGTGTTCCTCATAATCCAACTTCCTTTTGTGGTCCTTGATGTGCACACGCCATTGCCCTGCTCACTGTTTGAAATGGATGATAATTGCGAATAATGACCAGGTCAGAGGTGGGGATGCATAATCCTGGGCAGGGCAGCCCTCCTCGAAGTTGCAGTGCATGGGGGGCTCACAGGGGATAGCGGTGGTTATACGATGAACCAAACATTCACTAAATGCTGCTGACTCTTCTCACGTCAGTAGATACCACATTACATGCGTCATTTCCCCACATGAACGAAGGGTAGACAAAGTCACTACCCATCGAGGGTATTGAGAACACTCTGTTCCCAGGATGGCCCCATCTGCCTGCCCCCACCCTCAAATGTTCCTGGGCCACGCTCTCCCTCACAGATGTATGACTTTTAGTCCTGTCAATGAAATGCCTCAGTAGCTGGGTTTGATAAGCTCCCTTCAAATGTTGGAAAGGTAGATACTGTGGGCTTAATAATTGATTTCATCCATTCATTTAAGAATCAGTTAAAATCATCATAAATTGCTTTTGTTGTATTTTATTAAGAAAAACAGCAACCTTAATTCTCATTTTTTTGTTAAGCATGTGAGAAACAGCCTGGTAACAAGTGCTGTGGTTTGGACTTTCAGTAAATAGGAGGTAATTCTTGAACACTTATACTAATATATTGCCCAACACTGGGGTCCAAATGTGTAGAGTATCGTTGGTAGAACTGCATAGAAAGGAACAAATGCAAAGATCTGAGGGAGAAAATTACGATAGGAGAGGCTGATAAAATGTCTCAACTGAAAAGTCAAGAAATAACAAAACTTAACACAGGGGGCCACAGTCACAAATATCTTTAGACCAGGTCGGTCAACTATGTGTAAAATAATGCAGATATAATAACTTCAGTGGGGAATGGTGGGGTCTGTTGGAGAGTGTTGCCAATTTACCACGAAACAACAGTTAAAACAACATTGTACTGACCAAATAAAAAATATCCACTCTCTGGCACCTAACGGTACTGAGCATGCACCATGGATCAGAAGATAGAATGGAATTCCAGCATCACAGTGTTTCATTCCACAAAAAGCAGGGAACTTAAAAGCAACTATCCCTGGGAAAGAGATCACAGCCACATAAACCACGTAAACTACACTACACTGCAGGTTCATCCATTTACATCCAATCCTTTTCTCCTGGCAGGCTTTTATGGGTGGGGGAAGGGAGGCGGAGGACCATGTAAGTATTATATCTAAAATAGGGGTCCCCAAGCAGAAAAGGCAGGTAGCAAAAAGGAGGGCTGGGAGATATTGGAGGATGCTGAGAGGATGCAGAGAAGGGAGCTTGATGGTCGCAGAGACCTGCCTTTCTGAACCTCTCCTGCCCACGCTAATTCCCTCTACTCTAGCCCCAGATTCCTCAAAGTATCCTTGGCATTCCAAGGGTCTCATGGGCTGTGAGTCCTGGAAAAGGATTCTTCACTAGCACACAGGCTGGTGGTGCTCATGCCCACTTTCTCCCCCCAGGAAACTCTACCCTCCTGCTGGGCCCAATACAAATTAAGTCTTCTCTATAAAGCCTTCCCAGGTTCCCTGAGGCAAAATGAGTCATTTCCCTATACCACGCCACATCCTGGGCCCCACAGCCCCTTGCTCATAGTATTGCGACACTGATTAAATTATGCTGGACTTTTTCGGTTTACTATCCAGCTCCACTGTTATTTGTTCTTTAAGAATAAAGTCTAAGTGTTAACTTTTTTATATCTCCAGTGTCTAGCCTGTGATAAGTACCCCAAAAAAGTGGTTTTGTGCAGCTCAGTAGGAGGAGAAGTTGGATTAAGTGAGAGTAATGCTGGCTGGTGAGCCTTCCCTGACTCTGCTTCCCCCCAGGGCATGTCCTTCCAGACTACAGATCTATCCAGCAACCTGCTGCCCTGCCGTGTATTTCTGGAGATTTTTGACTAGTGTGTGTTGACTGCATGCGAGGCCCACCAAACCCTCGGCACACACGTGAGCTAATGCTCGAAACATCCCTGTGAGATCAATACCGTTATCTCCACTCCACCAACGAGGACACCAAGCAGGGTGAAGAGGCCAGTCAATGGTGTGAGAAACTAACTCTGAGTGTTTCACTCCTATACTGTAATGACACCAATGTGCCCACCACTGTGACACTCTGATGATTCCGGCTCGAAAAAGACTGTGACACTTAAATGTGGGCAAAGTGTCACTCCATTTTACAGAGGACAACGCTAGAGCCCGAGAGGCTAAGTTTCCCCCAAGGTCAAAATCAACACAAAGTCTGGGTATAAATCTGGGATCCCTAGTGATCTTCCTACTAAATACCCACGGTGGTTAATCATAGTGTATGGCGATGTTTAAATAAAAACAAGCAAGTATGTTTTTCCTTCCTCTGAGGATTACAGCAGATTATCATTGTTTTTCTTTCTGATTCTTGGGTTTTTTTTGTTGTTGTTGTTTTCATTTTTCTACAATGAACGTGTATCATTTATTTACAAAAATGATGTTTAACCAAAGCATACTCACTGACGATATTAGTCTTGTTCTCATTGATCTCATAAAAATAGCAGTAGCACCAGCTACAAAGATGTTTGGATGTCAGAGGAGCTTGGGCTTTGAGGATGTGAATATTTTCAAAGTTGAGTGATGCCAACGTCCTTCGTTAAATTCCATACCAAACTGCTGTTTTAATACTCCTTCCTGCAGTGGGGCATGTAGTTTCTTCCCACCCCCCAGTATAGCACAACAGTCAAAAGCACAGATTTCAAATTCAGGAGGGCCTTAGTGAATGGTAGCCCTGCCGTGGATAAGCTGTGTGACCATGGACAGGGACTAGAAACATTCTGAATCAGTGTCCTGAAACTTGGATGTATAATCATTACAGGGCTACTGTGAGGAGTAAATGAAACCGTGCATATTGCACTAGCTAGAAACCTGGGAGGCATTCTAATACCTTCCTCTTGCTTACTTCACACATCTGATCCAAAATAAATCCTGTTGAAATCACCTCCTAAACAATTCCTAAGTCCATCCACTTTTCCCATCTCCACCACCCTCCACCAATCCAAGCTACCATCTTGTCCAGCCCATTACCACAGTGGCCCCCTAACTGCTCTCACTGTGTCCCTCTTTGCCCTCTGCAATGTGTTCTTCACACTTAAGGTTAAAGGATCTTTTCAAACACAAGTAATCTTCCATTTCCATGGATTACCCTGTCTCTTAGATAAAAACAATATCCATAACAAGGCCTGCATGGTTTTGCCTCTCCAAGCTTGTCTGGGGCCATTCTTCTTTTCCCTCGACATACACCAGACAGTTAGTTAACCTTCTTTAAGTACCTCAAAATCCCCCAAATTTTAGATCCTACACATGTTCTTCTCCTTTGTCTAAAACACATTTTCTTGTAGTTTTCAACATTTCCATATCTGCAATTCTCAATACAAAGGTAGCTTTGTCAGAAAGCCTTGCCTGTCCCCAAACTGTGTCAGAAAACTCTACGGATGGACTCTCAGAGGACTCTAGACTTTCCTGCAGTGCACTTAGCACTGTTTATAGTCATAAATGTGTGTGAATATTTGATTACTTTGTTTCTCCCAAAAGACCATAAGCTCCATCAAAGATAATGTCTTACTCATATGTGTTTTCTAGAGTGCCCAGCACATAGTAGGTAGTAAGTTAACACTTCTTAATTCAAAGAGCAAATGGATGGTAGAGTGTCTGCCCTAGCAAACCCTGAGATAGTGTTTCTTATTTTCATAATTAACGTTTTCCATATACAGGAAGGTGATTAAAACTAAATAAAGTCTCCCTTTTATGTCCTTTAAAGAAAACTCATTTCTCCACAGTAAACAAATTAGAGAAGTAGACACTTAATTAGGAGCTGAGAGCCCTAATCTGGGTTTAAGTCCTGGCTCTGCCATGTACTAGGAGTGTCCCTGCCATGTACTGGGCTGTGTGATTACACATCTTTGATTGTTGAGGGTTAAAAGAGTGAATGCTCTTGATATGCTGAGTGTGGGGCTTGGCATATGGTAAATATTAGTAAATGGTTTATTATTGCTATCCTTATTCTAGATAATACCAAATCTTCCTCAAATAATCTCTATGGCCTTTTAAAAGCCCCTTAACCTCTCTGGTTGTCAGTTTCATCACCTTTAACACATTGGTGTTGTCCTCCCAGGGTTCACAGGGCTGTTTTGAGGATCAAATAAACGAGCAGGTGGAAAAGATTCTCTGAAAATTATGAAGTGTGATAGAAATGTAATGCCAACCCAAAGAAACACAAGCTCCAAATAAGCACATTCAACCAAAATGCTTGTGGCCTTTGCTGTAGCTCTCCTTCATTACAGACCATATGAGTAGCAGGAGAGTATGGTTCAACACACCTAGTCAACAATGACTGACTTCAAGTGGTGAATAGTTGCAGGTATGTGCATGAATGTGTGAATGGAGAGGGAGTGAGAAATTCATCAGTTTCAGAACATACATTCTGGAATGAGAACGCCTGTATCAAGTCCCTCTCTGCTACTTCCCAGCCGTGCCACCTCAGGCGAATTGCCGAATCTGATCATATGTAGTGGGACAGATAAAAAGTCCTGATTTCATGGATTGCTGTGAGGATTAAATGATGTAATCCGGATAAGTCATTGAGAATAATGCTTGACACATCATACACATAATAAAGGTCAGCTATAATTAAGAGTGTAATTATTTTTGTTGTTTTTATCAGCAGCGGCAGCAGCAACAGCATCATTATGTTCGCTATTGCTTTTTAGATAAAAATTTGGGGATCTAGGACAATAGCAAGGAACTTAAAGAGTATCTGACAGACTTATTCCTCCAAGATGGTATATTTGGATTTTGACGCAAAGAAATTGCTCCCCTCATGTGTTAGACTAACCTACCCTATCAACTTCATTTGGGCAACACCGGGGCCATGAGGCTAGGACATTTTCTCAGAAACAGAATGTATTAAAGAACATCCAACTGACAACAACCTAATCCCATGCTGTGGCAGTCACAAATTTGTGATAAAACTTCATCCAAGCAAATGTATTCCCTTCTCAAGATTCAAATTCCACATCCCAAGATAATTAGTGAGAGAGGCCTATAGATGAATTCCTGTGTCACTTAAATTCATGCTCAGGTACAAACATGCTCTCCACACTTGGAATTGTCACATGTTCAATTGAGCTTAACCACCTTTACTCAACTGTTTTCTTGGAATATCCATGACCTCTTATTACTATGACAAATAGAACCACGGCTCGTGTACTCATGAGTTTTATTTATTACTGCAGGCCATAGTAAAAAAAGAATAACAGTATCTCCTTATTCAATAAAACTATATTAGGAAACTATAAAAGTGGTTTCAGTAATAGATGTATTGAGCACATCCATGGGCTAGGTTCTCTACTTTACTTGCCTTATATCACTTTGTTCCCTCAGGAGCCCAATAAAATATTCCCATTTTACAGATTAGAAGTTGAGATGTTAAGTAACTTACTTATGGTTGGTTCAAAATCCAGTCTATGTCTAATCTGGGATTTAAACCTTGGTCCAAAATTCATGTTCTCAATCACAAGGCTATAAAGCATAATTTAATGTGTTCTTATATTAATATTTCTTGTTTAAAATTTGTACTAGCTATTAATCATATTATTAATATTTTTCCACATGGAAAATAATAACCACAAAGCTGTCATTGAGATCCAGGACTCAAGGTTGCAGCACTAACTATCTTTTGGAAAGTATAATAATGAAACTTCTTTAGGCACCTTCTCAGTGCTGAGTCAGTGGAAAGAATGGGAGACCTCTGCTTTAAAAAAAAAAAAAGGCTTGTAACTAGGAGTCCCTAATGCAATCCTTTCCAATGTTCCAATACTTAAGATCTCAAAGAAGACAAGACTTCCAAAGAATACTGATAACTGGTGCTAGAAAATGATCCGCTGACAATTCTGGAAGAAAGTTCCACTAACTACACATCTATGACGTTGAATAGAAACATACAATTAGTAGCCTTGATTGCTATGCTCCAAAAATAAAATAAAATAAAAGGCCCACAAGCACATGGCATTAGGTAGGAAGATCTTTTGTCTCTTCCAATTGTCTTTCTACTAATTCAAAAACACAAACTCTACAACACATGAAGATAGCCATTCCTCTTTTGACACTGATATTTCTAGACACATTTAGATAATGTAACTACTATAAAACTGAATAATAGTGGCAAGGAAGTTGGTGATGATACAGTGTACCCCTGAAGTGTAGTCCTGTCAGTAAAATCCAAACAGCAAGGGAAGAAATGGAGAAAACTGCAGTGTCCCTGCATGCTGGGAATGTAGTTTTATGTATTTCATCTAGGAGTCAAGCTTTGGGATTTAAAAAAAAAAAAATTATTGTCACAGACCAGCAAAATAGCTGAAAGATGCTAATATACAAGAAATCAGGCGAGGACATCAATCTAATATACAATTATAGATCTGAGAAGAGGATTTCACCAGAACCCAATTAGAGAGCAAGTGGGGCCAATCCTTATGTGTAAGGGAAAAACAGATCCAGATTAGTCTCTTCCCACTTGCAGATAGTTAAATAGATAAAAAGAACATACAAATATGTACGTATTAAATGCTGCTAAACAACAGTAAAGGGAGACTCAGAGGAAGAAAACTTCTGAAAATCACAAAGTATAGAAACAGTAAGGAAAAAATAGAAAAAAAATTATTCTTTAAAACAAGAGTACAAAGCCACTAGAAAGAAAATAAGTGATGAAATAAAAACTGGAGGATAAAATTTAAATGAGATTGATAAGAGAAGGTAGTAATTCAAGAAAGTTGGCTGTACTAAGACCACTAGAGACCAGAATTAACACTGTCAAAATTGGTCCAGTAATTTTAAAGTCATGCTTTCAATAACACAAATTATACTATACCCAAAATATACTAAACACAAATTACTATACTATACACAATGTATAATATATAATATACTATACACAAATTATACTAAATATAATGTCTCATATGACAGAGAATGACAACACCTACCCCAGAAACTGAAGATCTAACTCAAAGATTACAAAGGTGTTTTTAAAGAAAACAGAACAATTGGATAAGAAGCAATAATCAAAGATATAACAGGAAAACACCTTACTAAACTAGAGGGGGGAAAGAAAAAGGAACACACGTAAAACATTTACAGAGTGAGCCAAGTTTACTCTGTTGCAGGCAAAGATCAATGAGAGATCCACACCTAGCTCTCCAAGAAGAGGGGGGACATATTACCTACAAAATTGGGTGAGAGAGAAGAAATTCTTGCATAAGAGATTCTAACATTCTATTTAATTGTTGACTCTAATAATTTGAAAAATATAAACCAAAGTCTGGCTTTGGAAATTTAAGGTTCAGTTGAAGAGAGTATATACATGTTCCCAATTACTAAGGAAATGAAAAACAAAAGACATTTCATATATGCAAACCCCCAAAGCAAAAGAAATAGCAAAAATGTCAAAAAGAAAATAAATTGTGTAGAACAGAATGACAGGTGTTAATAAAGCCATCTATATGACAATAAACATAAGTGGTTAAATTCCACTATTAGGAAACAAAGATTCTCACACTGGAGTGAAAAATTAAATTGAAATATCTGTTGCCTCCAAGAGACTTACCTAAAACAAAAGTGTTCACGTTAAAAATAAAAGGAAGGGCAAGAAGTTATCAAGTAAAATAAAATTAAAAATAGGAGAGACAATACTAACTTTTGGCAAAGTAGATTTCAAGGCAAAAGCAATCAAATAAGGGAAATAGAGTATTTATATTACTTATTTTATAAACTAGAGGATAGCATAACAAAGTTATAGTAGTAACTAATCCCTTAATGTGTCAATTAACGTAATATCAAATGATATAAAGTAAAAATGGTTAGAAAAGCAAGGAGAAACTGAGAAGACCATGATTTGTATGTGTAATTTTTCACACAGACTTAATCCGTTTTTTTTCTAGTTCAATTAGATAAGCCAGAAATAATGATATAAAGAACTTAAATAAATATAATGAATAATATCAAGACTACTAGACAATATTGACCTCTGAAAACAAAGGATATGTCATCTTTAAAAGCATTCATAAAACCACTACAAAAATTTATGTCAAGCAGGTACATACACACACACACACACACACACACACACACACACACACACATCAATAGATTCCAAAAGTGGAAATTTCTCGTCTAGCCACATGCAATAAAACTAGAAAGCAATAACGACTAGTCAATATCACACTTCATGGCAAAACAAGAAGCATCCCCATTAAAATTAGTAACAATGCAAGGAAGCCCAAATTTACCATTATTATTTAACATTGTCCTGGATGTTTTAATTCAAAAGATAATGAAACAAATACAGATATAATTATTGAAATAACACCTATTATTTTCAGGTGACTTGGTTAAATACTTAGAAAATCCAAATGAAATTAGATTACCAATAAGTTAGATTACTAAAGTAATCTACCACAAACCAGGTATATAAAAAAATGGCAGATAAAAGACATGATGGGAAAATGACTCCATTCCCAATAGTAACAAAAACAAAATCATAACACACCTAGAAGTAACCCCAATAAGTAGTGTGCACGACCTAAATGAATGAACTATAAATAATACTGGTAAGATTTTAATAACTATTTTCCCAGTGTGGGACTATAGCATGATATGTCCTAATCATTGCAAATGTAACACTTTTATTTTTTAATACAGAATTTTATTCATTTATTTGACATTATTTTATATTATTTTATATTAGTTTCAGGTGTACAGAATAGTGGCTAGACATTTATATAATTTAAGAAGTGATCCCCCTGACTAGTCTAGGACTCACTTGGCACTATACATAGTTATTACCATATTATTGACTATGTTCCTTATGCTTTATTTGCATCCCCATGACAATTTTGTAACTATCAATTTGTATTTCTTAATCCCTTCACCTTTTTCACCCTGTCCCCCAAACCCTCATTCATTAATTACCCAAATACATAGTTTTTACAATATTATTGACTATATTTCTTATGCTACACCCTACTTCCCCATGACTACTGTGTAACAACCACTTTATACTTCTTAATCCCTTCCCCTTTTTTACCCAATTCCAAACGCCCTCCCATCTGGCAGCCATCAAAATGTGCTCTGTATCTATTAGTTTATTTCTGTTTTGTTTGTTTGTTTTGTTCTTTCGGTTCCACTTATAAGTGAAATCATATGACATTTATCTTTCTCTGTCTCACTGCACTCAGCACAATACTCTCTAGTTTCATCCACTTTGTCGCAGATGGCAAGATTTCATTCCTTTTTTGTGACTTAGTAATATTCCATTGTATATATGTACCACCTCTTCTTTATCCACTTATGCAATCATGGACACCCAAGTTGCCTCCATATCTTGGCTATTGTAAATAATGCTGCAATAAACGTATGGATGCACAAATCCCTCAATGTAGTATTTTGGGTTTCTTTGGATTCATACCCAGAAGTGGATTATTAAGTCCCTCTTTGTCTCTTGTTAAAAGCCTTTATTTTAAAGTCTATGTTGTCTGATATAAGTATTGCTACTTCAGATTTTTCTTTTTTCATCTCCATTTTCATGAAATATCTTTTTCCATCCCTTTATGTTCAGTCTTTGTGTATCTTTGGATCTGAAGCATCTTGTAGGCAGCATATGTATGGGTCTTCTTTTCTTATCCATTCAGCCACCCTCTGTCTTTTGATTGGAACATTAACCCATTTACATTTAAAACAACTGTTGATAGATATGTAGTTATTGCCATTTTATTATTCATATATTTTTTTTCATCTTAAAGAAGTCCCTCTAAGATTCCTTGTAATAGTGGTTTGGTGGTGATGAACTCCTTTAGCTTTTTCTTTTCTGGGAAGTTCTTTATCTGGCCTTCAATTCTAAATAATAGCTTTGCTAGGTGGAGTAATCTGGGTTGTAGGGCCTTGCTTTTCATCACTTTGAATATGCCGTGCCAATCCCTCTGGCCTGCAAAGTTTCTGTAAAGAAATCAGCTGACAGCCTTATGGAAGCTCCCTTGTAGGCAACTAACCTCTTTTTTCTTGCTGCTTTTAAGATTATCTCTTTGTCTTTAACTTTTGACATTTTAATTATGATGTGTCTGGATGTGGGCCTCTTTGGGTTCATCTTGCTTGGGACTCTCAGCGCTTCCTGGGCTTGTATATCTATTTCCTCCAGCAGGTTAGGGAAGTTTTCTGTCATTATTTCTTCAAATAGGTTTTCAATTCCTTGCTCTCTCTCTTCTCCTTCTGGTGTCCCTATGATGCTAATGTTGGTATGCTTGATGTTGTCCCAGAGGCTCCTTAAACTGTCCTCATTTTTTTGGATTGTTTTCTTTTTGATGTTCCAATTGGGTGTCTTCTGCTACCTTATCTTCTGAATCACTGGTTGGGTCCTCTGCTTCATCTAATCTACGGCTGATTCCCTCTAATGTATTCTCCATTTCAGTTATTGTATTCTTTATTTCTGACTGGTTCTTTTTTATGTTTTCTATCTCCATTTTTCTGTTTCCTGTCTCTTTGTTGAAGTTCTCGGAGATCACTGAGCATCCTTACAATCATTGTTTTGAACTCTGCATCTGGTAGATTGCTTGTCTCCATTTTATTTAGTTCTTTTTCTGGAGCTTTGTTCTGTTCTTTCATTTGGGACATATTTCTTTGTGTCCCCATTTTGGCTGTCTTCCTGTGTTTCTTTCTATGTAAGGCTGTTCTGCCTCCCGGTCTTAGTAGAGTGGATTTAAGCAGTAGGTGTCCTGTGGGGCCCAGTGGTTCAGTCTCCTTGGTCATCAGAGCCAGATGCTCCAGGTGTATCCCTTATATGGGTTGTGTGTGTCCTCCTGTTGTAATTGAAACTTGATTGCTGTTTGCACATCAATGGGAGAAATTGACCCTCGAGTTGATTGCTTATGAGGATTAGCTGTGACTACAGTGGAGGAGTTGTGATGTAGAGGCTGACCCTGCAGAGCAGTATTCACTTTAGCAGGGTTCTGGTGCCTGCCCAGTCTGCCCTTAGGGTGTGTTGGAGGCAGCTGGGTGGTGCTCTGGTTTAGTCTGAAGTCTCATCACTGGGCATGCCAGTCCCAAGGCCTCCTGGGAGGGACCCTGCCACAGGCCAATTTCAGCCGCAGCCTGTGCCCTGCCCAGGGCCACCTGGAATGAGCCACAAAGCAATCCACAGATGGCCACTGCCCACGCTGTTATTGAAGGTGCCTCAAGAAGCTAATCCGCAAACCAAGGCCGGATGTAGCTAGTGCTGGGTTTAGAGCTGCTTAGCCAAAGGTAGGGGAAATGCCAAACACAGATGCCGCTTGTTTGGGTTTTATGAACCTTTGAGAGATTTTAGGAAATTCTGCAGCATAAGCCAAAGCAGGCCATTTGTATGGAACAGCCACAGGAAGCAGCTTGGATGGGCCCGTAAGTTGGGTGGGGCGAATGAACGGTGTTATCCAGGTTTATGGAGACTCAGATATGGTGGCTACCTATCTGCATGCCAGAACTGTGGAGGGCCCAAAGAAGAAGTAATGGCTTCCACCAGCTCCTCCGTCTAGGAGAAAGTTGCCCCTCTAGCCCTTGCCCTGGAGTCAGACAACTCTGTTCCTCCCTGTATGTCCCTGGCACCCTTCAAGACACTGGAGCTCAGAACCAGCGCTGGAGCTCAGAACCAGTGAGTCCGACAGCAGGTAAGTCCATGCGCAGGCACTTTAAGAGAATTGCCTGGGACTGCAGCCGCCCTCAGGCTCACTCAGCCACAATATCCGCTGGTTTCTACAACTAGAAGTTAGGGGGACATCTCTCCCTGGCACAGGGAGCCTGACATGGGGCTGGGACCCCTCGCTTTTCTGGGGGGGGATCTCCGCAGCCAAGATATCCCTCCTGATTTTTAATGGTCACATCCAGGTGTGGGACCAGCCCATTCTGCAGCTCTACCCCTCTTACCAGTCTCGAGGTGGCCTCTTCTATATGTCCTTAGTTGTAAGGCTTCGCTTCAGCTAGACTTCAGGAAATTCTCAACGATGGTTGTTCTGTAATTTAGTTGTAATTCTGATGTGTTTTTTTTTTTTTAATTTATTTTTAATTTATTGGGGTGACAATTGTTAGTAAAATTACATAGATTTCAGGTGTGCAATTCTGTATCACATCATCCATAAATCACACTGTGTGTTCACCACCCAGAGTCAGCTCCCCTTCCATCACCATACATTCTGATGTGGTTTTGAAAGAATGCAAGCACAGCGTTTACCTACTGTGCCATCTTGACTGGATCCCAATGTAACATTTTTAATTTATAGGTTCAATGCCATTCATGTCAAAATCATAAGGTATTGCAATGGTTTGTTTGTTTGTTGTTTTGTTGGAGCTGTTTGGAATTTAATAGAATTAAGTTACTTAACAGAATTAAATGACTACTTAACTTCAAAATTCTATGTAAATGTAAGAGACGAAGAGCAGTATCCTCTTCATTAAAATGAAGTCTCATTAAACCAGGTTTCAAGGATCACATTATCACCAAATAAAACGTATTGAGTTTCTGAGGTAGGTGATATTTTGCTCCCTGAGGGTAGGGACGCCTAAGGGGTATAAGAGAAGACCAAAGCTCTGAAGAGCCCAGAGCCATGGAGGAGGCTGACTCGGCTAACCTTCTGAGGGCCCACTGTGTTCTTCGATATTTCAGTTATGTCATAGTCATTGACAACCTGTGACATAAATTTAATTTTCTTCATTTTATGCATGACCTTATTGAGACACCAAGAGATTTAGTCATTTACTGAATGAATGTAGGTAACAAATAATAAGTATAAATGGATTTCTCTCAAACTGGAGAAGCTGCAGACTCTGATGTCAACAAAAGATTTCTGACACCCATCTAATTCCAACAAAAGTCCTCAATCTGGAGTGCAGTCAAAGGAAAACTTTTATTCAGGTAAATAGTTTGCACACTAGAGAGGCAGCCTCTGGAGGAAACAGAAAGTGCTCTCCGCAAAGAGAGACAAAGGGAAGTCCCACTTTAGGGAAAGTGCCTGCCCAGGTCTGTGATTCATCCGTCTTTATGCAAATGAGGAATCCCAATCTCCACAGTGTCCTTAGTCCAAATACCACTGTCCTGATTGGTCGGAATCACACATTCTGATCGGTCATCATGGAGCTGGTCAATAAAGAGTAAATGAGGCTGTAGCTGCGCTATTCCACTTGGATGAGGCAGGTCTCAGTCCAGTGGTTGAAAGACCACTCCAGGAACATCTTTATAAGGTTCTGCTCAGACAGCAGGAACTCAGTGCAAGAGACTAGCATCTCATCCTGTGGCTTTTCCCTGAAAAGCATTATGCGTGAGAGGCCTCTGTAAACAATGGCTGCTAGACTCTGGTTAGGAATTCGGGCCCAGTTAACCACGGGGAGTCCTTTTTGGCAGATATATTCCTTCTCGAGGTTCACCCTAATAACTCAACAGCAGTTGTCCGCTTTAAGGAGCTAGTGCATCGCCTGTGCAGCAACCTTCCTCACCCATGTGAGCTAAGCATTGAAATGTTGAGCTTCACACACTTCCTTCCTGACAGCCACGTGTATCGTAGTAAAAGGATCCTTGGCTAACTAACGTGGAGTCAAAGTTGGGGTTAGGGATGAAGCTTGGACAGGAGTTAGAGCCGGTTTAGGATTAGGGTGAAGTGAGACTTACATTTAGCATTGCAGTTGGAACTGGCTTAGGTTAAGATTTGGAACAGGGCTGAAGTTTAGGTCCAACTAAATTTTAGACTTAGGTTTAGGAGTAAGTGTAAGGCTGGGGAGAGAGTTAAAAGAAAGGTCAGCATCCAGGAACACTTCAGGGAACAAGTGAAAATTATTGCTGAATTCTGGAGCTTGATCAAGTTATATGAAGATTTGCCTTAAGTGTAGAGGCCACTATTCAGAGGGAAAACAACATTCCAGATTAGGGAAATGAATTGGTGTGCTGGAAGAGCCATTCATCTTTCCGTGTGGTCAGCATGAAGCATGCAGGGAGTATGACAGGCCTAAGAGAAGTACCATGGCAGGCGTGTGAAGTTCATTCTGTAAATGCTGAGGAATCGTTTTAAAATCTTAAACAGGGAAGTGATATGATGATATTAACAGTTTAAACAATTGCTCTGGCAGCTGGGTGGAAGACGGATGGGAAGGAAAGGAGACTATGAGCACAGAGGCCAGTTGGGATGTCAACTATCCTTTCTGACCAACCTCATTCTGACTGTATTTCTCACTCACTCCTCTGCAGATCAGCCTTCTTGCTGTTCTGCCATCATGACAAGTATACACTTTCCTCAGGGCCTTTGCACCTGCTTTTCCCTCTGCCTGTAATGTTTTTCCTACAGCTATCCAGAGTGTGTTCCTTTAATTCTTTGAGATATCTGTTGAAATGCCACCTGACATGTGTCTTCTCTGACCACCCTAGCTAGATTAGCTAACCACACATACACAAACATACTTTCTTTCCTCCTTACCAGTTTTATTTTTCACCATTTACTTAGTGTCTGTCTATCCCTACTAAAATAGAAGCTTTAGAAAGTGAGGAACATGGTCTTCTATATTGCTATAGCTCCTATATCTAGTAAAGTGCCTGGCACAAAATAGACACTGTAAGAATATTGTTAGAATAAGTGAATTTCGTAAATACTTATTAAATGATTATGATATTCCAGGTAGCTTATAGTAGGAGATATGAGAGTACAGCTAATTAGAGTTCAGTGCAGTACATGGTATGATAGAGGTTTGCACAGGCTGCTAAAAACCAAACAAACAAAAAAAAACCCAGTCTGTGGACTATCAGAGAAAACTTTAAGAAGGATCTGAGCTGAGTCCTGAAGATGAATAGAAATACACCAGGAAGAAGTGGGAACATCTCAGAGAAGTAAACAGAACCTGTAGAGACATCAAGATGAAACAGTAGTGGAAAGCGCATCCAATGTGCTCCACCCAATAAGCTTAGAGCAAGAGTTCAAGGACTTGTCAAGAGATGAGCTGTTGGGGTAGGCAGAGGATAGAGAATGTTAAGGAAATACTCTTCATTTTCAATTGGTATTTAACTAGTAGTACTTTCACTGTACGTCTCAATGCTCCATCCGCTTGTACTACTCAAAGTCTTTAAACCAACCAGTCAGTTATAAGTTTCCTAAGGAGGTTGCGGTGAATTGAAACAAAGAGCTTTTGTGCGTGTGTTTTTAAAGCGAACCTCCTCCCTTGCCCACTCTTTCCATACAGAAATGTATTTGCTTTGAAAGTTCAATGCTTACAATATTGACTTTTCTAAAAATAAGGGCACAGTCCAAGTTGGAAAGAGTTAAATCTGGAGAACTTTAATATTATCTATAGACCTTTTGCCTTTCCCAAGACAAGTTGTTGCCTTTGATTGATCCTCAGGGCACTTGTCAATATCTACAAAAATATCTCAGTCAGTCAGTATTTTTGAAGAAGAGTTGGACTACTTGATTTTACTTTCTGGTTAGCTGAGTGTTAAGCCCAAGATCCTTTTGGTTTCCACTCTGGAGGCTAAGATTTCTTGTAAAATATAATAGCATAGTTTTCTGCCTCACAGGGCGTTATGATGAATCTTTATTTAATGCATGAGGGTTTTCAGAACTCACATTGTTCTGAGTGTAAGTTTATGACTCAAAATTTAGAAACTGGAGGCATTTAACATTTATGGAGCACTGTACTATGTGTCAGACACTGACCTGGCATTGTTAAACACATTGACCTATATTCTTTCAAATGTAGGTATTGTTATCCCCAATTTCCAGATAAAAGAACTGAGGCTTCAAAGCATTAATAAACTGGCTCATGTTTGAAAACTACCTCAAGGTGGTTCCAAATCCCCTGGTCTTTCCTTTGAACCTAAGCTTCAGACAAACCCCTTAAAAGTGGTTCTAACAGAGGGCATTAACAACACACCTGGGAGTTGGGGATTTCCCTCAACACATGCCCCAAGGTGCCAGATCCAGATGGAGTGGGGAGCAAGCAGGTATGCTTTGAAATGTCTTCTCAATTAATTTTGATATACAAAGTAACATTTTGGAGGAAAACTCTGATTTCAATTTCTGTCCTTCTGGTTGCCTATTATCCTATTATAATAATTAGAAAGCAAGAAAAAAATGCATATTTCCACTTAATTTAGGTTAGAATAATCAGGTGTTTTGTTTGTTTTACTTTTGAATGAATTCTCTAGTTACAACAGGCTGTGTGGATTAAATGGAGTCTAACTAGAAATAAGATGCACAATTATGAATTTAAGCTTACAACAATCTTTGTGCAAACGTATTACAAGATTTGAATCTCTCATCCACTCAGACTGCTGATCAAACTCTTCTGTACCCCCACTATGCTATGCTGCATGTTATGTGACACAGTGGTTGACCAAACGATCATTCATTTATTCCTTCTTTTTTTCATTTGTGTATTGAGGGCCTGTGATTAGCTTTGGTATTAGAGAGGACTACAGATCTCTTTACCACCCCACACTTCTCGTTTCTGAACACTTTCTGTTCCTTCCCTTTACGATTGTCTATGGGACTTGACAACTCTCAAATTGTGCCACATCTTTCCTATGAAGCAGAGTTCAGAAGAGTTGAAGTTGCCCAAACCATCCCCTTCTGAATGAAAATGAAAGCAGTTACTCTATTTGACCTACTTGCCTGCGTAGATCTTTCCCTTTGAGTCCATAGAAGTGAAAACTAATCCACCATTTAGCTGGTTCACATTATTTTCTAATCGTGCATAGATGGCGTAGGCAGTCACCTACACACTATAATCCAAGGTGCAGACTCTAAATACTTTCTGTAAGAAGCTATCACATGGCTGAAATGCCACCTGTGGGCATAGCATGTCCCTAGCCTTATCAGTGAGTTAGTTTATCAGATCATCAGCTTTCTTCCTTGGGTCCCAGTGGGATCACAGGGTTTACTGAGCAAATGTGAGTTTGGGGGTTGGTTCACTCACACCCTACCCACCAGGATAGGAGAGAGAAGACTAAAAGAAAAGGGGAGACATAATTGGAAAACAGAGGCATAAGGTTCCAAAGACAAATATCACTCACTTCATTTTTCAAAGACCCACCCACCCATGATGCTATTATCTTATCTCTGAAGCCCTTTAAATATTACAGAATATTTGTCTCGTCTCCCAGACCCTGGTACCTGTTTGTAGGTAGCCAGCCAGATCTTTCAAACGTGGTGTGTGCCAATTCTAGTCATTTTTATTTCACCTAATCTTCACTTGAAATATTTTCTCTGGGGCTTTCACTCTAACTTTGGAAGGCAACATTCATTGGATGTTGTTTGTCCTTTTGAAGATGAAATCAACATAGGTCACCCAACGTGAGCGTTTTATGTCTCCAGCAACCATGTTCAAAGAGCACAGGAAGATAGTACAGTCATGCTCCACAAGGAATAATTCCGGGTAGTTGACAAGCATCTTTGTTTGGGTGTAAATACACCATGTAAGACCTCTAAATGACAAGATATAGAGCTGGCCTTCACTATATTAAGCCAGATTCTGTAAAAGTATATTTTGCAGAACACGAATTCCTAATTACCTGGAGGAAAAAAAAAGTCTGTGGTTCAATAGGTTAGGAGTATGCTTGACCAGCAGAGTTCGGCTTATTTATTGACTCCTGAATTTCACAGTGTCTTTACTGTGCCATTGTGCTTTGTAACTCTCTAAGAACCGTTTTGTAATAAGCAACATTTCTCATTCTTGGTATGTGACCTTGGCAAGTTACTTTATTTTTACTGAGCCTCAAAAATTAGATTAGACTAGATCACTTCAGGGGTACCTTCCCTCTTTCACCCCTTAGAGACTGTGGCACCATTTCATTGAAACAAAGGTTTCTCCTGGAAATATTACCTATCACGTTTCACCACTATCTAATAAAAATCGCTTCCCAGCTCCCCGTGTCACTGTGGTGCATCAGGACACGATGGAGGCTGAATACTGGGCAAGTTTCAGAGAGAAACTTTATAATCACTTCCAACAGGGGGTGGGAAGGATAGAGAGAGAGACTGCTTGGGACCATTATTAATTGTGATAACAACAACAACTGTATCTTTTTTTATTCCTTTCCACCCTTACCATTTTGGCATTGATCTTTACCCGAAATTACAAATATTTTCTATGACAATTTGATTTCACCCAGCACATCTGGTATCTGGCCAGAAACAGTGAATTGATGCTCCCCACTCTAGTGTCTGACTTGGGAAGAAAAGTGGGGGGGTGGGGGAGCAGACGATCTGTAGCTGCAGAGACAGACGCTACTGAGACATTTAAAATGCACGCTCCTCTAATAGGAAACAGAGCAGACTGTGTTAGAGAGACAGGGAACGAGAGAAGCTGCTCTCTGTGTGTGGGGGGGAGGGGGGTGGGCAGGGAGGGCAGCTACCAAAGACTCAGGACCCAGCAGGGAGGCCAGGAAGGATGGAACAGGAGTGGAGTTGCCTGATAAGATAGCGATAGAAAACCACACGATAAAGGAAGTCTGGCCCACAGCAGCTTGTCTAGGAGGCAGACAAAAAAAATCACCTGACACGGACAGCAAAGGGTGACAGAAGCCAGGCAACCAGAGAGCTCAGGATGGGAGGAGGGGCTGTGAGGTGCAGGGTGGCATGGAGGGGTCGGATAGGAGCACCATTCCCTTGCCAGCTTCCAATCAAGATGTACATCTTTTACTTAAGGAGAAACCACTGAGGCATTCAGCCCACCAAGCTAGTAGCTGGTTGGCTAAGATGTATTTAACCTTACAGGTGGACAGATTCTGCAGAAGGAATTTGGCACAGAAAAAATTGCTGTTTATATCAAGGTGTTATTATAGAAAAAGAAATCAGAAGGCCTTCCAGCCCCTGCTCTTGTTAGAACCTTAAGCAATT
Organism: Rhinolophus ferrumequinum; assembly: GCF_004115265.2. NCBI lineage: Eukaryota > Metazoa > Chordata > Mammalia > Chiroptera > Rhinolophidae > Rhinolophus > Rhinolophus ferrumequinum. The sequence goes on from NC_046292.1 coordinate 44,363,466, forward strand.
AACTGACAGTTTTCCATATATTCATGGAGTCATTGAACAAGAACTTATGGGAAACCTATTGTGTTCCAAGTTGAGGTGGAAAAACTACATACTGTGAATACAATGAGAAACAAGTCACAGGCCATGGTCTTAAGGAATTTTTAGCAATTTCCTCAGGTGTAGACCGGTACAAAATTTCCACCTTGCCTCGCAGGTTTATCTTAAGGATCTTGGTGGCAATAGTGGATGTGGAATATTGAAAGTAATACAAATAGGGAGAGGTTAATATTATTATCCATGTAATTTTCCATTTTTTATTGAAATATAATCGACATATAACATGTGTTCATTTTAAGTATGCAACGATTTGATAGATATATATGTCGCAAAATCATCATGACAGTTAGTTAAAATCCATCACCACACACAGTTATTAATTTTTTTTAAATCCATGTACTTTATAGTTTTAATACCTTAGGTCTGAGGTAGCCAAAATTCAGTTCTGCACCTTTGCTGTGGAACTGAATCATATTGAATACCACTTAACCATGAAAGGAACCAGTGCACATCTTCAAAAAATCGTTAGGCATCTGATTCTGATGCCCTGTATTAATGCCCTCATGATAACTAGGGAGGTACCAGCCTAAGGGCTGGTCAACCTGGGACAAAAGATATTGCTCTGTCTGGCATAGAAATCCTATTAAAAGCCACAGGCAATGGTGAAAAGGAACCAGCGCTCTAAACCCAAAGATTTTATACTAGACATCCCAGACCCGCTCAAATTCAAAAGGTGTTCAAAGCAGAGATTGGGAACTCTCAGCCCAGTGTGCCAGATGGTGGGACCTACCAACGGGCTCAGAAAACACCACACCCTTGGGGCTGTGCACCTGCCATGCACTTCCCAGCCCTGGGAACTTGCCAAGGGGCCATCAGCACCGTCACCAAGCACTCTTATACTACAATGTGGATGCCGGGAATGTGTTCAAGGAGCATGAAAGATGAAGCCTGTCCCAAGCTTCCAATCATTTACACACTTCCAGCCCACTGCCCGCTGACCTTGATGATAGGATTTTTTAATTGTGGTAAAATATCCATAACATAAAATTTATCGTCTTAACCTTTTTTGAGTGAACAATTCAGTGGCATTAAGAACATTCACACGGTTGTGCAACCTTCACCACGATCCATCTCCAAAACCTTTTCATCTAAAACTCCATTCTCATTAAACTATAAATACCCAGTCCCCCTCCCCCCCACCCCGCCCCCAGCCCTTGGTAACCACCATTTCACTTTCTGTCTCTATGAACGTGACTATTCTAGGTACCTACAGTGGAATCATATAATAGTTTCCCTCTGCTTGTTCGCTTACTTATAAGTTACCATCATGTTGTCAAGTTTCTTCCATGTTATAGCCTATGTCAGAATGTCCTTTCTTTTTGAGGTGAAATAATATTCCACTGTATGTATATACTACATCTGTTTGTCCGTTTACCTGTCACTGGACATTTGATTTCACTTTTTGGCTACTGTGAATAATGCTGCTATGAACATGGGTATACAAATATCTGTTCACGTCCCTACTTTTTATTTTGATAAATGTGATTTTAGCAAGAGGAGTGTTTTTCCCTTAGATACATAGACCTAAAAAGCAAAATGATTTGTATAATTTCTAAAACCATTCCCCCCCGCCAAGATTCCACTGTGTCAAATATAGAAAGGATGTCACTTACACAAGACCATTTGTATCATGGCCTACTTCAGAGGACATGAACCTGGCAGGAAGTTAATGCTTCTTGGAGAAACCTCCACGCTGGGACAAGCTTGCTTACTTTAGAGGCGTGTTTTTACTGAGCGGTCTGCTCTCTGGACCCCTCTGTGTTGAGGGCCGAATTGGACTTAGGTTCCTAAGCAGTTATACTTGGGTTAAAATTTAGCAGCCAAGAACTTAAACAGAAAGGTTTGTCCTGAGTAACTGGGAAACACTCTGCCTATCTGTGTGTGATTTCGTGTTTGGGCTGCTTCGGAAAGCTGTCCGACTCGACTTCTCCAACCATAGCCTGGAAGTTTGGATCATGGAGGGTACTACTTGTCAGTTTCAACTTTAAGCTCCCCAAATTTAACTCTTGGTATTAAAAATATCCAGTTCAGCAACTCATTTCCCTGGGTTGTGACTTTTATTTGTTAGTGTTGCAAACTCTCTCCGAAAGAGATACATAGAAGAAAATTTGAGATCATTATTTTTAGCATCCACAGTTATATTTGGTAGTTTCAGGGATGAAGAAAAGTCAGTGAAAGGGAAGCAAATCCGTTTGCAATGCGATCATTGAATTTTTAGCACCTTTAAGTGCTACAATTCACTTGTATTGTCACTAAAATATTTTTTTGAATAGAGCGCGCACACACACACACACACACACACACCATAAAGAGTGCCAGCACCTTGAGTTCAATCAACTAGAAGTCGAGAACACTAAGTGTCTCCATTTGTAAAATGGTAATAATAATCCTCACCACCTGCTTCCCGGGGCTGGCGTACGGGTTTGTGTTCGTTTCCGAGAGGGGCTTCAGATCCTTGAGTGAAAGGTGTGATGCACAGAATTATACTTCCCACCACAGGGTAACATATGGAGGGGGAAAGAAAGTGTATAGATACGTATGTTTCTGTTTAAACTCTGTGTGCAATTCTGACTTTTATCTTATTTTGCCTTTAAGCTAAACTGCATGGGTCACATTTAGAGCATATGTTGTTATCATTCGCCTTTTTTTGCTCAAGAAAATTGAGTGAATAACGGGTATTGTTTTCCTATTTGCCGAGGTTAGAGTGGTTGCACGTTTAGAAATCTCTGACTGGACACACAAAACAGCAGATTTTCTTATTATTATGCTGAAGGTGAGGGGCTGCAGTTTGTGTTTCCCCCTTTCTATTCTCCACGGATATTACAGATCCAGTTTTGAATATTTTGAAGTTGGCAAAGTATTACTTTGCAAGCAAAAAATTCTTTTCAGTCTCCTTGATAAAAAGAGCGGACAATGAAACCATCACACTATGGGTTTACCCATATGCCTCTCACTCACAGCCTCTTAATTGGGCTAATGTGCTTTTCACTTTTTGTTTTTTCCTATAATGAGCTTTCACATTTGTGATCTTATATTTTCAACTCTTGCTGAGGACCCATAAGCGGGCTTAGGAAAGAACCTATGCTTCTGCAGAAAGCCTCTCTTTCTCCAGTTGATTTTAATTAGAAACCAGGTGGTACAAACCCAAAAGGTTGGTGGTGTTCCATGGATGTAAGATGTAAAATGGGTTTAAGTAACACTGTATTAGTCATGAGGCAGAAATGGAGTAATGTTGACATGACTTGAAAGTAGCATTGTTGAGTAAATGAATATGTGAGAAGCACTTGCTAAACTAAATGAGTTTTGCAGTTGTATGCACATTTGTGTAATCCTGTTTATTGATGCCTGAAACAATTTGCAAAATAGAAACAAATCCACGAAGAAGAAATATGTTTGGAATTATTTGTTTATATGACAATTGAAAAAAAAACACAGGAATCCAACTGCCGCATTTCATGCAGTAAGTATACCATATGTAGAAGCTTCCCCTCAGAAACTCCAACAGCAACCTTTACCGTCTGATGCAGAACAATAATAACCCTATGTCTTTTACTTGGTCTCTCAACCATTTTTAACATGAGAGTTATTTTTGTAAAAATTTGTTAGTCAAACAGAGTATCAGGATTCCGTACCTATACTATTGTCTCTAGAAGCTAATGAAGAAATACATAATTTTTCTTAATGCAATATGAATAAGAGTAATGTCTCTGATGGAAAAATATATGTTGGCACATTTTTCTTAAAAACAAAAATCTAGGTATCTTTAAGGAAATACATATAAGTTTACAATGGGCCAGGCGCTATTCTTAAGCACTTTGCAAATATTAATTCATTTCATCTTCGTTGTAATTCCTTGATTACTATGATTATTCTCCGCTGACAGATGAGATTGAAGCACAGAGAAGTTCGGAAACTTGTTTAGTCACACAGCCAGTAAATAGGGAGCCAGGGTTCAAAGGTCTAGCTCTAGTGTCCATGCTTAAATTCTCACACTGCTGCCTCTCCACAGAGTAAAGCCTCCATGTATTAGAATTTTTCTTTCTTTTTTTTTTTTTTTTTTTTTAGAAGATTCAGGTTCCTAGTTGAATTTGTCATCTAGACACCAGCACATTGTTTTTGGAGCTCACATGCTAGATGCAGTCTGCCTCTGCCTGCTGGCTGTCCCTGGATCCAAAGGACTCTCCCTGTCGTGCCCATTTCTCTACTTTTGTGAGAGAACACTTGTTGCTGTCTGACTCACTTAAGAACTACAAGTAGCCTTAGCCCTGCCAGCTGCAATCCCAGACTGGATCACTTCTCCAGATTTGAGGTTAATCAACTGCAAATTCCATTAGCTTCATACAGAGTGAAAATAAAGAACAGACGGCTTCACATGGGAGCCTGAAGTCAGGTGCAGCTCCTCCAGGCTGGCCTGCAGGTATGAGTGTTTTCCCTGCCTCAAAGGAACAGTGCCTTCAGTAGGGAGACAGATCAAAGAAGGGCTGTTCCAGAATGCTTCTGCCGCTGGAAAAGCTCTCAGAGTATACCCCACAGACACCCACAGACTCCTTTATTTTCTAGAAAGATGGAGAATTTGAAACTCCGGTTAACTCTCTTCTGGCCTCTGTGAGAACGTTTCCTAGGTGCCCTGGAGCATGCTGCTGGGGTGGGTAGGCAGTGCTGACAACTGACCCTCTGCCCACTAGACAAGACGGCCAAGACACAGGTTCAAAAGGGCTGCTCGGACTTTGAGGTGGTCCTTACTTGTAGCTTTAGGCTTCTTTTCATACGTCTTGATGTAGAATGGCTTTAAAACACAAAATAAAAGCCATTTTCCAAAGATCGCTAATGTTTTTCAAAGAAGAACAAAAGTGAACTTGCTAGGACATATTCAAATACAAGCTGTTAGTTTCCCATTAATCTAAGTTGACCAAACAAAAGCTTTGCTGGTGGGATGAAAGAAGTATTATATAGCAGTGTTGAGTAAGTTAGCAATTTCCTTAAAAATGCACAGTTCGGTTGATCTCCTTGTGGGAAGCTTCCCAGTGATCAGGTGAAAGTTCAATTTCCGTTTGACTTTTTAAATGCCATATGGTCATTGTCTACCCACTTTTCAGTTTCCCTGAATCCCTGCCCCACGCCATTGGCTGGGTGACTGTTTTGCTTTTATATTTTCCCTTGTTTACTTGCTTATTTCTTTCCACCCCCAGATTAAGGAAAATATTGTCTCCATTTAAATAAGAAAAATGAAATAACCCCATTGCTGGGAACTTACAAGCTAACCAACTCCGATCACAAGTGGCCCCTTTCTAATCATAGTTTGTGGTGGAATGAAAGATGCAATTGTCTGGAAGGGATGAATATGGGATCCATGCTGGCTTGAGGGTCAAAGGTCATCACATGCAAAGGTCCCTTTCTCTCTGGCACAGCTCCCTTTGTATAGCATAGTTTGGCAGCTATCTTCTTGCACTTCGGCTACCTGCCAGTGCAGCTGGTACTGTGTCTGGTGCAGACAACAAAGCGTCACTCAGCAACCAGCAGCTCTGCATGGGGCCGCTTTTCTCAGATGACAAAGAAAGATGGGCTATACATTCTACCATCGCTGCCCATTAAAAGGACTCTTAAATTGCATTAGTACAAGTTATTGTTAATTATGTAGTAGTCACTGGAGCTGTAGGAGCTTTCCCGGGGAGGACGGTTCGGCTATATGCTGGGGGAAGAGGAAGCAGGGGTGGGGGTGATGGTTGGGAGAAGAGGTAGCATGGAACAAGGACAGGTGGTAGGGAAAAACAACTCATCTGCCGCATAAAAACCGAAGCTGCATGAATAGGATCAGTCCTTGGTTCTGACAAGCTGCTCTGGAGGTTAGTAATGTAGCTGATGAAGAAGGAATCAATCGCCGGAAAGAATCTCCGATACAGGCAGTTTGGAAATTGTCCTGCCCGCCCTCCATTCAAAAAGCTACATCGGAGGTTTCCAGCGTTTTCATTTAAGAATAATTTTAAGCAATTTATCACTTGGCTGTAATGCATTCGCTCTGGGCTGAAATCAATAAGTCCTGCAATGTGGAGATAAGGCCTATTTGAAGGTTGGGGAAAGAGGACCAGAGGTTGCCTATTGTCAAATAGCCAGAAAATTAAAATTAAAGTGATATGTTTACCCCATTTGGCCATCTGGGGTAGAAATGCGGCTCCATTGGTGTTACCCACGTTCCTCAAGGGTGGATTCTGTGAGATACATTTATAGCAAGGGTCCAGCTCCATCGGCGGTTTTAGAAATCAAATGAATATAGCGATGTGCCCTCAAAGTAGGAAAACCTCTGTTTCTGTTGAATTCCTTTGTACTGTTTTGAGTCAGCATTTGTTTTCTCTTGCTGTCCTTCTCATGATTCCTAAGGCAGTGACTGGGGTTTCAAGATCTGGTCATTCTCTTACTTGTCCCTCCCCTAAGAATAAAAACAGTTTTCAAAGGGGTTGAGCGTGGGGCTTTATCAGTCTTCTTGGGCTTATTTTGAGGTTTGGGGCCATTGAAATTAGATGACGCTGCTCTCAAACGTCTGGCAAGTTTTTCGTGATGTGTACCAAACTTGAACAGGGAGAGGATCCCAATTTGATGTAATTTCATTGCAACAACACAGCGGCACGATTTTCGGCTCCTCCCCATCCCCCAGGCTTTTCCACCCCCCCTCCCCGCCCCCGTACCCCACCCCCCTCCTGCCAATCCACTTCAGATTAAAAGAAAATCCAAGGGAAACAGGACACAAAGGGGGCAGATGAAAGTCCACAGTCTTTAGTTTCTATCTTTCCTTCTTGTGTCTAATTTTCCGCTTCTTGGTTGTTCTGATCTCAGCTATTTGCAATAGTTATATATAATTTAACATTATACAAAAGTATTGTCATATCAAACATAGTGAAATGGATTCCAAAAACACCATCTGGTATTTGGGAATGCACTGTGAGTTGGGAACGTGAGAAGAGATATTCTTTGCCACTTTGCTTGGGACTCAGCCATTAGCAGTGTAATTGCCAAGAAAAGGTGACAGGCTCCAGGCTTAAAACAAGTGGGTTCCTCCCCCCCTCTCGCCTATTAACTCTTGTGAGTCCTAAACCATATTAAAAAGGACTCTGAGGACAGAGCAATTTAAAAAAAAAAAAGAAAAGAAAAGAAAGAAAAAAGAAAAAGTACTGCGGAATCTGATTTAAAAAAAAAAAAAAAGATAAAAATACCCACTGTGCTGTTGTTATTATTGTTTTATGAAGAAAGTAGCCTAAGAGGAAACAAAATGACTCAGAGACAGAAGGGTGGGGATCGGGGATCGAGTTAATTGTGTTTTAAAGTTACGGGGTTTTTCCGTGGATTTGCATGATGAGAGTTTTAGTCCAAAGCTTGTTTCAAAAATCCTCATTAGTTTCCTCTAATCCACCTAAAATTATAAAGACCTAGATTGTGAGGGTCATCTGTGATGATTCAAACCTATTTAATACCATGGAGGTTTGTACCCACTTCTCTATAGGAAACATAATTAATAACTTGGAATTGTCTTCTGTATCGACAGTTTCAGGGACTGCCGTGTGAGAGAAAAGAAGAAATGTAGACTGTACACTTTTATAGACCTTTACGTTGTTTAACCAGTTTGAGATAAGAACAGTTTAAAAATAAATACATCCTATGTAACCAGGAAAAGGAGTTATCCTACTGGATAGAAATTAGAGAGAGGACTTCTTAGCAGGAGATAAAAATAAGGGTAAAAGAGAAAAAAAAAAACACTTAAACCTCTCATAGCTATGTTCAATCTGGCGTTCACAACCTGGGTCTGTATCTGTTTCCAACTACAAAAATAGTTTACAAGGGTCACAGTCATTTTTTTCCACACAGTGTGTCAGAAGCTGGGATGTGCAACCCAGAACTGCCATTCCATTACACAGAATAAAATGATATCTGGTGGGTGGATCGAACGCTTGCCAAAGAAGACACAGTGAAAGCTAACCCTCTCAGTCTAGCTCCTGTTTTTAAATATTTATATCTCTGGCAGACTTTTTTGGGGTAGAGGAAACTGAAAGCTCTTTTGCTATCTGTCATTTCACCCAGGCAGAGGAGTGAGTCTCACGACTTGATTTTCCTCGAGTTTGGCACCCGGAACAGGCGATGGCATTTCTTCAGGGCAGTGAATTTCTCTTTGTGGAAAAACCGGCCAGGACCAAGGATTTTCACAAGAGCCAACAGCCGCTTTCCATACCCGCCTGGGGCAGGGCCAAGTTCCCATTAACACTGCTGTTACAGCTCAGGCCAGCCTTGCAATGGGTTGATACTGGCTTTGGTCGGGGCCTATTAGGAAACCTATGAGCAAAGACGGCATGGGCCTGGGGTGGTAGCAAGTGGACAGTGCTAGTAATGGGGCAATGTCACTCCCTAGCTGGCCTCTATCACTGATTTTCTGTGATCGTCAGTTTTCCCCTTCCCACCTCCACACCCTGATTTCCTCTTCCAAGGAATCAGTCACCAAAGTGAATTGACTACTGCATCCTTCTCTGGCCTACCATCACCTCAGTCACCTCCTTAGTTCAGGACCTGTAATACTCCATGAATCTTCTACAGTCGTACGGCGTGCATAGCAACAAATCAGAGAGTGATCTTTAGAATCAGATGGACCTGCACTTTAATCATGGCTCTGCCACCTACTAGCTGTGTGACTGTGGGCAAGTTACGCCTCTACCACAAAATAGTACAGTAGCTCATTTCTAGCAAGAATGTTCTGTGGAGTAAAGGACCTAGTGACCTAGTGAACACCTAGTTTATATAGTCAATAGATGCACATGGTTCCTTCAGAAAGCCTTGACATCCCTTTGTTGTACAAGTGTTATGTTTACTGCTCGGGCTGCAGAACCTACCCCAGGAAGTTTTCCATCAGAATAGACTGGTTCATCAACTACAAAATAGCTTTAACATCCTTCCTCTATTCATATACCTCTTAATTTCCAGTTTTTATATAACCACAGTTGTAATATAGTGACCATCTACTCAACCTTCGCAATGTGCCAGGCCCTGTAATGATGCCTTTACATATATTATCTCGTTTCATTCTTTGGATATATGCTATCAACCATGATTACAAAAGGAAAGCAGGGGAGTTGGAAACACTAAGTAATTTGCTTGGGAATACGCAGCTGTTAGTATATAAGAATCTATGAAAAGCAGGAATTATTTTGTTTTCTTGGTGGGAGGGGTGAACTTGATTCAAGATTCTAGGCTTCTATTCTAATTCTGACAGTAACTAGCTTATCAGTTGTTTTAAATAGAGACAGAATGAGCCATAGGGGCCAAACAAATTATTCTTTCACTAAATATTTTTCAGCATCTACTACTTGTATATGCTTTGGGTGTTCTGAAAAACACATAAATGGTTCAACACAAATTTTTCCCTCAAGGGGAACAAAATCCAGAAGAGTCAAAAGGTCTATTTCTAGGTAACGGTGATATGCAGCAGCAGAGTGATATGTTCCACTAGACAGGTTCAGTAGACGGCATATCTGAACTGCATTACGTCCAGCTAGGACTAGACCAGAAGAGGATATCAGAAAGGATTTGAGCACAGGTGATAATGAACACGCAGAAATGATGAGGAAAGGTGTTCCAGGTGGAGAGAAACATCTGAGCAGAAGCCCAGAGGTAGGAATGGGTCAGATGTGCACTGATACGTGTTGAAGGAAACAGACCCAGGGAAAGCTTTTGAGGATACGAGCTTCGATAGTCAGGACTGAGAGGGGAGGATGGATGTCAGAAACAGTGGGGCCTTGCCAAATTTTATGCACAAATTTGTTGCTTAATAAATATTCCTGATGAGGAAAACATGGGCTGAGCTGATGAAAAATAAAATGATCACCCAGGGTTCAGTTTTCTATTGGCTCCCATGAAACCATTCATTCATTTAAGCATCCAAACATTTATTAAGCAGACCCTCTGCACCAGACTAGGCACTGAAAATACAAAGAAGAGCAAGATATGGTCTGTTCTTTTGAGGCATTCACAATCCAGGGGCAGAGGCAAGCATATAAAGTAACAGTTCTAAATGGTGCCATGGGGCAGTATAGTAGTGGGAAGCAAGAGGCCTGGGGGCCTGGAGGGTGAAGTGTTTAATGTTGCCTGGAGCGGTGAGGGAAAGTTTCCCAGAAAAGGTAAGGTTAGGGTTCAGGGTTGAAATTCATACTTTCCTTCAAGCGAAAGCACGTGAATCTGAAAAGCTGTGTGCAAATATTACCTGTCATTTTCTTATTCTTTTTCACAACTATTAGTCATTTTCTTATTCTTTTTCACAACTATGAGTCACAACTATGAGTCACAACTCACAACTGTGAGTTAAGTCAGCCCAAGAGGAAACAAGGACTTTATTTTTTAGACTTGGAGGAGCATCTTAAAGGTCATATGGTCCACTGTCTCTCAGAATGAATGAGTGGATATATAATGTTATATGTGTGTATGTAAATTTGAATGTGTGTATTGCTATTATATTGACAAAATGTTATTTTATAATATCAAATTGATAACATTTACCTCTTCAAGTTCCACCTTAAAGAAGCAATGAGTTTATTCAGATTAACCCCAACATTTGATATTGGAGTGATAAATGATATTTGCAATAACGTCAGCCTCAGTATTGTCTTTATTTCGATACTTTGTTTTGAAAACAGGGCCTCACAAAAATTCTGGTTGTACTGATATGTAGATGAAAGTGGTAACATCTGTGGCTTTTTGTTTGTTTGTTATTAACAGCTTGACTCAAAATCTCAAGATACTCTTCATTTAATCTAGTCCTGAAGACAGGATAGCGAGACATTTTGGTCACAAAGTTGAGTCAGCAACACTTAACAATGGTTCTCTATATTGTTTGAATAAATATGAAAATCAGACATGAAGAGCCCAAAAACTTACACTAACACTAAAGTTCTCTATAATATGACTCATGGAGATCAGTATGTCTCAAGTTCACAAGTTGCAGAAATAGAATGTTACAGCTTGATAAAAAGGATTGGCCAAAGCAACTGGTTGGATATTTACCTGGTATTTACTTGGGGTACCTGTGACTCACTCATACAATTTTAGGTTAAAAGTGTGAATTCTAGAAAGACCACTGCAGAGCTACAATCTTCCTAATCAAAGACATATTTACAAAAAATTAGAATGTATGCACAGACATATTATTATTTTTTAACATCAAAGGGACTCTGTGAGCAGTAAGATTATTAGCCCTTTATGTTTTATTGGTCTTTGTCTGTATTAAAATTGTAATAAGAATTATTTTAAATATAAAACATTCACAGAGATTATTAAAATTTTCTTCTGAGCTAATATAAAAATTAGTAATCTAGCAGGTCAATAATTATGTTGGTGGTCTCCAATAAAAATATTATATAAATATAGCATAAAACACATATAGATATGACTTAAGTACATTCATGGATTTTTATTTCAATTTTCAAAATAGTCAAAAATGACATTTTCATCGAAGACTGTAATAACAAAACAATTTAGATCCATAAAAATACAGTTTCAAAACCATTGATCAACTCCTAGAATTTCCCAATGGATCATATGCGAGGTAATTTTAGGTGGTACACAAACATTTTTATGTGAATAATGATGTATTTATTGAATTTTTTTTCATTTTCTATCATGATATATTTTTAACTGTACTCCTAAATGATTTATAAAATTAAGGAAAGTGGGTTAAAGAAAAATGTTAAGTAACTAATGGCACAGGTGACTATAGAAAAATTATAAAGATAATAGAGAAATGAAGTTTGGCAAACTCTAATACAACGCCCTTGTCAATCCAAGTGAAGGAATGAAGGACCAAAAAGGTATTTTTTTGGTGGCAGATGAGGACTGGCCCCTATTTGTCCTCATTCCAATCCAGGAAGACTACCTTTTTTATGCTGTAAGAGCTCAGCATGCTCAGCCCCCAGCTCTAATGGTTTTGTCATGTAACATATGTGACAAACCAAAAAGACTCTAAGTCTTAATTGACAGTTTAAAAATAAACCAAGGCCAAATGTCTGTAAGTGCAAATTCTTAGGGCTTCCCTTAGCACATCTGGATATTTTCAGTTGCTAAATATGGAAAACATGGCTCAAAAAGGTTTAAAACGTAATATAAATATTATGTATGTAATATATATAAATAAAATATAAACTGTGAAAGGATCTTGTCATTGAAAAGTCCAAAGATAGTATTGTCTCTAGTCATGCATGGTTTAATCCAGCAACTCAGTCACCCGGTTTCTCCATCCTGCCTTTCTTAGAATCCTCAGGCAAGTGTCTTTCCAAGTTACTCCCTCATTCAGATTTAATAAGAAAGAGTCAGTTTTGTGCCAGAATTCCTGAAGCAAAACTGTTGTCATTCTTTGGATCTATGTAAGTCCTGTGGCCCATCCTGAAACCAAAACCATGGTCAGAGGGTGGAAGACACGGCTTGAATTAACCCAGTCATGTGTTCCACACCTAGAGTGGAACGTGGAATCACTGGGACCTCTAATAGGCAATTAGAAGCTGTTGGGATTGGAAACAAATGAGAATAAAAGCTGGCAAGACAGCCATGATTATTCCACTGTAGTGAAGAAAGAGAAATAATGTTACTGTAATGGAAAGTCTTTAGATTTGATCTGGGAAAGATTTCTGGATACTTCCAGAGGACGTGTCATATTTTTCAGAGGTATTTATGAAGTGTTCATGTGCAAGGGGAAAAAAGTGGTGTACCTCCACCACTTTTGATTGGTGTACCTCCAATCACCTCAGGCATGCACGCATGGCCCATGTCCACCAGGACATCTGCGTGAATTTCTCCTCGTTTAATACCACTCTGGGAGTATATTTCCCCACTACATTCCAGGCGGGGCCATTGCCCTACTTAAGACTTGACTAACTAGTGGAGTTTTTTAATGAGAGGGTAGCAGTACAAGGAAAATGCAGTAGTGTTATCTAGAAGCCAAAAAGAAAAAAAGAGGGGGAAAATAAAAAACCATAGTTTTGATATTTGAAGTTGAGGTTTGTTTGAGGTAGAGGCAAAGAGCTGCTTTCCAACGAAGATGTTGACTCTCCCTTAGTTTTCCTGTTAGTTTAGGCTTCCCACAAAGCACACACTATAACTCCCTACTACCCCTTAAAAAGAAACCTCCTCCAGGAGTAAACCTTCCGCACTTCAAATATTTCCCCATGGAAGTGAGGTCTCATTTTAGCAGGAGTCGAAAGGCTGTAGTTCCCATGTAGGTGGATTTCATTCAGCACTAGTCAGGTGGAGAAGGATTTGGGAAAGTGTTGGATCTTTTCCAAAGCCTTTTGAAAATGTAACATGTTTCAAGGCTGCTTTTGACCTTCACAACTGGAAGGTTGAGAATCATATTCAAGTAAAATGCTTTGATCAGGGACCATTCACTTAACTTATTTCATCTAACCCTCATCTCAAGCCTGTAAGGCGTATGTTTACCCCATTTCACAGATAAATAAACAGAGCCTCAAAGCAACTAAATGAATTGCGCCCCAGTATCGGTCGGACAGCAGGCTGTTGTGTGACCTTGAGCCAGTCCCTCTTTCTCAGAATTGCAGCTCCGCTGTGCAATGAGGCCCTTGGCCTTAGAAATGCCTGCCCAGCTGCCACCAGCCTCTCAGGCCTCAGACTGTCTGTCTTGAGCCCTCCTCTTCCAGTCTGTGAGGTCCAAATCCTGGGCAGATGTCTCTCACCATATGCTGGGGGTGATTTAACAAGGCCAAATGGGCAGCCCCGTGGTTAGAGGCGCTCTCCATTACATGCACGCGGGTTGCTGCCGCCTGCCCGGCTGTCCCAGCCCTCGCCAGCTCCTTCTCTGAGGCAGCAGACTGCAACTGCAGAGGCCAAGCAGCGGAAGATATTTTTAAAGCTACAGCATCTGGCTCCTTGGCAGCCTCCACCCGCTGGTGGGCCGGGTGTTTTGGAGTTGCCTCTGGGCACTTCACGTGGTTTGGCATCTGATCCATTGTCTGGGCTGCCTTTTAGAGCAAAGCTTTTATTGTGCGGTGGGGGTACGAGTGGGGAGAGGGTGGGGTGGGAGGGGGTTCCCCTGAAACCAACTTTTGATTATAACCTAGGTCTCCTCTCTCAGTGACATCAGTATGTCTCTGGATCCTTTGTGGTGGTGTTTTCTTTCTCTTTCTCTTTCTTTCTTTCTTTCTTTTTGTAAAAAAAAAAAAAGAAGTGATGAAAGAATGAAAGAAATAACATTTCTCCTCTGCCAGAGAGGGTTTGAATAGAAAGCTGCTCAGTAGCTGTGCAGCTGCCCAAATCTTGCCCACTGTGTCCACATTCTGACTAGTTCAGAACATGACTTTCTTGGCATTCAAAGTGCCCTCAGGCCTGACTATTCCTCAAATGTCTCCCCAGGGAGGTAGAGGATTTCTTTTTTCATTTTTTTCCCCTGTTTTTCAAAAAGGCTCAGAAGCTTCCTGTCTACATCCAAATAACCATTCAAAAAAAAAAAAAAAAAAAAAAAAAACACTGACACTTAATTCTCCTTGGCAAGCTGTATTAAGTTTTTTCTTTTTCTTAGAAAGGTACATTTTAGGGAACACCCGCTCCCCAGCCTGGAAACTCAGGCTTGGGGACTTGGCCCTGTTTCAGAACACCAGTTTGAAGATGACTTCGAGTGAAGATTTCAGGCCTGGTGACAAGAAAATTATCTCAGTTGGGGCAACAGGCTCCCGTGTCACAGGGCTGGGCAAGGCACCAACCTGCCTCTCACCCATGACTTGGCAACATTGCCAAGTGTGGTCTTTGCTCCAACCAGTAGGCACAGGGAGTCCACAGGCCGTGGCTACCAGCGGGCAGGGATGGCCACTGAGGACCCAGCTGAGTGTGGCCAGAGCGCTATTTATATGTAACTGACATTTACTGGGCATGGTTGTCTCCTTGCCTCCTTCTGCTACAAGACTCAGGAAATTATTACCCCCACCAGAGCAGGGGTCTGCAGCTGCCTTGGATAGCTGAGGGGAGAATGGGGCAGGAGGGAAGCATTTCTTCCACTTATGCTCAGTGGGAAGATGGCAGTATTCTCATCTGATGAGTAACAAGGAAATACTCTGTACAGTTCTAAGTACTTTACACCTATCAGCCTGGTGAATACTTACCATAACCCCATGAAATAGATATTACTGTCCTCTCTACTGATGAGAGAACTGGGCACTGAGACGTGAAGTAATTTATCCCAGATCACCCAGCTAATATGTAGTGGTACAAGGATTTAAACCCAAATGCTCTAGCTCCAGAACCCACATTCTTAACCATAAAAAAAGATCAATAAAAATGAAGTTTAAGTTTTGACTCAACATTGAGGACCGAACTCAACTATGAGCTGTTGGTTCTTTTGGGTCAGCCTTATTTGAAATGAGAAGGGATTTATGAAGAGCATTTAAACAAGGAAAGTATTGATTCAAAATATACAGCCATTCCTAGCATTTTTACTGTGTTGATGAAGCCTGTCTTCCTTCTTACCCATGTTAGCCAGAGTGTTTGACAAACTAGCCAGTGGGAAGAAGCTTCATAAAAATGGGAGGTTTTGGGGTTTTTTAAAGATTTTATTGGGGAAGGGGAACAGGACTTTATTGGGGAACAGTGTGTACTTCCAGGACTTTTTTCCAAGTCAAGTTGTTGTCCTTTCAATCTTAGTTATGGAGGGCGCAGCTCAGCTCCAGGTCCAGCTGCCCGTTGCTAGTTGCAGGGGGCAGAGCCCACCATCCCTTGCGGGACTCCAGGAGCTGAGCTGGCAGCCTTGTGGTTGAGAGCCCACTGGCCCATGTGGAAATCTAACCAGCAGCCTTCAGAGTTAGGAGCACGGAGCTCCAACAGCCTGAGCCACCAGGCCGGCCCAAAATGGGAGGTGTTTGAGCAGGAAGAACAGCCCCATCTAGGCACAGGCATTTCAGAATTTGGAGTAGCTGTAGAAAATCCAATTAAAGCAGAGGCTACTTGAATTCATTCATTCATTCAAAATATTTTTGAGTACCATTTCTATATCAGGCATTGTTCTGGGTGTCACGGGTACAGAAATAGAGAAGAGGAGATAAGGCAGTACCAGGTGAGAGAAGGTTTTTGATTTTAGATGGGTGGTCAGGAAATTTGAGTGTGAAACGTTGACCTTTGAGTAAGATGCTAAGGGAGGTGAGTGATAAACCATGTGGGTGTCTGGATGGAGAGAGGGAACAGCCAGTGCAAAGCCTAAGGTAAAGCATGCCTCGTGTACTCAAGGAACATCAGGGAGGTCCGTGAGGCTGAAATAGAGTGAGTAGGGGGAGAAGAGTAAGAGATGAGGTCAGAATCATAATGGACATGGGAGAGATTGTAAACATGAGCTGTTTAAATGAGCTTTGTTTAAGGAGACATTCCTTCCTTCCCAGTGTACCCAAGTAAAGGAACAAGATATGACTGATGGCATTCTCCAAGAGTCAAGGAACTAACAAGACTAAAGGTCATAGGAGAATGTAGTCAGCCCTACCTTGGCTTGACTTGGCTTGCCTTACAAACCTTGGGATGCTCTTTTGTAAAATAAAACTAGACCATAGGAATTGGAGCTTTTATTAGGTGGGAAGACGAATTTAGCAACCTCATAAGAATGCCAAAGGCTATGCTCATAAGAAGAAAATAAAATTGTTATGATTTAACATCCAAAACAATGCCTCCATTGCCTACTGCAGTGCCTGGAATCCAATCATTATATGTCTAGCTCTCTGGATTTTGAAGGCAATAAATGGAGGTCAGAGGGCACCAAAGGCAAACCTTACCTATTTCAAAATGGTGTCCAATATTGGAATATAGATCCTCCTCTCTTAACTTTGTTCTGTCAATTCTAAGTCTTCCTTTCCAGCATCTCAGAACCTCACACTCTTGGGAATGCCTATCAAGTATTATTATACTTGATTTCCTAAAGTGGTCAGAGACACTGGGCCCAAAATTCTCACATTCAAGGCTGTGAAGGAAGGTACAAAGTTATATGGTTATGGTCTTAGGCTAAATGTGCAACAGTGCAACCAACCCAAGAACATGTTATCAAGTTTTACATTGGGGTTGTAAGTGCTGCTCTGTCACTCACCAGCTGTGTGACCTCTCTGAGCCTCAGTCTCCTTATCCATAAAATCAGAACCATAACTCCTGCCTAGTAGGGATGTTGTGGAGTTTGGACTTAAAGTCTATAAAGTAGCTGGCATAAAGCAAAACAAAGAAAAAGGAAGGACGTAATGCACTCATACTTCTGTCCTCTGTAAAAGGAACGTGTTGGGTGAATCATTCATTTGGCACATATTTTGTAAACACCTTCTCTGTGATCATTGCTACACTAGTACCCACAGGCCTCAGTATTTGATTCCTTGGGGAAAAAAATGTAAAGGATGGAAGTCTGATGGACTCCAGGAAGGGTCTAAGAGACCCCACTTGAACAGTCCATCAACACTCAAAGGGGAATTGCAAATCCTCTCCAGGGCAAGTTTTTGCTGGTGTTTTTTTCTTCCTAGTTTTCATGTATTGTTTTATTGCCATGATTCTATTAATAGCAAGTATTTTAAATCATTTATAAAATTATGGCATCACTTTATAAATGAAAAGTCCACAATATTTCATTTTGATGGGCACTTAATGATGACAAATACTCATTATTCTATTAACACTCTCTCTTTAAAGCGCAGTAAGCCCCTCCCAGGACTCTCCATGAGTTGTGTGGTCTCCGAGCTCATTAAAGAACACAAAGTGTCCACATTACTAGTGGGACCTACCAGCTATATAATATGCCAGGTATGCAAAGTGCTCTGTGATGGTTTTTTATAATTTCCTGGTCTGAGCATCAATTTTTTATTTACAACTATATTGTTAGGATAAAATTCTGCTTGGGGCTTCTTCATAGAAGTTGTAACTAGCCATTCTAATGTCCTCCCTAGGGAAGAAAAAAATTAGTTTTTAATTTACTTACCTGTGTATTTGGTGTCAAAAACACTACTTTCCAAAGTATATTGCAAGAAACATCAGTTACACTGGAGTTACTAAAAAAAAAAAAAAAAGTTTTATGGTCAAGCAAATTCAACAACATGAAACAGGTAACTTGGAAGTTCACAACCGAGTTTTAGTTTGCAGCATTTCCTAAAATTATAAAACCAGTAAGTCGAAGAAGCAGGACCTCACTGAGAGTAATCCTGAAAGCAATTGTGGGTGTTTTATTTCCAACAATCCCTATGAATTTGTTTGGTGGGGGTAATAGTCATTCCCCTACAGATGGGTGAAAACTCAGGCAATCCCATGGCTTTTCTGACATCTCTTAGGCAATGACTCAACTCAGAGGTGAGACTCTATCAATCAATACTTCAATCTTGTGGGTCGGCTGGTTCCTATGTGGGGGTGGCCTGCCTCTGCACACGTGCGGTAGACCTGGTTTTGTCTCTGTCTCTCTCCATCTCTTCCCTAAGCTTGCTTATCCTGACTTCTGACCCTTTTGTGGTTGGAGCAAAGGTTGGGGTTTGAGGGAAGCAAGCTGGACAGAGGGTGTAGAAAAGTTCCTCCTTGACAGGTACTTTCATAAGATGGCTTTGCGATCTCTAGGCCTGGCAAGGATTCGGAGATGCTCTTTTTTGTCATGTGCACTTTTGTGGAGCCTCAGAGGGTCCCCTGCTAGGCCCCCGCGGCCTCTCCCTTGATCGGATCCTCATCCGCTATGCCCATCACTGATGTCCTCACTGTGACGGCCTTCTCCATCACAGGCTGCCCTTTGGAGCTGGAGCCTTTCTAAAAGACCCGGAAGGAAACAGATGGAAAACTCAAGTGGAGTAATTGAAGGGAGTTTAATAAAGGGACTGTTTACAATGGCACGGGCAGCATAGGGTAAGACCAACAAAGAGATGGGAAGTGACCTAAAGCTGGCAAGAGCAGAGAGCTGTGAGCACCCCTAAGTCTAAGGGGACGAGTACAGGGAAACCTGCAGGACAGGACCACCTAACAAGGAACTGTGGCCTTCCATGACACATTTTGCCAACCTGTCACCCAACAGGGAGGCAACCCAGGGAATGAATACCCTGACCTCTCTCCCCATATTCTTCAGTCTTCCCTGGTGCCTTCTATTGGCCAAACCCAAGCAGAAGTCAGAGGGCAAGGGAGCCCTGTCAAGGTAGCTTATAGAGGTCAGCCTCCTAGGGCACGGAGCAGAGTATAGAAGGATGGAAAGTAGATTTATCGGGACAAACAGAATATCCATTCATGACCTCAACATGGTCTCAGCCTGGGTTCCACCATGGACGGGCCCCCCACCTGAGTCTAACTTCTTCTTTGACTGCATTCTCTCTTATTCTGCCCACTCCAGCTTATTCTGTGCATCTCCCCATTGCCCTAGGCTTATACCCTCTACCTGGAATGCCCTTTCTCCACTCTTCACTCAGTGAAATTATTTCCATTCTCTATGAGTCATTTTAAGCATCACTGACTCAAGGGATCTTCCATTTAAAAACCTGTGCTTCTTTTACACATGGCTTTACACATTTGGGATTCGTTAATTATTTTCGGTTACAGGCATTTCTCTCTTCTCTGGACACAAGCTTCTTGAGGGCAGGGGTTTGATCCAGGGAAAAGGGCTACTTTTTCTTGCAGCCTGACACCCAGCAGGAACTCAGGAAGAGGTGGCTCCATGATTGGCTTCCCCTGTCTGAGCCTCAGTTTCCTCAGTTAGAAAACGAGGGACTTAATCCGGATGATGTGAAAGGCCCCTTTGAGCTCTCAAATTCTCTGAAATGTAAATGCTATTCCCACAGGTGAGACCCTCTTGACTTCTCTGTCAAGAAACTTCTTCCAAATTTATACATTAACCAGGGAATACAGTAGGGGGAGAAGGTTAGGAAATCTCAGATTACTTACGAGAGGCAAAAAATAGCAATACAGTGGATGTATACAGTTTCGCAAGGAAATGAGCAATCTCTTCTTTGATGGAATATGTGAAAGCTAAACTGGAAGGAATAATTAGATTAAATGGTGATGTAAACTAGAAAGGAAGCATTACTTCCTGCGCTGCACCAAATGTCTTACAGGTGTCAGTGGGACCCACCAGCTCAGTAATTAGGGTATTTTAACTGTCTCCGCTTAACTATGTGCAAGTGATTGAAAACGGGAGTTTTACTGGGGCCCCTGGCACCAGGAGAACATTTTGGTGAAATGAGCTTTGTTCTCTGTTACTAGGGGTAAAATAGAAAACAGGATTCAATGTCAATGGGTGTTGTAATGGCTTCTTTTTGACCCCACAGGGCCCAGGGCTCTGCTAGTATGTACCCCAGGAGGCTTATGACCCCAATGAGTGCATACCCAAGGGTGCCCCCAGTGTGGAGCTGAAATGCAAAGCTCTGTTTTGAGAGTCCGCAAAGTTTTGTCAGGACCTGGCTCTTCCACTGAGAAGGTGTACCATCTTAGGAAACCCAAAACCTGAACTATCTGATGCACAATGGGGTCATTATGACATTTCTGATCTACAGAGAAGGTTTCTGATATACAGTGAATGCATCATAAAATAATGAAAACCTTTCGGCTTTGGAGCAGGCAAACCTGCATTCCAACCCAGGCTTGGCTGCTTGCAGTGCAGGTGACCTTAGGTGAGCTGCTTGTCCTGTCTGAGCCTGTTGTGGAGTCACAGCCCTGCCTGAACAGTGACTTAGTGGGGTGTCTATAATACAGTAGCAATAACAAGGCTCTCATACATGAACAGTTTGCCTCTCCCACATCCCAAAAGCCCGTCTTTTACTTTATTCATTCATTCATTTAACAAATATGCACTGAGTGCCTACTATGTGCCCGGCCCAGATTACATAGTAATTAATTAGCAAAGCAGCCGTGGTCCCTGCCCTCGTGAACTTTACAGTCTACGTGAGAGAGGGGAGCACCGACTTCAAATAAACAGGCAAATCTATGAAAAAAAATGCATAGTCCTGTGAAAACAGTTAATGGTGAGTATTATTTAGATGACAGAGCTCCAAGAAGGCTGCTCTGAGGAAGTGACATGTAAGCTGAGACTTAAGGAATGAGTTGGCGTAATCTAGGTGAAGTGTGGGCCAAAGATTACTCCAGATCGAGGGAGGTGCGCGTGTGAAGGCATAGAGGCGGGAAGGGGCTTTGAAATGAGAAAAGGCCAGGATGGCTCGAGTGTTGGTTACAAGAGGAAGAAAGATACACAATGAGGCTGGAGAGGTGAGCAGGTCAGGTGGATTTTATCTTACCTGCAGGGGAAGTCCTCTCTCCAGACTCCTTTTATGGGGTAGAGCCCCTGCTGGGATCCCTGGCTTGATGGTGATCAAGGCAACCTGGGAGAGCAACCAGTGCCTGGTCTACAAGGGATAAGAACAGTGTCCTAATCTCAGATTTGTCACCGAATCCTTAGAAAGTATATCTTTAGCATGCAGCTTCATTTCTTGATGCCTCAGTTTCCCTCCACCCAAACAAGATGCATTTGGGCAAAAGCATCCACCCTACAATTCTCAGATTACCAATTTCAATGTCTTGCCAACGTCCTTGGGAGTCATGAACCTTGGGACAGTCACTTCCAGGAACAAAGAGAAGGGAACATCTGCCCTGTTCAGTTCTGCTCTACCGCTGTCCCTGGAGTCTCGGGAGAAGTGCTCAGGAAGGAGGAGGTAACACCAGGGCCCCACAGAGGACGTGCTATCAGCAAGGTACACAGCTGGCGGGGGCAGAATAACAGTATTCAGAGCCAGTGCCAGCCCTTGGGGAAGAGAGAGCAGCATTCTGCTCCTCAGGAGTGGAGCCTGCAATGTGGTCTCCCAGGGGTACAGCCTCTCTGAGGACACCTGGGACCAAGGGGCTGGTGGATTTTCCTGTTGGGCCTGTTCTGTTTTCTAATCAGTTTAGCTTCCAGTCTACCAGTCCTTAGATGAGCCAAACCTCTAGCGATTTTGGCTGGCTGGTCCCAGGCTAAGTCAAGTGGAAAGTTAAGGCGGTTATCCAGATGAGTCAAATCTTGCAAAAGGATAAAGAGTACTGAATGCCAGGCCTGGCACAGCTTGACTTCCTGTCTGCATCAGCCTCACCAGATCACTGTTCAGCCCTCCATGTCACTAGACTAGGTGGTCATATCATTCCAAGGGACCCTCAAGTACCGTGACTAGAACCTGAAACAAATGAATATCATTCCCCCAGCAAGGCTTTGTGGAGAGTCACAATGTGCTAACCCTGTGTTACACCCCAGAGCAAGAATCTCTATCTCTGAAAATCAAAATTTTTTTACTATAGGTAGGCAAATAAAACCAAGTGGCAAGTAGGAATTGGTGAACTTAAGACAGTCAACCCAAATATAGTACAACTCTAATTGTTATGGGGTTTAGAGAAAGAAGGAGCCAGTAGGTCTGGGGTTGAGGAGAATGATTTGTGTGAAGAAGAAGAAAGATTCCAACACAAAGGAAGGAAGAAGAGAATCCTGATTGTCAATTAGGTAAACAACAGCAAGGAGGTCAGAAAGAACATAGAGAATTTGGGAAACAGCAAAGAACCACTACCAAGAAAGTGCTAGAAGTTTACAACTCAAAATCGAATCCAATTTGATGTCCCAGCCAGTAGTGGGACCTTGACAAAATATTCTGTTGTATTCCCCAAAAGGAACTATTGAAATGTGTCCCCCAAAAAGAACTGTAGAAATCCTAACCCCCAAGCCTCTATCTCTGAAAATAAAAATCTTTTAATATAGGTATGTGAATATGACCTGTGAATGTGACCTTACTTGGAAATAGAACCTTTGCAGATACAGTCAAGTTAGGATGAGGTCATTGGAGTGGACCCTCATCCCATATGACTGGTGTCCTCATAAGAAGAGAAAAACACCATGTGAGGACAGAGACACACAGGCAGAACACCTTGTGACGATAAAGGCAGAGATTGGAGTGGTGCAGATGTAAGCCAAGGAAAACCAAGGATAGCACCAGAAGCTAGAAAGAGTCAAGGAAGGATCCCCCCTGCAAGTTTCAGAGGAAACATGGCCCTGCCAACACCTTGATCTTGGACTTCTAGACTCCAGAACCATGAGACGATACAGATCTGCTGTTTTAAGCCACCCAGTTTGTGGTACTTGTTACAGCAGCCCTAAGACACTAATACATACTCACAGACATTCGTTTAATTTTAGAGAAGGTACAACCATCCATCACAAGGATGATGTGAAGGGATATGAAATGACCCCTAGAAAAGTGCTCTGCACTCCCCAAAAGGAATTACATTGCCAGATAAAGGGATTATATCCCCACACCCTGGGAGAACACTGGGTACACAGGAGGTAGTAACTGACAGTGAGAAAGAACGGAGGGGAGGGTTTGGTTCACGAGTGAAGGTATAAACTTTAGAATGAAACAGGCCAAGACTGAGCCCCACTCTACCTCTTACAGCCTGTGAAACCTTGGTTGAGTTCCTTCCCTCTCTGGGCCTCCATCTGCTCAGCTATAAAATGGAGATGATAATTGAACTTACCTCATAGAGGCAGGTGACTTTTAAAGAAATAGTGCACACAAAATCCTTAGCATAGAGCCCAACCCTGCCCTCCCTGGTCCCAGGCTTTACCTTGGTGGCCTGCCAAACTCACACACTTCTTTTCACAGCTATGCCTTTGTCTCTATGAAATGCACAGGCTTCAGCCTCAACCAAATATCTCCCCTTTCCAGAATTCCTCTCAGACTCAGGGCCCATTCCTGTCCCCTGGACCATTCCAGCCCTCACAATGTCTCCCTCCTCTGAAATACATAATTGCCTTTGCCACCATGAGACACCAAAAATCAACTTGCCTTTTTTTTTTTCTATATGCTCTGCCTTGCACCTCAGGTTATACCCATTGAAAGTCAAAGGGAACTTGTGTTGTCCAATGCTCACTTTATGCCAGACCTTGTACTGGGCACTTTACATACCTTATCATTTAATTTAATTTCGCTTAATTCCACCCTCGTGACATCTCTCTAACCTCTTTGTCTCCTCCTGCTAGAAGAGCACCTGCCACATAGTAGGTGCTCAATAAAAGCTGTTCTACTATGCTAATACCTTCAGTTCTTTGCTTGGGCCAGTATGAGAAAAGCCCCAAAGGAAGAAGACCTTCTGGGTCTCTGGGTAACTGTTTAATGCTGCAGCCAGCAAAAAGGCAAGGTGGTTCTCGTTTTGAAACAGGTTTGGGAGCCCCTGCCTAGCACACCTTGACCCACTCAACTTCCAACACTAGCGACCCCTGCCAAGCTAACCGTTAGGAGAATAAGCTTATTATTGGTACCCTCTTCGCAACACAGCCTCACCACAGGACAGCTGATTAGGCCGTCGGGCCTTATTAGTGCTCGTTGCAGCGCGGTCGAGTGTAACTGGATCCCGAGCCGTGTGCTAAATGCTCCATCTGGAGCGACTCTCTCTGAACACTGATGAGGGCTGCGCTCTCCTCATCCTTAAAAGTCTTCTGAAAGAGGGCTCCGGTTTCCGAAACCCGCTGGAAGTGAAGCGGGCACCCACAGCCCCTGACTCCTCACCCCTACACGGAAGAACCAAGCAAGTAGTGGCAGAGACCTACTCTTCCCAGTGTCCTTCTTCATACGGACACTCAGAACGTAAATGTATCAATGGTCTGTCTTATGACAGATTTACTCTACCAATAGTTCTTGAACGTGCCAGGCATTATCTGGTACTCGTGTTATAACAGTGAACGAAACAGAAATCTCTGGCTCATGGTGCTGTTGGTCTAGCAGAGGAGATAAAGAGTAAATTTAATTTTGGAAACGTAAATTATAGAGAATGCGTATTGGTTTGCTAGGGCTACCGTAATGAAGTGCCACAAGTTGGGTGGCTTAGACAACAGAAATGGATTGTCTCACCTGGAGGCTAGACGTCGGCAATCAAGGTGTCTGCAGGGTTGGTTCTGTCCGAGGGCTGGGAGGAAAGAGTCTGCCCCAGGCCTGTCCCCTTGGCTTGTGGATGGCTATCGTGTCCCTGTACTGCTTCACATTGTCTTCCCTCTATGTGTATCTCTGTGTATATTTCTTTACGTTTTCTATTTTTATAAGGACGCCAGTCACATTGGGTTAGGGCCTATTTTCATGACTTCATTTTAACTTGATTACCTATGTAAAGACCCTACACCAAATAAGGTCAAAGACTGGTAGATGGCGGTGTGGGGGGAACAATTCAACCCATCACGTTCTGGCTTAGAATTATAACTATGTTATGTAACTAATATTATGAAATAGTGGTAATTGCTATGGAAAAAAATAAAGCAGGTAAGGCAGATAGAAGAGCCAGGGCATGAGAGAGCATTATTAAACAGGGTGGTCAGGAAAGAACATTCTAGGCAGAAAGAAAAGCCAGGGCAAACACCCTAAAGGCAGGCGCAGGGCTGGAATATTCTAGAAAAGCAGAGAGACTCGTGGTTGGAGCCGAGCAAATGAAGGGGAGAGTCATAGGCGAGTGTGGAGGGGACAAATCGTGTACTGAAGCCGTAACAAGAACGAGAGCCACGGGAGGGTTTTGAGAGACCCGTGGTCTGATTTTTGTGGTACTATGAAAAATTGTTTTCCTGTGAGTTTTGGTGTTGGGGTAAAGAAGCTGATCTTCATGCTAATGTTTCCTTTCTGCCGCTTGCAGGGTGCTTGTCTCACCTTTCCCTGCATTGACTCTTTGTCCTGACACCCTCTACCCCATGGCCCAGGTGCAGGATTTCTGTGAGGCTGCATTTGTCTGCGTTCCACAGACCCAGTTCTTGCACTGGAAACATCCTGGACCTTCTGCTTCACATACCAAATTGGCCGCCATAGACCAAAGCATTGTAGTGTTCCCCGGCACCAGGCTCTCCTTGCCTCTCCTTTCTACATCGTACGACAGAGCAGAGAGGAACGAGCCAACCTCTGAGCCGACACTAGAGATAATAAATGCTTCGAAAACTGCCTTCTTAGAAAACAGAAGCCTGTAAAAGCTGTTACTAACTATACAGTAAACGGTAGAAATAGTTACCTCCCCAGACATGGCTCAGTGGTGTGTCATTAGAGGGAGCATTGTTCGCTTTTGAGAGCCATCCTCCACACCCAGGGTGGGTATGAGATTTCCCTCACTTCTTCGCTTGACTGACCTTGGTGACTGGGACCCCAACCAGTAGCTGTTTATCTTAGGGATCGGTAACGTCCACGGAGGGCCGCCCCTGGGCCGTGCATGTTGTAAACACTTGCTCATCTAATCTTCACAGATGTTAATGTAGATATTACTAGTCCCATTTTACAGATGCAGAAACTTAGCCTCAGAGTGCTTATTTTTGTCAGAGATCATACAAGTCAGCTAATGAATGGTAGCGCTGGGGCTTGAACATGGGTTTGCATCATTTCAAAGCCTGTTTTTCTCCCCCAGTACACCTTGCTGCAACCCAGAAACTCAAGGTGCACAGCAAGTCTCCATCTGATACTCTCTGTCATTTAATAAATGCATGTAAAACTTTCCTTGTGTGTTTCCTCTCTCTGGTTAAAAATCTTATTCCCCTATAAAATTCGATTTTTTTAATATTAAAATAGTATCCTACTCTTCAATGTCCATCTCCAGTGTTACTCCTTTATGAGCCTTTACTGATAGCCCCTTTTCCCCCAACAAAAGTTGAATGTATTCGCCCTGTACTTTGAAACAATTATATTAGGTTGGTGCAAAAGTAGTTGCGGGTTTGGCAATTTAACCTTTTAAACCGCAATTACTTTTGCACCAACCTAATAAAATAAACATGAGTTTGGGAATCAAATGGATCTGTGGTCATAGCCAATGTTTTGTGACATTGAACAGTTATTTACCTCCCCTGAATCTCATTTCCTCGTGAATTCAATAGGGATTACAATTCCTAACTGATAAGAATTAAAAGAAATACTGTGTGTAAAATAGGCCAATAGTAGTTGCTCATTAAATGTAAGTACCTTGTACTACTCTCCTATGACCCTCAGAACATTCTGCCTTATAGAATAACTATTGTGTGGCTTGCTTTGAAGGTGTGACCTGTACCTTACTCATTTTTGTAGCTCCCATTGTAATAGTTCACAGTTGGCACTCCAGAAACGTTTATGGAATGACTTTAAGTTGCAAGTTACTAACCTTTCCTGAATGAAGATTGAATAAACATAAAGAGGAAGAGAAAGGAGGAGGGGGAAGGGAAGAGAAAGGAAGGGGAGAGAAGGAAGGAGGGAAGGAAGGAAGGAAGGAAGGAAGGAAGGAAGGAAGGAAGGAAGGAAGGAAGGAAAGAATGAAATCCCGAAACGGCAATGCGTGGCAGGAAGAGAAGCCCAGAGGTGAAGGCCCACACAAGCAAGAAGACTGATCAATCACAAGGGCAAATTCATCTGTTTTCCAAAGTCATCAAGAACTGGCCCCATCAGAGTTGCATCCCTTGTCATCCAGATACATCAAGCACACAAACATATGCACTTTTTAATAGCTATTAAGTGGCAAAAGATGGGAAATTTAGGCAAAGCATTCCTTTATGTTAAAGCCAGGAACACAGGGAAGAGTAACTCTGTCTATATCAAGAAGTTCCCCTACCCCCACCTCACCGTGGAAGCCCCCAAATAGGTAGGTATGGCACAGGGGCAGGTCAGGCTCAGGCCCCTCTCATTCTTCTCGGCAAAGGCAAGAGCTGCAGAGCTCTGCTTCTGCTCCATCTGCTGACAGTCAGTGAAGGAGAAGAAATGGAGCCCTCTGCTCCCACTACTTCTAAGTCAATTAGAACCTGCTGATTTCCCTAACAGGATTAGCTGTCCTTCCCCAGAGCCTTTTCCATTCATGAAGTAATCAATGATGTCTCCATAACACAGAAATCATTTAGTAACCTAAACAACCAAATGCAGAGTTAATAATTCTTATTTTTAAAGTCAACTTTATGGCCATTTTGCTCCCTCCAAAAAAAAAAAAAAGTGTTTTAACACTAATGGAACTACCTCTTTTTCTGTGTGGGCATTATTCCAATAGTTTATTGCTAGTCTCAGGTGTGAGGCATTGTGGGTCATTTCTAGCCGCACCAGGCAGGAAGAGAGGGAACAGAGACAGATTTCACTCATAGGGTGACAGAAGTGTTCCCGAACCCACACCCCAAACCCATCAGAAACTTGGAAATAATGGATGAGATAAACTAGAAAATCCATAATTCATGGAGAAAATTATATCATATGTAAGCAAAAATTGAGACATGTATCCATAAAAGTATTAGTAGAGGATACTGGAAATCCCCCAACACCCTCACTGTAGTCAGAGTGATCTTCCTAAACCACAAATAAGATTACTTCATAACCTGCTTAAGATTTTTCAGTAGCTTCCCCTCATGGCTGTGAGGATGAAGTCCTACCTCCTTCACTAGGGCTACCAGACCTTGCAGTGTCTCATCACTGCCCTCTTTCCCGGTCTCACCTCTGGTAACTCTCCTAATCCTATCTCCACTGTGCCACACACGCCTATCCACATGCACATAAACACACCCTGTCATGCAGGGTGTCCTGCGGGGCCTCTGGTCCCACTCCCCACATAAGAACACAGGACATGGTGAGGCCGAAAAGGAACACCCATGGAGCCATAGGTAGGAGAGTCATACCACTATATTCTCGCTGGCGGCTGGGTTGGAGACACAGGAAGCAGGAGCCACACTGTCCGCAACCCACCATCCTAACTGCAATCCACGTTTGCCAGTCACCATCTTCTTGCTAGCCCCCATTTTCTGCTAGCGTAGCCACAGCAGTTATATTAGTGGCCAATGGCTCACTGGTTACAGCTGATGGCCAACTAGCCACAGCTGATGGCCATCCAATCACAGTTGATGGCCATTTACTACCTGAGCCAGCACCTTTCCATGTGAGGCCGAGAGCCTGGAAACTGCACTCCTGGCTCTGTCCCCACACTCCACCCCTACAGGGTCTTGCCTCACAATCTACGCGACAAGCGTCTTCCGCGAGGGGCCCTGTGCGAGGAGCCTGGATGTGAATGCAATATCCTGGACACAGCCAGTGTTTCTTAGGGCACCACCAGTCCTTCTGGGCACAGCCAGACTACCTGGGCTTCTTAGGATACCACCAGTCTCTCTGGGCACAGCGAGGTCCTCTCAGGGCACTGCCACTCTCTCTGGGCACAGCCAGACTTCCTGGACTCAGCCAGGGCTCTCAGGGCACTGCCACTCTCTCTGGGCACAGCCAGACCCCCTGGACACAGCCAGGGCCGCTCAGGGCACTGCCACTCTCTCTGGGTACAGCCAGACTTCCTGGGCTCAGCCAGGGTTCTCAGGGTACCACCTGCCTTTCTGGGCACAACCAGTCTTCCTGGGCACAGCCAGTCTTTCTCACATATTCTCCACGGCGGCTGGTCGAGACACAAAAGCACACATCCGCCAGTTCCACTACATGGTGGTATGTTCCCAAGCAAACAGTCAAGCAGTCCATTAAGTTAGGGATAGAAGGCAATTCCCCATAGTCCATAGTCATTTGCCAGGGCTGTCCTGGGGGTGAGGGACGAACTTGACCTTACCCTCAGCTCCCACGGAGGACTCAGCAAGCGTTTCCTCCTGGGACTACAAGTCCTGCATCCGGGCTGCCTCAGCAAGAACTTCACAGCCCACAGGACCGCAACAACCTTCGCTTTCTCCGGCCTCTGCTGGTTGGAGAACCATCCACGTCTTCCCACCCCTCCACAGGGGTCCAGGTCTCCAGCAGCTGTTCCTCCTGGTCTTCCCGAGACTGAGTGTTCATATGCACAAATTGCTCCACCGCCCTTCGGAGGGCTTTGGCCGGCACCATACCCTGCTCGCTGCGACATTTGTCGTGCAGGGTGGCCTGCGGGGTCTCTGGTCCCGCTCCCCACATAAGAACGCAGGACATGGTGAGGCTGAAAAGGAACACCCATGGAGCCATAGGTAGGGGAGTCATACCACTATATTCTCGCTGGCGGCTGGGTTGGAGACACAGGAAGCAGGAGCCACACTGTCTGCAACCCGTCATCCTAACTGCAATCTGCACTTGCCAGCCACCATCTTCTTGCTAGCTCCCCATTTTCTGCCAGCGTAGCCACAGCAGTTATATTAGTGGCTAATGGCTCACTGGTTACAGCTGAGGGCCAACTAGCCACCGCTGATGGCCATCCAATCAGTTGATGGCCATTTACTACCTGAGCCAGCACCTTTCCACGTGAGGCCGAGAGCCTGGAGACTGCACTCCTGGCTCTGTCCCCACACATCCTTACACATGCACACGCACACACTAACACATACACACCAATGTACATGTGCATACATACCCATACGCATGCGCACAAACACAGACACATGTGCACGCACATACATAAACACCTGTGCACACTTTCCCCCTTACTCTTATTGATCTTTCAAGCCCCAGAGCAGATGTCACTTCTTCCAGGAAGCCCTCCCAAGAAAACCTTAAATGTAAATTAGGTGCCTTTACTACTCTGACTCCCACGGCACTTTGTCCTTCCATATCTTAACTCTTCTCCATGGTTTTGTAATTGCTCGTTTATCTGCCTAGTTCCCCTAACTGCATTAATGGATAAGGACTGTGTGTGAACTGTCTGCCATTGTAGCCCCAGGGTCTAGGACAGGGCCTATAGCTCAATAAATACTGGTCAAATTAAATTTAATTGAAGAGACTAAGTTTAACATTACCTGGAAAATCTTAGGCAGGCCTAGCATGTCCTAGGTACACGCTAAATATTGGTCATATTGAACTTATTTAAATTGAATATGACTTAGATAATCTCAGGAAGGCAAAACTGAGATTTGTTGTATTTCAGGAAGCTAATAGCTGGTTCATAGTATGAAATAATATTGCTATAGTGATGGAAGATAGTGTTCACCAAAAGGGGTCGGAAGGTCATAGAGGAATGAGAAAAAAAAATTAAAAACCTAAAAGGAAGAACTGGCTGTGTTTACCCAGCCCTACTCAATAGAAAGTCAGTGAATTCATCATTGACCCCAGCCGGCCACTGGAGAGGGTGCTGTGCTGTGGGCAGAAGACTCATCAAGCATCATAATCCTTCAAGATGCTCAGCCTCCTTTTCTCAGATTCACTCTTCACCAAATATCCCACAAATTTTCCCTGCAGATTTCCTAGAGGGAGATCGTGCGCTAACCCCGGCATTCCTACCCCTGGGCAGCTCTGTTTCTCATTGACAATGAATAAACTGGCCCTGCTCACATGCCAGTCTCTTGGAAGCCAGGCTGGTAGGAATCTGCCCTGAAACCCTGCTCTATTCTGAGTCTAGGAACAAATATGTTTCTAAACTTACAGAATCGCTCAGCCTGGGCAGTCACTGGTCCCCCCAGAAGACACTGCTGTTTCATTTCTTCTAGAGACAACGGAAAACAAACCTAGAACCTGCCTAACTCAGTGAACACAGGGCCTGAGGGAACTGACCTGCCCCTGAAGCTGGCTATGCTGGGTCCGTCAGGCGCAGAGGGCACTGCCTGAACCCAGGCAATGACAGCCATTCAGGGGAGTCAGACAGGGGCTGCAGATACAGTCTTTGGTGTTGGGAACCTGGCAGCTGGGCTGGGTCATCAAAAAGACTCAAGTTGTGGGGGATGGGACAAGTAGGCTTCCAGCAGGAGTTTGGGGCAAGACGCCATTTGGGGGCAGACAAGGTAAAGAGCCTGGGGCGATGATAACCATGTCCTAATACTGGCTTCCCTTTAGTGGACACTGACTATGTGCCAAGCAATATCCTCAGTGTCTTTATAAACATTATCTAATTTAATCTTCCAACGACCCTATGATCCAGGAACCAGTAGCACTCCAGGTACAATGAGGAAGCCACTCCGATACAATACTAAGGTTCTCAATATATTAGCGGGAGCCACATGGAATGGTCAATATTTTTTTGTTTTTTACCTACCGACACAATGGCCATTTCATGTGATTCGTCCAGATAGTTACTGTCTCCATAGGCGGGGCCCAGGAACCTAGACAGGATAGAACGTGTGGATGGAAGTGAACAGAGAAGACAGGAGTGAAACAGAGGAGAGGTCACCATGACCAGCTAGGACTACACGGCTGCCGTGGAGACAAGTTCCGAGAGTGCTGTTGTCAAGGCCCCAGTAAGTAATTGCAGGGTTTCTGGCTGAGGGGCCTGGTCCCACAAACAAGCCAGCTGTTGTTTACCAGTAAAGTCACAAGAGAAGTCACAGACTGAGCTGTCCCCTTTCCCAACACGCAGAGGCCCAAGCAGCCGCTCGCGTCTCTGTCCGCCCTTGTCGAGCCTCTTTCTGTGAACAGAAATCAGATCACATGTTGCCTGAAGTCAGATATGTGACCAGCCTCGGTGCACTCTGCAAGATTTCACCAATGATGAAAATAACTTTCTCCTGCTGCATTTAACATCTGGTGTCACAGATTTTTGCTGAGAGCCATAAAATCACCAACTTTCAGAGAAAACCTCATTGTTGAAAAATACATTTATGGAGGGGTGGGTGGCAGCCAGCCCTGGCTGTGTTCTGGGGCTGCCTCCGTGTTAATGTCAGCCCTTTGTCTCCTTGATGGATGATGAATTTCACGAGGCCTCGGGAGAATCTAGGGCAGTAGGAAGACAGACCCGGGCTAGTGACTCTGTCACTGACTAGCTGAGGTCCTTGGACTGGATCCTTAACCTTTCTGAACTTCCATTTCCTCATCTACAAAAAAAAAAAAAGAAAGAAAAAAATGAGGATTGAAAATAGCCACCTGCCGGGGTTATTGGGTAGATCAGTGTAGATTCGATGAAATAACATATGTGACAGTGCCTGGCACAAGAGTAAATGCTAGCTTCTTTTTCCTTTCTTTTCCTTTTCTTTTTTTGCTCTATGACATTTCCTTTCAGTCCCCAGTCTGCCCGCCCGCCGTGGCATTTGTTGAAGACTGGTACATGCGACACTCCTGCAAGCTCGGCCCAAGTTGCAAGTAACTGGGATCCCCGTGCTCTGCTTGGAGTAGAAACGCTGATGTTCTAATCCGTCTCCCCCGGTAAAATCCGTCTTCCCCCGTCTCACCAGTGCCTGGCACCTAGTAGGTGCTCAGGAATTTGCTGAGGAGAGGAGTGACCTGTATGACATCAAGGAGGCAGCAGGAAGGGACGAGGTGGTGCCCCTGTGCTTACGTCCACCAGCACTTACTTAGCAAGCTCCTGCTCTGTCCAGGCCCTGTGTTAGGCCTGGGAAACAAAGGATGAATGATGAGGTGGGAGCTGAGCCACAGGGGCCCCTCAGGCCCCCTGCTATGTGGGAGCTGGGGCAGGAGGGATCGCTCTTAGTGACTTTAATCATAGACGAGGGACCGAGGGCCACTGCCAGGTGGGTAGGGTAAGCCACATTTGAGACATCCTCTCTCCTGCTTGTCATTCTCATGGCTGCCTTCGAAATTCACATTAAGTCTGATTTCCCTTGTGTCTAAGTGCTGCTGTGGGAAGAGCACACGGAGGGACCAATATGATGTACTTGACCCTGCTCCTGCCTCACCCCACAGCATGGCCTTGACCTTGAACTCTCTCCAATTGCTGTATATATTTGCTCAGAGCACATTCAGTCTCCCATGTCTGTCTCTCCATCTCAGTGTATATATTTCTGTCTCTGAGTGTATACACACTGTCTCCCATACACTCCCGTATTTCTGTCATTCTCTGTTCCTCTGGTGCCCTGCCTCTGCCCGCCCCCCCCATTTCCCTGCATGTATCTCTGTGTGGGGGTGTCTCTCTCTGCTTCTCATTCTGTCTCCGCCCTTTTCACCTCTCCTCCTGCCCCTCCTGCCTCCCTCCCAACCTCTCCCTACCTGAGCCACTCCTCCAGCTGTCCGGGGTCCCACACAGCCCAGCTACCCTGCACATATTTTTAACTCTCTCTTATTATCTTTGCCATCTCCATTTTTGGCTGTAGGCCACAGCAAACAGAATGTGAGAAAGCAAGAACTAATGAGCTTCTTCAAGAGAGGGTAGGGAGCTTCTGTTATTTCATTTAGTCCTCAGAGTTTAACTTCTGGCACTTCCGTCACATCCCCAAATGGTAAGCAAAGGTTGTTACTTTTCAATTTGGTTGGGCTGTGTAGCACATTTCATCAATTAAAATGCACCCTCGGTGCAAAATCACAACAGGGCCGGCAGGAAGGGTGGTAGTGTGTGAGGTGTTTTTTTTTTCAAAGTTACTTTTGTTCTGTGTAGTAGAGATCTGTTCAAGGCAGCCTTATGCTCCAAACAACACCACCCACCGTTCATGGAAAGCAACATGTGTATAATCTGTGGCAATGCAACACACGCACTGGCTGCCCGAAGACCCTGCAAGACCTGGCCCCAGAGTTGGGCACAGGTCTCTAGCTTGTAGCTCTGGCTCTGCTAACTGGCCTGCCAACCTATGGAGTGACCTGGGCAGGTCACTCAACCTATCTGGACCCTGTTTCTGACGCACCCATCTCTCACTTATAGGCCACAGGAGGAATTCTCTAACTGGAAAGTTGTTTAGGAGGAGAAATGAGGGAATGGAAAAGTAAGCTTCACCAACTTCCCTGATATTCATTCACTCAACAGATACTTACAGAACATTTACTGTATGTGGTACTCTGCTGGCCTCGGTATGTGAAAAGCTTAGGTCCGAAGACTTCAACATTTCTCTCCATCCTTCCCTGCCAAATGGGGGACAATTCATATGAGTCACCATGAAAGCATATCCCCTCAACCTTCTCTTCTTCCTACCTATAAATATTGCTTGAAGGGGGAACTAGGGATGAACCTTTCAAGAAATTATTATTGTTTTCTGATGATAAAAGTAATACATTTATGATAACAAAATGTTTAATGCAGGTTAAAAGAAAGAATAAAATGTAAATCGGTCACAATCCTTCCTCCCAAAGATCACCATTATTTTCAAAGGAATGTTATTTTTCATGTCAGCAGAAACCAGCGCCTATTCACAGAGGGCTGAGCCACCGAGAGCAAACCTAAATTTAACATAGTGATTGAGCACCTACCTTCCAGCAGGTGCCGTTACAGAGTTCCAAACTTCATAGGATAGAGTCTTGCCTTTCCAGGCTTGAGAATCACTGACTTGCTGGTCATTTTTACCCAAATGTTTTGAACCCAGGTCTAAGGTCTCTAAACCAAGAATATAATTTGGGAATTGGCTCCATATCCAATTTTCAGTTGGAGTGCTGTACCCATTCGAAAGTTTCTTCCCACTGTTAGTACTTCTCCTCTAGTATGGGTCACCCCTTTCCACTTTGACTCTTTTCCCCGTGTTTCTCTTTCAGAAATTGTGAACACTTGGCAGCCTTAGCTTTGTGCAATGTCAAAGAGACGAGCAGTAATATCTCAGGCAGGCTATGAAGGAAGGGACAAATATGAGTGGGAGTCTTTCAAGAAAAAAAAAAACTATCCGTTTTCTTTTAATGGTTGAAGACAAAGTCTCCCAAGTGTCTGTACCAATCAGAATAGTTAAGAGAAAAGTACAAGTGGTTCAGGTCAAGCTAAGAGGACTTCAAGTGGGGTTTGCTGTTCAGTAGTTCTTTGTACATGGTGCTCCCTCTGCCAATCATTGTCTCCCTGCTGTAATGAAAGCTCCTTAAAGAACTTTGGTTAGTTATCACCGCTGTAACCTTAAGACCTAAAGTAATGCCCAGAGCACAGTAGGTCTGCATTTCACTTGAACTTCTCTCTCAGATTTCTCCTCCATCTCACATGTCATTTCCTCCAACAAGTCTTCCTGACACCACAGTTACGTTTTAATTCCCCTTCTCTGTTCCCTCAAATCACCTCCTATCTACAGCTATCATAGCATTGATCAGACTCTGTGGTGACTTTCTCTATCTTCACTGACTTGTGTACGGGAGAGCAACCTTGACAGCATGACTTTATTGTATCACTGTGGTACCCACGGTGCCAAATAAAAACACACAGGGAAGAAGTCAGAGGCGGGAACATACGTCTCTGGAACCAGTATGTGGAACCACCAAAAGATGCTACTCTTGAAAATTCTAGAGCAACATGGGCCAAATGGGATACAAAAAGAGAGGGAATGAAAAGGCATTGAATGTTTATTAAGCTTCTATGACACGACAAGAGCTTTTCATATGTTTTCTCATCCAACCCATATAACAACTGTGAGGTTATCATGAGGAAACAGGCCCAGAGAGCTAAGTGAATTGCTCGAGCTCATAAAGCAAGGAAGTAGTAGAGCCTGGATTTGAACCCAGGTCTTCCTGACTCCAGGACTGACGCTCCTTGTGTTTTTGTCCCAGGCTGCTTCTCATGAACAGGGCTTTCCATGGGCCTTTAAGCACAAATAACATAAAAGTGGGAAACAAAGGGGGGCAGCGACAAAAGGGGATTAGAATTAAAGGAGGTGCCATGGAGGGATTTTGCTTATTTCCCAAATAATCTGGGGCTCCTGCCCAATGCAGTATAAGAGCTTCAGACTAGAAGCCTTGGTTTTCATCTCTACCCTGCCCATAAGTGAGTACCGGTCATCCAAGAGGTCACATAACCTCTGCTGGGTTCCGTTTCCTCTTCCGTAAAATTAGTCTGTTCAGTAAGATTTAAGACCCATGAAGCCTTGAGGTCTTGAGGGTCTACAAAAGTAACAGTAAAATATAATAGTCTCTGTTTATCAGACCATTACTGTGTGAGGTGCTTCCTGAGGATGTCAGTATGTCCAGACTGCACTGTTGGCCAGTGAGTGTTCCTTGGGCTATGTTCTTTGCCTATACAGGCCTAGAGCAGGGGATAAATAGACTACAGCATTGGTATGTTGCTAAAGGAAGAATGCACGAGTACATTTGTATAATGCTCCATGGACGGGGGAGTCTGCCTAGGAGGTCATTCCATCAACAAAAATTTACCAAGGCCCCTGTGCTGGAGGCCATGGATCCAGCATTAATCTGGCAGGCAGAGAAGCATTAAACAAATAATTATACTGATAAGTAAGTAACAACACTTGTGGTCCATTCTGCGTCTCTTGAGGGAGCCAGAGAAAGGTTTCGGCAGGCAAGTCCCATAGTCAGGTTTGTATTCCCCCAGCTACTATGTGAGTTAGCTGCAGCAAAACTGGAGGCAGAGAGGCCAATTGGAAAATCGATTGCAACAATCCAGGAGCGACTTGATGAGGCTCTGAACTAAATCAGGGTCAGTGGGGGTGTTGATAGATGGACATTCCTGGGAGAGAGAGAGTGAGCCAGGTCGAGATGCGATGTGAAGGCACTGCTATGGCTGGTGTCTAGGCAGGACGGTGGTTAATCGGAATCACCAACCACAGGGCTCTCTTGGTTCACCCATCCAAGGAGTCAAGACGCCAAGAGGCGCGTCCCATCAAAGGTGGCCTCAGCCTCTCCTGATTGCATAACCGGCCTCCTGCCTTTCTCCCTCCTCAACATCCAGCATCGCCCCGGGGAGTCATGGCCTCCTCCCCATTCATGGTGCTCTCGGCAGAGAGGCAGAAGGGCAGCAGGCGACGGAGAGGCGGTGAGGGCTCCTTATGGGCACCGTTCTTCAGACCCACCAAGTCCCAGAAGGGCTGTGAGTCCATCCCATGGGCGCTGCATCACTTGATCTCCACATGCGCTGCGCCTGCTCGCTGCCATCTGTTTCCGATCCAGGCCGAGCTGGAGCGTGTGGTCACAATCGCGCAGAAAAATCACTCTGCCAACAAATACGAAAATGTTCAATTTCATCCTCTCTCTCTCTCACTCACTCACTGGCTTACAAAATGGACATTGAAACTACTGACCTTTTCTATCATGCCTCAACCCCAAGGAAAATACAATGGTATCAAATCCCCCTTGATGCCCATACTTTATGTAAGGGAAGGGGGACCTCATTGCACATGTACAAGGGCCAAACCAAAATAGGAAATATGAGCAAAGTGGTTGCATCCTTTTGCAATCAACTATTATAAAAACTGGCCATCTCCCATTCAGCAAGAAAACATGGAGTTTCCAACAGGCCCAGTTTTATTTTACATAATTGTAACCATCTCAGCATGTCAATTAAGATAGAATGTTACCTTTGGGATGGGATCAATTAAGGCCCTGAAGATTGAATTTGGAATCATGATTAGCCTGTTTTACATTTTGCCTTCGTTTTCTAAGATATACAATTGTCTGATTCAGCCCTATTTTTAAAAACATATTGTAAACTTATTTATTTTTTAAGCCAAAACAGACGTGGGAGGCCTGCTAGTAACCGGAACCATAGCAAAATGGAGGATGGGGGTGGTGGGGTTGCTATTTGATTAGAGTCGATTCTTAAATTTCCACAGCAAGAAAATATTGAATGTGGTGTGATGGTTGCTGGATTTTCTTAAGAACTGAAATCATTACGTGCTGGCCACAATCCAAGTTCTTCCCTTTTTTAGGTTACAATTTGAAACGGTGCAGAACATGCTGTAGTGTTGTAGTCATTCATGTAATGTCATTGAATCGAGCTTCTGGAAATAGACAAAGGACTTTGTGTCCCGAAATGTTCTTTTGGCAGAAAATTGATAGCAGCATGAGATATGCTATTACTGGGTTTGGTTCTGCCTCCAAATTTGTGCTGACTAAAGTGATTTTATGGGAGAAGGCGCGCGCGCATGAGAGAGAGAGAGAGAGAGAGAGAGAGAGAGAGAGAGAGAGAGAGAGAGAAGAGAGAGAGGAGAAAAATGAATGGGTAAATTAATTTGCAACTGTGTGGAGAAGCTAAATGCTTAAAACAAATGCTGTATGGAGGGAAGGCACACATTTCTGACCAGAGATGTGCAGGTTTTGTCAGAAGTCGCTAAAATAATGTGAACCTCTTTGTTTGCTTGGTTTTCTTAAGTTGTTTCCCAAAAGATGAGGAACAGACAAATGCATGCCATAAAACCCCTGGGTAATTCTCCCAAGCCCTCCCCTCCCATCCTTGCCCTCTGCAGTGTTTTCCCGTACATTGTCACCCCTCATCTGGAGCTTTTGCCAGATTCGTCAGGACGACAAGCGAGTCCAGCTTCACCAACCAGAGATGCAGCCTGAATGCAAATCAAGCCCCAGCCTGGATGCTTGGCCAGGACACATGGTGTTGGGCACAAGCCCATGCTCAGCCCATTCTTTGCCCCCTAATGCCTTTCCAGGATTTTCCATCTTCATCACTTACAGTCCCCTTCAGAAGGAGAAGTTAGAACTGTTTGTACATGATGTGAAAGATATGTCAATAACCCCGCTTTCCACATAAATAGCACATCAAAATATTACCAAATAATGCTGTTGACTTTGCCAGCAGGCAGAGGACTCCATCTGGAGACAATATCTTCCAACTGACAGGCGTCCAAGGTGCCCTTTCCTAGGCAACGGGCAAGTTGACCACTCTGTGGCTAAACCCCATCCTCTCTGAACACACAGGCTCTCGGCAACCCGCCTCCCTTTCAGTTATGCCCAGACTCACTACGCCTGGATCCGGGAGTTGTCTGCTCCCCTTCAAAATGAACTCATTGATCCTCTTTCCTTTGTGACAGCAACAGCATGAATCTCTTCTGACCACACTCTAATGATAGCCAAGTATCCTCCAGAGGTGTCCCAAATAGCAAATACTAGATTCTGACAGGGCACAGAGCTGGCTGGGCTGCACCAGTTGTCTCCATTCATGTGCTCCTATCAACCCAGTGACAACAGCAAAACTCACTCTTGGGTCAGCTCTCCAAGGCGTCAGAAGTGACACATTCTGAACAAAGCCTTCCTGCTTTCCTTTAGCTCATGGGTCTCTCCCTTCTCTGAATTCCTATGTAATTAGAGTCTGAGCCACATAGATATGCTTTTCATTGTTCTCCTCAGTTATTCAACAAATTTCTGCGGAGCATTTATCATGTGAAAGGACAGTAAGGCAACAGAGGTAAACAAAATATCAATAAGGGGTTCCCAGGCTCCATATAACTAGTGTGAATTCCCGCTACTTTGTTGAAATCTGAAGATTCGTCAGGATTCCTGGAGCGGCTTCTTTTCTCTAGGTCTCCAGGCTCCTTTTCTAGGTGCCATCTCTGCCAAGGCCTGTATCCATCTGGGCACGAAAGAGGTCATTTATATTTATTTAAAACTTCATGTAAAGCAGTTGTGAGTTCAGTAGATTTTTAGAAGAAATCACTCGGGGGTCTGGAAGGAACAAGGGGGAGTGATGTCGCAGCAACACAGCATCATGTTAAACATGAAACATACGAGGCTGGGCCATCTCACCAGCAGAGGATTTCCATGGCACTTCCCTCAGCCTTTTCGTAGTTTGCTCATTTCCTTCCCACCGGCTCAGCCTCACCCCTCGTGATTCACTACCTCTTTGTGCTGCTCTATTCTCTTCCCTCTCAGGAGGAAAAAATAATCTTATATTCTCAGATGCAACTATTGGAACCATTCCCTTTTGGGGCAGGGGGTGTTGCTGAAGACTGAACTTACAACACTCACATCCTCAGATCTCAAATACCCTTAGAAAATCATCACGGGTATTGTCCCAAGCAAAGATGGCTTCCTCCCTCGGAACAATGTTACTACCAATTGTTAAGATAAATACTTTGCCTTATTGTGCAAAGAGATGTGAAACTATTCAATTCAGTATCACCTGCCATTTGCTGAACATGTTCTATGTACTAGGCAACATGCTAAGCCCTCCAAGGGCAGAAATTAACTTAATCCTCACCACAATTTACTATGGTGGAGAAACTGAAGCTGGCAGCAGTTACATTGTTCAAGGCCACCCAGATCTGTCTGATTGTAAGTCCTATTCTCTTAATAAGTTACTCTGTCTCCCTAATTCAGCA
Organism: Rhinolophus ferrumequinum; assembly: GCF_004115265.2. Classification (NCBI taxonomy): domain Eukaryota; kingdom Metazoa; phylum Chordata; class Mammalia; order Chiroptera; family Rhinolophidae; genus Rhinolophus; species Rhinolophus ferrumequinum. The sequence goes on from NC_046292.1 coordinate 44,404,312, forward strand.
AGCATTAATTATTTGCAAGGTACTATGAGAGGTACAAAGATAAAAAGGCAGGATCCTAGCATCAGGTGACTTACAGTGTAGTAAGCCATTAGAAACATAAAGAGTTACAACTTGGGAGACAGACAGACCTGGAATCCCAGCTATGTTATGAATTTGCTGGATGACACTGAGTAAGTTTCTCAACTTCTCTGAGTCCTAAGTTCCTCGACAATAAAGTGCAAATGGTAATAGTATACCTTATTAGGTTGTTTGGGAGACTCAAGGAGATAAGGCATTGAAAGCACTCAAAGTGGTACGTGGTACATGAAGAGTCCCAAATAAATGCTACCTTTCATTTGTATATTGACATGTTTTATATTAATAGCTTGCTTTGTGGATTTAGCATTTATAATGAGAATCTTCCTGCTGCTGGATACCTTTTCTAAACATAATTTAGATGGTTTCTTAATGTCTTATCATAATTTACCTCACTATTCCTTTGCTTCATTTATCAATTGGGGAATAATATAGCTTGTCTTATTGATATGTATGAAATCTTTATATATCAAGGCTATTAAGTCTTTCTTTAAATTTGCTGCAAGTGTTTTTCCAGAGGTTTGTTTGCCCTTTGATTTTGTTTAAAATGATTGTTGGCTTGCTGTTGTTGGTTAATTTTTCTGTAGTCAAACCTATCTAAATTTTCCTTTGTGATTCTTTCCACTGATTTTAAGCTTTCAAAATTCTTCCTATGCAGAGGTTGAGAGATCTATTCCCCACCATCTTTTTCTAGTGTGCAGTTATATTTTTCAATGTAAAGTGATTTACAAACTAAATAGATTCTGAAATTTAATGTTGGTGGTTTCCTCTATTCATGAGCAACCTCAATATTCCATGACTTGAAGTAACGTGTAACAGGTTTAATAACGACTTTTTCTTTCATAATGCTGTTGGGGTGGGGGGAGAATTAAATAAGAATCAGATTTGAGTCACTCGTCCTGGGAGTCCTTTCATGAGTTAATCCACCATCCTCTTCTCAAGTAGAGAGATTTATAGAATTTAAGAAGTCACAGGGCAGTCGGTGACCACAGGATGGCCACGGGGTTTGAAAATTAATCTGGGGAACGTAATTTGGTGGTTACCAGAGCGTAAGGGGGTTGGGGGGTGGGGGATGAGGGTGAGGGGGATCAAATGTACGGTGATGGAAGGGGAGCTGACTCTGGGTGGTGAACACACAGTGTGATTTATGGATGATGTGATTCAGAATTGCACAACTGAAATCTATGTAATTCTACTAACAATTGTCACCCCAATAAATTAAAAAATAAAAAAAAAAAAAAAAAAAAAGAAGTCACAGAGGTCCCCTCATGACTGTCAAAAACTTACTTAGTGTTGCTCCGGCTCTCAAGGAGCTCTCTGTTTTCCCTGAAATTCCAAATGATTTGGAGAAAAGACTTCGGAGTGAGGTTTACCAAGTTCAGAGCTCAGCCCTGCTCTCAACGCTTTCATTGCCTTATTAGCATGTTCTAGGTCAGTCCTGTGAGCCTCTGTTTCCTTGTGGAGAAAATGGAGAAAATAACGGAACCGTCTTCAGAGAGCTGCTATAAAGACTGAATAGCATACTGCATGTAAATCTCTTGGCATAATAAATGACCAACAAATGTTAGCTGTTTTTCAGTTTTCTCCACCCCAAAATGACCATGGTTGTTCTCAAGGTCGGGATGCCCGGCGTATTCTATGGTGTAAGATCCCTCAGAACACTTTAGCAAGAGGCCTCAAACTCAGGTTAAGTCTAGCCTAATAGCAGACTGGGGAGCAGTAGCTGAAGATATAGGGTCCAAAATATAGTGTATTAGTTGCCTAGATTCTATTTGGAGGCTCTGTGGGAGAAACAGTGCCATGCTTCTCTCCTAGTTTCTGGTAGCTGCTGGCAATCCTTGGTGTTCCTTGGGTAGCAGACGCATCACTCCAATCTCTGCTTCCATCTTCACATCTCCTGCTCCTCTTGGTCTGTCTTCTCCTCTTCTCAGGACGCTTGTCACTGGATTTAGGGCCCTACCCAAATAATCTAGGATTATCTCACCTTGAGATCCTTAACTTACAACTGCTAAGACCCTTTTTCCAAATAAAATCATATATACAGACTCTGAGTAGATGTGTATTTTGGGAGGGAGACCACCATTCAACCCACTATACGTAGTGTCCCCTCATTAAGAGAAAGAGAAGAGGTTTAGAGATGTAATATTCAACAAATCCTCAGGCTGTATCCTTGAAGATCAAAGGATCATTAGCTGGGTGACAACATTTTAATCATCTTTAAACATCCAAATCAATAGAAAATACAAATATTGAAACGGCATTAAAACCAGAAAGGTTAAAATAATTACCTGCTCACTAGATCAAAAAGTACATCCTTGAAGGAATCCATGCTCACCTGCTAAAAAGTCAAAAAATAAGAATCAGGAAGTCCTCTGGGTTATTTTGAAAATGCATTCCTAGCCTGACAGGATTTCTTAATTTTTTTCCTGCTGCTGGTATTTCTATTGATTGGAAAGGAAGATCTCAGGCAGGAAAGTGTCAAGGTGATCATAATAGTATCCTCGAAAATGCCAAATGCTACACATAAAATTTGCCAAACAGAGAGAGGAATAAGCCCCTCCATGAGCCTCCCTAAAGATATCCTCTGCCAAATGAAATAAATTGTTTATGTTGTAGTGCCCGGTTTATGTATCTGTACATCCTGCTTCCTGGTGCGTGTTTTGTAAATTGATTAAGGTCATTATGACTGTGGTTCCTCAATTTCAAGCCCCATTTTCCCTTTTCCAGGTCAACTTCAAGTGAACTTCAATGGATTCCTCTTTATTGGTATTTTGTAATACTCAAAAAATGTAGCTTTTATAAAAATCTTAGAGGAGAAATTTAATGACTTCAGATCTGTGGTGGTATTTACAAATATAAAGGGAATTTCAAGTCAAAAAAAAACAAAAAAAAACCCAGATCTGACTGTTGTTTCGTATAAATCATTCACTCTGTCCCAAGTATATAGCTAAAGAAAAAACACTTAACAGCACTTACAGGTGTTTATCTAATTTTGTATGAACAAGTTTTTGACCTCATTATTCTTTTCAGTAAATTTTACTGAGTGCCTACACTGTGTTGTTCATGTATTGTTTCAGGGGTGCCGTGGGAGAGTCAGACACTCGCCTAGTGTTACCCAGCCTAGGTTGGCCAATCCCTTCTAGAGCTCCCATAGTGATGGAGTATTTGCTGCCCTTCTAGAGTAGAGCATGCCCTTGCTAAATCCCCTAGTGTCCACAGGCAACAAGTAGAAAGCTGGTGAAAATGCAGATTCCGGAAGCCACCCCAGGAATACTGATTAGCCAGTCTACTGAGGGATCCAGGGACACGCAATATTAACATGTACGCTGTGTGACTCTGGTGCAGGTGCTTCCCAGGTGGTCCACACTGTATTTTGAAAACTACTTATCCCCCAGGAAGGGAAAGTCAATCATGCTGCCAGTCCTGACTTCTCTTGGCTTAAAGCATGTGCAGGACTGAGGCTCCTAGTGGTAAGTCACAGGGCCAGAACGCTTTTCTCAGTCTGCCTGGAATTGCCACCCACCATCACAGTTCTACCCTTTGGAGCCACAGAGAAGAAGTCAGTTTATTCACTTGTCAACTGTTTATTGAGTGCCAGTTATGTACTACACATGATTCTTGGTTCACAAGTTACAGCAAAGAATGAAACAGTCAAAAGCCCAGGCTTCTTAGAGCTTACATTCAAGTGGGGGAATGATCCTCAGTTATTCTCCAGTTTCATTCACTCATGCATGCCTTCACTCATTTCACAAACACGGATTGGACCAGACATGGTGGGAGAGGGGTGGTTGCTATGGTTCATAAAATAAGAACAGTCCTACCTTCTAAGAAGCCTGCAGTCCAGAGAGTGAGACAGACAGGCAAAACCCTATAAGGCAGTTTATTGAGTGCAAAGGTGGAAGAGTCTGCAAATGTTATGAGAGCTCAGAAAGAGGCAATCAAGGAAAGGTTCCCAGAAGAAGTGGTGCTAGACCTAAACCTTGAAGGGCAAGTAGGAGTTCACAACGGGCACAGGCACAGCACATGAGAGGAGAAAACAAAAACGAACACAACACAACTGAAGCAACAACGGGAGGTAGAAAAGACGGAGGGACGAAGCACAGAGGGAGGCAGAGACCCTGACTCTGAAGATTGAATTTTATCCTGAGGGCCATGGGAAGCCATTGAAAGGTGTTAAGAAAAATGGGGTAACCTATTCTGATTTGTGTTTTAGAAAAGATTTCTCTGGGTTCAGTAAAAGGAATGGAGAGAGTAGAATCATGAAATAAGTTAAGAACTTACGACAATAGAACAGTCCTGAGTGTACCAAGGCACTGTGTATTTGATGAAGAGGGAGGGACAGAGTTGAGAGATATTTAAGAAGTGAAATTGAGAATACTTGGTGACCCATGAGGTGTCAGGAGTATGAAGGACAATAAGAGCCCCTAAAATAGTTGGATGGATATTACGTTCCCAAAATTTCTTTTCATTAGCCTTCCCCCAGGATTAATAACACCGTTTGCAATTTTCACATCATTCCGGTTCCTCCCAATCTTATTGCTGCTATTCACCATAAGTGAGCTGAATTAATGGGGAGCTTGACCACAGTCTCTGTGGAACAACATACTCAAGTTGAAGCCACCTACTTAAATACCCTAGTCAAGTTCAAATTATCTTCAGAGGGTCAGATAACTAATAAAAAAAGGAACTTGGTGATAATCCAAGGCAGAAAATCTAGAAGAATTGGAAATTCTCCTTGCTGATTAATGAATCTAAAATTCATATAAACCAAATTACACCCTGTGGCCTTTAGAAATGATAAGAGGCTGAAGGTAATCACCACAAATCCAGAAGAGTGATTACCTGAAGGGGGAGGGTAGAGAGGGCGTGTGGTGTGGGAAGGAGGAATAAATTATAGAGAAAGGGGTAAACAGAAGCCTCCCATTATAGTTATAGCATTCTATTCTTATGCTGATGGCAGGCACACACATGGGTGCTCAATTCACCATTTTATACACTATTTGATGGGACTGAAATATTTCAGACATATCTGGGAGCATATTAGGAATCTCTTCCTACGTTGGTGACCTGGGCCAAAGGTCCCAGGAGCCCCTTTGAGTGACCCTGCTTGCAAGTTTAGAGACTTTAACAGGTGCCAACTCTCTCTTCAGCTGGGTAGTAGTAGATTCTTCTGTATCTGAGGGAATCTTATACATAGAGAGTAGTGTGGACAGCTAGTATCTAGTAAATAAAACTTTGAAAATTGAAGGGAAGATGAAAGAGAAACAACAGAGATTAATGACTTAAGCCTATGGGTTTTATGTTAATGTAACTCAAAGCCCTAGGAAACTCTTTGGAAGGAGAAGGTTGAGCAACCCATGTCGGGCCTCGCACCCCAAATACCCGTAAGTGTTTTCACCTGACTACATCCTGGCTTTCCACCCAGTAGATGATTTGAATGATGAGTTCTACAGTTTTTAAAAATTATTTAGTAAAGAATGGATTTTGAAAACTAGAAACTTTAATTTCCTCCGTTTCTCTTTCACAACCAAAATTTAGCCATGGCTAGTTCATTGTATACATGCACACACATACACAAGCATACCTACTTACATACACAGCTTACACACATACACACACACAGGCTCACAGTGGGTCATGACCAAATGGACCCACCAACAAGAGCAATATAAAATACTGAACAAAGATCCCATTTTCCCTTTATTTATCAAAAGGAAGCATTAGGGGATTTTTTCATATTGAGTTCTCCGTGAAGCCTTTTGTGGTCATTGTAGGCACACTAAGCTCTCACCAAGGGCTGTTACTGGTACATGTTGTGTTTTTGTTTACAGTCATCATTCTACTTAGTCCATAATCACCACTCTGGTACTTGTCAAGTCAGAAAACGAGTGAATGAAAAATGAAAGAACAAAATAAACAAATAGATGAATGGTTGATCAATTAATTTACAAATAAATTGTGTTCTGCCACATTAAAGTCATGGGTCATCCACAAAATGAACACACACACAAATTTCTGCACATGTTAATTTCACAGCTACAATCCATGTCTGAAAACATTTTCGTGTGTGAACACTTAGAATCAAGGCAAAAGGTCTTTATTAAACAAACATGATTACTCTTGACAGTAGCAGTATAAACAGACTCATGTCAGAAATTTGTTAATTATCTTTCTGCTGCTAACATCCACTTTGTTGATCTGCTTTATCCTGAAAAGTCTTTTTCTTGAAAACATGTCGGGGGACTCCCATGTGGACATCTGCTAGAATGCAAGCAAAGACTATCTAATTGCATACTTTTCCATCATTTTTTTTTTCATGGAAAAGTCCAAAGGCCAAAAAGTTAGCCACAATAGTTTCCTCACTCAGTAGAGAGAAATGATGACCTAAAATTAAAATTCAATTCAGTTATCGTTGGTTGTGCATCTGCTAGCAGGACTGTGATAGATAGAATGGTGAAATGCAAAGAGAGCCTCAAGAAGTTGACAGTCTAAGTAGGGTTGCAGACATTTCATTCACTGTTTATTTACTTAACTATTATTTATTTAACATATACTATGAGCCAGTCTCTTTTGATAAGCCCTGATGAACCAACTGGCATGGTCCATGCTCAAAGGGAGCTTGCAGTATAGTAGATAAGGCAAATATTAAGCAATAAGCATACATACAAATACAAAACGTTTTTAAGTGTTTTGTAGGAAAAGAATAAGATTCTAAGAAAGAGAATAATAGGAGATAATACACTTGAAAGGGAGAGTGCAGAGGTGACCTGTCTGAGTAAGTGTCATTTGTGCTGCCCCCTACCGGTGACACTTATATTGCATGGTTCGGTGTACGTAATAAGGGCTAACACAAAATGCAGCAAGTTCTGTGAGCATATATGTATAAAAGACATTTACCCGCAACTAAGGGATTCCTCATGGAAGAGACATCAGTTTTGGACCTCTTGGGAGGATGGGCAAAGATTTGATATGTGGAGAAAATTGCATGACCAAAGGAAGTGGGGAAGGAAAGCAAAGTATATCTAAGAAACAGCAAGTACCGGTAGTTGGGTGGAACTAAGGAACAAGGTACAGGGCTTGCTCAAAAAAAGACCCGATTGTAGAAGACACAGAATGCCAGGCCAAGGAATTTAAACCTTAGTCTATAGGCAGTAGGGTATCATGGAATGCTTATGAGCAGGGCAGGGGGCTATTCGAACCTGTGCCTTCTGAAAATCAGCATGGCTGATGAGTGGAGAGTGGATCGTGTAGAAGGACACACTAAAGGCAGGCGGAACAACTAGATCCAGACTAGCTTATGCAAAGACAAGCAAAATTGCCATGATCCACATGAAAATAATGAGGGCCTGAAATGAGACAGGAAGTGCAGTAACAGGAAAGGCGTGACAAATGGCAAACGTCGGCAAGGTGATTTCCCAGGCTGACCATGGTCCAGTCCTGATTGGCCTTGGGACGTGAGAGGGTGGTATTATAATGCTAAAATCTTGGGGCTCCGGGACTAGGAAGATGGTGACATCCCTAACCAAACGGAATCAACGAGGTCTACGGAAGAGATGCTTTGTTTGGTTGAACACGTTGAGTTAAGGGACTTGCAGGGCCCTATGTCCAGCAGGCCATGTAAGTTCAGGGTGTAGTGCCCAAGGTAGGATGACCAAGCCTGGGGCTCGTGGACTAACTCAGTGAGGTAACCCCAATCAGGGCTCAGAGCCCAGGCTCTCTGCATCTGTTCTGTTTAGCCGATGAGATATCATGAAGTATTTACTGTACTCAAGCCTGGGCCTCCCTGAGAACAGGGATCACTGCACCTTACCTAATATTCACTGGGATTATTACTACTAATAACTCTTTATTGGGGAAATCAAATAGCTGTAACTTTTCACTGTTGTTGGAAAAGCTTGAGGGGTGAGTCATGTATTACCCACAGAAGAACTCTGTCCACACTAGCCACATAGTAAAATTAAGTTCAAATAAAACGTTTTGGAAGAGTGTTTCATTTCAGAAAGGCTTACATTCTTCCTCTTACTGGAAATGAGTCTTATAGGGCATTAAAAAGCTCTGTGTCCTATATGGTGTTTAATATAAAGGCTCCATTTTTTTTCTTTAATCTACATGAGATCAATACTAAAATTCATAAGTAGTAAAAGCAGTTGCAGTAAACCTTTACATTTATAGCACTGTATAGTTTATGAAACACTTTTGCTAATGTTACTCTTCAGATCCCCAAAACACCCTAGCAGAGTCAATATTGCTGCCCCTCCTTTCCTTTAGAGAAACTGAGGCTCAGAGAGATCACAGGAGATGCCCAAGGTCACCTAAGTAAAAAGTGTCAGAGCCAAGGTTGAGTGTGAACTTTATCGTATTTGTATCATATTATATACTTGCGTACATTTTATAGTTTACAAAACACTTTCATAATAACCTATTAGATTTTCCATGAGTCCTGTTGTTGGCCATCGTTGACTTTCCTCTAAGTCAGAGGGACCTAAAAGATTGGACGACTTGGTGATGGTCACAAGGAGAGTGGCAGAGCCAAGACTCTAGTCCCGGCTCCTCGGATCCACTCCCCACACTGTTCAGATCTCCTTCTAAGACACCCAGAGAGCAGGGTCCATTGATTAGCATTCATGTCAGGCAATTAAGACTTTCATCCATTGGCTACTACAGGACTAAAATAGCCCCCAGGAGTCCTTCCTCAGTTACACACCTTAACCCTGCATATACCACCGAGGAAGACACCTAACAAATGCTGCCTCTTCCTTGAAATGTTTCAAAGGTTCTAGATTTGAGAGCCCCAGATTGAATTTCATCGCCTTTTCTCCCCTGCATACCACCATGAATTTCATCCCATTCACGGAGGTTACTGAGAGACAAAGCTCTTTGAACGCCAAGGCAAGTCAATCCTGCCTGCCAGGGGATGACTGCTCAGTCCATCACACTGAGCAATTCCCAGAGAATACAGACTAAGCCTGCCCAACCCAGAGTCCTGGAAGGTAACTTGAATATAACTGAGCCACTTTGAGTCTGTTAGCAATGTATATAACAAACCATACTCCAAAAGCATTTAAGTGTAATATACTCATAGGTGTTTTTTTTTAAGTAATTGCAGTCTTTGCAATTGTTTTTAACCTTTTTTTTTTTTTTTTTTAAGTTTTCATTGGGGAAGGGGAACAGGACTTTATTGGGGAACAGTGTGTACTTCCAGGACTTTTTTCCAAGTCAAGTTGTCGTCCTTTTAGTCTTAGTTGTGGAGGGCGCAGCTCAGCTCCAGGTCCAGTTGCCGTTGCTAGTTGCAGGGAGCTGCTGAGCTCCCAGATGACTCGTAGGTTTTTACCAAAGCCTTCTTCATGGAAGAGAAGCAGGAGGTTTACATTTCACATCACAAGGCAAAATGTCCTCTAATGCATCCTTGGAAATCTCTGGTTCTTCCAAAGTTCCTTTCCCTATAGTTGTTTCTACCTCTCTCCTACTCTCTGCACCTTCTCTTGACTTGTCCTGTAGCCACTGCTACCATGTCCTGTATCTCTTCTATTTATAGAGCAATTGGCATTCCCATCCCCTAACCCCACTCAGGAAACCTAAAAATATTCCTTGGGATCCACTCTCTTTAAAAATTCAGAGACTTGTAAGCAAGAAGAGGGAGAAATGGAGAAAAATTCTAAAGACTATTAATTTAATCATTGTTCCTAACCCAAAAGAAAAGCATAATAGCCAACATTTTCTGTCTCAGCTTCTTTGCATACTTTTCCCCTAATTCTCAAAATAGCCCTGTAAGGCAAAGATGGATCCCCATTTTACAGATGAGTATACTGAGGTTTAGAGGAATTAAACTACTTAACAGCTACAGTTGGTACAGTGCAGACCCAAGTCTATCTGACTCCAAAATTCACGCATCCCCTGCCACTCTGCACAGAAATAGAAATAGGGGGTCCTTTTCCCTCTGAGAGCGGCCCTCACCACCCCAGCTACCCGCTGCAGCCCTCCCTCTCCTAGTCCCTATTTCCTCTGGCCAGAGGCGAAAGGAAGCTTGTTACGTTTTCAGCTGATAGAACCACATCCTGCGCCAGCCCTAGGTGCTAGTGCACACATGGCCCAGCTCCCTCATGCCCAGAGACCTGCTCACCAGCCTTTAGTCACATCTGGAACATATTTTAAGTTACCGCTAACCACAACTGCAAACTAAGTTTTTTAGAGTTCAAGATTGCAAGAGATTAAGCTACGGCTTAGGCTCACTGGCTAAAGTTCAGCACAGGAGATCTGTATCCCCACTTCCTCTGCCCTCACTGGCTCTGCTTGGGAGACTTAACAATGGAAATTTGATCCAATTGTTGCTGCTTGAGAGCACAGAACCCTCAGTTCTCTCTGGACTCAAGGTCTCTACTTGCAGGTGGGGAGCAGTGGGAAGCAGTCTAGGATGAGTAGTGTTGATGCATTCAGCTTTGGAACCAAAGCGACCCAAGTGTGGGTGGGTCCTCTGTCTGTGTGACCTTGGGTCAGTCACCCAACTGATCCAACCCTTGGTTTCCTCACCTGAATAAGAGAGGGCTATTAGGAGTACTTAGAAAATGCATGCACCTGAAACAAAGTCCTCAGCAAATGTAATTCATCCTTATTATTATTTCCAGCCTCAGCTCTCTCTCGATCTCCCTAGCATTGGGGCAATCATTTTACCTCTGGGCTCTGAGTTTCTTCACCCTCATTGGCAGGTTGGGCTTAATTATCTCTCAGGTCCCTTTCTGCATTGATTTTCTATAAAGCCACCTCCATTTTGCATTTTTTTTCCCTGCTCATTAGATGAAAATAAAATTACTCATTCCCAAAACGTCTTGGAAAAAGAGGGACTCCACTTGGCATGAGCTTTCATGGGAAACAGCTCTTCTAGAATTGGAATAAAAGGCGTATGTTGTTTATTGTTTGCTCAGGTTCAGAGGGGCTAAGAAATGGTAGAGTAGCTTCATGTGACAAAGAGATCCGGGGTGGGAGGAAAGGTATAGAGGTATACTGTGTTTCCCTGAAAATAAGACCTAGCCAGACAATCAGCTCTAATGCATCTTTTGGAGCAAACATTAATATAAGACCCGGTCTTATATTATATACAGTGGTACCTCGGTTTTCTAACATAATCCACAAGTTCTGAAACGTTCAAAAACAGCCGACAGCTAGGCCTCAGGATCTTGCTCTCAGTGGAAGCCGTGTGACATGTTCGACTTCTGAGTTGTGTTCAAACACCGAAGCATTTACTTCCGGGTTTACAGCATTCATAAACCAAAATGTTTGTCAATGGAGACATTCGAAAACCGAGGTACCACTGTATTATATTATATTATATTACATTACATTACATTACATTATATTATAGACCCAGCCTTATAGTAAAATAAGACCGGGTCTTATATTAATTTTTGCTCCAAAAGACGCATTAGAGCTGACTGTCCGGCTAAGTCTTATTTTCGGGGAAACACGGTAGTTAATATGTCAAATCCACAGTCTGGGCCTCTGGGGGTTTTTCCTGTGGGTTTGCCCAGAGGGCACACCTGTTGTGTGATAAAAATAACAAAACGGTATTCTCAGAGATCTCCATCATGAAGTGGAACTCTTCAAATCAGAATGTGGGGAGTAATGGTCAATATTTAGGGGAACCAAGTAAGGGAAGTAGGGGGGTGATAAAACGACTGCTAGCCTGTCATGGGGAGGGAAAAAGCGAGAAAGAGAAAGATGACAATCTGGTCTCAAATCAGCCAGGCCCCTGCTGTTGGCCAAGGGAGTTGGCTTGGCCAACAGCTTTTCTACAGGCATCAACCAACCCAATCCCAACTCCTCCCAGGAGGCATCATTATAGACAAACGTCAGCCTCCACTCTATGGAGAACACATGAAGGGGAAGGCTGCCTACCCCCTTTGCTGAAAGAGTTTTGCCATTCGGACAGATTTTTCAGGGTCACTTTCCAACCTATCTCTAGAAGAATGACAACTCTCAGACCCCTGCGGACTCGTTTGTTCATGGGAACAAAACCATACTTCTTTATTCAAAATACAGATCGATGCCCAGTCCTAGCCCTCAGGCTTTCTGAGGCCCTTCTGCCACCTTCTCCCTTGCATGTTCCCCCTACCCTGTGGCCACTCTTGGAAAGAAATATCTGTCCAGTTAAGCATGCCTTGACTGATTAATTCATTCCACCTGTTCTTCCACCAGAACTTTGAGCGTGACACAAAAGGTTCCAAAACAGATTTGGTTCTTCTATCGATAACCAGAACACTGTAATCGATGGAGAGTAGAGTCTGGAGAGCTGAAGGAAAGAAGCACATAAGATTTCTCCCCCTTCCATTTGCCTGGCCTTTGTGTTGATTTATCCAGTACGTTAAAGCATGCAGACATGTGAAACTGCCTAAGAAAGAAGCTCATCTCTACTTTGCAAGGGAATTTTTAAACCTGACCCTGTTCAAGTCATGGGTAGTAGGAATGGGGAGAAAGAGAAGCAAACAAACTCATTGATCATTGTTGAATGAATGAATAAACAACACTAAGTGAGCAACTGCTATGAGCCAGTTCCTTTACCAAGTGGATTACCTGTTTTCAATCCTACGCATAAGCCTGTGAAAGGTAGACTAATGCCTGTGTCCCAGGTAAGGCAACGTCACTTCAGAGAAGGAATAACTTGCCTGGGTTACTTGGGCCTTGATTCCACCTCAGATGCTCATCCCTCTAAAGTCTATAACTCCTACCAAGCCGCGCTAGAAAATATGCATTTCTTTGTTGTGTATTTTCCAAAATTCTGATGACTCAAGAGTCTTTAGCAGGACCCCATCGTGTCTTCAGAAGCGGGGAAAATAAGTGAACATGACTATTTTGAGTGACCTCGCCGACAGCTTTGGAGAAGCAAATGCAGCCTTACAGGTACACGCTTCCTTCATTAAGTTAGTCGCCTTTATTCGAAGTCAAGTGCCCTTTATCAGAATTGACAGCAGGTTTCTGATCAAATATTACTGAGTCTGCCTCTAGGTACGAACCTGAGTGAGTTCCTCTGTGTCCCCTTGGTTAATGCCTTGTGACTCGGGGTGCCAGAACTAGCAGTTTGACTCCGTATAACGCAATGTGACAGCTAACACCCAAAGGAGAAAACAGCTCCTCTCCGCTATCTCCTACTTTCTCCCTATTTACAACCCACATTTCCAAGCCAGTCTGCAAGGGGCTTTTTCACACACCAGGTGTGTGTCGCTCCTTGGAAAGGTCACGTTTTCATTTGCAATCTTTGCATCGTGTTTCTGCTATGGATGTATGGAGCAGAGGGAGAAAGAGCCTAATGTTAGTGTCTCTTTGGTTCCTCCAATACCACGTGGCAAAGGGCTGACAGAAAGAGAGACCCCAGGTCTTGGGCGGGGTGAGGGTGCTGATGTCCAGGCTCCGTGCCGCATGCTGGCTTCCAGCCGATGTCCTGTCCAGGCCGTCTGATGGAGTCAGGACAGATTTTCTCCAGGGCCAGAGCAATGCCATTCCAGCCTGTAGTCGATGGAGATCACCTTGACAACAGGAACAATGACCAGCACCTCATTTTCGGAGGATGTACCCGTACACGGCAAGATCTCTGCCAAATCTCATCCCCTTGCCAAGGCGTCCAGGTGTTTCTTTGTGTTCGCGCAGAGAACTAACATCATTTTTTCCTTCAGTTCGGAAGAGGTGGTCCAAAGTGTTTAAGAGACAGTAGTTGCAACATGTTGGAGCGAGAATTTATTATCTCAGCCCCAATAGGTCTTAATAAGCCTTACACAACTGTTTAGGCATTTATTCTATTAACGGCTGTTCATTCTGGTGGCTTCACCTGAATATTCATGATCTTCCTATCCCCAGAGCTTCAGCATAGCAGCTGTTTGAAACCCACAGCAAATGTTCAAGAGAGTTCCACAAATATAAACACCCTCACAGCTGAATGTTCCAGCGCTGGCCTCACAGAGGCTAGCCATGAAACATTTATATGGAGTGGTTTTTGTTGTTGTTGTTGTTTTTGAGGGCAGCATTTACAAAACTTAAATAATCCACCCCCTTTGGGGAACTCTTCACTCTAATTGGGACATGACCATGCGGACAAAGGGTCCAGGAGAACCCATATCCACAAAGGTAACTGCCTCCCTTCTTGCTCCCTCCTGTGATGGAGGTTCTGAATGAATTCCGGGTGAAAGAGAAGCTAGCGCAACCCAGGGAGCGGGGGTGGTGGCCTGCAGGTGGGACGTGCAGTGTACACTTCAGGGGACATTGCTGAGGTGGTTGTTTGTAAAAGAGTGAGGGGATTCATACAGGGAATATTTTTAGCATAAAAATATCCACGGAGAAAGGATCAGGGAAGCTTTTCCAAAGGGATATAACTACAAATGACAGGCTTAAACTATCAAGAGGGCGATCTGACGTGGAATTTAGTGAGCTCTCCCCCTTGAGCATATGTTTTCTGCCTTTCAAGTCAGACATGCAAAGTAGAGAAACTTCAGGCCCATCTTTATGACGGAACAAATCTCCCTCTTGGGTGAGTCACTTAACCACTTTGTGCCTCAACTTCTTGTTTATGAATTGGGGATGGTCGAGGGGGAGTGTTGTGTCAAAGAAGACGGTTCTGTGACAGCACTTTATAAACCAAGAAGATACTAATGTGTTATAAATGCATTCCTATTGTCCTCAGTTGACCCAAAGCATAAAGCTAAAGATGAGTAAATATACTTTTCTAGCCTTTTTGTGGGAAACCCAGGTCACGTCGACCCGTGGGCAGTGTACGGAGAGGAGGATGTGTACTCGTTCACGTGCTGTGTAACACAGTGTGCCGCAGTAAACAGAACATGCGTCGTGCAATCAGATGGATGTTGGTTTGAATCCCAGCACTACCAGTGCAATTGGAGCAAATCACTTAGCTTTCTGAGCCTCAGTTCACCAGGTGTGGGCCTTCTCCACCTTTTCCGCAAGAGTACAGCTTGCTGGAACCCCCCAGCAGGTCCACCCCGTGGCCCCTCCACCCTCAGCTGTGGGGATTTTAGAACCTGTGGCTGGCTGGATGGATGGAATAGCCCCTCCACCGGCCAGTGACTCCTCTAGCCAGGATACCACCTCTCCAAGCCAAGAACCTGAAACTAAGAGCAGAGCAGGAGAGAAGACTCTATTCCCTCCTTGTTTTTACACTGTCCTGGCAGACTCATTCATTCTTTGGGAATTCTATGAAGTTGAAAGGGAAGGAGAGAGGTGAAGGCTTAACTGCACATTTATTTCAGGAGGAGAAAATCAACTGAAACTTACCGCGTGTATTGTCATCCTTGATTTTCTTTTTTTTAAAATCCATTTCCCTCAGTAGACAAATGCTTTTCAACTTTTTGTAAAGGCTGTCTTTGGATTCACATGAAAATTTCAAGTCCTCCTTTAATGGCATCTGGAATTCAAAATATAAGAAATATCATGGTTCAAATCCAATCAGAACAATTAGAATGTCAACATGGTGTTTCAAGTTGCGCAAACTTCCTCCCCCAAATACAATTCCCTATCCCATGCTTGAAAAAGGTCGTAATACAATAAAGAACCAAACATGGAAAAAAACGAATTAACATAATGTATGTGACTGTTAAACAAGAGGAACAGAGCAAGTCCTTGAGAGCACAGAGGAGAAGGGACTCTGTGACAGAACCAGGGAAAGCTGCAAAGACAAGCATCACAATCTGAGTAGACATTTTCGGGATGGAACAGATGAAACAGGCATTACAAGCAAAAGCAACTGTATGGGCAAAGGTCTAAAGCAAGGAAATCGATGCTGTGGCAAGGAAATGGCCAAAAGTTCTTTATGGCAGAAGTGAGCTTGGGGAGCAGGGGTGAAGTGGGTTAGGTCTCCTTTTGCCGTGCTGAGGAGCTGGATGAAATCCTATCGGCAAGCGTGGAATAGTATCATAAGGATTTTATTTTAGAAGAAAAATGCATGCACGTTTGTGATAAAAAGAAGTGAGATGGGGACACCAGAGATAGGAAGAGCCTATGTTACTTATTTCACCCTCCCAATAACCCCATGGAGTAGCTATTATTTGTCTATAACAAGAAGGAGCTAACAGTTTGCTCTTTGGCTGACAAATGACAAAGCTGGGACTCAAAACCAGACCTCATAATGTCAAGTCTAGGGCTCTTTTTCACTTTTCACCATAACTCATTAGCTGCTACAAACAGGAAATACAGACACCAAGTTGTTGCCATGGGTTCTTAAGCTTCTTTGTGCTGTAGACCCATTTAATAGTCTGGTAAAGCCTATGAAGCTCATGTCAGAATAATTTTTTTAATGCATTCAATAAAATGCATTGAGCTACCAAAGACACCAATAATATTGAAATATAGTTATTAAAATATGTAAATCACTGTGCTATGGTAATATAAGTGCTTCTTTAGTAATATATCAAAAAAGCAAGCTCTACTGGAGGGACTAATATCTACCAGAATCTCAAAACAGTGGTAAATATAAATCATTTTTTAAAATATCTCCAACAACTGCAATGCAATATAAAAATATCTGTGATTCCTATGGTGACACAGTCATGGGTTTTGCTAATGTGACTGACTGTGCTTGCCTCTAATCATAATTAATAATGACAAATTCCAGATTAGTGAGCGTAAAGGTATCATTTTTTTCTCACCCAAGTTCATAGATCCCTGAATAATATCCACTGACCCTGGTTAAGAACCTCAAGAAAAACCACAATGAGATATCACCTCACCCCAGTCAGAATGGCTATCATCAACAAGACAAATAGTAACAAGTGTTGGAGAGGCTGTGGAGAGAAAGGAACCCTCATACACTGTTGGCGGGAATGCAGACTGGTGCAGCCGCTATGGAAGGCAGTGTGGAGGTTCCTCAAAAAATTACAAATAGAATTACCATATGACCCAGCAATCCCTCTCCTGGGTATCTACCCAAAAAATCTGAAAACATTTATCCATAAAGACACGTGTGCTCCAATGTTCATTGCAGCTTTATTTACGGTGGCCAAGACATGGAAATAACCAAAATGTCCTTCAATAGATGAATGGATAAAGAAGTTGTGGTATACATACACAATGGAATACTATTCGGCGGTAAGAAAAGATGAAATAGGACCATTTGTGACAACACGGATGGATCTTGAGATTATAATGCTAAGCGAAATAAGTCAGACAGAAAAAACAGAGAACCATATAATTTCACTGATATGTGGTATACAAACCCAAAACAACAGAAGATGAAGGCAAACAAATGAGAAACAAAAACTCATAGACACAGACAATAGTTTAGTGGTTACCAGAGGGTAAGGGGAGCGGGGGCTGATAGATGAGGGTAAAGGGGATCAAATATACGGTGATGGAAGGAGAACTGACTCTGGGTGGTGAACACACAATGGGATTTATAGATGATGTAATAGAGAATTGTATACCCGAAATCTATGTAAGTTTATTAACAATTGTTACCCCAATAAACTTTAATTAAAAAAATAAAAACCTCAAGAAATGTTTCAAATTTGAGATAATCTATGAAAGTGATTTTCAAAATATTTAGGAATGGGATCTTTTTTTTCAAGTGAAGCAGAATTTCAGTGATGAAACAATTCAAAGCAGAACGACTCCGATGTAAGCAGCATGTGAAGGACTTGGAGAACCATCCCCTGGGTCTCCTCTTCATGTCTCTTAGGCCCAGGCACCCTTGATGGAGCAGGCGCATGAGGTATCTCCTCAGAGTCCCAGGGGTCCCCAAAAATACTTTGCCGTGGGTTCTCAACACGTGTCTACAGGGCTTAGATTTCTCAAGACAGAGGTCTGGAAAGTTTTCTGGCAGTAATAGCCCCTTCCAGAAAACACACTGCCATCCCACCCTCAGGAAAGCTCGTTTGAAGGGAAAGTTTCTGAGCAACCATGAATCTTCAGCAATATCCCAGAGGTAGTAGCATTGTTCATACATAGGCTGCTCCTAGTGAACAGTAACGGTTTCAAGCTAATAAGGAAATAATCCATTTTCAGCAGATGAAAGAAGGGGGATCAGAAAGGTAATTTGAGCTGAGGGTAATAACAGTGCCAAAAACTTATAATGGAAACTACCTAAAGAATCCAAGACCCTTTGTTAGATATGAATGATTTCTTTTTTCTGGTGAAAAGTGTGTGAAGAACTTGAGAAGAAGGGCCTGAGTGGATTTTATGAAACAACCTCTGTCTGGGGAAGAAGGGCTTGGGGTAAGGTTGCAGCTCCACTGTATCCTTAGGTTACGTAACAGGGAGGGAGTTGAAAGATGTTCAAACCACCACAATATGATGTGCTGTGTCTTTGAACTCTTTCCTCCGGGTTTTAACTGTAAGTTCATACATGTTTCTTTGCAATACCTCTCTCACTGGCTGTGAATATAGAGCAGAAACAAAAACAAACTTAATTAAGAAAGAATTCTATAAGGAATGCCATACACAGCTGATGTTCCCCACTCTGCGCGCCAAAATCTTGACTGTAATTCAGGAAGAATCCACCTATTGAAGATGCCTATGCAACAGTGCTTTCAAGTTTTTAAAGGCAAAAATGTTTAATGACGTTCACTGGACTTTATTGAAAATGTCTAACCCCATTCTGAAATAAGAACTAGAATCTGTTGGCTCTATTACCAAAAAGCAAAGAACTGAAAAAGATAGATAGTGGGCTATGGTATCAGTTTATAATGCCTTTCATTCATTCATTCATTCATTCATTCATTCATTCAAAAACTATTTGTTGAGTGGATTTTATGGTCGATGGACTGAACTAGATGCCAGAAATACATTGGGGAACAACACGTGGTCCTTTGTCCTCCTGGGACCCATATTCTAGAGGAGAGACAGACAATCCACCAAGACGTACTCGGTTCCCCTCAAAGAACTGATTCTCATTCTTCAGTATGACTAAGAATCACCCAGGAAGCTTGTTAAAAATACATATTCCTGATTCAGCAAACCTGAAATGGGGCTGAAGAATCAACGTTTTTAATGAGCCTGACAGTGAGTCTAATGCCGGTGGTTGGCAGAGGAGGCTCTAAAGAACAGGACAACTAAAGAAACTGTAAAACCGTCTGTCTTCCTGGGGCTCCCACTGCGCTCATCCCACACTCTTCGCACAGGAATGCCCCTTTCTCACTTCAGACCCTTTACTAAGCCTTAGTCTTTGCCTGCACACGTTATTAGACCTCTGCCTTTAATTCCTATGTCCTAAGTATTAAATCATTTATTTCTAGGGAAAACTGATTCCTTTCAACACACTCTGAAAAGGCCTTCAGTATTTTGCTGCAGCTCCCTGTCTCTCTAACCTGAACCATCTGCCCCTCCGTTTTTTAGGCAGCTGCATTATTTCAACATTCGGTGAGCGTCAGCAGCAGGAGGAGGGCTCCACACCCCTTTGGGCACTAAGAGTGGCATTCCGCTTGCAAGGTGCTTGAGTCCTTCCAACACTGTAAAATAGCCCACCCCACCCAGTATTATCAAGGAGCATGACTGTTTGACTTCATATCACACGCGTGTGTGCGCATGCGCACACACACACACACACACACACACATATCCATGTGAATATACATAGGTTTGTATATAAAATCTACCCAAATAAAACCTGCCATTTCCTTAACTCATCAAAAAATATTAATTTTCAAACTCTCAGCTATAAAACATCTACAGCTAGTAATCCAAACAAGAATTTGGCTCCTATCAATTCTATTTTCATAACGGCACCACAAAGTGAAGAACTCCAGTCTCCAAATGCAATGGCCCTTTCTCTTCCCATAAATGACAGTGTTAGGACCATCCTTGGCACGACACCATAACTGGACCTCACTGTGACTCAGCCTCTAGCTCCAACAAACTAAAGCAAGACCAGCTTTTATCTTCCTCCAAAGTACAAATTGTTGCTGCATAATAATCTCTGGACCCGTTAACTATATCCCAGTGGATTCTACGCATAATACTTTTTAAAGTGAGTCCTTATATCTTTTTTGTTTCTTCTTAACAGGGTAATACCTTACAAATAAAAAGTGAATTGCTTAGGGCTGAGCTGAATTAGTGAAAAGTGTGAATGACAACTTATGTCTTTTCAGAGCAGTTTTGTTACTATAAAACACAACAGGATTAAATAAGTGTTGCCAAGTAGAAGGCATGCTGCCTTGCCCTGCCCTGCTTTAATGAGTAGATAAGAATAATGTGTCATTAGCATACGAAGGCTGCTAAATTGCTTTTTTAAATGTTCTTAGCGGAAGCACATGCCTCCACAGCACACACCACTAAGAGAGTTATCCAGAGCTGGTTCTATGAATACTCAGTGAGGGGGTTAGAGCAGATTTAAGCCCTGGATAATTTTTTAAAGTCCATGTCAGCTCCAACGTCCACAATTCTGTGATTAACTGAATTAGTCATTAACTGAATTTGTTTAATTGGGTAAAATTGTTTTATGAATTATCATGAATTCCCAATTAGTGAAACCCAAATTGATAGATTTTGCTGAATCCAATGACTCTACTCTCTTCCTGATTTTCATAAGAAAGTAAATGTTTGGTACTCTGTCAAGAGTGTCCTGTTCCATGATATATCACTGAAAAAAAGGAGAAAACCACTCCAGAGATGGACAGTGACACAATAATAAAATTAGCAACTGTCATTTATATCATAGGATATTGTTTACTTCCAAATGTGGTGTATCTTTTTGTATTCCGTTATTCTGTACAATAAGTAAGGATGATTACTATTAATAACACTATGTTAAAGAAAGAGATCCCAAGGGTCTGTGAGCTCTTTCAGGATTAGAATCTGGGTCTTCTGACTCCAGAGTCTACCTGGTAGGTAATGGAAGTTGAATATGTACTGGTTTAGTGGGTGAACAAATTGATCATCAATCAATAAATAATTAGGGATAATCTATCTAATTAAAAGAAAGCACTGGTAGGCAAAGCAAGACAACCATTTGAACCCTAAACATCTTTCAGATACTGAGGAACAGAGGACTCCTACCAGGATACATAAGGCAGGCTGGCTACATACTTTCAGGGAACATGCAGGGCCCCTTATTCAAAAGTCATTAAGGATTTTAAGACAGCGACAACAGATCATGAAGCCAAGCCCTGAGCCCTCTGAGAGCCAGGAGTACTGTGCAACTACACAAATCACACACTCTTGAAGCCACTTTAAAGCTTAGAGTTTGGTTCTTGGCAGGAATGGTGCCATCTTGTAGACTGCATTTTTGGATCTTGGTGGCTGGGAAGTTCTTGTTTGATACGATGAGTGGAGACCCTGCTGGCATGTAGCGGGTGTGAGCCAACCATTCTCGAGACCCTCAATGTCAGGGACAGTCCTGCACTGTAAAGAATCCTCCTGATTCCCAGAGAATTTTTGAATGTCCCACAAGACATTCACCTACGTCAGGGTTGTCCCAACTGCGGCCCACGGGCCAACTGCGGCCCACAATCCAAGTTTAATTGGCCCACAGCAAATTCCAAAATTATATTTAGTTTACTTAAATAAACCAGGTGAACCAACACGTACTTCACCTCAAGCGAGTGGCCCGGCTGTTTGTGTATTTTACTGCATATGGCCCTTGGTGAAAAACGTTGGAAAAAGTTTGGACAGCCCTGACCTAGGTGCAAAGCCTGTGTATACTCATCTGAGCTTAAAATCTGCCTTTGTTTTACACATTCCAAATTTTCTGGGATGTGCCTACTCTGACATTTCTAGAAAGACTGCATGCTACTTGTTTAGAACTTTATCATCAAAAACAGTTACAGTAAGGACAGCAGCACGTCATTCAAAGTGATTCTCGTAGAAGTACAAGCACCTGACTCCTGTGTTATGTCTTCTCGTAGGGTCCTAGCCATGCTTTTACATAAAGGAACACGTATTATTTTATCACAAGTTGTTTTCCTCTTATATTACAGTTAGAACATTATATTTTTTTCTAATTAGTTGAAGGTGGGTTACACTGTCAGAGCATTTCATTTCGTGCTGGCAAAAGGACATTTCAAAATATTTGTTACGTAAAGTGGCTTTGGATGTGAAAGAGTTGAGAACCACAGGCTTAGGGGCATAAAATTACAAAATGTTTCAGCTGGAAGGAATTTGGGGGATTATCTACTCCACTGACAGATAAGGAAATTGAGGCTGAAATAGATTACATATCTTTCCTAAGGTCACCCAGCAATTACTGGCAATGCCAGGACTTGAACCTGTGTTAATTTCCTGGACTATATAAAGTAATTATTTTATTTTATTTTCCTTCCTCTCTTAGTTCCTCCCTTCCTTCTTTCTTACCTTCCTTCCTTTCTTCCTTCCAACAAACACAACTGAGTTCTTACTTTGTGCCAGGCATTAGGGTGGGTCGTGATGATACTGAGATGACTAAGACAGGTTTTGCCCTTAAGGAGATCACAGACTGGCCAGAACACAGGGCCGAACCCAGATAATGGCGCCCCATATCCCGGAGTAGACCTACAGTCAAAACATTACAAGGAGCAAATGACTGAGTCTTCCTCAGGGAGTCGAATGCAAAGGTGGATTTGAATCTGGAGGTGAGAGGAAGGTTTTGCTCTTTAAAGGGACAAGGTAACTCTCATGCTGAGCAGTTGCACAGAACAGACAAAGACAATAGCCCAGATGAGACCATCTATAATCAAGTGTTGGCTGTCCACAGCCATCAATGTCAAGGAGTACTTTCCAGAAGCACAAGCTTGGTCATTATCCTGCCAAACACAGCCATGCAGAGAGCAAGCAGAGAGAAGGGCTGGCTCAAAGGACTTGGGACGCCCCAAGGTCGTCGGGGAGAGGGGAAATGAAGAGAGAATTCTCCACACTGTTCCGTGGGTGACCAGGGTTTGATAAGCCTTTGGAAAGGGTGCTGGCCAGACTGCAAACTAAGAAAATAGCTTGTTGATTGCTGAAGTGGTTAAGTGGATCACTTACTAATTCTCACCTAGCTTGGAATAGACCTCAATAACCAACATCAAGTCCTTTAATAAGAGCAAAAGAAAAATTTACTGGATGCAAGTGCTTTTCATTAGAGAGGACTGAAGGGAGGGAAAAGGTGTTGACCCACCAGTGAGGGGCCACCCCACAGCTTCCAGCCAGCCTGGTGACTACCCACCAGACAGGAAAGTGAGTAAGAGGAAGTCAAATGAGAAACCCTAGGCTCGTGCTTATCAGGAGTGTTAGAAAATAATTTCCACAGATTGCCAAATTGTCTGCTTCCCTTCTCCTCTTCGTCTCCACACTGCAAACCCCACATGCAGGAATCTAGGACATAGGCAACATGGCTGCCATTTATTGAGTCCAAAACAAGGCACCGACTTGGCATTTTTAGGTATTATCTCTAATCCTCATCTCAACCCTAGAAGGGATGTATACTTTTTCCACATTACAAGCGAGAAAACTAAAACTAACAAAATGGTTATTACGGGGTGGGGCCAGGATTAGAACCCAGGTGTCTCCGGCACCAAAGCCTGTACTTGAAATTTTTTCTGTTGGGAATAGTACTTACCAGGTACTATTTTTCCTTTCAAGGCTTTGAGTTAAATCCAGTTTACCCTACAGAAACTGACCAAATTTTTATTTTTATTGAGCAGTTACTATACGTCAGCTGCCAATGAAATATTATGCCATTTTGTCTTCACAGCCAGTTAGAAGGTTGTCCTCCTGGTATCATAGTCATTATAAAGATGAGTTAACTGAGGCTTGGAAAGTTACTCAGTTAGCATGTGGCGAAGGAAGACCTCGCACTCAGCGTTGCCACAGTGCAGGTCCCAAGCTCTAATCAACTACATCCCAGATGTTTCTTGAAAACCTTTCTTAATAAAGGAAGGGTGTAGCTGGGAGATCTAAGTAGGACTCAGGGAATGGATTCATTCACTCAAATATTCAACAAATATTTATTGGGCTCCTATTTCATCTCACTAAGCCCGAGGGAAACAGTGATGATCATGGAAATAACATTCTTTGGGGGGGAGGGGCAGCTTACTATACATGAGGAACAAGTAAGATAAACAAGAAAACTCCTGATAGAGATGAGTACAATAAAGAAAAGAAAACAGGGCACAGGAGATGAGTCTACTTTACGTTGCGTGGTCAGGTATGCGTCACCTGGGGAAGCTATTTGGAAGCCAAGGCTCCAACGAGATGAAGGTTCTTACCATGCAAAAGTCTAGTTGAAAAGCATTCTAGGCAGATGAGATAGCGAGTGCAGAGACCACGCAGCAGAAAGAAACTTGGTGCATCCACAGAAGAGGAGCAGGCCACTGCACTCCGAACGTACTGAGCGACGGGGGTGTGGGACAAGACGAGGTCTGAAGGGAAGGCAGCCAGTTTCCTGGGACCTGGGGGGCCATCCTAAGGAACTGGATTTTATTCTATGTGAGACAAGGAGACATGGAAGGGTTTTAAGCATGTTATATGATTTGCATTGTAAAAAAAGGATTTGGGCGGCTGTTTGGAAGGGACATGAGAGGATGCAGGGAGACCAGTGGAAAGGCCCCTGCAGGAGTCCAGCTCCCGTCATGTTGGTTCGGATTCGGTGTAAGCAGGACATGTAGAGAAGGGGACACGTCCTGAATGCATTTTGAGGAAAGGGCCACCTTGCATTTTTGTAAACGGACAAGAGTTGTTACATTTTTTGACACCCCGAATGGTGGCCCCTGCCAGCCACTTAGGTTTTGACGGGCTTCTGCCATGGTAAACTATGAAAACTCAACTGAAATAACAGAATATGATGCTGTCACCTTTTCTGTTCAACCTAAAAGCAGGTTTTTATGAAGTTTCACAGAAAAAGCAATGCTTGCCAGGAAGCCAAACAGCTCCCCTGACCACCACTCCCAGTCGCTCGCACAGAAGACAAAAACCAGTGGTAGAGAACTCCCTGCTTTTCTAAACCAGCCCCAATAATGGTTTGTCCCGTTTACTGTGGTTCCAGTTGCAGTTACTTCAGAAGAAATAGAAAATGGGAATAACTAGAAAAAAACTGAGGTCATCACGAGGTACCCCCTCATGTATTTAAGAGCAACTTAGAAACGCTGGTTTATTGTCAGTGCAAATACGAGGAGGGTCTGCCTACCACCCACAGGTTTAAGTGCCCATTCTAGAAATCAGGGAAAATCCATCTGAAGGTAACGAGGAGTTTGACCGAGAAGCGTTCCTTTGTGTCATGTTCTCAGGAGGAAAGACAGCCGGTGGCATGCAGGTCTGACTCTGGGAAACAGAAGGTTGGCCACCAGGTGAACCGTCAGGAGAAAAAAAAACTTGAGGGAACCCTAGAGAAGATGGGCCTTGTACATAATTGATCTGACAGAACACTGCCCCCTCCGTTACTGCAGCTGAAATACGGCCACTCTCCCACGTGGGAATGCATTTGTGTTTCAGGGCATGAGACTCCATCTATTCAGGGAAGTGTTTAAGCGGGAAAGATAACATGTCTGTCCGTCTGAGCTAGTGATTCTGGAAACCCAAACACCACGTCAGAGCCTT
Organism: Rhinolophus ferrumequinum; assembly: GCF_004115265.2. Lineage (NCBI taxonomy): Eukaryota > Metazoa > Chordata > Mammalia > Chiroptera > Rhinolophidae > Rhinolophus > Rhinolophus ferrumequinum. Next base: position 44,429,857 of record NC_046292.1, read on the forward strand.
AAGATTAAAAAATATATAAATCTAACTCTAGCCTAAATCAAAAGGAATTTTGTCCTTCGAACAAGGGAAGGGAGTAAGGGGCTTATGGCAACTGCCCCTCCTGACTTTTGGTTGGTTCATTATATTCAGGGGAAAAAAATGCTATCTGTTTTGGGGACCTGCATAAAAAATGGACCTAGAATTACTCTCGGGTCCTTGGGTTTGCTTTCTTCCTAATGGTAGGATAAAGGGTGTTCATCATTTCATCAGCAAATATTTATTTAGTACCTCTCATTCATCCATCATTCTGCTAGGAACAATATAAAAATAAGATAGGTGCGTCATTCCTGACGTCAAGGACTTATAATCCAGTCCATTTTTAGACCTTTTTAGATATTTAGGCATGTCTGTGACAACGGGTTAATTTCAGTTTTAATTCAACAAACTTCTATTGAGTTCATCTTCTGAGCAAAGTAATATAAGGACAAGAATTATTCATTCAATAAATATTAATCAAAAAAACATGTGTGACATTATAGATATCATATATATGTTTTGGGAGACACATAGTTGAGATCTAGGCACCTGTAGTGTGGGTGGGATAATAAGACTTATATATAGACAACCAGAACCAATGATAGAAAATAATAAATATCATCGAAAAAGAGAAGTTAGATAAAGAACTTTAACAGGAAGGATGAGGAGACGACCAGCTCTGGGAAATGGGCAAAATCGATTCTCTGCCTCCATTTCCCAATTTATTCATTAACTCAACAAATGTAACATGAATTCTTGCCACCTTCCAGATTGTTAAGGTCTGGAATGACAATCTGACTAGAAAGGAGAGAGCTGCCAACTCACAGGGATAAATACCTTCATCCAGATCGGGAGAAGGCGCAGGGGGAAAACATAGGTGGGAACTTCTAAGTCGGCTCATGGTGAGAGACAGCAAAGGAAGGTTTTACCGAGTAGATGAGTTTTCACTGGGTGTGGAAGAAAAGTGAGCATCTCAGAAGAAAAGGAGGACAGGTGCTCTAGGCAGTAATTACAGAGACTCTCAAATGAGAAGGAAGTTCAAGGTGCAAGTGGGAAGAAAGGCAGGAGACCGGGGGAGAAAGTCGTGGGAGCCTCGACCAGCTTTCCTGGTGAAATAGCAGGGGAGGTTAGCAGCTGAGGGGCGGAGGTAGGTAGCATTGTGTGAGGGGCACTAAAATGGTAAGTTATGCTCTGGAAGGCGACTTCGAGAAGGTAAGAAGATTCTCATAAAGAACAAGCAAAAGGCAGCGTTGACATAGAAACCACCAATGTGGTGCGGCAAAAATTCCATACAGTCATGCCAAAGACTCAAACAGCCCTGAGGAGTCCGGGCGTAAGAATGGAGAGGACACACCACTGGAGAGACAGATGTGTGTGTGCAAGGGAACTGGGGGTGCTAGGAGGAGTTCAGATGATGACCCACAGGGTCTAGTCTGACAGGTTGAAAGAAAATGAGTCAAGTCATCGGAGTTGGAATGGTAAATAGTGTTCATCTCAGGTGTTAATTCTAATCGATAGAATCCTGTGCAGAGAAGGATTCCAAAGTTGCCTCTGTTGCTAAGTAGGACAGAATGGCATGATCCATCAGAAATGTTCTCCTTGGGCATAAAAAGAGTAGCAATAGCCACACCAGGTATGTACCATCTCTGGACTAAAGACCACATGAGGTTGTGAGAGGAACGTAGTGAGAGGGATAGATGGACAGGAGGTTGTGGTCAGAGAGTGAGATGTTGGAACTTGACATTTCCAAGGTCGACTTCACACTGGACATGTCAAGGCCTAGGACCTGGCCATGGGAAGGTTTGGCTGAATAGAGGACAAGGCCCCATCTAGTATTCAAATACCTGAGGGCTGCTGCTTTTGTCTCACTGAAGAAGAGACATGTCTTCCGAAGAAAAGGACCCTTGTGACTTAGGAGAAGGGTGGATGATTGAAGACACTTGGCCATTATGATGTAAATGGGAGAAAGCGTGGGAAACTCATTCTGTCGTTATCATCAGCGTCCAGTGTGAATAGGCCAAAGAATGGAATAGCATGCTGCCTACGTGGGCCTCCTCCAAACTCACGGATCCTAACTGACCCACCTGAACGCCCCTGGAGAAATCAGCCACAGAGCATTTCCTCCAGTGGAACGGGCAGGAAGTGAGCCCAGGACCTATCCTCCAATGACCCCATCCCATGACTATTTTTTTAATTGTGGTAAGAACACTGAACATGAGATCTACCCTCTTAAAAAAAATGGTAAGTGTAAAATACAGTGTGTTGACTATAGGTACAATGTTGGACAACAGATCTCTAGAACGTACTCATCTTGCTTAACTGAAACTTTATGCCCTCTGATTGGTAACTTTCTTTTGGCCCCCTCCCCCCAGACCCTGGCAACCACCATAGCACTCTTTGAGTCTGTGACTTTGACTATTTTAGGTACTACCTCATGTAAGTGGCATCAGGCATTTGTCTTTCCGTGACTGGCTTATTCACTTAGCATCATGTCCTCAAGATTCTTCCATGACGTCACATATTGCAGAATTTCCTTCTTTTGTAAGGCTGAAGAATACTCTATCGTATATGCTGCATTTTCTTTATCCATTCATCAGTCAATGAGCTTTCAGGTTGTTTCCACGTCTTGGCTATCGTGAATAATGTGCAACGAGCAGGGTTGCTGATTTCCATTCTTCTGGATAAACACCCAGAAGTGAGATTACTGGATCATATGGTAGTTCTATTTTTAATGTTAGGAGGAGCCTGTATACTATTTCCCATTGCAGTTGCACCACTTTGCATTCCCACCAGCTGGGCACAAAGGATCCAACTTCTCCATATCCTCACCTCAGTCTCTTTCTGGGCTCTGGAGTGACAGTGTCTCGGGAGCTTCACAGGGAAAGACCATCACTCAGTGGCACCGTGGAAGGCTGAGCTCCCAGTTCCTGCCTCCCTGTTTGCCAGCTTGCCTCGTGGATAAAAGTAGAGAAGGAACTGGGATTAGCCAGAGGGGTGAATTCACGGGCCTATGGAGCATGTCTAAAAGCGTTTGTCAAAAAAAGAGTTAATGACTGCTTCTCTGCGGGAAGCCCTAAAGAAATGAGTGTTCGGAAGTGTAGAACATTCACTTTTACGGTAGGTGGTGTTATTGTTACATGTTCATACAGACAGTACTAATTAACAATCCTAAAGCCACATCCTTAAATTATTTCTCTGCTTAAAACCCTGCACTGTTTAACGCACCCCAGCAATTTTATATCTAAAACATCAGCCTGAACGCCAGGTGCTATTCTGTGGCTGACAAAGTACAAGTTGCCCTTAAAAGCAGGTGAGGCTTAAAAAGAAAAGAAAAACATCTGACAAGCTGCCTCCCTGTCCTTCTCCCTGACACTCACTCTAAATATAAAAACAACGATAATCTTCAAAGAAAATTTTAAGTGGACTTTATGGTTGCCAGACAGACAATGAAATGTAGACTCTACCAATTTTTCTGTATGTGCAGCTATGAGGAATCTGATAAAATGTGCTTAAAGATCTCACCTGAAAACTCAAATCAGTATCCTCAAATCTACATAAGGTCCACTGGGTTTCACTGTTTTCCTTCTGGGTCTTCCCACCCCTCCTTTGTCATTTCTTATCACTGCAGCAGATTGCACTTGGGGTTTGAACCTGGGGCACTGTGGTAGCTTTGGGCTGGGATTTTCCTGGATGTACAGTCAGCACGGAGCCCTGGGAAGAACACACAAAGCCTCTTTGTCTCCCACCCAGTGAAATATCTCAAGTACCGAGCTCAGTGAGAAAGGGCTTCGATCCAGCTTAAACACACACACACACACACACACACACACACACACACACACACACACACACCCAACCTCTTCCCCTTCTCTGCCTCCCCCAGCCTGATCTTCTCTGTAGGGAGACGGTTCTCTGCACAGGCACACAGCCTGGTTCAGCTGGCCAAGTGGCCTCAGTCCTCTGGACAAGATTTGGCAGGAAAAACCATGACAGAACCTCCCGCTTGGAAAGTATTGGTGCCGAGACCGCATCTGGGAGCAGCACATATGTGATTCCACTGGTTTTCACACAAAGAGGCGGATTGTGCCAGTGGCCAGCCGGCCAGCTGGGCACTCATCTGCAGCCATAGGAATAGGGGTGGGGGAGCAACCTGCCTGCTTCTCTTTGCATGGTCTCCCCAAATGCCCAGTCTCTGTATAACCTACTTCCTCATTACTCTCATCCCTAACACTATCCCAGCAATACCCTTCATGGAGGTCCCACTCAACTGTATGGAGCCAGGATACTTAGTATCTCCTTAGCTCCATACCACCAAGCACAGTGCCTCACACAGAGCACACTCTCAATAAAAGTTTGTTGGATGGAGGAATGGAGGGATAGATGGGCAGAGAGATAGATGGAGGGGTGACAGATGAATTATGGACCGATGGGTGGATGGATGGATGGATGGTGGAAGATAAAGCAAGCCGAGATGCTCTTACTCCTCTCTAAAAGAACTGAGTCCTTTCACTGACAGCCTCAATCTGAACTCTAGGTCTCTAGAGGGGTCGTACCGGCTGGTGTTAGCAGGGCCAGCAATGCACTTGTAGTGCTGCCAATCCCCGTTCTCCCACCATGACAGACTTCGCTAACAGGCCGTGGTGTTCTTGCCAACAGATTCAACACCTTTCCTCTCAATTTCCTCGGTCGTGCTCCAGGCAAGTACTACTAATCATCAAACAGGAGGCAGCCAATTTTCAGGGTTAGAATATGGGTTCTGGGGTCTGACAGACCATTGTTTAGATCTTGATTCAATCATTTTCTTACTATAGAACCTGAAGAAAGCTACTGAAACTAAGAGACCACAGAATGAAACCTATAGTTTTCTACCTGTATGAAGAAGACAAAGAACAAAAATTCGTAGGGTTACTATGGAGATGAATGAGAAAATTAAGGAAGCACCTGACATAGTAGGTGCTCAATAAATGTTAGATGTTTTTATCCCGAGACTGGTTATGGATGATCAAGTCTCTTGTTTCTATGAAAGGTCTTTTCCCATCATTGTCAAATTTATTGCTCAGTTGCCTCTCTCCCAAAGGGACGGCAGAGAGAAAGCAGTATATGAACTTGGACCGGACTGGGTGCCACAGGTGGCAGCACTAGTATGGACTGAGGAAGCATAGTTTCTACTTTAGCTAGCTGAAAATGATTCAGACAGACATTGCTTGGACACAGCATAGTATAATGAACATATCTGGAAGTGACAAGACCTGGGTTCTAAACCTGCCCCCAACTGGCTGAATGAACATGCAGGTTTCACAAACATGAAAATAAATTCTCCTCCTTCTGAGAATTTACAACACTTCCCTGTGCTACGAGTCTGGAACATTTGTTCATGTGATTGCCCCGTTGTAATGATGATGATAATATACACTCGAGTCTTAGTTAACCGCAGGCCCACGCTTCGTTCTATGTTACACACACACATACACCTATTGAATGTTCACAACTCTCTAACTATAAGGTAGCTAATATCAAAGTCACACTTTGTAGATAAAATACTGAAGCACAAAAAAAATAAGTAACCTTTCCCAGGTCAAACGGCTTTAAATGCTGGGCAAGTATTCGAACCCCCAAGTAATGACCTGCTGTCAGCAGGCAGTAATAGCCTAGTCATGTGGCATCTCCTTTCTCTGCCCAGGAGCCCCCTGAGCACAGAGGCAGTGTGATGCGGTGACTAGATAAAAAGTCTCTGACCTAGCCCGCTGAGTGCCTCCATTTCCCCATGCAGAAAATGAGGCTACGAAGCATAGTCCCTCCTAGAATTGTTATGAGAATTCTGTGGGTCCTCTATGTAAAGCATTCAGAGCAGGGCCTGGCACATGGTAAGTGCTGTGCAGGCGTTTGCTGTTACTGTGTACAGAAACCCACTAAAGCACCTCCATATTCCATGTGTCTCACATAGTAAGTGCTTTTTTGTGTCGACTCCATTGATTTATCTAACTAGCTCAAGAACAAGAGACAAGTAGTCAAATAGACTAAGTCCAATGCCAGCTCAGCCACCAATTAACTCGAGCCCGTCAAGGAACTTCATCTGAGTCTCAGTTTTCCCAGTTGATGGAATGGGAATCACACATGCTGCCCTGTGAATCCCACAGAATTGTTGTGCTACTCAGTTCAACAAGAGGTATGTGTAGACAGTGTATAAAGTATTAGAAGAGACGTAATTCATTTAGTCTTCATGAAACCACCTCCTGAGGATCTCTGAACGCCTGTGCATGAGGGTCATTCTCACCTCACTGCAGATGCCGAAGAGGCAGTTACTTCCAAAGGAGCCCTGTTTGGAGAACTCTTGCTGCGCCAAATGATGTTGTCATAAAAGCACATGGCAGAGGGGCCCTTGATCCTCATCGAACTGAAGGAACCACTGCACTGTGTCCAATATGGGACAAGTGGTGAGTTTTCCGATGTCTACAGCTGTGTTCCAAGGCATCCCGAGAGTTTTGCCAGCAGTGACATTCAGGTGCCCATTTAGTCTGTAGGAAGTTAGGTAGAACAACGATGTTACAGACCAGACAATATTATGAAGAAGACATTTGTCTTGGTTGTTACTTCCCTTTAGAGTTAGACACATCTACGTTTCAATGTCAGTTTCGTCATTGATAAACTATGACCTGTTGAATCTCTCTCAACCTCATCTAGGACAGTTGCATGGATTAGAGAGACCTCGCACAGACTCTGGCACATCAGAGATGCTCTGTGAATTTCGTGGCCATTGCTCTTATCATTCCCCTCTTTAGAGACCCATGTTAGTTGTTTCAGCCTGAACGTTAGGGACCCAAGAGCCCTCCGTTCAGCCTTGCCTGTCCCTTCGACTCACGGCTTGTTAACGCTCCATGGTCTGAATCTCCCCTGACTTCTGCCAACAAACACTCCTTTGTGCTGTTCCCATAGATAGGCCAGTCCTTGCTGAGATGTGCGCCTCCTGATGTGTTCCCCATCCAGGTAACATTTGCTAAAAGACACTAACTCGTGGTAGCTCCTAAAGACTCTAATTGCAGTCACTCGTACCACTCACACTCCTCTTTGGGAGAAAGCATTCCCTGGTCATTACTAAAATCCTAACAAGACTTCTCAAGAACACACACAGCCAGTTAGAGCCGCAGCCCAAGGTCAAACCCTCACCAGATTAGAGAAAGGAAACAGCAGAATGTAGTAGGGAAAAAGCACAGGTATTTTAATCAGAGGGATCTCTGTGCCTTAGGCAGCGACGTGACCTGAATCCTTGCTTCCTAATCCATAAAGTAGGGATGAATGGACCTCCTGGGCTTATCGTCATGATAACTAAAGGAGATTCCATATCAGGTAGCTTTTGCTGCCTAAAACATCACCCCAAAACTTAGTGACGTTTAAGAACAAGCGCTTATTTAATTCACAAGCCTGTGGGTTTGCAATTTGGGCTAGTCTCAGCTAGGCAGCCCTGCTGGGTTCCACTGGAGGCCTCGGCTTAGAACCCACTCACATCATCCTCACCACATTCAACCGGTCAAAACAAATCCCAAGGCTGGCCTGGATTCAAGGAGTGGGCAAATAGACTGCTTCTTCATGAGAGTTGCTTCAAAGTTTTGTGGCAAGTTTTGAATTCTACCGTAGGTAGTAAATATAAAACACCTGGTCCACAAACTAAGTGAATAGATTTCTGTCATATTTTTAGGTCAGAAATTCTGGCAGCGACCTTTTATATGAAACTTAAAAAAAAAACAAAAAAACTATGTGTTGAGCCTTTACTATCCAGTACTGCGCTAGATATTGGAGAAGAAGGGAGGATTTAAAATACATTTATGAAAAAGTCTGCCCTCAAGGTGTTTGTAATCTAATTGGGGGGAAAACATACACACACAAAGATGAATTACAAAGCCAGAGAGAAATCACAGTTTAAGGCAATAGTAGAAGAGCTGTCACAAGGCTAGACATGATTAGTTGCTAAATACATTATACAGTCAATAACTTCTGAGGCTAAAGAGAGAGGGCTGGAGTCATCAGGGAAGGCTTGTCAAAGGGGGGATGTAAGATGGATCTTGAAACGTGGTTCAAGTTGACCCAAAGCACCAAATTGAAATGATTCCCTGACATCTACTGTCTACCTAGTCTCCCTTTCTAGGAGCCCTTCTTTCAGAAAGGATTCCCTCTATCCATAGTTTGCATGATTAAGCTCTGTCTCCAGTGCTGTAGGGAAAAGCAGGCAGATCCTAATCCTCAAAGCCATTAGTCAAAGGGAAGATCTTTCTGGTGATAGACAGAATGTTGTAGTGGAAAGATTATGGATTTTTTTCGTTCCCAATGCTGGCAGTGTATATTTGCTTTTCTTCTCAAGAGCTCCACTTTTTTTATCTTTTATCTCTCTCTAATGGGGACTGTTCCTACAGCAATGTGTGGAACATCACAGAGGATTTGACTATAATGCTTCTGGCGTATATAGACAATAAATAAAATTTCCTTCCCCTCTCTCATGCTTCTCCATCTTGTATGGCATCTACATCTAACTTATTTATCAAATGTTGCATTAAGTGTAATACTTAGTAAATAATGCTAGGCTCTCACTGTAGTAGTTGTGCAGCAGGATCATTCTAGAAGATCCCAGGACAGCACCTGGCAAAAGAAAGATGCTCAAAAAAAAAAGAACAACTATCTGTTGAGCCTTTACTATCCAGTACTGTGCTAGATATTGGAGAAGGGAAGATTTAAAATCCATTGTTTACTTCATTTGAAACACTATGAAATTTTTTTCTTTTAAAAACCTCTGTCATGCTTATGACAAAGTGTCTGCCCTCAAGGTGTTTATAATCTAATTGGGGGAAAACATACACACACAAAGATGAATTCTTCTTTGCGTGTGTATGTTTCTTCCTGTTTGCAGTTCCTGAAACTCGTCATACTCTCTCATATCTCTGTGCAACTTGCCCGTTTTGCTCCATCAACCTGGAATAACTATCCCCCAGCCCCCATCCAGTAACACAACTAGCCAACTCCCATTCATCTTAGGCACCCACTCCTCCAGGAAGACTTTCCTGCCCATCTCCCTGCCCTCTCTGGTTTAGGTATGTCTTCTATTGCTTCTACAGGAGTACATGGAAAAGCACAGAATTTCAGAAAATGATTATTAAGGGAGGGAGGGAAGAAGGGAACGATGGTTCAGCGAAGGTATCTCAATCAGAAATCAACCTGCCAAAAGCTCTTTTCACACTTTTGGGCCAGTACAAAGTGCTTCTTGTGAGACATACATTTCTTAAACCAGAAATGGAAGCTAAACTTTCTATGAATAGGTGGGAGTGAACGATTCAGATTCATTCTCATCGAATAATAGGACTGACATGGAAAATTTCTGCCCAGCACGTGCACACTTAATACTCACAGGAAACAGCACGTAAGCAACATAATTAGAAAGGGATGCGTAAACCCAAGGAGCAAACACCATTCCCCCTTGAAGTTTTCAGGGTTAAACTTAAGACAAGGCCCTTGGAGACAAGATTCTTTACCAACTGTCAGACTCAGTAAGCAAAAGATACCAAACTTGACATGTTTGGGAGCGAAATGTTTCTCTCCATGGAGACTGAAGTTAGTTGCTCTGGGATCGCTAACATAAATCATTTTCGTCCCACCAAAGCCTTCAGCTAGCAAAGGGACCAGGAGACCCCAGCTCTCAGTTTCCTAATCTCGACTTTCCCTCTCACCCTCCACAAAACCCTCTCCACACCTTCCCCCACCTCATCATGCAATGTTTCCTAAGTGTTTTGAGATCACAGAAAAATAAACCTTGTTGACTTCGTTGGAAACACTATGAAATTTTTCTTTTAAAAATCTCATACGACATAAACAAAACAAAGCAATTGATACCAATATGGAAGCCATGAAGAACATACTATCTGAATTTAATCAAAGAAAATGCACACCATGCAGTGTATGATACCTTAAAGTATCAAACAAAGGAGAAATTACTGATCTCTTCTTCCATATTGTCTTGCCTCTGTTCTTTCCTTTTGGATATCCACACAACAAACATTTACTGATTGTGATGTGCCAGGCAGTCTGCTAGGCCTCTTGATGTAAAATTGACTAGGGCATGATTGTTTCCCACAGTCCAGGGGAGACAGTGGCATGCAATACCCAGTCACTGTGCAGTGTAAGAGATGAGATGAGATATATCTAGAGTGTAGGGAGCAGCACAGAGACGAAACATCCCCATCGATCTGATGGATCAAGAAAGGCTTCCCAGAGGAAACAACTTCTGGAAGATGAAGGTGATTTTAAGGATAGGCAGAGGTTTGCCAGACAAAAAGATGTGCGTTCCACGTAGCAAGAAGGGCAGACACAAAGGCTGAGAATGAATCAGCATTTGCAGAATGACAGGTTGCTCCTCACGACTAGAGAAAAGGGGCAGATGAAGCTAAAGAGACTCACAAGAGTCAGATCATAAAATATCTCCTGCACCAAGCTGAATCTGTACTTTATCTTTAATGCTATGGGAGCTACTGAAGGATTGTAAGCAAGTGATGCTATAATCTGATTTGCATTTAGAAAGATGACTCCGTCACAGGGTGGAGAGGAATGGTAGGGGAATGAAACTAGAGACAGAAAGGCCACCTTAAAAAGCAGTGGAGTAAACGTGGTGAGAAACAATGAAGGCCTTCTTGACCCGCGCAATGGTCAGAGGAAAGGTGGTTGAAGGGCTTTTAATTTGGAGTGGAACCGCGTATTTTTGGATGAGCAAATAACATACTGTGGTCACCAGCATTACCTGTGGTTTCCTTGGCATTCCTTTTCTCTCTGTTTTCCATAAGTGTCTGGTTTGGGGAAACCATGTCTTAGCAACCACTGTGGTCAGAAGCCCTGGTCTTGGCCTATCTCAGTCACACTAGCTCGTTCCTTCAGGTGAGTCACTTGTTCCCTCTGAGGCTCAGTTTCCTTATTTATAAAACAGGATCATAAAACTCACCTCCTAACCTTGCATGATAATTGAATACAGTAATATGTCATATTATTGTTTAGCCCAATAAGTTGCTAAGATGCAGTAAATCATCACATACTATACCACATTAGGAATATTTTGGATGCAAATGACAGAAAACCCAACTTCAACTGGCTCAAGCTAGAAAAACAGATGTCCTGGAAAGTCTGTGAGCAGATTTGGCTTCAGACACAGCTTGAATCAGGCTCAGATGATGTCACCAGGATCCAAATGCTGGCTGTGCTCCTCCTGCGATGGTTCCATGCTCAGGCTCTCATTGTAGTCCCCTTCTCTACCGCTCGTGGCTTCAGACACATGTCACACAACCCAACCCTGTCTCTTCTGGTGGGTTTTTCCATAAACCTCGTACCGTCTCATTGGATTGAATTGGATCATATGCCCATCCCTGTGACCAGCAGATGGAATCCATATGTTGATTTATGCCTGGATTGAGTGGAGCATCCAAAAGTACAGGACTGAGAATGAGGGAGGGACAGTTCTCCCACAGCAGAAGTGGCGTGCTTTTACCAGAAGCAAAGGGAAGATACAGTGTGTGTGAAGGCTCCACGTGTCCCTCACACACACTGCACAGGCAGGCACCACTCCGTCTCTGGTTGCTAAGCAGCTGTATAGAGATTAACGACTCTGCAGTTGTTGCCACTGTTCTGAGATGGAGCACTAAAGATGTGGCCCTTCTTTCCACTTATGTCGTAACCGTAAAATGGTTATTTATTGTCACACTTTGAAGTATTCTTCCGAATGCTCTCATAACACCTACGAGCTATTCAGGGATCACCAGGATTCCGCAAGACTCATTTAAGAGGCACTTCTAGAGGTGATATGAAGCAGAGGCAATGAGAGAGCTTCCAGCAACAAGAGAGGGCCTAATGGGCAGGAATCAGATAAAAGAATCTGACAGCAATCAATAGTAACCATATTTATAAGAGGCACCCTCTTCCTCATTAGAAAGTACCTTCTAGCCCCTGGGGACTTACCCATCTCTATGAGCTTTAAATCATTTCACCGATCTTTTGCCTCCAGCCAAAAGATTGAGGGGACCCCAAGAATGAGTTGCCCTTGTATACTCAGAATAGTCCAAGGGCAGGGAAACACACAAACCCAATAATTGCCCAGCTATCAAGAAAGATGACCATCAACAACTTAGAAACTGAACTCCCATGATTTCTTTGACTGTAGGAGAGCGGGGAGGGGATGAAGCTTTTCCTGCCTTCGAGGTGGCAACACTCATAAACAGGATGCCCCCCTGAAGGCTAAATTTCAGAATCAGTTTCCTTTAACTTTATCTCTGGATATGTCTATCGTTCTCTCCTCTATTAGAAAGCAAGCTCTTTGAGGGCAGAGACCCTATCTTTTTCATCTCTAACTCCAACACTTACCACTATGCCTGCTCCATACTAGGCATTTCATTAATGTGTGTTGAATCAATGAATTCACCTTGCTAGGCATTGCCAAGTATAAAGATCTGAAAGACAGCTTTGTCCTGAAAGGTCTCATAGCCTGGTAGGGTAGAAAATGAGAACATGATAGATCTGAAAGTAAGGCAAGGTCTTCTAAGTGTACCCTACACACTCATGGCCCTTTTTTTGTTACCAAAGCACTAAGTCATATCCTTTTTCTTATCTGATTCTCAGGACACCCCCATGGTGCTAGCATAGCAGATTCATTAGCCTCATTTTACAGACATGAGATCAGTTACTTGGGATGCAAGGGGTAGAAATACTCAACCAAAGTCACATGACTTATTAGTGGCAGAGCCCGGACTGCCTCTGAATCCCAGGTCTGAGCTCGTCCCATGATGTCTTTGCGGAGTTCCAGATTGAATGCAGACACATTCACCTCTGAGCACCAAAGATGGTGAAACAGACTATTATGAAATATCAACCTAATATTATTAAAAGTGCTTTCTTACTCATTCTCTCTTCTAATCGCCATACAGAATTTGCATAGCAATTTTATAAATAAAAAGAACAGAGAGAGTACTTATCTTGAGTCTAGACTAAATTGTAAAACTAGCCAACAACTAAGTTAAAACTAGAATCTAAGACACCTGAGTTACCACTCCCCCTTTTGCCTTCTCTCTGGCCTTGAAAAATCAGAGTCATAGAATCGCTGGATGGTCAGAATAGAAGAAACCATATGTAGTGTACCTCCTCACTCCATGCAAACATCCCCTTGTGCAGCTTCTCTTTACATACCTCCAGTGAGAATACACTACCTACCATATTGGAATGCAGGCTGTCCAATGTTGGAAATCCCTATCAGCAGTGCTTTTGTCATTAACAAATAGAACGCCGACTCCCTGCCTTCTGCACTCATTGGTTCTGTATTGGTTCAATTTTACTCAACTTATGTTTATTGGGTAACTGCCATATGCCAAGCACCCCAGAGATAAGTACTATTATTATGCCTATTTTGCAAACGAGGAAACTGGACCTTCCAGTGGTTAGAAAACTTACCCAAGGTCCCAGATGGGAAGAGGCAAGACCAGGTCTGTGGTTTTTAAAGACAACACTGTCTGTGGCTTGCACTTAAGAAACACGCAAATGAAAATGCACACCTTCCTCCAGATAGAGCAGATTAAGACCTGTTTTGCAGACGTGGCTCTGTCTATGCCACTCTTCTGTTTTACAAGTCAGTGAATGTTCAGGAGCTTCCAATCCAGTGTATGAGGTTAATTAATCATATGTAAAAGTTTATAGTTTATACAGTATAATCTCATAAACATTTATTAGTATGCTAATAGAGAGTAATGGCCATGTGAGCATAAAATGAGACAGGGGCTGAAGTGACAGAGCGAAAGAGCTGTCAGAAAATTCATGGTATCCTATTTTACCAGCAAGAGAATTACAGGCATGATCTCCCTACAGATTCGGTGTCCGGGTTGCACCTCTGGACGCCCATGACAGGGTTGAAAGGATACTGGAGATCTCGATTCTAGTCTTGAAGGACTCTGCCCTTCAAGAAGCAAAAGGAACTGACCTTTATTGAAACCTGCTCTGTGCCAATGCTCTACTAGACACTTCCTCAGTGATTTCTCCATTTGCTCTACCTGGGTGAGCTTAAGCAATGGCTTGGCACATGACAAATATTCAGATGTATTTATTCAACTACGCAGAGTCTAAATGAAATCACTCTCCCTCTGTGGGCTGTTTTCAAACTCCATCTCTAAGGTTCCTTGTATATTGCTCTCTTGATTCCAAGAAAGTCTTCTACCACCTCTCTCAACTACATCAGGCAAGTGACGTAAAATGTAAATCATCCGACTTCCCGGAAGTCTAATGCAAGGCAGTTTAATGCAAGAGAGACGGCTCGAGGAACAGGTCCCCTAAAATCTCCTCTGTCTAACAGCAACTCACTTGATATAATGGACTGCAGTCAGTTTCCTCATCAGAAACAGAGAGATAATAAAGATCTCACGACATGAAAAAGCCGTGAAATATGGGAAAGTATTTCTAAACAGATCTATGTGCATTTGTCTCTCTGTGCAACTATTTACTGAGTACCAACTATATACAAGCTCAAGCTGGGACCTTGGGGATACGAGATGACTAAGACCTGATTTCTGCATTTAAGTAGGTCACAATATACACGTGATGGAGAGTGAAGGGTAAGAAGTCATCCTTAAACAAATAACGTTATAAATAAAGTTGTATGAGAAGAGAAAGAAGCATTAATTTCATTTGGATGGGATTTTTCAGAGAATGCTTCATTAAAGATGATTACATTTTCAACCTAGCCATGAAAAATGAGCAGATAAGTTTGCAACTTGCCTTTTTTAAAACCTAACATTGTGTTTATAATGCATGTGGCTTTTATTTATTTTAACTACTATATAATATTTCATCTGCTCAAACCACAGCATATTTTTATTTGCCGTGTAAGGGACAATTAAGCCTGTTACCACTTTTGCACTGTTGGATTGACTGTCCCTGTACAAGCTTTGGTCACATGTGAGATCGTTCCCTATCACGGACAATTACGAGTGGAATTACTGGTACATGTTCCTTACCAGGTATTGCCAAATGGTTCCCTGAAGGAC
The DNA here is from genome assembly GCF_004115265.2 of Rhinolophus ferrumequinum. Lineage (NCBI taxonomy): Eukaryota > Metazoa > Chordata > Mammalia > Chiroptera > Rhinolophidae > Rhinolophus > Rhinolophus ferrumequinum. The sequence continues at coordinate 44,444,916 of NC_046292.1, forward strand.
ATGGGCAGGTTAATACAATTACACGAAATATAAAACCCCATAAACAGTGTTATGTATTATTTGTGGGTACATTTAAATATAGGAAAAGTGAACTGGAAATGATTACATACCGACTTCACCATGGCCCTTACTTCTGGGGACGGGGAAAGGAAAAGAGCCTTAAGCAAATTATATCTCTTAAAGCTGGGTGATGGGCATATGAGTTTCTGGCAAACAATTTCTGTCCTTTTCTGGATGGAAATTTGAAATAGCTCATAATTAATCCTGTTAAAATGAGGAGACCTGTGTCGGGCTGAGAAATGGGGAGGAGTAGGTCTTGTAGGCTGAGGGAAGACATCAGCAGGAGCACTGAATAGTGAAAGGACAACCTGTCCTAGACATGGCCCGTAGCCTTGCTTTCACTAGAGGGAATAATGCTCAGGTGGGAAAGAGAATGGGAAAAGGTCCCTGGGAACCAGCCATACCAAGGGATCTGGACTATATTCTGGAGCTTTCTGAGGCCTGTAGGCCTGCATGCTTCTTGCTGGCCTCTCACATTATGTGGACACCACAAAGTGCACCGACCACCCGCCCCCTGGGCCCCTCTCCTCCTCACACATATCCTGACCTTTAGCGACATGCTGCAGTTCTGAGCTAGAGAGCCAGGCAGTCAGGAGGCCAGGGCCGCCTTCCATGGCAGCCCTTTGAGATGAGTCAGCTCAGAGCTGCTAACGTGGAAAGTACGCATTGTCTCATGCACAGGTGTGAGAACTGGAGGGGCTTTAAGCCAGCGCTGCCCTAAGCTCAATGAGAGTTCAAACAATCCCCAGGGCCAGCGAGAAGAAAATTGTCTCATAAAACTTCCCATTGATTTCAGTTGGATCCTTATAAATTCCCATGGGGCCAGATTGCTTTTAGCATGATTAATATCCCTGCCTTCCCTGAGGCACATTCGTTTTCTCTCTCTCTCTCCCTCTGTTCCTCTCTCTGTCTCTCTTCCCCTCTCTGACACACGTGCACAGACACACCACACACTCGCACCCTCTCACGCATACGCTTTCTGTCACACACACTACGTCATTCTCCAGCAGGGACAAGAGGCAGAGATGCATTTCTGTGTGAGTACTTCGCCCACTCCTTAAACATAGGGTTAAATGTTTCCCTTGTCAGGAAACTTCGACTCTGTTTCCTTTTGTAATGTGTTTTTCACACTTATCTCAAATCTGGCGAGGCTTTTCCTTATGACCAAAATTTTCCCTTGAAAACACCCCCGAGTTCACATAACCCAGAACAGGGGCCCTGCATCAATCATGGAAGCCGATGACTGGTGGGTCGGCTTCATGAACCAAAACAAGCCACTTAGCAGCTTGTTCTCGGCACAGCCTGGGCTTCCCAGGGTTCACAAGGGGAGAAGATGTCTCTGTGAGCCTCCACCCAGCAGAGTGCAGATCTGGGGCCAGCGGCATGAGGGAGCTTCTCGAACTTAGACAGGAGCAAACATGGCTCTCTCCTTTGTTCAAGGAAACACAAGAAATCAAGGTGAGGCAGGGTCACCTGGCCTTCTCTGCAGCACAGGGCAAACTCCAAATGAACTTATATGCAGAAAATAGCCCCCAAGAATAGTTTCCCAACAGACGTCAGCCTTCGGGACTTGTAATTTTGGTGGGGAAATTCTTGTGTGTGTAATAAGAAGGGGAAACATCCATAATAGTTCTTTTTCTAAGGCACACAGCTGAGCAGAGACATTAGCTCACGTTTACTACCATCCAGGAAATCCACTTCTCAGTCGAGGAATATTCACTATCAGGTGCCACATGCTGCCTGCTCCTTAAGCCTTCTCCTTCCTTTGAGTCTCCTCTTTCACTTTTCCAATTCTTAGTCTTACCCAAAACCCAGGGGGAAAAAAAGGCAGATTCCAACAGGTAAGAAAGAACTTTCGAGAAGTCCAAGCTGTCCAGAAATGATATGGGACCTTTTGAGCAGTAAAGACCAAGGGCCAAGAAGAAGACGGGCAACTGTTTGATTCAGTCACGTCGAGGGAGAATTTCTACATCTTATGGCACTTTGGGAGATTTGGGATTCTGAGCTCCATCTCAGGCCTTCACCGGCCACCCACATGGCCATGGCTGCTCCACCTCAGCCCTCCTACAGCTCATCCCAAATACCTGTGTCCTTAGTGATCTTCCCTTGTGCAGAGATACTGCCTCCTCAGATGGAGTCTGTGGAATTTGAAGGCACAAACTTGATCTCATTCTTCCATCTTCCCCATAACCCCTAGCACATCATAAATGCCTAACAAATTGTTTGACTGCTTGAGGTGCTTTGGAAAGGAGGTGTGTAGAAAAGGATAGCCCTGAGATGTTTACTCTGTCTGGAAGTTTCCTATAAGGCAGGCGATCCAGAGTGGGATTATGTCAGGATCCTCCCCCATCGCAGTAGCTCAGATTCAAACATGGTGACACACGGTGGACATTCTCTGTGCATCGGTGGCGACCCCTAGGGGATGCCATGGGAACATCCGCGGGTCTTGAATGCACTATCTCTTGCATAGCAAAGTGGTTTAAGAGTAAGGATAATGGGCATCATGAGGCTGCTTGTGGTTCAAATCCCAGCTTTACCTCTTATTAGCTGAGTGACTTTGGGGTTCACCTATCTCACTGCTAAAATGGAGATATGAAGAATTTGTACCTTGTAGAGTTATTGTGAAATTAGGTACTTTGTTACACATAAATCTATTTAAAATATTGGCTGGCATATTTATCTAACAATACTTAATTTATTAAGTTTATAAACTTATCTAACAATACTTAAATTTATCTAACAATACTTAGTAAGTATTGTTACATAACTATTCATTCACCATGTGCCAGAAATTGACAGAAATATAGCAGTAAATAAAATAAACAGACAAAAAAACTTCATGTCCTCATGAAGTGAATAGTCTAATGGGAGCATCATCCTAAATCAATATCAGTGTTCCTCATAATCAGTTTATTATTTCTTAGCCTCACCCTTTGTTTCCCCTACTGGCCTGTATCTCCAAGCCTGGCAAACTTGCAGACATACACTGGGCATTCAGTAAACAGCTTTTGAATGGATAATGAATAAATGAATCCATAATTGTAACATTGCCATATTTATGTCAATCTCAAAATTATATTAGGCAACATGTATTGAAAGTCCTGGTCCAGGGACTTAAATTAACTGCTTGATGGAGTCATGTTAATGGAGTCAGTTAATCCTCATGACAAACCTACAGGGCCAGTCTATTATTATCCCCCCTATACAGATGAGGAAACTGAAACAGACAGAAGTTAGAGACCTTGCTCAGAACCCCTAGCCAGAGTTCATGCTAATACTGCCCATGCCATCCTGCCTCGGAGAACAGAGTAGGTCAGATTTTTAAAATGTACAATGGACATTCCTTCTATGCCGGGTTGGAAATCAGCCAACACTTGGACAATTGCAACCACTTAACTCACCTGCCTGACCTTGGCCCCACTCCACACCACTCCCCAACCCACTTGCACAAAGCAGCCAGACCTGATCACCCTAAGGGGGAGATCTGATCTGGTCACCTCACCTGCTCACTTCCCTATTTGAGTATCCCCCAACCCCCACCCCTGTGAGTCCCTGTTGCCTTTGAAATGCTCTTCAAACTTTTATTTTTTCTGTTATTCACAGTAAGAAATACATTTTACATGGTAACACAATACATAGAAAAGTTTCCCTAAACAACACCTACCGGTTATCTTCCATTTTCCCTTCCAGAGCCACTCTACCATCTCCACCCTGCCCTGTTCTGAGTTCAAAGTCCGTCTCAACTATTCAGTAGCTGTGTGACCTTGGGCAAGTTACTTAACTTCTCTAAGTTTTGATCTTCTTCCTTAGTAAATCGGTAGGATGATAATAAACCCCAGCTCATAGAGGATTGAATGAGATGATACATATTAAATTCTTAGGGTCTGCCTGGCTTATAGCAGTACTCCCAGAAATGTTAGCTAGCATTATGATTATCGTGAGTAGAAATAACAGTAAGTGTGCATTAATTTTTGTTAAAGTGCTTTAGTGCCTGGCTCTAATTGAGTGAGGGGACCTCAGACATAGAGATGGTACCCACAGTCTTGTAATCACGTGAACTTTTTTAGGAAAAAAAGCCACCAACATGTTGTTTGAGGCAATTTTTTAAACAAGTTCAGATCGATGGGCCTACAAATCCCAGTTGTCACAAACTGCGTGTTAGAAGACAACTTTGCAACTGAAGAGTGGTTCCATCTCTGGCAGTGTATTATTGTACCCAGAGTCAGAAACGTTAGCCCGTGACATTCCTAACAGACTTACCTAAGGACACGTTTCAGGTTCCTGGGGAGTGAGGCAGCCAGAGTCCCCTATGTGAGAATGTGCTTTTGGATCAGAAGCATAAGCAATGGCTTTTTATTCTCCACAACTTGGGATTATTCCCAAAAGGTGGACACCCCGGTTAACAGCCAAGTTCTGAAAGGTGCCAAGGCAGTCTACTAGGGAAAGAAAATCCATGGTTATAAGTCACTTGGAAGGCAGTTTAATTATAAAATGTGTGAAGCTGAGTTTTAAATGTAAAGGTTCATAGGGGCTGCTTCCTCGGACCCTTTGAAAAGTGTTAACTAGTTAACATTATAGGAAATTTATGAATGTACCAAGCCCAGGGCTATATATTATTTCCTAGGCTCCCCAACAATTCCCAGTTACAAGGAGCTGGTATTCGCTTTTTAGACATTCCAATGCAGGCACCAAATTCAAAGGCCTTGAATGCGAACGTTTATATCTATAGACTGATCACCAAAAGCTTTTCTAAGTTTGGGACGTGTTTGTGTCCTTCAGCAGTATTTAAACAGCCACCCTCTGACCACTCACCTTCTCCCTCCTACAGTCCAGCAATGTGAACCATCTTCCTACGTGCATAACTCACACACACACTCACACACACACACACACACAATTCCATTTTGAAAAAAATCATTATTGCCAAAAGAAACTGCCTGGCACAAAATGTATTGGTGAAGAAAATTAGCCCCTCAGAACTCTACCCCAACCAGAAACCGACTCCTCCAGTTATAGTGGTGAGGACGGGATTACAGCCCTTCCTGCCACTCACCCTTTCTCTACCTGTCACCCTGTGAGATCAAGGGGAAGGGCCAGGACAAGGTGGCAGATGTTACCAGAGGCCACCTTTTCATAAACCCACATTCAAGTTTTCATTCTACAAATAGGCCGGAAGTAGGGCAGCATGGGGCAGGGGAGAATATATACCAAAGATGAATGACTGTTGGTCCCCACCCTCCTCCTGATCACATAGAGTAAAGTACCCAGCTGACGTACCAGCAATTACAGTGTGGTAACTCTTATGTCCATGTGAGGGCTGGCTATAGTGGTGTGCTGGTGGATGTTTAACAACCAGTTCTTCAGGGAGAAAGAAGCCCTTATTTGAAGCTCTGGCTGATTTCAGTGGTGTAAGTACTCCCATTATGACCAATTTCAAGCTACCAGCATGACGTCACGGAACAGAGAATCGGGAAAAGACGCACAGTAGCACACCATTACACAGCACTTCCACCATCCAGTTACCATACACGTATCGCCTCAAGAGTATAGATATTAGGAAAACGTCATGAAATAATTTGGAAACAATGAATTTTGAGTACTTATTAAATCTGCTCTAAATATCCTTTATTTGATTGCAAATGGATATAATTTAAGTTTTAGTTGTGGCTAGGTTTACCAACCAGCTTGCCAAATTCCTGCAACTTTTAATAATTGGCTTTCATGAGCGGCTATAACCCGCTCCAGCACACCCCTGGAGGGACCTCACCTGGACAGCGGGTTGACCAGGGCACCAGAGCTACGGAGGGGATTCAAGAGGCCAGGTGTGAGCTGAGGGAGACCTGAAGCTATCTGGGGTGCAAGAGCTGGAGGGGAGGCCACACAGATAATTTCAGGGAGCCAAAAGCCAGGTACACAGAAGACAAAGTATTAACGCCAGACCCCAGAGAAGGTGGAGGGAAGAGTTAATTTGGAACTAAGTTTCGGTCAGAAAGAGAACAGGTCAGGAGCAACGGAAAAGGATTTTGGAATGTGCTTCAGGTGTCTAAGGGATTTCACTGCTCACATTTATTAATAAATAACCTTAATAGTCACTCATGAACACTTAATAATCATTATGGAGCACTTAACATAGACAAGGTAGTGTCTTAAGTGCTTTATATGCTTTCTTCCACTACTGATAGTCCCATTTTACAGATGGGACAGACAGCCTACCTCCCGAGCCTGTGGTTATCCCTGATATGCAATACAGGTGCATGTGTGTTGGAGCTGGTTTAAAACGCTATACAGAAAACAAACCATACATGAAGAAACACTCTCACCGTGGAATAAATACATGTTTCCCAGACTGTGTTCAAATAGTTGATCCAAAATAATATATCAGAGATATCACTACACATTGCCAATGGGGAGAGGGAGAGGATTGTTAAGTTGGGCAGTGGTTGAGTTTACGTTTTGGGGAACCACATGCACTGTGCATGCACTGGTGGAAAGTGCAGATCTGTACAAAGGTGTCCCTGCCCTCATGAAGCTCCAGTTTTCACTCCATCATTGCCACGCCCAACCCCTTGGATTTGACACTACAAGTACTCCTGCTTCCTGAATCTCCTTTCTCCAAGCACAGTGGTTTCGGTGCCTCCCGTTTCAAGGCCAGTAACGGTAAGTCAGCCCAACCTATGCCCACCCAGCCCTAGGCCCAGCCTACAACCCAGCCTGGGCAGAGCCCTGGTCCACGCTTGTCCTAGAGTGGAAATGCTAGCCTGTGAACTCCTTATGGTTTTACAGAAATTTTTTCAGAGGACCTAGTACAGTGCCTGGCTCAATAAATATGTGTTGAACTGAACATTGAGGCTGCCAGAGCCGAGGGAAGGCATTATCGCAGTTTTATATTTATTAGGCCTTCTCATGTTATGATTCAGTGCATGGGACACAGGCCAGTGGCCCCTCTGTCCTTAGGAAGCAGCCTTCTAACTCAGAATGACACAATATTGCACAGTCTCAACAGGGAACCCCAAATGCCTCACAAATGTTTCAGGCTGACTGGAAGCTTTATCCTGAGTCTCAAGTAGTGTTTTCTTTGCAGTTGTGTCTTTGAATAGCTAGGGCACGTGAGGAAGAGCTTTCAGGAATGGCCATTATTGCACACCCGGCGCTTCGGGGAAGTGAGTGATCAGGTCTCACCCACCGACCTGGGAAAGTTTCCATGAATTCATTTTCCTCTCACCCTCAGTGATGCTCCGTTTGCTAACTCAGACGAGGAGAGAGGTCTGTTTTCAATTAGGGCTTCTCAAAAGAAGTGTTTTTAAATAGCCTGTAAAAATAATCCAATAAAGGCCTCAGAGGTGTGAGCTGTTGTCATCATCCTGTTTGGAAAACGCCACTCAGAATGCACCCAAAAGGGAGAGAGGGAGGTTGAGACGCCTTCAAAAATTTAATTTGTGAAATGAACCTGCGGGATTGGTTGTCCCCCTTTGTGCCAGCTTTAATGTGTCCTCAACCAGGGAAATCTGAGGCTTTGGCTTATTAGCCTGGTTAGGTCATGTTACACTGTTTGGCTCTGCAGAAATCACACTTTTCATTTTGCCTTTAATCCTAAAGGTCACCGGGAAGGTTAGCCCCAAACACAAATGATACTTTGTGGTCTTACTTTCAGACAATTATCAACTCATAAATCTTGGTTAGACTGTAATGAGAGTGCAAGAAATAATTGAATTCAGTCCAGACGAACAGTGTTGAAGGGAGGAGAGAACTGAGGGGTAGGTGAAAGACGAAGGGAGGGGGTTCGGGGCCAGGGAGCCAGAAAGTCTTTCTGGACTCCTGTTTCTCCTTATTGAATTGCTGCATTTAGAGGTTTGGATGGATATGAATGAGGCCATTAAAGGTGGTGACGGTCCAACGGGGCTTGGAAAATAGAGGGTAAGATCTGAATAAGAGCTTCGATCCAAAGGCAGACAGTAGAAAAGAGACTAGAAAAGAAACCAGGGACTGAGGGGCTGAGAGTTCCAGTTCAGCCAATTACCGCGCTGTGTGGCCCTGGGAGAACCACTTAACCTCTCAGTGTTGGGAATGCGGCTGCCAGCGCCTCCTTCATCACAAGATTGTCTTTCAGGATCACAGAAGATAATACATTGAAATGTGTTGTTGTTGTTGTTTTAAATCCGAAACAAAGACAGTATTCTTCAGCAGGGGAACATGTTAAGCATGTTATTTAATGGTGATAATTTGGAGAAAATCCTGTTGGCTCTACCTACCTGTCTGGAACTCGTCTACTTGTGAACTCCACTACTCCCATCTGGGTCTAATCCAACATCGTCTTACACCTGGATTATTGGAACAGTCCTCAATCATCTTTCTTTCCATGAATGCCTCTTCTCCATAATCCATTCCCTATCCAGCATCTAGTCGTGATCCTTTAAATATGTCATGTGACTCCTCTGAACAAAGCTGTCCAATGGTTTCCTGGGCCACATGAGTAGAAGCCAACGTCTCAGTAGCCTCTGCACGCCCCTGCACAATCTGCTGCTCACTTCCTCCCTTTCTTCATCTCCCACCACTCCTCTCCTCGTTCACGCTCCTGCAGTAACATCAGCTCCTGACCGCTCCTCAAACCCGCAGGGCATGCCCACGTGCCAGAGTCTTGCTCGGACCCTTCTGTTGGTCTAGAACACCCTTCGCTCACATGTATGCATGGTTACTTGCCCGTCATCATTGACTCTTGACTCGGGTTTCATGTCCACTGACAGCTCTATTTAAAATTGCATCATGTCCACCTAACTTATTTATTATATTTGTTATGTGTCTTCCCCACTATAATGTATGCTGCTGGAGGACAAGTATTTTTGTGTTTGTTCTTTTTTTATTGTACCCTAGTTTCTGGAAGAGAACCCGACATGGAGTAAGCACTCAATACTTGCCTAACTGAAACGAAAACTTGATTCCTATCTGACTAGAGCTCTCATTTATGAGACTCTGAGTTTATGAGTTTAGATACTGAATTGGCAAACAACACTTCTGGAACCTCTTGCATCAAGGTTGGATGAAGGGTCCCCAACCTTGTGAGTCTGTGTGCACTCCAGGGCAGCAAGCACCACTTTTGGTCTCTAGGCCAGCTGTCCCAGAAGTCGCGGCAAGCTACTGGGGAAAGGGCCAGGTTGTCTTGGAGAGGGAGAGGACCTGTGTACCCATAAGAATCTGTTGCAAATACATACTAAGCTGGCAGCACCGATAACAAGATGGAAGGAATCAAATGTGGCTTGACATAACAAGCATTTTCGTTTTCAACACCACGCATTGTAAATTAACATATATCTTACCTAGTCACAGCACTTTGTAGTGTTTTTCCATATACAGTTTCATGTCATCCTTATCCCAATAGGGTAGGTGTTAGTGTTACCTTTATACCATAGACACAGAAGCAGATTACACAGCGAGTCCTTGGCAGAGGCATGTCTTACACTTTGTTTCAGTTGTAAGTGAATTTAGCTTACCTGGTATGAACAGTGACAACAAATGTTCCCTGCCTGGTGCTCTGCACTTTAGAATTCTGCTGTGATAATATGTGTGTGCCTTGCTTCCTCTGCCTCTCAGAGTGAAGGTTGTTTGAGTGCGATGACCATATCAGATTGCCAAGGGCCTGGCACAGTTCTTTGCACAAGATAGTTTTGCAATAATAGGAGAGGCTATGGTATGAAGGAAATAAAGAGATAACTGAGAAAATATAAGCCCTGTGAAGAAAAGAAACCCAAAAGGATGCTGAGAAAGAGAGTACCCTCCTTGAGGGTCATCTCCTCTGGATAGGGAAGACACCACTAAAGAGTTCACGTTTAATCTGAGACCTAATAGATGCCTGCTTGTTCCCTGGCAAATGACCTTGGCAAAACAGAGATAACTAATAGCCACCTGAAAGCTTACCATGTGTCGGACCAAAGATTGTGTGCATCCTGAGAACAAGATTTCTGCAAAAAAAAAAATGGGCAGGGAGGTGGGAATGGAGCCACACCTGCTCAGTTTTTTTTTCATTCAAGGAAAATTTATTGAGTAGCTACTATGTGCTGGGCTGCTCTAGGCACAAGGGCTATGAACAAACCTCATGGAGCATGTATTCTAATGGAAGAGACAGACAGAGACACTTTTAAATGTAACATGTTTGATAGTGACAAATACTCCAAGTGTAAACTAAATAGGATAAGAAGGGTATAGAGAATGATGGGAGTGGGACCAGGAAGAAAGGATGACAATTAGGTCAGCAAAAGCCACAGTCAGGAAACGACATTCCTACAGAGGCCCAAATGAAGAGAGGGGATAAATGCCAAAACTGGGGCAAGGGGGATGGCTCGAAAACTTTTTAGCAGCAGCCATAGCAAATGCCAAGCCTTTGACACAACACTATCTTGTCGTATTCAAGAGGAAAGGACTAGTAAACAGGCCAGTGAGGCTGGAGAGGGTGAGCAGGGGAAGACAGAGGGAAAACGGGGTGGGGGAGCCCCATTGTCAGGAACAAGACCATGAAAAGCCTTATACCCCCCTTCATGAGTTTGGGTTCTGTTCCATGCAGTGCAAAACCATCAAGTGTTTTTGAGCAAGAGAATAACTGATGTATGATTTAAAATCATCCTGGCTGCTGTGTGGTGAATGGGTTGCAGGAGACAAGAGTAGAGGCCAGGAGAGACGAGACAACGTCAGTGGTCCCGGTGAGAGATGAGGGCATGAGAGACCACAGACTCGGGGAGAGTGGAGGGCAGGGAGGTGGATAGAAGACTTTAGTAGAAGGAGGTCACAAACTTGTGTGTCACTCAAAGTAGGTGTCGAAGAAGAGAGAGGAATTCAGGATCCTGTTAGGTCTGGGGCCTGAACAACGGGTGGATGGTGGTGCTATTTCCTTAGACGGGAAACTAGCGCAGGCCCAGGATTTGAAGGGCAACGTGCTAAGTGTGGTGGAGAGAAAAGCACTGCGTAGGACAGGCATGTGCCCTTCCCTCTCTTGATCTCTTCAATCAGGAAAGCCACTCCTGAGGAAGGAGGCCAAGAAATGTGCATCCATACTTTCTCCCCTGAAAGAGATGAGGGAAAATTTTAGTAAAGGAATCTAAGAAAGAGGTTACAAAGGCTCAACCTAAAATTCAGGCTTTCTCTTCTATTTAAGTCACTTAGGGAAAAGAGTAGAGAGAAGCTTTGGGGAAGAGACAAAGAAACATGTGAATAACGAATACGACCCGGGCTATTTTAAGTACTACAAGGAACCTTGTCTTACTTATCTCTGCATTCCTGTTACTGTGTCTGGCACAAAAATACTTGTGGAATTGAATTGTCATACAAAATATGAATGAGGAATAAGAGATAATTCTGAATGAGGGGATCAAGGAATTCTTGGAAAAGGATCTGAAATCTTACCTTGGAATTGTCTGTAAATTGGTTGTTTTAGTTCCTAGCATTACTCAAGCATACAGTAATATTATGGTCCTGGTGCTAGAGAGAACCTACTTTTAACAAGTGTAGACTCTGCCCAAAGACCTTGGAATCTGAGCATGTATCAGCCCAGAATAAGGTGAGACCTCAACGTTTTTAAAAATTAGTATCATGGTAGAAAGTGATTAAGTACTGTAGGTTTGGGTCTCTCCTCCACCACTTCCTTGCTGTGTGTCCTTAGGCAAGTAAGTAACGTCTCTGTACTTCCATTTGTTCATCTGCATAATGGAGATTTTAATAGTAATTATCTTATAAACTTGGCATAAAGATCAAGTGTATTAATATATGTATATATAAAGCACTTAGAATAATGGCAGGCACATAGTAGAAATATACTACTACTACTGTTCACGTAGTTTAATCTGTTCCAAGATGCACGTTCTTGAAAATTATTTCTTACAATGGGAGGGTATAAAGGAGAAATGTTAAAAATAAATGATAAATAGAAATAGAAGCCAATAATTAACTATTCTTTTCCATTAAGGCTGTCTTAAAAATCCAAGGAGGCAAAGATACTTTTAACCTGTTGTACCCATGAACTTCGAAGACTTCCCTTACCTGTTTGACCAGTGTGGGTTTTTTTTAATTGTATCCAAGATGGGAAGTTTTTAGAATAAAAATATGACCTTATAAAATTAATACCTTATAGACAGTAAACAGTATTGGTGAAGATGTGGAGAAACTGGAGCACTCATACATTGCTGATGAGAATTTAAAATGGTGTAGCTGCTTTGGAAAATAGTTTGTTCCTCAAAAAGTTAACATAGAGTTAGCATATGACCCAGCATTCTAAGCATTAATCCAAGAGAATTTAAAACACATGTTTATATATTTAAAAAAAATGTGTGCATGGATACTCACTAAACTGTTATTCATAATAGGCAAAAAGTAGAAATGATCCAAATATCCATCACTTGGTGAATGGATAAACAAAAGGTGGTCTATCCATACAATGGAATGTTATTCGTCATAAAAAGAAATGAAGTACTGATACCTGCTACAACATGGATGAACCTTGAAAAGATTGTGCTCGATGAAGGAAACTAGTCACACACAAAAAAACCATACCTTATAGGAGTCCATTTATATGAAAAGTCCGGGATAGATAAACCCACAAGCCAGGAAGTAGAGTAGTGATTCCCAGGTACTTGGGGAAGGAGAGGACTGGGGAGTGACTTCTAATGGTCACAGGGTTTCTTTTTGGGATGATGAGAATGTTCTAGAATTAGATAGTGGTGATAGTTGCACAACCTTGTAAACATACTAAAAACCACTGAATTATACACTTTAAAGGGCTGAATTTTATGGTATGTGAATTATATCTCAAAAAAAAAAAAAAAGACTAGGTTAGAGTTGTTCATCATGCCCCTGTTTGCACAGTCTCCTTTATATCATTGTCAAGGATAGTTAGGACATGGGGCTGTTTAACAAGATGATATATGGAAAGCACCTGACACAAGGAAGATGCTCAGTAAATGCATATTGATTCTGCTCTTCCAAATGAATATAAGGGAATAGATTCGAGAGTCACATGGGCCACCAGGCTCCACTCTGCTCCATGGACTGGGTCCGTATGCTCTACCCAGCTGATGGGAGTGGGTGTCAGACAGTGGGAAGAACTGAGACTAGGGGTTAAGGAGATATGGCTTGGTCTTTGCCACTAACTTAGTCTGTGACCTTAGGATCTGTGACCTTACCTCATTGCTCTGTGTCTCAGCTTCCCATATATTAAATTAGAGTTTTAAAAGGAAAAAGAAAAAAAACAGCTCTTCTCCTACTCCCAGGATTTTGAGAATCAAATGAAATCAAGTATCTGCCTTGACTCTGCAAAGGTGATATAAAGGGCTTATTAACTACAAACTAAAGACCTGCTTGATGGAAAAGGGACCTAGACAACAATAGCTAACATTTTGTAGAGGGCTTATTCTGTGCCCGGCACTGTTCTAAATGTTTCCCGCCCCCTTAAGGAATTAACTCACCTAATCCTTGTTTGGAAGCCTGTGATGTTATGATCTCGGTTTTTCAAGTGAGGAACTGCGTACAATTGAGATTAAGTAACTTCTCAAGGTCCCACAACGAGTGTGAGGCAGCGCTGGGACTCACACCCAAGTGCTCTCCCTGCAAAAGCGGACGCTCTTGACCTCTAATGCTGTTCAGTGTCTCCCCCATTTTACAGCTGAGGAAAGCCAGGAGCCCACACACACAAGGCAGGGAAGGGACCTCACGTGTACCAGGAGCCCACCACGTGCCCAGCCCTTCCGCATGGTTCCCATATGGCAATCCCGTGAGGCAGGTACCGTACCCATGTTACCCCTGGGAAAAGTCAAAGCACTTAATTAACATAATTAACGTACCTAAAGTCACCAGCTTAGCAAGTCATAAAGTGAGGACTTGAGTCCAGTTCTTTCTGATACCAAAGTCCATTGTCTTTCCACATACCATGCCTGAGTAGAATCTACCCCAAGGCCGAGAGTAATTCATGTACACAAGGTAATAACGTGGGGTGCTTTTGCCAATGGGTTCAAAATCTATGAGATGAGGCAGCCCATTGTATACCTCTTGGGTCAGAGATACTGATATACTGGCCACCAAGGAGAGCACAGGCCCATGAGGTGACGAGTTACACCTCACAGAAAGACAAAACCATTGATGACGATGCTGGCAGAATCAGCCCTGGTAGAACTAAGGAGCAGGTGGTTCTGAAATTAAAAAGTAACTAGAAAGCAGGGGGAAGTGTGGCATACTTCATTTGGACTGATAACACATTTTCGGTCCACTCCCATGGAACTCACTTGGGGATAAGCTGGCAGTTATTAAATGCACCGGGCTTGTAGAAAGACCTATTCATTACAGAGTCCCTGCACCAGAGCTCCTGCTTAGCAAAATGTCGGCATCACCAAGGCTGATTTAAGCCTGCCACAAGAGGCCGCGGTAAATCTTGTCACTTAGCAAAAGTCAAGAGAGGACAGTACCCTCTGAGAGACATAATGGGGCTGTGGATGAAGCATGCAGGTGCCTGGAAATATCTAAATATGAAAAATAGACTGTAGTGACTAAGCTACTTGTATTTTCCAGAAATCAATGTTTCCTGCAATGCATTCCAAACCTTTGACCCTGTAGTGGGAGCCACTAGGCCACGATGCCACCCCCGAAACATTCCCTGTAATCTCCTGGGCCTTTCCTTTGGTCTCCCTGTCCACCTACCACACTTATGAAAAATATGCCGGGGACACTGAAAGGCAGGTGTTTAACTCAGGTGTCTCCCCCATCTCAGTTCATGGCAATCCCATCATTCCACTGGCACAGGCGATAAATCCGGCGTCATCCCCGGCTCCTCTCGTCTCCCACTCCACATTCAATACAGCAGGAAATTCTACCACCTCTTCCTCCTAAATATATGCTCAGAATCTAGCCATTTCCATTGCTTTCACCCTCATCCAAGCTGCCATCACCTCTCACGCGAATTAGGCTATAGCCTCCTGTCTCCCTGCTTTCATTCTGGCCATTCTATAGTTTTCTCTCAACACTGCAGTTGGCATGATCCTATTAAAATATTATTCAGATTATGTCAGGTTAGTGCTTAGACCTCCGCCCCCCCGCCCAGTGGCTCTCCATCCCAATAAAAACACAAAGTCAAGCTCTTACACTGGCCCACAAAGCCCTCGTGGCGTGCCTTTTGTTACCTTCCTCACCATGTACCCTAATTGCCCTCCCCCACTCTCCCTTGGCTCCTTGCTGTTCCTCAGATGGCCCAGAAGTAGTGGGCCTCAGACACAGAGCCCCCCATGGCTATGAATGGGCAGGACATCCAATCCATCTTCAGGAGGACCAGTCTAGTGGATGGGACACAGTTTGTCTGGAATAGATGGAGAACAATCATATGGAGCATTTGCAGGGAGTCGGGGATGGAACACAGCGAGTTCACGTCTCAGCAAGCCATGGACACCTAAGAGGGAACTATTGAAAAGGGGCAACAAGCATGCCAGTCTCTTACTGGCTCTCCATCAAACTTCAGATTCCTTAGCTTATCCCTGCACAAGGCCACGCTGCTCTCTCACCTACCTTCCAACTCTGGCCACCACGCTCTCCTATGTCCCCTCCTGTGTCCCCTGACTCCAGCCATACCAGGCTGCTAAGAGTTTCCCAAACTGGTCCTGCAGTTCCATACATGAGAAGCTTCACATTTGCTATTCCCTCTGTGCGAAACACTGATTCCTGTCCTTTACCCACTCCCTTAACTTTCAAAAAATCCGCTTGTGTCAAGGCGAAGCCTGTTCCATTTTCCTAGGCCTCCCTCACCCCCAGTTACACACATGCACACACATATGCACACACCTCACGTGATTTAAGACATTCCTCTTCTCTGTTCACAGCTATAACACCACGTCAGCCACTGCCCTGTAATGGCTGGTTTGTTTTATTCCCACCAGATTGTGAGTTCTCTGTTGGCTGGAACCAACTCTGTGCATTTCTGTGTCCCCAGCATCTAACACAGTGCCTGAGACTTGGTTGGTGCTCTCCCAGCTCCTACCACAGACATGCACAGAATGAATGAAGGAATGAAAGCAGGTGTTCTATGAATGTGGGCAGGTTTGACAGCAGGTATAGAGAAAGCCACAGTCACAGGCCTGGAGGGCTGAGCCAGATATCTACGTTTGGGAGGCTGGGGAGAGTGAAGCAGAGGCTGGACTTATAGGAAGTGGGACATGGACAGGCCATCAAAGTGGATGCTTAACTACAAGTAAGCAGTCAGGGATTCAGGTACCAGAACTGAGCAGAAGAGGTGGGCTTGGTCTCCAGGGCAGGATGGAAGACCCAGAGATAGGGATGATTTCTGATAGCTGATGGAGCTGGTATACTAGAAGAAGGGGTGGAGAGTGGAAAGGAAGCCAAATCGCCCCTGTTGACAAAGGGGTGCAAGGAGCTTGGCTGCTCATTGCACTGGGCAGTTTCCATGGTGTCTTGGTCAGCCTTTGTCCACCAAATCCAGAATGGCCGTCCTCGTGGCAGGACTGACGGAGCCATCTCTTGGCAGAAACTAAAACAGGTACAGTTTTATTCCCACATTTACCCTTAACAGGAGTCTCCCTCTTTTTCTCGCTTTCTTGGCAAAAAGTAGAAGGAAATAAACTCAATCACCACTTTCTCATCTAGCAAACAAGCTCTTGAGTCAGATTGCTTGAGTTTAAATCTTAACTGTGCCACCTGCTACCTAGGTGATCTTCCACAAGTTATGTGCTGGGCTTTCTCATCTATAAAATGGGGATGATGATAACAGTGTGTGCCTCACAGGATTATGTAAGGATGGGATGAGATGCATAAAAAGCACACTGCCCAATGCCTGCTGTGCAGTACGCAGTGGACGTTCATAGCTATTATAGTGGGGGTTGTGCTATTATTTATGGCATAGTGGTTGTACACACAGACCACGGAGCCAGACCGTTAGGTTCAAATTCTGTCTCCATCTCTCACTAGCCCTGTAACCTTGGACAGCTTCCTCACTTTAGACATTTGCTTCAATTTCCTCATCTGTACAGTGGAGATAATAACAGGCTTACCTCAGAGGGTTGTTAAGAGAACTAAAGTGGTCAATAATTGTAAAGCATTTAGAACAGTGCCTGAGTTATGAGTGCTATCTAAATATGTGTGGAATAAGTACATTATTATTATTATTATTATTATTATTATTAAAGAAGTAGTGATTTACTGTGTTTCCCCACCCCCTTCCTGAAATACTTGCTTTTTTTTTTTTCAAAAAGCCCAAGGAGAAAAAAGTCCTTATCCCATAAGCCCATACCAATAGACATGGGCAAAGGTAATACTGGAGCTTTCTGGTGTCTCCCAAATAATGCCCCAGAAGTGCCAGCCCTTTCTCTCTGCTATACTTCTAGCTTCAAAAGACTCCAACCAGCCCCACGCCTGCTGGGAAGGTCCCCCACGTCTTGACAACATATAACAATGGGGCGGGAGGGAGTGGAGCTCCCCGCTGAAAACAGCTGACCCAGTGGACTGGCTACTGTCACTGGATCTATTTCCCAGCGTCTGGGAAGTTGCTGACTTCAGCCTTTCCAGAGTAAAGCACCGTCCATGGTCAGAGACAGCACTGAGGCGAGCATGCAGCACAGCCATAAATCTGCGAGCCATATTATTTAAGAGACCTGACTTTCTTGTGTTGCGATATTAAAGCAAATCTGCCTCCTGCTCATAAATCAGCAGGGCTATTTCCGTCCTCAGCCACTCTGCTCAGCCATCTCGAGACGCACACAGCATGCATTTCACTCACTTGGGAGGTGCAGGTTAAGAAAGTAAAGGAAGAAATGTGCTTACCCCTTCCCAAAACTCTGTTCTCATGATCCTGCCTGCACGGTCCTTCCCTGTCCTGTGATCTGACGTTCCCAGCATCCTCTGGGGGCCGCACAAAAAAGACATCAACCCCTGACACTGATACAGCGAGTTACCCTTCACAGTGCTCTGAGTAGATAGGGAGGGTGCTGTTAATCCCAGTTTAGAAATCATGAAACTGATTACCAAAGATATTAAGTGAATTTCCCAAGACCAGACGGATAATAAGTAGAGTGCTAACTCCTAACTCCTGGTCCAGCGCTCTTTTTACATTAAACCTCTCTTATTCTGATTTTTTTCATATGCATAAATCAAAGAAGTGCAGGGACTGTCCTGGGGGAAAAAAATGATCTGAGCTCAAAAATTTTAAATGAGCACTGATTGAGAGTCTGCTACATGCCAGGTGCTTTCCACTGCATCAGCAAACTTTATCGCTTACACCAAACCTCCCCGTGGCTTCTCATCACCCAGAATGATACCCGGCTCCTTAGCATAATAAACAAGCATTCTCGTGATGCTGGCCCTGCCTAGCACTTTGACTTCATCTCCTCCCTACACAGAACACAAGCCTCACTTCATCTTTCTGTCCTCCAGGAAGTCAGCTCTGACCCACTCCCCTCCTCCTGGCTAGGTGAAGGCTCTTCCTCTGCAATCCTATGGCCCCTCGGACTTACTCTGACTGGCACTCTCCACACTACATTGCTGGGGTCTGTTTACTTGTCTGTCTCCTCTTCAGACTGTGAACTCCTTAAAGGTGGGGGTATAGCATCGTTCCAGGCAAAACAGTAGGTGCTCAATACGTATTCCTGGGCTGAATCCTCACTGCCATCCTATACAGTGAACACTGTTTTCTCATATTGCAGTTGAGGAAATGGAAGCTCAGACACATTGAATAACTGTTCACCATCAGCCCTCTAGGAGGATCCACAGCTAGGACTGGGATGTGGGCTTCCAGCTTCTGTGCATAGCCCATGTCATTCCCTTCCCCTCCATGCCTTAGTCACTCGTGGATGCTTCCATTGACTTCTGCTCTTCCAACCTGAGCTAATACACTGAGTCAGCCCTGCCACTCAGTGCCATCCGAGGCAGACGGGAGCATGCCCCCTCTGCGGTCAGCATGCCTCAGCCATCTCTAGTAAGGACCCTTTTGGGTCACCCTTGAAGGAATGTTGTCCCATTGGATGACCAGAACCACTGGGTGAAAAACAGAGCGTAAAATATTTGCATTAGTTCACAAACATGGAGTGCTATGTGCCAGGCATTTCCCAATAACAAGATTTATCAAAAATGAGACTAGTCTATTGGCCATGCCTGGAGGGGCATCTGCTACAGGCAGGCTGAGCACCTGGCAGGAATGTTACAAGCAGGGACAAAAGCATTTAAGGGGGATGGGCTTAGGTGACTGCTAAGGTTTCTGAATTTGGAGCCCTGGGCCCATAGCCTTGGGTCCCTCTTTCTCCCACCCTTTCTGTCCCAGCCCCCCTCCGACACTTCTAAGCACTATAAAAAGCAAAGACTTTGGAAATGTAACTAAACTAATTTTGTGAAAGATTCTAAAATGTTCTTTAAGTATGGCTCTAAATGATTTTGTTTTCCAATACTCGCTGACAGAAAAATATTACCCCTGCATTTCAGTGCAGAGGAAATAAGCAGGCTGCATTTGGCCAAATTCATTTATTTAAGTTATTTCATAAAATGAGTATAATTTGGAAATCACTAGTATTATTTTTCTCCCAGTGCAGGTTAATGCCTTATACATGGCCTCTGGAAGGGACACTTCTTGCAAAGAGAGTTATTAGTTTTTTATTTAGAATGTAATGCATCGGTGATTTGTGGGCGTAACAAAACTGAAATTTAAAGTAGTCTTTATTTGCTGAGAACTGCAGTTTAAAAAAAAAAGTAGATTTTAAATCTTTAAACTTTCAGAGATTAAGAGAGATTGGCCAGAGATTTATTTGTAGCAGGAATTTCTTTTTCTTACACTTGCGTCTTTCCGGACATCCATTCTTCTTTCATGCCTCCATCTAGAATCATGTAATGTCAGCGCTACAAGATGCCATAGACAGCCATCCTTTAGAGCAGTAGTTTTCAGACTTCTTTTATGGTCAAATCCTTTATGCAAAGAAAATGCTTCGCCACTGGCAATAAAACAGGGAAACCCAGAGCTGCTCTGGTTAGCGTTTCTTTCTCCCTTTACTTCTCCACCCTTATGCAAAGCCGCACAGGACCCCTGAGGAGAGGAACATGCTCTGAACACCAAGACCCCTCATTTTACAAAGTAAGAGAACTGAGGCCTGAGGGTGAGCAATGACTTATCCAAGGTCGATCAGCAAGTACAGGCAGCACAGGATTAGAAGAGTGTCTCCTGACCCTACCTGCATGTAGCCATGAGCTCGGGCTGTTTCTTGCACTTGACTTTGCCATTTTCACGTACACCTATAACCATCTTTCAAGTTCCCGCCTCTTGAAGGAGGGTGTTAAGAGGCAGCCCAGCACATGAACACAGCACAGAATCATATGCATTCGTGTCAGTGACAATAGTCTCTGTTGACTCAGGACACAGGCTCTGAGCAGGGATAGCCTCAGGATGTGCCTGCCGCTCAGCAGCCATCCTCCGTCCCCAGGCAGGCTTGGGGAGCTTGTCATTTCTAAGCAAGGCACGTTTTTCTGCGGTCCCCTTTCCAAAGAGCAAATGGTGACAGCCGCCCAGAATGCAGAGTCAGCAAAAGGGAAGCCACCGGCCTGCAAAGGCCCTGCAGAGACCCCTCCCTCTGGCCCCCCTCATCATGCCTGGAAGCCCAGGCCTTTTCCCTGGGAACCAGGGTGCCCTGTTCAAGCCAATACCTACCAAAGGCCTTACGTCTCATCCCCTACCCGACATTGACTCCATATGGAACCAAGGGCAATTTTTGTTTATGTCTGTGCTTTTATTTCTAAGGAGAGAAGCATCTTGTTCCACGAAAGGTCTTTTGTCCCGCTAAGGACCTTGATGAGTTTAGGTCTGAATTTTGGGGTTCAAGTTTAAGGGAACTCAACCTCACTGCATGAGGAAATGGGACCAGTTTGTGCTGCGTTGTGTTATTTCATTCTGTTTTGTTTGCTAGAGGTAATGGAGTGAACAGGAAAGGGGACAGAAGAGAAATGGTGACGTGGGGGGTCTCTGCGACTTGGCAGAAGGCTGGCGCTCCATTTGTCGAAGTGACTACAGGGATTTTAAAAGCAAAAACCCCTAACGTAAAAATTCAAGTTATCTGTGTTGCTGTAGTCAAAATTCCACCTATCCCTCCACTTTTAGGAAAGCCTTTTCTGCACCCAAGCGCCGTGTTGTGAGGTGGCTTTCCTGGCAGAGATCAGGAGAAAGAGCTGCGTCCATATCTTGGTTAGTGTGGTGGGAAACCAGACACATGTGCAAGGCAGTCAGAATATCCACAAAGGGAGGTGGTTAATTTAAAACTGGACCACAAGAACAGAAGACCTTAGGCAAAGCTCCGTCATCTCAGGGAGGCATTAGTCATCGCACACTCCGTGAAATGCGCATTTCGGGCGGTCTTGTTTCCATTTTAATGCATGAGGAGACATCATCTGATGTCCAGTGTATATATATCCTTTCGCCAGAGCCTCTAACACTATAGAAACACAGATTTTTATCAGTAGTGTCATGGGACTTGGTGAGTTAAGATAAAGTGACACTCATTCCTTTAAGCAGGTAACATTTGCTGTCTCTGAACTGAAATCTAGACACATTGAGAGTAACTTTCTTTGTGTTTAGTGTATTTGTGCTCGCCTGGTTTGCATACTACCGAAATCCATTAGTCCCAACTCCACAAGCTCTCAGAAGGCCACCCCTGTTTAGGGAAGTCATTTGCAATGACTGTCGCACTGCAAAGCAAAAAGCGTAGAAGAGGTTCTCAGGATAGTCAGCATTTTTTCTACGATTAGTGATCAAGAACAACAGCAACAACCAACATCTTTCTTTGAAAAAGATCATCTGAGGTGTTGAAAGGTCCTAGAGACAGACACAGGTCACTACCATGTGCAACGTCCAAATTAGGTCCTACCCAGAGCATAAGGGAGAGTGCGAGTGATTAGCACACCCAGCAATTTTGGGGAACAGAGAAAGGACCTTGGTGTTCATCTCCAAAGTTCTCAGAGTAAGAGAGAAAGGCTTCCCTGGGCAGAAGGCATCAAGGTAGAGGTGGGGAGACTCTTGCAGGAGGCTGGGATGAGGGAGGGGAGGGAGGCACATATTTTCAGGGCAGATCAAAGGAATGAGCATGGCAAGTAGGGCGCCAGCGTGTGACTAGTTTGGATCACCCCAACCTGTAGCCCCTGTTTCACAAGGTTTCTTCCGATAGGTAACTTGTTTCACTTCCTACTACAGCCCCTCACTGGCCACATCTCTGGACAGGGAGCCCAGGGTAGAGGCCCGAGTGCTAGGTGTGGCTCTAGAGGCTTGGATTCAAGCCACAACTCTGCCCTTTTCTGGTGGTATGACTACGAGTAGGTCATTTAGCCACCCAGGGCTCAGCTGGTGCATTATTAAAGATTGAGGTTTCAAGCACTTTCTCTTAAGGAACAGAGCCCTTTCTTTAAGCGAAATCTTATCAGAAGCCCAGTATACAAAAGAGATGCAAGCAGAATTGGTTAGAATAAAGCGAAGGTGACTATAACCATCCCTAGTCACCCGCAGACACAGAGCTGCAGGGACCCCCTTCACAGAGAATGCCATGTGGGAGGTGCCCGCTGGAGTGGTGCAGTGGAGTTGTGCTCATTTTCTAGAGCCACAGAGCACAGTTCCAAAAAATCACAGGACAACATAATCCCCTTCCAGCTCCAGCAGACTGGGAAGATGCTTGCTCCAAAATAGACCTGTCACAGGGCTAACTTCCTGTACCCGGCTTGGCCTGGTTGCACCTGGGAGATTGGAGATTGAAGGACTTGCGAAGAAAGAAGAGGATAAAAAGGAGGATAAGTGGAGAAAAGGAAAAAGAAAAAGAACAGTGTCCATGGAAGACGCTTGATTGTCTATCCCTTGATGTAAATGTAAAACACACTGACAGAGGAGATTGCCAGTGTGGAGAGAATGAATCTTTAACCAGAGTCAGATCTGACTTTTCAGGCCAGTCCTGCCACTTACTAGCTCTGCAGCCTCTGAAAACTCACCTGTGAAATGGAAGAGAAATGAATGCCTACCATACGGGTCCGTTTTCAGAAACAGAAGATAAATATGTGTGAAAATACATGTAAACCATAGCATGTATAGGATTTAAGACATTACTATTGTATTATCATTTTCTAGTTCAATAGCTTCCTAGAGGTTCTATGGATTTTAGCCCAATCTTTTATCCCACTGAATCTCAAGCTGTGAGTCAGTGGATGTTTCAGGAATTCTGCAAACAATGGAATTCCATTTCAATTTTTTTTTTTTAATAAACTCAGATATTTTGAAACTATTATTAAGTGCTATAAAACAAAACTACAAGATGCCCTGGGGACATTCCATGGTGCACAGGGCTGCTCCGGTGGAGCGGGGGGAAAAATTGCTTGAGGAAGTTATATTTAAGACCTAAAGGATGTGAAGTGGGGGAGGCCAAGGGAACAGCATGAAGAGAGACCCGATGATAGAAAAAAGCCTAGAGTCTTTAAAGAAGTGGAAGAAAGAAGGGCAAGGTGGCTGGAGGCAAAGAACAACAGTGAGAGTCAGGGGATGAGGTTAGTGAGGAGGGAGGCAAGAGACAGATCCAGCTTTTATAACCAAACTAACCCTTATATAGGATTCAGAAAGTTTTGCTTCTTACTTTTATCTCATTAGCTAATATATTTTCCTTCCTTTGGACAATAGTCAGAATGAGAAACAAAAATACCAAAATACGGAGGCACACTGGCCAGCCTGACCAAGAACAGCCCCCAGGGCAGGGATTCAATCTGAATAATTCCAGAGCAGCAGGACTCATGGTGGAGGGCTGGGGGGAGGGGGCTGGCATTTTGGGGTATCACAGAAGTGTTTGTTGCATGAATGAATGACTGGAGGGATAAATGAGTGACGATCTGTTTCACCATTCACTTATCAATGATTCTGCCCAAAGAACGGGGAACTAATTCAGAAGGCCCACGGCACCGGGCTGGACCTGCACCCAAGATGAAGTGAGAGCTCCCACCAGCCACCAGAGCAGGGAACGGATTCCTGGAGTTCAGCTTTCGTATGCCATGCAATCAAACACCCATTAAAAAATTTCTAAATTAGAAGAGGCCTCTAAAAGCACCTAGTCTAGAGCCTTCTACTTGCCCTCCCAAATCCCACGCCTCACTCCCTTTACCCTCCCTGCTTTCTGATTTCCCGTCTACTCACAGCTCCTGTGATAGGCATCGCTTTGCCATTCAGACAACAGTAAATGATAAAGTGATTCTTCCTTAAGCCAGGACCTACCCCTCTGAAGCACCCATTCGGGAATCTTAGTTCTCCTTCCCAGAGGAGATACGGATTAAGTCTCCTTCCTTTTTCTACTAAGAGCCTGTCAAAAATGTCTTCCTTCCATTTGCTCCACGGAAATCATGCTTCAATTTGAGATCAGAAAACTGGAGTCCTGTTCCTAAGAGAAGATGCTAACATGCCAGGTTCGTGGGCACGAAGCACAGCACTTGCAGGTGGTGTCTGCACGTCCTTGCTAAGTGCTGTAGGTGTTCATAGAGGAAGTTCCGTAAAATACACATCAGCACATTCGCCAGTTAGGGCTCAGGCTTGAGTTCAATTTGAAGTCTCCTGTGAAATATGTTGGGTGGTTTGAACTCCGACACTTGTGAATATTAGCTCACACAGTAAAACTATCATGACTAATGCAACCCAACTGGAAGAAGTTATTGGTAGGGTGCAGGGTAGCAGGGGCTACTTAAGGCTTTGCTTTTGGAGAAAGGAATCTTGCATGAAGATTGAATGATTTGTTAACCCCCAGAGAAGGTGTTACATATAGGTCAAACCTGAGTTCATTGGCAGGGCAGCCGTGGTGAAGGGCTCTGGCTATAAATTCACCTTATTTCAGCGTTTATAACAATGGGGCTAAGAAGAACTTTGAAGAGTGTCCAAAATAATTTAATAAAGTTTATTTTTGTTATATGGGTCTGCCTGAAATAGAACCATGATCTTTATCTCTTTTTTTTTATGACCAAGGACTAAGGAGAACAATTTCTTGCCCTTCTTGTCAAAAGTATGATACTTCTCTCTCTCAAGTGGACACATGTAGCAAGAGAAGAAGGTTCCATGACCCCCTGAAGCATTTGGTCAACAATGTAGCACACCAGGGCAGTCATGTCGGGGCCACAATTTCATTTAATCAATCCACTTGACTTTAATTCTAACCCAGATGTAATCTTTTATAGCTTAATGATTTGCTCTCTCAGGCACTTTGATTAAATATAAACAGTTCCCTAGAATCCAGTGAAATAGTTTTTATTCATCATTTCTGGTTCTAATTAATATTGAGCAATTAGATCGAACCTTGATCTGTGGCAGTCACTATAAAATTGGGCCATAGAAAAGATTCTGCATAACGACCTGCAGCATCCTAGAAATAGGATGCACTGGAAAAAGAGAGAAGCGTTTGGAGGGAAATCATTCTCACTTCATTCAAGTAAAAATATAATAGTATTTTCCATTGAAACAATGCCTATTATCTGAATTAATTAGGCTTTTCAGCACCCCAGTGAATGAGACAGATACAGGAAGACAGATACAGAAAGCTGCCAAGGTTAAGTGACTAACTGGAGGCTAAAATGATGGCAGGCCATGGCAGAGCTCAGCAGGAACACCGCTTGCTAACTATCATAGCCGAGAGCCAACCGCCACATTCTAAATTAAACACCCCTCACCCAAGAGAGTAGTAGAGATGTCAAGATCATACCAGAAAAATTACAGCCAGGGCTTGCCTCAAAACTCTGAATGGGCATCAAAGGAAAAGGGAACACTGTTCCTACCCTCCATTTCCTCCCTCGGAAAAAACGACGGCAGTGCCATTTCTAACTCAGTGTTATGCTGGGAAGGTTGCAAATTAATTACAATTATGCCTTCTTCGTGCCAAGTGATAATTTACCGCAATTAATTATCAAAAGATCTACTGCTGTCAATTATGACACTAATTCTTGAGGGGGGAGGGGCTGTTTGTGAGCCTCTGAAATCTGTAACAAAGTTATGTTTTGCCCTTTTTCCCATTTCCAATTAAGCTATTATAATTTGTTTTCATTATGCCAAACACAATGGAAAAACTAACAATGTTACTCTAACCTTTTTCTTAATCTAAACATTATCCAGACTTTCACTGAGTCAACACGCTTATTGTTACACCTGCAAGTCGTACATAGAGGGAGGCATACTTCAGAATTAATGAGCGCAGCTGTGGTCTCTCTTACATTCAGCCCTTGTAAAATAGACCTCTTTAAAGTGCCATTATCACAATATTGATAGAGTTATTTATAGCATTGCAAATGCTCCCAGTCATAACAGAGGACTTGTTATCCACAGCAAGTTCATGCTGCTGTCATCCTCTGGCCTCCATCCAGAGCCAGGGAGCAGGCACCAGGTGGACCATCTTTCAAAAATGAGCTCTGAAAGACATCTGAAAAACTTGTTCTCAAAGTGAATCTGATCACCAGGAGCAGGTCAAGTGGCTGAGTGACTACCTGTAGGAAACAGAGCGAGTCAGCCTGAGCCCAGGGGTAGGACATGTCACCCATGACCTGCCCCAACATTGTTCTGCTGGGAAATGGGAAACTCATGGTGCAAGGTTAGTGCCATTTCTTCCTAAGTCAAAGAGAGGTCCATGCAGAAGGTCAATGTCAGGAGGAATTGCCTGTCTCCGTACCATGGCTCATGCTCTTCTATTCCACAAAGGATGTTCTTCCTTTCTTCTTTTCTGTGTGTGGAACTCCTTATGTGAATCTTTTCCCCACTGAATTTTAAGGTCTTTGTGGGTGACCTGTACGCCTTATTTTTTTCTTATTAGCACAGTGTAACAATATTCCCCTCTGGAGTTAGTGCTCTATAAATTTATTTAAGAATTCTTTGCCATGCACCAACCATATGTTAAGCACAGCTCTAGGTCCTATAAGACAAAAAAATATGTATGAGGTATGATCAAAAAAATATGGTGAGTGCTGCTGCTGAGTCCCATCCAACGGAAAGGCAGGGATCCTCAATCCGGGAAGTGGCACCTCGAACCTTCGTAACAGTGTGTGACAAGGTTCACCTTGTTTGGTGCAGTCAGTAGGGTGTGAGCTACGGTTGAGAGAAGCCGTGTTTGAAAGTGTGCCGTAAATCATCCTCCATCATGACAATGCTCCGTGTCACACATCGCTTTGGTATATAGCAATTTCTGTCAAATAAAAACATTACGGAGTGTCCTCATCCACCTTATTCACTGGATCTGGCACCATGAGACTTCTGGCTCTTCCCCAAAGTCAAAATGATTCAGGACATCGAGGCATCCACGACAATGAAAGACACTCATGAAAGAGAACTTCCAGAACTGCTTCAGAAAGTGGCAAGAATGATGGGATAAGTGTGTTCGAAGCAATGGGGAGTATTCAGAGGGGGATTAACGGCAATGTGTCTTTTACTGTAACAATTTTTTTTATTTAAACATTCACCATATTTTTTTTATCACACCTCATATCATTTGTGTGTGTGTGTGTATTAATATATATGGTATATCAGTCATAATTTCCTAAGAATGTCACAGCCTAGGACAAGGTTTCTTTGCCTTTTTTTTTCTTTCTTGGAGTTATACAGTCCTTTGTTAATCTGCTAAAGTAAACACTTTGCGACCTCTCTGTAGTGAAAGTGAGATGTCACTAGAATAGAATCTGGGTCCCCAGACTCCAGAGCCATGGCTCTTATGACAGAAGCTGCCTCAGAAGCATCTGTCAACACAGGGGTGAGGATGCTGAACTCATATATCCAGACTGTTTTACAGGAGTAGGGGGATCCCTTCCAGCTGTGCTTCCTTGAGTGCAGGTAGTGGACTGAAGGAAAGAACCAGCAGTTACTTACAAGGTCTCTGCAAAATAGGTTACAGTCTGGCCGGGACCCTCTGAGAAAAGGGACAGCCTTCTTTGCAGCAGATGGGCTGATTCCCTGTCACCTTTCAGGGTGCCCACGTGGGTGAGCAGTCTCTAGACTTTGTGTCCAATCTTAGGGAGTCACACCCTTCTCAAGCCCATCCAGGCATACACACACACACACACCCATCACAATGGCTAGTAGCAATGAATGGGCCAATTGAGGGAATTATGTGTTGGTTGAACTTAAAAGTCTCAAGGGTAAGGATGGAAGCATATTAGGGCCAGCCAGTTATTCTATATTTTTGTCATTTGTATTTAGAGTTGTGGGTTTTATTTCTTTCACCTCTCTGGATTCTGACCAAATTCACCCCACCTGCCCTACCTCACCACCATCCCCAGGCATGCTGCTTGAGATGAGCACAGTGCAGCTCAAACCTGCCAAGTGAATAGGTCAGAGCCTTTGCCACCCCCACCACAGGGCTCAGGGATGACAGAAACCCAGCTGAGAGGGAGAGAGAAGCCCTAATGCCTAATCCTCCCCACCCATCCACATCTGAGATGGATATAGGCATCTGCAAATCCTCCCCACCCATCCACATCTGCAAATAGGCATTCTAAAGTGTTCCTGGCTCAGAGGGTTTTCACAGCGATGTGTTCTCCCCAGGCAAACCCTGCCCTGAGTTCTGTTCCATGGACACCCAGCTATCCCTCATTTGCAGGGACACCCTAAAGGGAGACAGAGTATGCCCATTCCATGCGGAGTGGCCTGTCACTTATCTCAAGTGCAAGGCCAAAAGGATTGCAGAGACCTTGACATAAGTCTCCACCGGTCTTCCCCCTGAACCCCACTGCCTGCATTTATTGGTACTACAGGAGATGTTTCCCTTGCAGAGGGCAGCTTGGAATGGCTGCTTCCTGCAACCTGGGCATACTATATTCACAATGTGCTTCTCTGAGAAGCACCTCTTGTCATAGGAAGAGCCTTGTAAGATAGGAAACCCCAAGATTCTACTCCTCATTCTGCTGTGTTACAGTCACTTTTCTAAAGCTTAGCTTCCTTGTCTGCAAACAGAAAGGGTCAGCCTAGATGAGAGGTTGCAACCTCAACTGCCCTCTGGGATTACACAGGTAACATCTATGACAGTAGCAGCCAACAGGGAGTGCTCGGAACCATGAACAGAGAAAGCCTGCCCCACCTATAAAGGCATTCTTATTCCAAAATTTTAAAATGTGCTTGTATCTGCCATCTAAAGTCATCCTGTGACTGCTAGTTATGAACTCTGGCTGTTGATTACAGCCCCAAAGCAAATGATACTGTTGGTACTACAGTACCTATTTTGTTTAGTGGCCCTTTATTTCAGAAGTATTTAGAATGTTTTAAATAAAATCAGTGAAATTAAATATGTTTCAAATATGAAATTTTAGCTGAACATCCCGTGGCCATTACTGGTTCTGTTGCTGCCTTTGACATCAGTCCCTTCTGCCTGGGGCACCATGAGGCCCGTGTGATAGAACAAGTCCAGCTGGGTTCTGAACTCTCCTGTGGGGTTCAGACCCTGACGGCAGCTTCAGGACCACTGCCTCTGGGCAGCTCCTCTGCTCCGTCCACGAGCTCCTAATTGCAGCAATTTTTGTTTCTGTCTCATCTTGCCCAGGAGGGATGGCCCTGCCTGCAGCCTCACCCTCCCTCTGCTAGTGTAGGACAGGAGTCAGGAAGAGGTGCCAAGTTCCCTTCAAAGCTGACTCTCCTTAGGAAAAATTGTTGGTGATGGTATTCAATTTCTACCAGTCCCATGCCCAGCCTTGGTGCCTGTGGGAAGGGTAAGAAGGAAGCTCCACTGTTCTGTGTTCCTCTGGCAGCAACCATGCTTGCCTCCATCACTGGACTTCTCATACTACATTGTTATTTTCATTCTTCACATGTCTGTTCCTCCCACGGAAGCTATAAGCTCCTTGAAGGTATTTTTGTGTCCCCAGGACCTAGCACAATATCTGACAGCAGACTCAACACATCTCTTATATTATTCCTTACCTCTTGTTTATTGCAAGGATGTTGAATTTATATAAACAAAATAAAGAAGACAGCATTCTAGGCTTAGGGGCAGCACAAACATAATACACATAATTTATAATTATACATATTTATGTTCAACATCTGTCTTTTCCACTCCAGTGCCTTGCCAGCACCTAGCACAGTCCCTTACATATAGTATGTGCTGAATAAATATTTTGTAAATGAGAAAAAGCATTTTGCAGAATTTCTATTTCTATCAGCCTACCAAAGACAAATTGCTTTGACTTCCCTTCTTTCTCAAACTCACCTATCAGACTCTCCTCTCTTAAACAAGGTATTGATACTTCTCTGTAGCTTTGTGTTGGTTGAGGCTCTGGAAATCTTGAAAGGAAACCCTATGCAGAGCTCATGTGCATACATGATAAACCAGACTGACAGTTAAATCAGAAAGGCCTTTTTCATAATTTAATTAAACTCCCTTAAATGTAGACATTAGTCAAGGACAACTTTATTGATTGAGTCTAATTGCATATATTTTTTTACACTTTTACTGAAGCCCATTTTTCAAGTTCCTTGAAAGACTGCTCCCATTTTTGAAAGGGGATATGCCAAAGCAAGGTTTTAATTCATTACCTTTTGGACATACTGTCATTCCCTGGCTAGCACCAATCCGTTACAGAATGTGATAGTATAATTACTTATAGGACTCCCAATCCACCTTTTTACAAGAGTTAGCTACTAGAAAATTCTGAAGACCTGTCTGCCTTTCATTCGTTTAGTCAGTCAGTCATTCAACAAACATTTATTGAGTCCCTTTTATGTGGTAGAAAGACAGAGATGAATAATACACAAAACAGATCTCCAGGACCTCCCAGGCTGGTGGGGGAAATAGATGAATAAATAGTTAATTTTGTATAATGTGTACAATAAACTAAGAGATCTGTACAAGACACCATGGGAGCCCAGAGGAGATAGGGCTACGTCACTGGGGAGAAGTCAGGGAAGGCTCGACAGAGTGGCGTGTGAGCTGCGTTGCAAAGGGGAGAGCAGTGTTCCAGACCAATAAAGTGGGGTAAGGGCCTTCTAAGCAATATCACCAGCAGAGCAGATATAACACAAGGGGAAGTAAGGAGTAGCTGAAAACACTGAGTGTCTGAGATGGAGGAGTAGAGGGTCACACTAGAGAGGGACCCAGGGACAAGGAAAAGAAAGGGCCTCCTCAGGATTTAGGCACAGTCAGCTTTACCCTTCAGAAAGATGACCCTAGAAGCTGTATGAAAAATGTTTATAGGACAGTAGACTTCTTACTTCTACCTGGAGTCAAACCTCTCTAGCACCTCTTCCCCAGCCTGCTATGGACCAGCAGCAGTGAGAACCCCCTAGACTCAGATTAGAACTATCTGCAGAACTGGAGGGAACTATGAGCAACATGAGAGAGTATCTGAGCCCTTTCCTTAAGGCTGATCATAACAGCTGCTCTTTACATAACACTCTGTGGCAAGTGCTTTCACATGCATTGCTTCTAGCCTTCACCTCAACCCTGCAAAGGAAGAATTTGTTTTCCCATTTCACAGACAAGAAAACTAAGGCACAAAGAGACACTCTTAAAGTTAACACAGCTGGGCAGGAGTAGAATCAAAATTCATTCCTATGTCTAGTAGCTCCTTCCACTCCTCCATTCTACACACTGACCACCTGAGGCTGGGCCGTCATTCACAAATGAAACTAGACAATTCTGGAATTCAGTGAATCATCCAACAATTCTCAGAGCTGACTTTGGGACTCTGGTAGAGAATAGCAAACTTCTATGTCCATTATCTGACTGGACCAGCCCAATCCTACTGTTCCTCCAGGTGGAAATGCTCTCTGCTTCTCTATAACTTAACTCCTATTCCTGCTTCAAAACCCAGCCAAGGCACTGCCTCCTCCAGAAGCCTCAGGTTTGACTCAACACTTTGCTCTAGGTTGCCTAGTGACTCTGCTTCTTTACTTTATAACATCACTTATCACAAGGCATTGCAATTTCCATTTATTAGATCTATTCTCCCCAGCCCAGACCATTCCCTCAGTTCCACTAAACGCCAGGAGTGAGTTTCTGATTGGCATGAACTGTGGGTTTGTGGTTTTTGTTGTTGTTTTTGTTGGTTTGTTTGTGTTTACTCATTTATAATTCTCAGGATTTAGCACACTACCTGGCATATACTATTGTTTGAATGAATGAGTGAACAAGATGGGGGTGGATAGGTTAATTCCAATAGTCGCAGGTTTTTTCATAGACTTATTTAGTATGATTTCCCAGGATCCAATCTGTTTACTAGATCTAGAAATTCTTATGTGGGCCATTAAAAACTACATCTCAAAGCGCAGATCCCCGAAAAATGCTGATGCTTTTAAATAAGTTTTCCTTGTAAGCTGTTAGAAGTAGAAGTTAGGAATTTGAGCTCTGTCCCTAACACTGCTACTTGTGTGACCTTGGACAAGTCATTCAGGAGCTTGGTTATGACAGTTTCTGTTAGCTGTGTCTAGGATAATGCAATGAATCAAGCTCAGCTTCCCCAAAAGCAGGCTTTCCCCAAAAGCAGGCTTTGATACTAAGGGTGGGTTGATGAAAATGGTTGGTTGGTTTCATGCCCTCCCCTGGGCATGACATGCCAGCAGCTGAAAGTATGCAGAAAAGGAATACGGCTTGGAGTGTATTAGTTTCCCATTGCTACGATAACAAATTATCAAAACTTTGGTGGGTTAAAATAACATAAATTTATTGTCTTACAGTTCTGTGGGTTAGAAATCCAGTGTGGGTCTCACTGGGCTAAAAAATCAAGGTATTTGTAAGGCTGTGTTCCTTTCTGGAGGCTCTAGAAGAGAATCCATTTTCTTGCCTTTTCTGGTGTCTAGAGACCACCTACAGCCCTGGTTTCTGGTCCCTTTCTCCATCTTCAAAGTCAGCAACACTGTTTATCTCTGACCATTCTTCCATCCTCACATCTCCTTCTCTGACTCTCCTCTTCAGTTGCCCTCTTCCACTTTTAGGACTTTCATTATTACCTTGGATCGACCTAGATAATCCAGAATCATCTCCCTATTTTCAAGTCAGCTATTAGCAACCTTAATTCCATCTGCAACCTTAATTCCCCTTTGCCATGTGGGGGTAACCTGTTCACATGTTCCAGGGATTGTGGCATGGACATCTTTAGGGGGCCATTATTCTGCCACTACATGGAAGAAAGGTGTAGAATGAGATAGTGTGGATGCATTTTTGAGGAGGAAAGCATTACTGTGTGATGCTTTTCATTGCAGCTTTGAAGTTAGAGACCTGGGTTCATATCATAACTCATCCATATACTCGCCCAGGAATTTGAACAAGACATTTGGTGTCTCTGAACCTCAGTATCTTCCTCTATAAAGTGGAGATAACAATAGCTACCTCCCAGAAAAACTGAGGGGGTGAAATATTCCTTAAACTTAATAAAGCTTGGCCAGGAATAAGTACTCAGTGAATGAGGACCAAGAGCCAAAAATTGGTTTCGACTGACCCATTGGGAGCTAGCAGAGGAGCAAAAGGAAATCGGGCTGGAAAAGCAAGCAGAATCCACACCCTGAAAAGCCATGAATGCCAAGTTTTATTTTATAGACCATGACGTGTTATCGAAGGCCCTGATTGGAATAGTGACTGTCTTCACCAAGCAGACAAGTTTGCCAGAGGAATTAGAATGAGCTGCTCTGGCATGAAGATCCCTCAGGACAGGGGGGCAAGGCTTCTTCACATCTAGTCTTCATGTTTTAAGCCACTAAGTAGAAAATAAATCCCCCAATTCTGCGGCTACCAGCAGTGAACAGCATTTGCCCTCTAAGCGCTCAGTTCATGTTCACACATAATTTTAATTCTCCTCTAACTTTGGGTTTATAGATTTCCAATTTATCCAACATCTGAAAAACTCATTCTGGGAGCCTGTCATTTACCCAGTGGTGCCTCAACAAGTATGTGTTAATCAAAAACCCCAAACATGGGGGAAAAGAAGATTTGGAAACTAAAACCGGGACTTTTGAAGTGAAACACAATTTGAAAAGTTTAACTGTAACATACGGAAAAGCATATTTTCAAGTGAACAACTGGTGAAAATCATTAGCTATGGTTAGCAAAACATCCAGGAGGGGGAAAAAAAGAAAATGTGTGCATGTGAAGGGGGCATGTTGGACTTATTTTTATTTTTGTCACACACACACACACACACACAACTTGGGGCAACACCTAATTACAATCATCACACCGTAACTTTGAACATTCAGAAAGATTCTCCTTAGCGCCTGTGACTATCATACCATCAAATATCTCTAACGAGTATTTGTTAGTCAACAATAGGAAGTTGGTTTTAAATTTTTTCTGCAATCCACAAAACATATTTGGTATGGTGATTCTAGTTAGTTAGTTGTTAGTTAGCTAGTTAGTTAGCTAGTTAATGCTATATAAATTGATACATTTCTGATATTAGAAAGAATGTTCTTTTAAATAACTGTTTTCCTCCTTATTCTAGGACAACAAATGTGCTCATTGCACAGTCTCTGCCAATAATATGAATCATTTCAGGGCATGTGTAGTGAGTTCCAAATGTGTTGACTTTGGCCTCCTGATTTAGAACACTTGTTCAAGCCTTTATAGACCACAATGTCGTGTCTCCAGAAGGTTCCTGGGGAGGGGCGTGAGGGAACGGGTGAAAGGATGAAGGGAAATAAGAGGTACAAACTTCCAGTTATAAAATAAATAAGCCATGGAGATGTAGTGTACACCACAGGGAATTTAGACAATACCTTGGCGCAGTGACAGATGGTTACCAGACTTAGTGTGGTGATCACATCGTAAGGTATATAAACAGTGAATTACTATGTGGTACACCTGAAACTAATATACTCTTGCATGCCAAGTATACTTTAATGAGAAAAAATTTTAATAAAAAATAAAATAAAGTGTAGATTTGTTCCTCAACAAAGCACAAGGAAGGCAGAACTCATTTGTAAAACTTCTCTCTGAATTGGCCCTTCATGAACATTATCTCATGCAGTCCTCACAGCAAGCCTGTGAGGGAGCAATTACGAGTCCCATTTTATCGATGAGAGTGTGAACCTCAGAGAGTTTAATATCTTGCCAAAGGTCTTTCCCCCAGTAAGTGGCAGAACAAGCATTTGGACCCAGTTTTCTCAGGCATCAGCTCTAACTTAACTTCCAGCTGCCAAGACACTCGGAAAAGGACCACCAAGATAAAAGTCTAGATGAACTAGAACAGATGCTGGAGCTGACAGGATGGGGCCTGAAAAGAGACATTCTTACTTACTCTTTGACTTATGTTGAAGAAAACCTCACTCAACTAGGAATTACTAGTTCATTTGTCTCTAAGAAAAAAAACCAAGGAAGATTTCAGTCAATGACTACTAAATGTCTGGATTGCAGTTGATAGCATGGCAGGTAATACTAACCATAACCCTGGTAATGTGTATTGAGTACTTACGAAAGGCCAGGCCTTCTACTAAGCACCTTAGACATATTCAGTCCTTTAGTTCTACAGCATCTCTGTGAGGTTGGGAACGTTGTCATCCCATTTTATTGATGAGGGAGTAGAGGCACAACATAGTCACGTGACAGAGGTAAGAATGAACCCAGGCAGTCTGGTTCTATCACCCATGTTCTTATCCACTAAACCACACTGTCTTCATGAGGGGGATTCTAGGTCATACAAGCTCAATGAACACACCACTATGCTGCTACAAGAGGGTCGTTTATCCACAGAAATAGTAATACCTGCATGTTTATAGAACTTTACAATTTATAAAAAGAACTTCTCATTATCATTCATATCATTCAGTCATTATTTATTATCTCAATTGATTCTCTTAATGTAGCCTGAATGTACATTTTTATCCATACTGCACGGGTTCTTTCATTCATTCAACAAATATGTATTGAGCCCTTGTGTTGAGCTAGCTTTGCAGACAGAGAAGTAATAGAAAAGAATCTCATCCTTGCCTTCATGAAGCTGGCAATATAGTGGACATGACATTCTTTAACAAATAATCACATGAGTATTTCATTACATATGGTGCTAAGAGCTATGAATAAAAAGTATAGGGGATTATAAGAGCATATAACAGAAGATGACCTAGTCAGACATTCAGACACTCACTGGTAGATCTCGTCTGGAGGACATCCTTGAAGAAGTTAATTTGAGCTAAATTCTAAGGACAATTGATAATTAACTAAATTTCACTGTATCAGTAAGGACTTCTCTTCCACTCTATCTAAATTGCAAGCACTTTTCACATACCTTGCTCCTTTCAATTC
Source organism: Rhinolophus ferrumequinum (assembly GCF_004115265.2). NCBI lineage: Eukaryota > Metazoa > Chordata > Mammalia > Chiroptera > Rhinolophidae > Rhinolophus > Rhinolophus ferrumequinum. The sequence goes on from NC_046292.1 coordinate 44,481,176, forward strand.
TTCCATATCAATTATCATTTTCCAAAATATGACTTACTTATTTATTATGTTTATTTTTGGTCTGAGTACCCCTCCCAACTAGAATGTAAGTTCTAGGAGGGTTTTTAAATCAATTTCATTCACGAAAATGTTTCGCACATATAGACACTCAATAAATACACGTTGAATAAAAGAATGAACAAAGGAACTGGTAGGAGGCAGGCGGAATTTCTCAGTAGAGAGACCCCTCTTTCAAAGGTCCTGGGGCAGGAGATCATATTGAATTTTGAAGGAACTCAAGAAGGTCATGGAGCAGAGAGAACAAGGGGAAAAATGGCAGGAGAAGACGTAGAAAGGGAAAATTGGGCCTGTTTTTAGAAAATAGAAATTCTGAGTGTACGACCCCAAGAAAAGGAGCCATGTATGTATTTCAAGTTAGATCTAACCTATTTTGTCGTCTCTTCCACTTCTCTAAGTGGAATAGAGCACAACTTTCTCCTCGTGAAACAACGACCACGCTTAAGCAGGGAACAGCAGAATACTTTGATTGGGGGAATATTTAAATAATATTGTTAAAATGCGGTCACTTCACATGTGTGAGGCAGCAAAGCTTGATGGATATGGATCTGGTTGATTTAGAGCAGCTGGATATTAATGCATGCAATGTCAAAGTGTTGGAATTTTGTAAAGTTTTCTAATTCCAGTTTGTTCAAACGTAATATTAAAAAAAGTGGTCTCTGAGATCATCACTGTCTCAGCTAGAGAGGATTGACATTGTGGCAGAGAGCCAGCATTGTTGAAGGAAAGAGAATGTTATGGGAGGCCAGCAGCAGCAGACATTCTAGGACCCGCTGATAGAGTCCTACCCGCCTGCTCCAAAGCATCTTTGTCCTCTTACAGGAAAGAGCAAGGTGTTCCTTAGGACAGGATGGTGGACGATGAACCCCTTCATGTTCCTCCACCTGGCTCAGAAGACAGAGCTTTGTGTCTTTCAATTAAAACAGACCCTTGTCAAGCTGGTGTTTTGAGTCGAAGCTTATTTAATACAGACTTCCAGACGATGCCTAACATGTGGTAAGACTCAGGAAACCCTGTGGCACAGTATTACAGGAGGTGCTTTGGGCTTGCTTCTGTCAAACAAATTAAATGCCTGCACTTCATACACTTTACAAGGCCAAATTAAACACTCGTCAAAAGCGAGATGCCTTTTAATGTGCAGTGCCTGCAGCTTCCTTGACACTAACTAGCTTTCTCAACAAATCTCAGCCTGTCTTCACTGAATACAGGAGGATGGCATTTTATCTCCCAGGCGGTTGTTTCTAAGATTTAAGTCTTCTCTAAAAAGATGCTTCTTGTTCTAGCTACTCTGAAATTCTAGTTAGTACATGGAAAATCTAAGCCACCACAGATAGTTCATTGTTGCAAATAAACGTTGCCATAGGTGTCAGCGATCCATTTGGCCCAGAAGGTAATTTATAGAAAATGTAATGGGACCACCATTCCAGAAACCCTTCCCAGAATGCATGATTTTGGAGAATAGCTATTTGCAAATTGAGCAATGATAACTTATTGTGTGATTGCATTTTCTCATATGGTCACTGCTAATTCTTTGGTTGCTGTAAACTAGAGATATGTTGCCCCCCATTTAGATGAAAATCTAGACAAAACCTAACATAAGCGTGCCTGGTTGTGGTTTTGCCCACCAGGTACCAACCTGCAAAATGCTTTAAGAAAGTAGAATCTTGCTCTAAATGTCCTTACCTTCCCCAGTCCTTATATTTATTCTGGAGTCTCATATGCTGCAGGCTAAAAGAGATCTTGAAAGAACATCTGGCCGAGGAATTCTCAAATACAAGTCAGCTAAACAGCTGCATTAGAATTACCTAAGGTGCTTATTAAAAACATGATTTCCCAGACCCCACCGCAGACCTACTGCAACAAAAGCTCTGGATGTGGAATCTAGGGATCCACACTAGTAAGACGTTCCTCAAGGGATTTTGATCCTTAGCCGTCACATTTGGGAACCACTGAATTCTATTAGTCCCCTCACCCCCCAATAAGAATGATACATAAGCCCTCTTGGCAGATGACCCCTTATATATGTAGAGATATGATAGTCCCCTCCCCTTTTTTTAGTATTATTTAGGAACAGAGAAAGGGCGGAGGTTATCAACATGAATTTTACATCTTCATCCTATTATCTGAGCTAGGTAGGGCCTTGCATTATAAGGACGAGTACTACAACATTCGAGTCAGTACACAAAGGGTTCCAACCTAGTGCGTGGGTTATAGTGGCAGGAGATAGTCAAGCAAGGCGATGGTCAACATCAAGCACCTGATACTTAGAGCAGGACTCCAGCAAGTAGCTGCTCTAACAGGAAACAAGTCCAAGACTATCAGGGAAGGGGGCCAACCAAAGTTGGTTGAGAGCCCCAGTCAAGTAATTATAATAACCTCTAGACTTCATAGGGTTTAATATACGCCAAGCACTTTCCATCTATTATAATCATTAAATTCTGATAGTGGCCCTTTTACGTAGGCACTATTATTAACATCATTTTACAAGAGAGGAAACTAAAACACAGAGGGGTTAATAACTTACCCAATGTCACACAGTGAGTGGCTGAGCTAGGATTCAGAACCAGGCCGGGCAGTTCTAACATGCGCATCTTCACTCATTAAACCACATGGCTTCCTCAGAAGGCTGATGATAACAACAGTGATCTCGTCAACAGGCAAAGTGGAGCACTCAGTAGGAAAGACAGCCAGAAACCGTGGTGTGCACAGGTCGCCCTATAAGTCATTAAAAAAAAAAAATCATCTTGGGGAACACCGGGACACTTCAGGTACAATGAATCCCTGACCATAGAACAGCAAGACTAATTCAAAACTGACCTCATTCCCCAGGGATGGAGTAGGAGCTATTCCTGTCACCCCTGACCTAGAAGGGACTGGCTCAGGAAAGAAGGGAGTCGGGCATTGTCTTAGCTCCTCTGGCTGCCGTAACAAAATGCCATTGAAGAGGTGGCTTCAACAACAGCAATTTATTTTCTTACAGTTCTGGAGGCATGAAGTGTGAGAGCTGGGGGCCAGCATGGCTGGCTTCTGGCACGAGCGCTCTTCCTGGCTTGCACACGGCTACTTTCTCTCTGCGGGCTCACATGGCCTTTCCTTGGCTCCTGTGTATGAAGAGAGCGATGGCTCTCTCTTCGCCTTCTTATAAGGCCACCAGTCCTATCATATCAGGACCCCACCTTGATGACCTCCTTTAACCTTAATTAATTCCTAAAAGCCTTATCTCCACATACAGTCACAAGGAGGCTTACAGGGGTTAGGATTTCAACATATAGGTTTGGGGTGGGGGCACAACTCAGTCCATAGCAGGCCTTTAGATACAATGGAAGAAGAGCAATCCAACTTCAGCAGTGGCAATAGTAATCCCTGCACCTTAGTAATGTCCCCCAGGTGCCAGGAACTGACCTAATCGCTGCATGTATATTACCTCACTTAATCAATGCTCCCCAAGCCCAGGATTAATAAATGCATTTCTTTAGATGAGGAAACCTAGAATCAGAGATTTGGGGAACTTCACAGGTAATGCGGCAGAGCCAGGATCTGACTCTGCTCAGTCTGACTTTTAATCCCTATGCTAGAAATAACACTCTTTGGATCATGGATCCCTTTGAAAGTCTGAGTAAAGTCATGAACGCTTTCCCTAGAAAAATACACACACACATAACATTTGTCATATGATTTTAGGGGACTTCCAAGCCATCCAGAGTATAAAGTAATGTGGCAACGTAGGGTAAACATGGATTTTTTTTTTCCTGATGGATCAGTATTTCAAATTAGAGAGAGAAGGCAAATTTTGCATACATTTCTAAGCAAAGCACGCACGTCAAAGAAACCTTTATGTTGCGCAGGGGGCACTGGGCTATGCTCCCAGGGGAAGAAGCTTATAGTCCCCTGACTGGGGTAACCAGGCTACATCAGGATCTCTTTCTCTCTCAATGAGGGAAGAGGAACATGGCCGTTTAAGAGGTACCAACGGAGTGGGCTGAAAACCCCTGAGAGAAGCAGGCTGGAATTCAGATCCATCCAGGAGTAAGCAGATAACAAAAAGACTGAAGAAGATCTGGAGTAATGGCAGGGAGGGGGCAGCTCTCCTCCTACGGGACACCCCTCAACAGCGCCAGCCCTCGTCTCCATGAGGAATGTGGGTTTGGATGGGACACACCGTCATTTTTTTAAGGCAAAACCTCCAGTTTTTTATGTAAAATCTCCCCATTTTCAAATGTCTACCTAGAAGACACGTGGTCTAGGAAGAATCTCATTCTTTATGAGCCTCAGTTTCTCTATCAGTAACATGAGGATTATAACACGATGAGTCTCATGGGATTTTTGAAAAGATCCAATAACATAAGGTATATAAAAATGCTTCGGAGACTATAAAGCGCACAATAGGTGTTAACAGAGAAACCCATCAAAAGCAGGTTCTCTCCGAGGTAGCGATGGTATATTTAATAAATGGGCGTCACACACCTATGGAATCTGTGCAACAGCAAGAGGGACCTTTTATAAAATGCAAATCACATTATCTCTTTCCTGGCTGGAACCCTCTAATGGATTCCTATCCCAATTCAAATAAAATCAAAGCTTTGCACGATCTGGAAGCCTCACGTTCAGCCACACTGAGCTTGTTTCTATTCCTCAAACACAGCAGGCATGTTCTTCTCATCGGGCGTTGGCACTAGACAGCTCCTTGGCTGGAATGCTCTGCCCCCGACTTTCTGCGTGGTGGTCTCACCTTTCAGCTCTCAGCATCACCCTTCGGAGAAAGACGCTCCAATCCAGAAGAGCCACCCGATCGAGCTCAGCAACAGCGCCCTATGTGATTCCTGCTATAGCCCTTCTCACTATCCAATATGATTCTTTATTTTTATTGGCTTGCTTACCTAACCAATGTGTCCTCCCACTAGACACAAGCTCCAGTCAGAAGGGACCTATGTGGTCATATGCACCACTATATCCACCAGCCTCTGAAACAAGTCTGGACATTGTAGGAATTATGAATATCTATTGAAACAACAGAGTCTTGAAATTGGTATTATACGAGAAAGTTTAGTAGGAGAGCAGAGAGCACCTTGGACTGTGCCGGCGCAGTTTCTTGGGCCCCACGCCAGATTTCCTGAATCAGAATCTCTAAGAACGTGGCCCAGGTAGCTGGATTTTTAATAAACACCTCAGGTGCACGATGCTGGTGCAGGTGACCTCAGAGCACACTTTTTAAAAACACTGGATTTAGAGGCCAAAGACCGAATTCCAGATCCTGTTTATTTCGCAAGGTTCTCATGAGGACTCAAAAGATAAGATGGCTGGTAGAGTTCATTGCCCAGGCCCACACTTACAGAAATACAGACCCAAAAAACGATTCCTCCTTGGCCTTCCTGTCAGGGGCCTGCAGTGTGTGCGTTCAGGGATGGAAGCTCCCTGCGGCACACATCCAATCAGAGGTCTTCCTTCCATGGAGGTAACAAGTTCTGTGCCCTCTTCCACATGGCATATCTCCAAGGATTAAAATTCCCTTTAGCATTTCTATCTCTTTAGTCATTCTTAGGCCATGACAACCTGAATATATTTCAGTTTTTCCATGCCATTTATAAAGTATAGGTTTTTATAAATTAATGGAATATTCCACTATGTTCTTTTCAGCATAGTTACATGATACGAATTTTATTTTTTTAAAAAACACTATGACTGTAGTTCCAGGGTCAAACAGTCAGGAATTTGATTTTTCTCTCCTCAGCCCACCAGAAATGAAGCAGACTTTCATGGAAAGAATCATCTGCAGAATCTCATAAAAGACTGATGTAGAAACTAAACAAGCTAGTGTATCAACTACAATAAAGAGATCAAGCAATAGTAATAACTAGCATGTACTGAACCCTGACTAAGAGCCAAGCACCATCACAACCTATCTCATTTAATACGCGCTACTCCATAAGTAGGGATCATGATTCTCCCAATTTTATAGGCGAGAATTGCCAAAGCATTAGTAACTTGCCTAAAATGACATAATCAGTACTTTGCAAACTTGGTTTTAAAGCCTAGACAGCTGGCTGACCCCAGGGCCATGCACGTATCTACTGACTACACCATAGGAAAAGGCTCTTAGCTTCTGATACCATACCAATTGGTCCACACTAGCTCTTCGTTTCCCATGTTTCACACTGACCAACCAGTCCCTCTTCTCACTAACGTTTTCTCTTTTTAGATATAACACCATCGATTATGCCAGAAATTCTATTTGTTTTTCAAGTTTGCTTTTTCATATGTTTAATCCCATCTATTATGTGCTGATTTTGTCATTTAAGTTTTTGGATTTTGGTGGAGGGCAGGTTCCTTGCTAATGTCTGTAACTTACTTTGATGATCAACTAAAACTCCTAAATATTTTTCCAGTCTACTAATATAGGCTTGTATATTGTGCCATTGATTTTTTTTTTTAATCTAAAGACAGTACTTTGCATATGTCCCTGTGGATTTCATCTTGTGGTTTTGGACCAATGTTCCAGCTTGTCAGGATTATTTTAAGTCTTGATTCTATCATCTGCGGTATTAGCTATTCCTCCCAGCTGTAGATATTATTAAATGAAACATCCATTCCTCACGCAAATAATTGATAGAAATGTTGAACTGCACAAAGCCAAGTACAGACAATATGACAAGAGGGATTTGGAAAAAAAAAGAGTATAGTACTATGCTGAGCATGAGAATGAGAATTTAGTCACCAGAACTGACCTTGGATGCACTATTGAAAAGAGTGTTGTCCCAACCTTCTCCCAATGTTCTCCATGAGGCCAAATTCTGGCTGATGTACTTTTGTCATCACCACTTTTGATGTTCCTTTTCATATACTTCCTTACCCTCTATAATTCATTGCTTCAATAGTCAACAAACCTTTATTGATTACTTTTTAAGTAAAAATCACTATGCATATGTGCTGGGGTTATAGAACAAAGGAACATCAATAAACTGATCATTCTGGTACAATAAATGCTATTTGAGAAATGATATGGGAGAGAAAGAAGGAGACACATAACTGCTGGATAAGAGGTCAGGAAAGTCTTCCTGAAAGAGGTGGTGCCTAGATTAAATCTGAAGGTCAAGCCTGAATTGGCCAGACACAGAGTTAGCTGGCGGTGGAGAGGCTTAGATGACAAAGCTCCTAAGCTGTGTTCGAAGACTGGATTTCATATAATATTAAATGTTTTCATTAAGTCTTCACCATTTCATTAAGTCTTCACCATGTCCATGAAGTCTTCACCATTCACTTCAACTTCACCAATCCCTCCTGCCTTGAAAATCCTATAGCAGTTTTTCTCTATCCCAGGGGCAGGTTGTCCCTCAACCACATGCTCTTTATTTCATTATGTACATGTTTTCTTCATCCTTCCACTCACGGAAGGACACTGAAAACTAAAACTATGTCTCACGTTCCCAGTATGTCCTCTCGTGCCACTGTGCACAGTTCTAAGCACCAAGATGGCAGTGAACACATTCTTGATGAATAGTGACAACAGTGCATGGCAAACAATAGTAGTGACAGATCAGAAGGGAGAGTGATAACCAGGAAAAATGACACACCTAGTGAAGGAACCTGAAAAATCTGGAGGGGCATCTCCATGAGGGCAAGGATCATATTTGTGATGTTCCCTCTTAGTGCCAAGTGACTACTAGCAGAGGGCCTACTTTTGTTTTTTGATAAAATAAACAAATAAAATGTACTCCACTCTTCTCAGAACTGTAAGTCACACTTACTATTTGTATGTGTGAGCCTACTTTCTGGGGATAGAACATGCCGTTGGAGTCCTTTGTTTAGGTTCCTGAGTCTGTGAACTGGTATTAATTTTATGCACAATTTCTTTATACATGTCAAGAATTAGTGAGCTTTGGAGGGTATGCCAAACTGGGTTCATACACAAACGGTTGTGGTTTTTTTTTACTTTATCTAATATGTCAGAATACATAGACAACAGATGGAAAATAGATTGGAACTTCTCTGAAATGTCAGTCAGGTTGGTTGAGAATGGCTGGCTGGGCTCTGTGGGAAAATGAGGCACAATCTATTGGTGATTTGCATTGGTCACAAGTGAAGGATGTGGTGATTAAAAAGCACGAGGGCAATACATATGCCATCTTGAATAGACACTGTCTTTAATGTGGGTTTCTTAAAGATTTTTAGCACAATCTAAATGCTCATCGTCATCCTTCACCTTATAAACTGTGTAATGTGATTCCATCCTTTTCTTTAATCTTCCTATCATGAAATAAAACATATATCTGAAACACATTACTAAACAAAAAATATGTATATGTACACACACACACACATACACACAAACACACACACAGTTCGACGACTTGTGCGAAGTGAACATGTGTGATACCACCACTCAGGTCAAGAAATGGAAAAAAAAAAAAAAAAGAAATAGAACTCAGTCTCCTACAAACTCCTCTCTTTCGCACCCTCCCAAACACTACCTACCATTACCCTGATTTTGAAGGATATCACTTCCTTGCTCTCCTTCATAGTTTTATCACCTAAGTTTGTTTCTCTAAGTACCGTGGTTTGGTTTTGCTTTGTTTCTTTTTCTTTTTTGGTACTTTCTACAAACTGAATCATATCCTATACATACACATACATTCATTCTTTTCTGTTTAGTTTCTTTTGCTAAGTATTATGTTTGTGAGCTTGATCAATTTTGCTACAGGTAGCTGTAGCTCATTCATTTTTCACTGTTGTATAGTAACAAAAAGTGTAAATATATGACAATTTGACTTATCCAATCCAGGATGATGGATTGTTACCAATTTTTAACTAGTTTGAATAATGTTGCTATGAACTTTCTTATACATTCATCACGGAGCACACATTTCTGTTGAATCTCTGCCTAGAGAGCAAATGTTGGATTATAAGGTATTCTTATGTTCTACGTTAGTAGATAATGCCAAACTGTTTTCCATAGTAGTTGTATCAATTCCAATTCCTCCAGCAATGTATGAGAATGTCAGTTGCTCCACATTCTCACCAACAGTTGGTTTTGTAGTCTATTTTTTAAATTATTTTTTTCAATTACAGTTGACGTTCAATATTATATTAGTTTCAGGTGTACAGCATAGTGGTTAGACATTTGTATAATTTACGAAGTGGTCCCCCCAATAAGTCTAGTACCACCTGGCACCATACATAATTATTACAGTATTATTGACTATATTCCCTATGCTGTACTTTACATCCCTGTGACTATTTTGTAACTACCAATTTGTACTTTTTCTTTTTTTTTTTGCTCCGAAAAGCTTTATTGTTTCCATTTGGTCCATGGCATGGGAGAGGGCTGCAGAGTGATTAGAAGGCTGCTTACTGGTTGCAGGAGAGGCTCAGGCAAAAGCCCAACACCAAGGGGTTGCACAGGGGTCCCTCAAAGGCCTCTGGGCTCCAAAGGCTCCTAGTCATGCTTGAGGGTGAGACTTTTAAAGAGATACTCAGGGAGTGGCCGATTATCTCAGTTGGTTAGAACGTGATACTGGTAACACCAAGGCTGCCAGGGACCGGTTTGATCCCTGCATGGGCCACTGTGGGCGGCGCCCTCATTTTTGAAAAGAGAGAGAGTGAGAGAGAAAGAGATACGCACCCAGCCCAGCCTAGGGGCTGGCCACCCTGCAAAGGTTAAGCAGCATCAGGTGGTTACCATTTTCTTGATGAGTTTCACCTCCTCATCCAGGAAGTGGCTCTCCCGGAAGTCACAGAGATCGGGATCTGAGCAGGCAGAACCCAGGGTATGCAGATCCAAAAAGGCCTGGTTCAGGTTCTTCTCCATGGCCATGGAGGCTTCCACAGCTTGCTGAGTTTTACCCCACTCATCTTGGGAAGGCTTCTGCAGGTCCTGGAAGAGTGTGTGGCCGCTACGCTAGTTTTCAAGAGAGGCTCGCACTTTTCTTCGGCCAACTTACTTACGGAAGAAGTAGCTCAGAGCCACATCTTCGTGGTCGAAACAGAATCCCAGAGAAAGGTAGGTGAAGAAAGCCCAGAGATGGTTGACAGTGGCCTCCACCTCGGTGGAATAATTCTGACGAACTTGGGATCTCATGGTTGTTTGGCAATAAGGAGTTAAGCTCAAAAAATGGTGTTGGCTGGTTTCAGAGGCAGATGATGGCTAAGTTGGTCCCAAAGGTTGAGACTGGAAAAGAGGTTGGAGGGTGCTGGGAGGCTGGAAGAAAGGGCGTCCCTGGGTCTGTTCCATCCAAACATTGTTGAAGCAAGAGACAGATCCAGGGGACGGCCGAGGGCATTCCAATTTGTACTCATTAATCCCTTCACTTGTTTCACCCTACCCTCTCAACCACCTCCTATCTGGCAACCATTAGTTTGTTCTTTGTATCTATGAGTCTGTATGTTTTGTTTGTTTGTTTATTTTGCTCTTTAGATTCCACATATAAGGGAAATCATATGGTAGTTGTCTTGCTCTGTCTGACTTACTTCATTTAGCATATAACCTCCTACGTCCATCCATGTTATCACAAATGTTAAAATTTCATTCTTTTTTATGGTTGAGTAATATTCCATTGTATAGTAATGTTTCACTAATATTCAATCATATTAGGTTGGTGTAAAAGTAATTGCGGTTTAAAAGGTTAAAAATAATGGCAAAAACCACAATTACTTTTGCACCAACCTAATATATTGATGGGCACTTAGGTGGCTTCCATATTTTGGCTATTGTAAATAACACTGCAATGAACATAGTGTGCATATATCTTTTCGAATTAGTGTTTTGGATTTTTTTGAATAAATACCCAGAAGTATGATTGCTGGGTCATAAGGTAGTTCTATTTTTAATTTTTTGAGGAACTACATACTGTTTTCCATAGTGGCTGCGCCAATTTGCAATCCCATAAACCATATATGAAGGTTCCCTTTTCTCCACATCCTCCCCAACACCTGTTGTTTGTTGATTTATTGATTATAGCCATTCTGACAGGTGTGAGGTGATATCTCATTGTGGTTTTAATTTGTGTTTCTCTGCTGATTAGTGATGTTGAGCATATTTTCCTATGTCTATTGGCCATCTGTATGTCCTCTTTGGAGAAATGTATATTCGGGTCCTCTGCCCATTTTTCAGTTGTATTGTTTGTTTCTTTAATGTTAAGTTGTATGAATTCTTTATAAATTTTGGATATTGGATATTAACCCCTTATCAGATGTATCATTGGCAAATATCTTCTCCCAATCTGTAGGTTGTCTTTTAGCTTTGTTAATGGTTTCCTTTGCTGTGTAAAAAATTTTAGTTTGATGTGGTCCCATTTGTTGAAGATATATCAAAAATATATATTACTAAAAGCAATGTCAGAGACTTTCCTACTTATGTTTTCTTCTAGGAATTTTATGGTTTTGGGCCTTACTTACATTTAAATCTTTAATCCATTTTGAGTTTGTTCTTGTATATGGTGTAAGAAAGTGATCTAGTTTCATTTCTTTGCATGTATCTGTCCAGTTTTCCCAATAACATTTACTAAAAGACTGTCTTTCCCTCTTTGTATATTCTTGCCTCCTTTGTCATATGTTAATTGACCACAGAGGCATGGGTATATTTCTGGTGTCTCTCTTCTGTTCCATTGATCTATGTGTCTATTTTTATGCCAGCATCATGCCATTTTAATTACTATAGCCTTATAGTATAATTTGATAGCAGGTAGCATGATACCTCCAACGTTGCTCTTCTTTCTCAAGATTGCTGTGACTATTTGGGGTCTTTTGTGGTTCCATATAAATTTTAGGATTATTTGTTCTAGTTCTATGAAGAATGCCATTGGTATTTTCATAGGGATTGCATTGAATCTATAGATTGCTTTGGGTTGTATGGACATTTTAACGATGTTAATTATTTCTATCCATGCTTCCATTTATTTGTATCTTCTTCATATTCTTTCTTCAATGTCTTCCACTTTTCTGAGTACAGGTCTTTCATCTCCTTGGTTAAATTTATTCCTGGGTTGTTTTTCTGTTTTGTTTTATTTCGATGCAATTGTAAATGGGATTGTTTTCTTAATTTCTCTTTCTGATAGTTTGTAACTGGTGTATAAAAATGCAACTGATTTCTGAATATTAATTTTGTATCCTGCTACTTTACTCAATTCATTTATCAGTTCTAATAGTTTTTTGATGGAATCTTTAGGGTTCTCTATATATAGAATCATGTCATCTGCAAATAATAACAGTTTTACTTTTTCCTTTCTAATGTGGATACATTTTATTTCTTTTTCTTATCTGATTGCTGTGGCTAGGACTTCCAATACTATGTTGAACACAAGTGATGAACGTGGACATCCGTGTCTTTTTTCTGCTCTTAAGGAAAACACTTTTAGCTTTTCCCCATTGACTATGATGTTAGCCATGGATTTTTCCTATATGGCCTTTATTATGTTTAGCATATGTTTCCTGTATTCCCACTTTGCTGAGAGTTTTTATCATAAATGGAAGCTTGATTTTTTCAAATGATTTTCCTGCGTCTATTGATGTGATCATATGATTTTTATCCTTCATTTTGTTTATTTGTGTATCATGTTAATTGATTTGCAGATATTGAACCAACCTTGCAAGCCAGGAATAAATCCCACTTGATAGTGGTGTATGATTTTTTTAATGTATGGCTGAATTCGGTTTGCTAATGTTTTATTGAGGATTTTTGCATCTATGTCCATCAGGGATATTAGCCTATAGTTTTATTTTTTTGTAATGTCTTTGTCTGGTTTTGGAATCAGGGTAATGCTGGACTCTTAAAATGAGCTTGAGAGCCTTCCCTCTTCTTCAATTTTTTTGGAATAGTTTGAGAAGGATAGGTGTTAATTCTTCTTTGAATGTTTGGTAAAATTCACCAGTGAAGCCATTGGTCCAGGACTGTCATTTGTTGGGAGGTTTTTGATTAGTGATTCAATTTTAGTAGTTATTGCTCTGTTTGTTCTTGATGTAGTATGACAGATTTTCTGTTTCTTCTTGACTAAATCTTAGAAAATTGTATGTTTCTAGAAATTTATCCATTTGTTCCAGATTGTCCAATTTGACGGCATATAATTGTTTATAGTATTTTCTTAAAATCCTTTGTATTTCTGTGGTGTCAATTGTCATTTCTCTTCTTTCATTTCTGATTTTATTTATCTGGGTTCTATTTTTTCCTTGGTGAGTGTGGTTAAAAGTTTATCAATTTTGTTTATCTTTTCAAAGAACCAGCTTTTGGTTTCATTGATCTTTCGTATTGTTTTTTTAGACTCGAATTTGTTCATTTCCTCTTTAATCTTTATTGTTTCCTTCCTTCTACTTACTTTGGGCTTTGTTTGTTTTTCTTTTTCTAGTTTCTTTAGGTGTAGGGTTAAATTGCTGTATTGCTGTAAATTTCCCTCTTAGGATTGTTTTCACTTTGTCCCATAGATTTTGCATCATTGTGTTTTCATTTTCATTTATCTCAAGTTATCTTTTGATTTCTTCTTTGATCTAATTGTTAACCCATTCATTGTTTGGTAGCATGTTATTTAGCCTCCATGTGTTTGTGTATTTTTCAGTTTTATTCTTATAGTTGATTCTAGTGTCATATCATTTTGGTCAGAGAAGATGCTTGATATGATTTCAGTCTACTTAAATTTATTGAGACTTGGTTTGTGGCTTAACATGTGGTCTATCCTGAAAATGTTCCATGTGCACTTGAAAAGAATGTATATTCTGCTGCTTTGGGGAGAAATGCTCTAAAAATATCAACTAAATCCATCTGGTCTAATGTGTCATTTAAAGCCACTGATTCCTTGCTGATTTTCGGTCTAGATGATCTGTCAACTGCTGTCAATGGGGTATAAAAGTCCCCTATAATTACTGTGTTATTGTTGATTTCTCCCTTTATGTCTGTCAATATTTGCTTTATATATTTAGGTGCTCCTACATTGTGTGCATAAATGTTTACAAGGGTTATATCCTCTTGTTGGGTTGATTCCTTTATCGTTGTGAAATGTCCTTTTTGTCTCTGGTTATAGCCTTTGTTTTAAAGTATATTATGTCTGATATAAGTATTGCTACCCCAGATTTTTCTTTTGTGTTTCCATTTGCATGAAATATCTTTTTCCATCTCTTTACTTTCAGTCTATTTGTGTCTTGAGATCTGAAGTAGGTCTCTTGTAGACAGCATATATATGGGTCTGGTTTTCTTATCCATTCAGCCACCCTACCTTTTTTGATTGGAGGATTTAATCCACTTACATTTAAAATGATTATTAATAGGTATGTAGTTATTGCCATTTTATTATTCATACTTGTATTCTTTTGGGTTTTTTTCCTTCTTCTTAAAGTAGTCCCTTTAACATTTCTTGTAATACTGATTTGTTGGTGATGAACTCCTTTAGCCTTTTCTTGTTTGGGGAGCTCTTTATCTCTCCTGTGATTCTAAATGATAGTCTTGCTTGGTAGAATAATGTTGATTGTAGGTCCTTGCTTTTCATCACTTTGAATAGGGTGTTTGTGAGCAAGTGAGTCTGTGCACAGGCCCTTTAAGAGGACACCTGGGTTTCCAGTATCACTCCATCTCACCCAGACAGAACCCCCACTGATTTTCACAGCCAGGTGTTGTGGGTACTCCTCTTCTCATGGAGTACTCCATGCTGGGGAGCCTAGTGTGGGGCTGGGATGCCACACTCCTCGGGGGGGACCTCTGCACCTGAGATATCCCTCCCAATTCTCAACTGCCACATGTGGGTATGGGACAAGCATCTCCACCCCTGCTACCAGTCTCAACATGGCTTCTCCTATATATCCTTGGTTATAGGAGCTCTATTCAGCTAATCTTCAGATGGTTCTCCAGGCTGATTGTTCTATAATTTAGTTGTGATTTTGATGGTGTCATTGGAGGAGGCAAACAAAGTTTACCTACTTCACCATCTTGATCAGAGGCTCTGGTTTTGTAGTCTATCGATTGTAGCCATTCTGATATGTGTGTTGATTTTATTGTGGTTTTGATTTTTATTCCCTGATGACTAATGGGCATCTTTTATACATACTTTTTAACAATTTGAATATCCTCTTTTGTGAAGTGCCAGTTCAGGCCCATGTGCCAGATTTGTTTTCTTTTTTAAATGACAGGAATTATTTTTATCTAGTCTGTACACAAATCTTTTTCAGTTATATCTGTTACAAATATCTTCTCCTATTTGGTGGCTTTCTTTACACTCTCCGGATGGTGTTTTTGGAGGGGAAAAAAGTTCTTAATTTATGTAATTTATTACATCAATATTTCTCTTTAAAGTTTGTGCTTTATTTTGTCTTCTTTAAGAAAATTTTCCCTATCCCCAGGTTGTGAAGATATGCTATCTTACCTTCTAGAGGTTTCATTGTTTTATCTTTTACTTTTAGAACTACAGCCACCTGGCACTTATTCATTTGTTGGGTTTTGGTCTGGTGTAAAGCAGTAAGTCATTTCATTTTGTCTGTAAGGACAGTCCACTGACCCAGTTTTGGAAATTATTGATAATTATTAGATAATCATCAGTTTTGGACTGCACTGAAGCAATATCTTTGAATTAACTGTCCGTATATACACGGGTCTCTTTCTGGGATCCTATTTTATGTTTTTTGTTTAGGTGGCAATACTATACTGATTTCTGCAGTTTTCATATCCAGTGGAGCAAATCCTCCCACTATTCTTCTTCATCAAGTGTCATGGTTAGTCTCGGCCATTTGCATTAACATGTGCATTTAGAAAAATCTTTTCAAGTTCTATTTTCAAAATTGTTTTGGGACTTAATTGGGAAAACATTGACTTTATAGATCATTTTGGAGAAAAATAAGATATTTATAACATTGTATTGTCCAATTGTGAACATGGTATATATCTCTGCTTTTACCTAGGCATTTTATACACAATATTATTGTCTTCTTAAGAAGTTGAAGTTTATTCCTGAGCATTTAAGAGTTTTGACATTATTTTACATATATATATATATATACACACACACACACACACACACATATATATACATATTTAATTTTTCATTTTATAATTGTTTGAGGCTGGTACATAGAATGCAATGTTTTTTGTTGATCTTGTATCTAGTGGTCTGCTAAGCTCACATTAATTTCAATAATTCATAAATATTTTGGATTTTCTACATATGCAATCATATCATATGCAAGTAATAAGAGTTAATGTCTTCCTTTCCAATCCTTATACATTTTATTTCTTTCTTTGCCTTACAATACAAGCTAGAATTAGTACATTTAATAGAAGCACTGATAGTAATCATCCTTATGCTGTTCCCAATCTCAAAGCGTTTAACATTTTACCATTAAGTATGGTGTTTGCTGTTGGCTTTTGGTTTTTGAAATAGGTGATTAGCTCACTGATTTCCAGCCGTTTTTTCTAATATATGCATTTGAAGCTACAGATTTCCCTCTAAGCTTTATCTGTATCCCACAAGTCTTGATACATTTTTTTCATTATTTTTCAGTTTAAAATATTTTCTAATTTCCATTGTCATTTCTTCTTCTTCTTCGAACTGTGGGACTATAAAACCGTATTTAGTAATTTCCAGGTATTTTGGGACTTTCCCAGTTACATTTTTGTTATTGATTTCTGACTTAAACACATGGAAGAAAATTTTTGAAAAGTTTTTGATACGTTCTTTATGGTCTAGAAGTTTTGTATGTGCTTGGGGGGAAAAATGTGTATTTCACCATTATTGGTTGTTTTATTCTACATATGTTCATTAAATCAAATGTTGCTCAAATCCTATATATCCTAACTGATTTTTGTTCTTAGGGTTCCATTAGATATTGAAAGTGATTATTACAATTTCCCATTATGATTATGAGTTAGCCTATTTCACCTTTTAGTTTTGTCAAACCTTGCTTTATATATTTTTATTCCTGTTATTTGGAACATACAAAGTTTCTGTGAATTAACTCTTTTATCAGTGCAGTATCTCTCTTCATCTCTAGTAACGCTATATAAATATTACAAAATATGTAGCAATGTTTGGCTGGTCCTTGTATTATGTATGTATTTCCTCTGCTTTCCTTCAACTTTTCTGTATTTCTGTGCTTCAGTATGTGTCTTATAAATATGTTAAGTATAGTAATTTTAAAGTTTGTGTCTCATAACTCCTATATCTGCGATCCCTACATGTCTGTTTCCGTTGCCTGTTGGCTTCGTTAGTTTTCATTCATTTCACTCCTTGTTTTCTTTTCTTATTACACGATAGTCATTGTATATGAGAATCTGTGTATAGAATTAAATTTGAGGCCTAAGATGACTATCTTCCCCAGAGAGTATTTACATTTCTCTCTGTCCTCAAGCCATAAGTACTTCAATACAATTTAAAAATGATTCAAAATTGGTGTTAGTCCCTGCTGGGCCTCTCTATTTCTGGTTCACCCATTTTTCAGGGTTCAGACCTTCCCAGGGTCGTAACCCAGGACTCCCAACCTGGGTAGGTCCTGATCTACAATCTCTCCCTTCTTCATCCCACCCTTTAGCTACTGTCTCTAGAGTTGGCAAAGATCCCTACTGGAAAAGTAGGCCCAAATGCTGAGTTTGTCGCTTGGGCCTCACTCTCCTCTATATCATAGCCAGGTTATTCTTCACTATCTTGTTAGTTTTTCAATGCCGTAGAGCAGATATTTTTATATTTTCATCAGCGTCTCTTATTGTCCTCAAAATGATGATTAGTCCAAATTACCTTGTCCACCATTACTAGATAGATGTACCAGTCTGCTCCATTTGTTTTGTCTTTTAATATAAATAATAATTTATATTATTTTCTTATTATGCAGTCTTATTACTATAGCTTTCTTATTATAAAAGTTATACATTCCCACTATCAAAAATTTAGAAAAGATAAACATAAAAAGGAAAAAATAAAAATCTTATACTTATACTTATAATCTTATACTTATACTTATAATATATATAAGTATATATTACTTATCTTATACTTATAATTAATCTTAATCTTAATTAATAATTAAAATAATCTTAATCTTATACTTATAATTTCACCATTCTGAAATGCATTTACTACTTGTCTTTTTTATTGCATATATACAAATATTTTTAACAAAAATGAGATCATCCTATACTTATTTTATAATAGAATTGATTAATTTAATATATCACAACATCCTGATAGCTTTATGGTATTCTCATGTATGTATCTACCATAATTCATTTAAGCAATTCTCTAGAATTGGATATCAAAATTTTTCCAATTACTCATCATTATAAAATTACTGTCACAAACATTATTTTGGCAAATATTTGAACCGTTTGTGATTATTTCCTTAGGATAAATTCCCAAAAGTAGAGTTACTGGTCAAAAGCTATATAAGGCACTATATATAAATTGCCAAGTCGTCCATCAGAAGAGTATTATCAGTATGTACTTCTACCAACAGTGTCTGAGAGTAATGTTCAACTCCTAATATCAGATTAGAACTTCTGAGCAATTATTTCCTTACCAATATCGGTGAGATTTACCATTTTAAAGCATTCTAAATGTTCTCAGCCCTGCCTTTTGTCATCATTGTGACTTTGATTTCTTCCTTGGTATGTAAAATAAGCTACCAACTCAACAATTGGAGGGATTTAAGAACTTAGTAATGGAGACCAACCATTTCTTATGCTGGGGTGGAGGGTGCTTTATAAAAGCTGGTTTACTGGGGATCACTAGGGATGATGACTGACTTCCAGTCCTCCAGTGGCCAAAGTAGGGCTCCTCCTTCTGGTTGGTATAGACATACCCTCTATTAAAAAGCAGACAAAGTAAATGAGTAGAAAAGTTCTTTATGGTAACTCAGAAATTAGTATCAACTTAAGCAACACGCTAAAATACACAAACTTTGGTTCGAATTCCTCTGTACTAACAGAGTAAAGTCCCAACTCCTTAATGAGGCCTTTCAAAATCTGATCTGTGCCTACCTCTCCTGCCTAGACTTACTCCTCCTGGGCCTTACACCTTAACAGCCATCGATACTGGCCTCCAAAGTTCAGAGAGAGCCATGCCTTCTCTCTTCTTCTCCCCTATACCATGGATAGAGTGTCCTTTGCATGGAATGCTCTTCTTCTACTATTCACTATCAACTCTGATTTATCCTTCAAAATTCATCTCAGATGTCACCTCCACAAGGAAATCTCCCATTACTCACACAGCCTCTCACAGGAGTAACTCCTGTCTTCTAGCACTGCATGTTCATTTCTATCACAGCATCTATCACTCTACACTGCACTCCTCTACTTACTTGTCAGTGTCATCCACTGCGTTAAGAACTCATGATATCAGGAACTATATACCTTATATCTCTTTGTACCCTGAGCAGTGCACCTGGAAAAATGTTCCTTAAATTAAGCCTCTTCTTACCCTGTAGACATTCTTTCACTCATTTCCACCAAGTTCAAGACTTTTTTTTGGTTAAAGAAATTGTAACCTAAAAATCTCATTCCCACTAAGGTAATGGTGGGATGTAGTTGCATAACATTCTAGAATGATAAAACTGGGAAGGATGTAAGTAATCATAAGCCAGGTTCTTTATTTTTACAGCAAAGGAATTAAATTTCAGGGAGATGGAGTAATTTGTTCAAGGACATAGTGCAAGTTCATGGCCAAACTAAAATGAGAATGCTGTTCTTCTGATTTCTAGACCAATATGCTTCCCACTAAATTAAGGATCTTAGGAGCAGCAGCCGAGAGGAAATAGTGCTTAACTCACAGAAAGGAATCTTTACCAACAGGATTTCAGATGCTATGGCCCCCATACTAGGGAAATAGCTGGCGTCTCCTATTTTAGTCCACATATGTCTACCCAAACTGAAGAAAGGAAAAACTCTACAATATTAACATGGAGAATAAAGATTATGATTCACTATATGTTTTATAAACAGGATTTTGTTCTGTGTTCATTATTGTATATCCTCTTTAAGGTGTTGAAAACTAATATTTTTGAAGATGGACAAATAGAAACACGAAGCCACACATGCTTTTTAAACCAGGTATTGATGTAATCGAAACTGAGTTTGAAAGGTTTACTTTTCTTGGCTTACTTACTATTATAGAACTACACTATGGAAAATAGCAGGTATCTATTTCTGAAATATATTAGGACTTGAGCTGATAAGTTAAAATCAACAAAGATATCTACCTGCCAAGTACCTTTTCTAACTCCAATTACGTTATTTTACTTGTATTTCTAAATATTATTAGAAAATGAAATCGTAAGAAATATTGTATTACTAAGGCCCTGACTTAGCCCGCGGGGCAATACACTGTTTGGGTCAGCAACTTCTAGTAGCTAACTTTGAGCAAATTGCTTAGCATTTCTGTGCTTGGTTTGACTTTTTCATCTAGAGAATGAGGATGTTAATTGTACATGTTTCAGATAGCTGTTCTAAGGATTAAATGAGATAATACCTGTAAAGTGCTTAGAACAATGCCAGGTACTCCGTAAGGCTTAGACTTAGTTATTATAGTAGGGGCTCTATAAACACTTGTATGGTGAAAATAATCAACAGATCCATCTGGGAGTGGAGGTTAACTACTCATCCCCCAAAAGACAAAGCTCTTGCTATTGAAATAATTTTGGAGAATGGAACATATCCCTATTTGCTCCCTAGATTATTATGCCGCATGGGGCCATGAAAGAAAATTTGATGAAATACAAGCATTAAATGTTATCACATAGCTATCCATAAATTCTGGATTTCCACAAAGCAGTTCTTCTGAATCATAATTAAGGGTTTGAAAGTCAAATGATTTAAGTGCTAGTTTTAATTACCGCTTGGTGAACTTTAGTGTGTTAGAATTGTCACAACTTTCCTTAAGGATTACTCTGAAGCCAGGCAATACAGTGGGAAATTATTAACTCCTACTTTGATACAGCAATTATCTGCATTAAAAGGTTTATGCAATTAGCTGTTTAAGATGTCATTATATTTTGCCATCTGGTACACAGGAGTTTATGCATATGAACAGGCACGTGTTGAAGTGATTTTCACTATATACTTGTTCTCAGCCCAAGTCATCTCTCTAATGAGGGGAAGTTACGGTGCACCGTACATTAGAGGCAGGTGCACATTATCAAGCTTCATTTTCATCGAAGACCTTCATTTTTCCATTTTAAAGTATTCTGCACAAGTGTTGGAAAATTAATTAGTCGTTTGCAATTGAACGCCTGCAGGCACGTTCCTTAGCAGTTAGAGGGGGTCATGGCTTCAGTTAGGGGCCACTCCTCCTCTTCACCCAGACGGTAGCAAGGAACCCTCATTCCACGAAAAAAGCCAGGTGTGACCACTACAAGTAGACAACCTTTCGCGAAGAGGGAAAGGGGGTGCCTGGCTGCAGCGTGTTCTGAGCCACACAGGGTCAGCAGCCCCCTACCCTCATTCCATTAAAGGGTAAGCGAGACCAGGAAAGGGTGCCACGGCGATTCCTCAAGATTGCAGCTTCCCCCCTCCCTGCCCCTCCCCAGGGAAACCGCAGAGTGGCCCGGGCCACCGCTCTCCCAGAGCGTGAGTCCCCAACTGAAGCGCATTAAAACGGCGCCCTCTGCTGTCGGCTCCCAGCCTCCGGGTAGAGAAGAGGAGGTTAGGGGTCGGGACAAACTTTTCAGCAGGCTCACCCCTGAAAACCAAACTCTAAAAATTGCCTTCCATCCCTGTGCACTTTCTATGCGGAAGCCAAAGTCAGCGAGGCTGGACTAGGGATAAGGAATCGCCTGGCACCAGGCAGTGTCTTCCGCGCTCACTGAGAACCCCGGGTGGACCGTCTGGGCGAGCACGCTGCCCGGGCTGGGATGCGAGGGTGGGGGCGTGGCGACCAGGTGCTGGGGGGCGGGGGGGGGGGGGGGGGGGGTGGCAGGTGGGGCCGGCTGCGGCGGAGGTCCCTGGACTGAGGGGCCGGCAGGGGGGTTGTGGTGGGAGTAGCACGGAAGTGTTTCTCGGCCTCCCACTGCCCAGTTCTCTTGCTGGGTCTTTGTTCGTTGGTTCTGTCTGAATCGCCAAAGGGCATAGCAGTCCCAGAAAGGCACCATCGGGCACCTAACCGAGGCTGGCCCTGGGCTGCCATTGAAATTTGACACTGACGAACGAGCTAGGCCTGCTGCTTTCTTTGGGAGAGCTTGGGAGTCACCAGTCTCAAGAAATGTAGCTTTGAGTTCCCAGGGAAATGTTTTCTCCCCACGTCACCCTGTCCCCACCATTGCTGCCATCTCCTCCCCATCCAACACACACCCACAACACGCACGTGTTTCCTCTTTCCCAGTACGTGTGCGAGTTGGAGAACCGAAGTTCAGCTCCAAGAATTGTGGAGAGAAAGAACCTTCTGACCACAGGGGAAGTATGGCTTTGTTCACACTGAGGCAAGAATGTAGCCCCTGAGCCTTTTGTTTTGGGGCTCTGAGAGTAGAGGCGCCTTTCACCTTTTATATTTGGAGCCTGGGGGTGACAGTGAGATCAAGGGAAGAGAACCTAGCTGAACTTGGCCCCTTTTGTCATGTTTCTGCACCTGTCCCCTCCCCCCCCAACCCCAAGAAAGTGAGGGCTGGTTGGATGCCTTACAAGCAAGAAGCAAAAATATGTCCAAATAGACAACAATGGGTGAAGCACTGAACCAGGAACCTACAGTTATTGACACTGAAAATAGGAATTTGAAAGCTGATTAGAGAGAGTAAAATTTAAAAGGGATAAGTTGGTTTGATTAAATACTCAAATGGATGCAGCCAGGCTTGGTGTACAAATGAAAAGTGGGTAAAATTGGAACTGGTTGTTGGAGTTTCAGAACTTCTGTATGTGGGCAGCCATGTCTGAAAGTGAATTGCAGGTCAGAGGTTGTTCTCTGTCGGCTTCATACAGGAAACAGTAAAGTTTGAGATAATGGTGCCAAGAAAAAGAGCCAACCATTCACGGTGGAAGAGAAAGTTGGATGAGTAAATCAAGGCTAGATTGACAAGGCCTGGGATCAAGAGGATGAAGTAGTGAAACGTGGTTTGGAGCCAGACTGGACTAAGTCTAAATCTCATCTCATTTCTCTTACAAATTGAGTCTCTGTTCCCCTCTATGAAATGGGATAATTATGCCTCAATATTGTGGGGATTACACAGGGTTAAATGAGACAATGTCCTTAGCCCTAGTTAAATTCAGCATTAATATAACCCCTTCTTCCCTTTCAACTTGTCATGCAGGGTGTCAGGCGGGGTCCCTGGTCCCCCTCCCCACATAAGAATGCAGGACATGGTGAGGCCAAAAAGGAACACCCCCGGAGTCATAGATAGCAGTCATACCACTGTAGTCTCACAGGAAGCAGGAGCCACACTATCCGCAACCTGCCGTCCATTTTTCTCTGTCAACCAACCTCACTTGCTAGCTGTAATCCGCTGTGCTAACTGCAATCCACTCTTGCTAGCTCAGCCACCATCTACTTGCTAGCCCCCATTTCCTGATAGCGTAGCCACGGCAGTTATATTAGTGGCCAATGGCTCACTGGTTACAGCTGACGACCAACTAGCTACAGCTGATGGCCATCCAATCACAGTTGATGGCCATTTACTACCCGAGTGAGCACCTTTCCACGTGAGGCCGAGAGCCTGGAAACTGCTCTCTGGGACTCTGTCCCCACACAACTATTTCAAAATTGTTCCCATGATCTCTAGGCTTCTTCAGGGCACGTTTAAAGGTTCTTCAAATGAACATGTGGCTATACCCCTCTTGTTTAAATTCAGTCGGCTCTGTTGTCGCCAGAAACTCTGGAGTCCATGCTTGTGGAGACAGAGTCCCAGAGAACAGTTTCCAGGCTCTTGGCCTCACGTGGAAAGGTGCTGGCTCGGTTATTAGATGGCCATCAGCTGTAATCAGATGGCCATCAGCTGTTACCGGTTAGCCATTAGCCACTAATATAACTACCGTGGCTACACTTAGGGGGTTGGTTGGTTGGCAGAGAAGTGGACGGTGGATTGTGGCTAGCAAGCGGATTGTGGATTGCGGATCATGTTGATCCTACTTCCTGTGTCTCACCCGGCTGCCAGCGAGACTAGGGTGCAGGAAAACCCGTCTTTGGGGTACTGGCAGATGTTTATTTTGTGTCACGACCAACCACCATTGAGAATATAGTGGTATGACTCCCCTATCTATGGCTCCGTTGGTGTTCCTTTTTGGCCTAGCCATATCCTGTGTTCTTGTGCAGGGAGCAGGACCAGAGACCCTGCCTGACAATGCTATACTGCTATCTTCTGTAGCATCTAAATTTTTTGAAAATACAGAGTTTATACTAAAAGCTTCTAGTAATTGACATTCTGAGCAAGGAGTCCATCATATTGGTCCATCTAATGTCAATAATATGTAACATCGGTTTACTAGGCTCTCAAAGGCTTTGGTTGAAAAACTCAGGTCCCCATGATCAGAAACAGCAGTTAGGTTCTCAAACAATCTCCATACCTCTCTGTTGAAAAAAGCCATTTCATTTTCTTAAGTGTCTGCTTTCCCAGAGCTGAGCCTACACAGAAAACCCTCTGACATGCAGTTGACTTGGGGACATACCCCTGTGGGGACAGAGCCCCAGAGAGCAGTTTCCAGGCTCTCGGCCTCATGTGGAAAGGTGCTGGCTCGGGTAGTAGATGGCCGTCGGCTGTGGCTAGTTGACCGTCAGCTGTAGCCGGTTAGCCAACTGGCCACTGATATAACTGCCGCGGCTGCGCTGCAGAGTGGAGTCGGTCGGTTGGCAGGCAGAAAAGCGGACAGCAGGTCACACGTCGTGTGAATCCAGCCTCCAGTGAGACTTTAGTGGTATGACTCCCCTACCTATGGCTCCATGGGTGTTCCTTTTTGGCCTAGCCACATCCTGCATTCTTATGTGGGGAGCGGGAGCTGAGACCCCGCAGGCCACCCTGTACGACACATGGCGCAGTGAGCAGGGTGTGGTGTCGGCCGAAACTCTCCGGAAGGTAATGGAGTAGTTTATACATATAAAAGCTCAGTTTCGTAATCAGGGTACGGTGCCGGCCAAATCTTTCCGAAGGATGGTGGAGCAGTTTGTACGTGTAAAAGCTCAGCTTTGGGAGGCCCGTGAGGAGCAACACCGGGAACCGGAGGCATGGTCTGCCTGGGAGACTCAAGCCTCCAGATGGCACACCACCCTCTTGGCCATAGAAGGTGTCGCCTTCATTTTGGTACTCTGCTGAGGCCTTAGGCTCCGAGGGTTGTGGACATCTTCCACAGAGGACTCCACCCACTCAGACACCTGGCACAGCGAGCAAGATTCCATCCAGGTAGGAACGGCGTCTGACTCTGGGCAGGAGGACAGGTGGCCCCCACACAACGTGTGGTGTCCGGTGGCCACTGTTCTCAGGAGTTGGACCCCCAAGGAGGCGTGGAGGACATGGATGGCTCTCCGGCCAGCGTGGAGAGGGCCCTGCAGGCTCTGGCTGAGCGGTTGCCGGAGGAGGAGAAGGCTACAGCCGGCCGCCTGGGCTGGATGTTCCTCACCACCTTGAGACTCAACATGCGCTTAATGAAAGTGCACTTAATGAAATGGCCCAGGTGCCGGACCAGGTGTCCCAGTTGGAAGTGCTGGAAGCCTGGGTCCGCCTGTTAGGAGAGGGGCCCCACAGTGGAGACTCTGAGGCAGAGGCAGAGGCAGAGGAAGCGAGTGGAGACAATGTAGCTCCCAACCCCCAAGCCCAGCCAATCTTGAAGCAAAGGGTAAAATGTGAGCAAACTTTGGACCCCGGGGCTTTGCTGCAGGCAATCCAGCTGTGACTCAATTCACAACCTACCCCCCTTACACTCCCACTGAGTTGCAGGAGCTGGGGAGGCGGAACCGACAGCAAGACTGGAGACCCTATCTCAGCTTGGCTATTATGTTTATGGGATAAGGGAGCAGACAACATTCTCTGCTCCCCAGGCGAGATGGAAAAGCTAGACTTTGTGACAGTGCATCCATCCCTGCGACAAAGGTTACAGAACTGCCATAGGTTGGCCCAAAACCAGGGCAACTATTCTCTAATGGAGTGGCTCACTGCTGCGGTACACACAGTATGGGGACAGGCTCGTGAGCTGCCAGACACTGAGAGTCAATGGCAGTCTTATACGGAACTTATTCAAATCATCCGTGAAATGGGTATGAGACATGATATTTTCAACCCTAAAATGCAGGAGCCGGATGACGAGCTTTTTACAGTCAGCATGAGAGATCTGGTTTTGGATCCTGCACCTGCAAGTGCTTTTGGATCCTTGGTTGCCATTCTTACATCCTATGTGGGACAACGGATCCATGAAGTTACAACTGCCATGGCCACCCTAGGGGATGTTGAAAGCCGGAGGCGAAGGAAGTTAAGACAGGAGGTCCGCGCAGTTGAGACCTGAAAGCCCAAATCAAAAGTAAAGGGGCAAGGTCGTGGGCCTCAGAGAGTAACACGCGCACAGATGTGGTGTGATCTCATGGCAGCGGGGGTCCATCAGGAAAAAATAGACTGACAACCCAATGCACTCTTGTTGGAACTTTGGAAACAGTTGCATCCGGAACAGCAATTCTGGAGAAGCCTGAAGGAGAAGTCTGGGAAAGCGCGACCCGTGTCCCTCCAGGACTTCATGAGGCTGCTTGAGGCCGACTCCTTTCAGCTTGATTAGGGGTGGGGCCAAGGTACCCGGTCAGAGGGGCTGAGCAGGGACTGCAGGCCCCACGTGGAACTGTCCATACATTGGTCCCCTTCTTATGTGCAGAGGGTTTTAGCCCTAGTGGACACTGGCACAGACTGCAGTCTTATCTATGGGAACCCAGAACTGTTCCCCGGACCGATAATCTGCATTGATGGCTACGGGGGAAAGACTGTGACTATGAAAGCTGTTTCCTTACCACTGGGTATAGGAAGGCTTCCCCCTCGTACCTACAAGGTTTATGTCTCCCCCGTTCTGGAGTATATTCTAGGGGTGGACGTGCTACATGGCCTCAGCTTACAGACGACGGTAGGAGAGTTCCGTCTCAGGATCCGGGTGGTGAAAGCGGTGACACGCGGGCATGCTCACCACCCTCCTCAAGTGTTGCCACAGCCATGGCGCGTGGTTACAGTGCGACAGTACCGCCTGCCAGGAGGGCAGGAGGAGATTGGTCGTATAATATTGGAATTGGAGAAGGCACATATTGTGAGGCCAACGCACAGTCCCTTTAACTCCCAGTATGGCTTGTCAAGAAGCCAGATGGGACCTGGCGAATGACTGTGGACTATAGGGAGTTCAATGAGGTGACACCACCTTTGCATGCTGCAGTGCCTTCAATACACGATTTGATGGATCGTCTGACTGTCCGCCTGGGAACGTGTCATTATGTAGTGGACTTGGCCAATGCTTTTTTCTCCATTGACATTGCACCCAAGTGTCAAGAGCAGTTTGCTTTTACTTGGGATGGGCGGCAGTGGACTTTTCAAGTCCTTCCGCAAGGATACTTGCACAGCCCCACTATCTGCCACAGGCTCATGGCCCAGGATTTGGCACAGTGGGATCACCCGTCCTCTGTGGCCTTGTTTCATTATGTCGATGATATTTTATTAACATCTGATTCTCTTTCAGATTTAGAGCAAGCATCTCCCTCTCTTCTCTGCCACCTGAAGTCACGTGGCTGGGCGGTGAATGAGGAAAAGGTCCAAGGCCCTGGCTTATCCGTCAAGTTTTTGGGTGTTGTGTGGTCGGGTGCCTGTAGGCTAATATGGCACAGGGACCCTCACGGAAGACACTTGTCACGTAGATTGTGAGGCGAGATCCTGTAGCAGTGGTGTGTGGGGACAGAGCCCCAGAGAGCAGTTTCCAAGCTCTTGGCCTCACGTGGAAAGGTGCTGGCTTGGGTAGTAGATGGCCGTCGGCTGTGGCTAGTTGACCGTCAGCTGTAGCCGGTTAGCCAATTGGCCACTGATATAACTGCCGCGGCTGCGTTGGAGAGTGGAGTCGGTTGGTTGGCGTCAGAAAAGCGGACAGCAGGTCGCACGTCGTGTGAATCCAGCCTCCAGTGAGACTATAGTGGTATGACTCCCCTACCTATGTCTCCATGGGTGTTCCTTTTTGGCCTAGCCACATCCTGCGTTCTTATGTGGGGAGCGGGAGCTGAGACCCCGCAGACCACCCCGCACGACAACCCACATTCAGAAGTTCTATGACTAGGACTTGGAAAGGTCAATGCACTGACTCATATAGGTGATAAGAAGAATGGAAATGAGTTTTGAAGTGGCCTATAGATTGGATCCCAGCTCTGCCCTTTCATTACTAAAAAAGAGCCCTAAATTGCTTACTGTTGGGGAATAGTACCAAAAAGAGGTAGCTAAGCTCTCCAGATATACACCCATACACTCACACTGACTGATACCGGTATGTGTTTCCATGACACAGAAGCACAATTAATAGGTCAGAGAATAAAATAGTTCTCTCCAAAGTACAATGCTGTCTCATAGATGTGTATACGAAGTCTGACAATTAAATTCACGAACTTCTTGCAACAAAGTTGCTAACCTTTTTTTGATATCAGAGGGATTATTCATTATGGATTTGTACAACTGGACAAACAGTTAACCAAGTTTACTATTTGGAAGTGCTGAAAGGGTACATGGAAAAGTTAGATGACCTGAACTTTTCATCAATTCCTGGCTCTTGCATCACGACAATGCACCAGCTCACACAGCACTGTCTGTGAGGGAGTTTTTAGCCAGTAAACAAATAACTGTGTTGGAACACCCTCCCTACTCATCTGATCTGCCCCCAATGACTTCTTTCGTTACCCAAAGATAAAGGAAATATTGAAAGGAAGACATTTTGATGACATTCAGAACATCAAGGGTAATATGACAACAGCTCTGATAGCCATTCCAGAAAAAGAGTTCCAAAATTGCTTTGAAGGGTGGACTAGGCTCTGGCATCAGTGCATAGTTTCCCAGGGGTAATACTTTGAAGGTGATTGTAGTGATATTCAGCAATGAGGTGTGTAGCACTTTTTCTAGGATGAGTTTGCAAACTTAATTGTACGACCTCGTATGTGTGACTATGTCAAATGAGGTCATAAACTATAGTTACCACCTTTCCTAAAGCCTTTTCTCAATTTATTTATTTCTATAAATATACACGAAGATGATGAAATGAGTAACATTAGAGTTCTAGGATGAAGATAATAATTTCAGAAGGGAAATATGTCAGCTCAACATTTGAGGTAGGGTATATGTTCTTTGAACATCAATCCCATCACTTTATTACGACAGAACTAAGGCATGGACCTGAGGATTGGTGAGGAAGAGAAGTTTCCACCTTAAAACTTAGAATGTAAACTCCTATATTTCCCCATATCTCCGCTAGCACCTAGAACAGTGTGGAACACCTAAAATGCATTCCACAAATATGTGTTGGTTTCAACTGGTTTTCCTTCACAAAGCCCTCTTATTAACCAACTGGTCCCCCAAAACTGACAATCCAAAGTCATCTGACTAATCTTAAATTTGATAACTTTATGGTGTTAGTTACATGATGGGATTTTCTGGCTAATGAATCTCCTATACATCTGTTTCAAAATGAAAATCTATTATATTATTAGAAATACTCTCAGTGTGTAGAAGCTGGAGGTAAAATGCACTTAAAGTCTGAGCTCTTGATAACGCACTGGCAAGCAGAAACATCATGGCTGGACCCAGTAGGAGAAAGAAGAAACTGGGAAGCACACATCTACATCCAATGCCCCAAACCAAAGCCTTCTAGTGTTTTACTCTCAGACCTTTTGATATGTTTGGTTATTCTCAGGTGTGAATGGGAGGTTTTCTGGGTAGGAATAGTGGTTTGATTTGGTGCGTAAGTAGGTAAAAAGAGGGGAAACCTATGAGCAATTGTACAATGGAAAACTCCCTGAGTAATCCAGTCCACGATAAAATGTTGCTATTACATGATACAGACCAGTAAAAATATTTAATGTACAAAAATACTTATTGTAAATAATGTTTATAACCAAATCAACAAAGCACTATCACTAAGTCAGATGCCAGGATTTGGCAATAGCTCCTTATAGCAAATTAGCAAATTTGTCAATAAAATCCTATCTGTTATGAAGAGATTTGGTTAGTTCAGTCATTAAATAAATATGTCATTCATATTTATAAAAGTATAAATCAGTTCATCCTTTGGCTTACCCCATTGCACCCCTACCCCTTGCTTCTACTATCAATATTTCCTTCGGAAACATTATAATATTCTACCATTACTTAAGACTATAAACACCATCCTTTACCACACCTTCAACATTGCAAAACCAACAAGGTGTTCACTTCTCCAGCCGGATGTTTCTTGATAACTTTTAAAGTTCTCCAAAGTCAGTGGCACCATCCTAAGTTGAAGTGCAACAGAAGCCACCTGGATGTGTAGTCAGAAGATCTGGGCTCTCCATGACCTGGCTCCACCACTTCTCTGTAGGACTTTAAGTGACTCCCCTGAGCAACCTGAACCAATGTTTCTCCTTCTGTAAAGAGAGAACTTGAAGTCCTACTTTGTAGAGGTGTTGTGAGAATTACATGAGACCTCATATGTAAAATTCTTAATATACTAGTACCAAGTACATAGTAGGTGCTTAATAAATTGATGTTAAATATAGATGGGGAACTTTTTTAAGTAGAAAAAAATGTACCAACTATGGTTTGTATCCCCATGTCTTTATTTCCTCGTCTTTAAAATGGGGATAAGATATACCATGTAAGTTAGTAAAAATTTAATGAGGCAATAGTAAATAGTAATACCTTGTTTCCCCGAAAATAAGACCTAGCCGGACCATCAGCTCTAATGTGTCTTTTGGAGCAAAAATTAATATAAGACCCAGTATTATATTATATATTATATTGTACCCGGTCTTATAGTAAAATAAGACTGGGTCTTATATTAATTTTTGCTCCAAAAGATGCATTAAAGCTGATGGTCCAGCTTTATTTTATTTTCGGGGAAACATGGTAGTAAGTGGTCCATAAATATAATGTTATTATTTGTCTGTGAGAAGGGCATTAGCTAGAGAGAGTAGTTATCAAAACTTCCACTAACCCATCCTTCTGTCCTAATCAGACACTCAAGCCTCTTTGGCTCTCTTTACCCTCTTCTAAGACCCTAATCTTCAAAAAACAGAAAGCCGCTAGATGTAGTCTTGTAAGTTAGATTTCTTAGTATAAAAGACAGTTTTTCTTATTAGAAATAGATGAAAGCTCCTTGAAGACACCTATAGTTTCTCACCTACACTATCTCATTTAATTCTCACACGGACCCTGTCAGACAGGTACGACTATTCCCCTTCTAAAGGATGAAAAAACCGAAACTCAGAAAGGTTAAGAAACTTATCCAGGGCCACACCGCTACTCTTAAAGGCACATGCCGCAATCCGTGAGACTAGCCTCAGGAGACCCTCCTTTGGTACTGGAATCCCCCCCAACTCCGCACTCCCCACAAGCTCATTCTCAGTACCCTCAGGACTATTGCTGCTGCCAACAGACCCGTAACCCTGGAGTTCATACCTCACACTCAGGAGCTGAGTGAAAGATGGCTCTGGACAAAACCACAGGGCCCAGCTTCCACAGGGCCACACTGCAGGCATGTCTCCCTTTCTCCCTCCTGCTATCTGGAACTCGCCTGTAGGTGGCGCTCTGATTCGCTCAGGGGAACTTAAAGGGCGAGGACACGGGTCACCACCTACCTCCCCTAAACGCCGATAGTCCCTTGGCCCAGCACTGGAGCCTTGGTAATGTACACGTGACCCCCCCACACCTCCACGCCGGATCTCTCTTCCTCTCCTCACCCCTCCTCCCCTCCCACCTCGGGGCTGGCGCGTTGCCGCAGCGGTGAGCCTGCGCTTCCCCCCGAGGTCGGGCTCAGGAGCCGGATCTCCAAGCGCTTTGGGCTGAGCCTGGCGCTCCTGGGCGGCGCTTCGGTCCCGGAGCCTTAGGCCTGAGCCCCCCCACTTCACCAACCCCCCCACCACCACCACCACCTTTTGCCCGCAGCTGTAGCAGGGGTGGAAAAATGTGGGAGATTGTGACCCTGTAAGAGCTGGGCTGGGCGGGGCAGCTTTAAAAACTTCTGAAAGGCCTCGTTCAAAGCCTCAAAGGACAGAACTTGGGCCGGAAGGCGGTTTCCACGAAGGGGCCTGAAAGGGGGCGGGGGTGCACCTGCAGGGCCAAGAGCGTGCTGCCAGGGGTAGGGGGTTGGTTACCCGCTAGCCCTGAAGCCCCCGCCCCGCAATCGCTGCCCGGCCTTGGCCTCCTCGGCCCAAATCCTTCACCGCCTCGGGTGGAGCCCTGTGGGGACCCTTGGCTTTCATCCTCCCCGCAAGTCGGCAGCGGGCTGGGGTGGGAGCTTCGGTGGCCCGCAGTCCCTGCAGGGCCTTTCTTCCCTTCGGTCCCTCCGTCAGAACCTGAGATTTTGCAGCAAAATTGAATTCCCGGATTTTAATTCCAATCCACGCGGGTGGGAGCAGGCTGAGGATGTGGGCTTCGTGATGGAGGAAAGATTCCCATTTCATAGCCCACACCCCTAAAAATCACTGGGAAGGATGAGAAAGATGGAAAAGCAGGAGGAGAGGCCCGCGCTAAGGGAGGCGTGAGGGTGGCAAGAGTCGAGGAGTGGCGGCGGATCGTATAGTGACCTCAGCGGTGTCGGGAGTCGCCGCTGTCGCTGAAGAGCCCAGGTTGTGCCTTCTGGGGGCAGAGGGAAGGGCCCCCCACCCCCACCCCGGCTTCCTCTGGCTAGGGCAGCTCTTTGGTAGACAGAGAGCAGACAGGCTCTCGCGGGGCCCAGAGAGACGGACTAAAGGTATTTTCATTTAGTACCTCATTAGGAGAATCTTCATCCTCCAAAGTCCTTCCCATAGAGATTCTTGAATGAATTAGGTAAATGATTTGCTCCATTTGTCATTTCTGAAGACAATTTCTCAGATCTTCTGAAATTGAGCGCTCTAACCGGGAAGCAAACATGTGGAGGCTCCTCTAGGTGGGTTTCCACGACCTGCGGTCTCATTCTTTGGGGATGGCTGAGTGGGTTCGTGAGAACCCGTGGGGAACCGTATTAGTGGAATTAAATGAAACTGCGTAATTTAGTTAAGGAAGAAAAATAGCCACTGAAAATAGAGTAGTTAAAAAACAAACTACATGAAGTTTATTATTTTGCTTGGAGTCCTTTTCCTTGGTATGAGAAAGTAAAATACATAAGAGTTGGGGTTTTTTTTTCCAATTAGCATTTATTATACTTTCTCAAGGACCTGAAAGAATTATTTTGGTGAATTTTAAGAACAAAAGTTGCTGACATTACGTAGACAGCAACGGTGTGACGGACAGACAGATCGGTAGACTCCGGAAGAGTTTAGTTGCAACATTAACTCTCAAATTCAGTGTCAACTTTATTTAAAAAAAAAAAAATAGGGTGGTGTTTTTATTAACTCATACTTCAGGAGGTAGGGAACACTGAGAAGGAACAAGACCAAAGGAAAAACAGAGCAATGGAAACAAAAAGAGAGGTGAGATTAACTGTAACAGTCTGGTGTTCAACGAGTCCCAAGTCGGGATCCTAATGCAGTGCACATTTCTGGTAGCGTTAACTTTATCCGGAATATTGGTGGGCCTGGTCTCTAAGGACTGCCTAAGAAAGGACAGACAAGAAAAATGCTGTAGCTCTAATGGAAAAGGGGGCCTAAGCAGACTTCGCTGCTGCTGCTTTAAAAAAAAAACAAAAAAAAAAAAAAAAAACGGCAGGTGTGCGCAGCATCCCCAACGCCCAGTATCAGCTGGGCCGTGGTGGGCGAGAGAAGCAGATGACCCGTTCACGTTGTGACCTGAGTACCTTGCCCCGGCATTTTAGTAGACAAGGACTGGCATGTGGAAACAATCCTCTTTATTTTAGCAAAGCTAAGCGATCGTGTCTTACAAACTTGCCCACTTTGCACTCTCCATATAAAACATCAAAACATTTTATCCCTTAAGACTAAAATGTAGCCTTTAAAACACTCCCAGCAGGGGTTGAAAGCATGTCAAGGGCGCCAAGGCAAGCTTGTGTTGCACACAGGGCAAGTGCAATTTATCAGAGTAAAGAGCAAGAAACTTTGTAAAAGTTAGAATCACCATTCAAAGAGATAGTTTGAGAAGGTGTTACACAATAGCCTGGTAACCACAAGAGGAGCAGAAATACTTGGGGGTGCTTTGGGTTTCCGAAGGGGGGTAATTGAGACTTGGTGCACTATAGTTTGAAGGTTTTAAGGTTTACTGTAAGCAGTCCTTATCTTCATGAAGCTAGAAGGCTATACTTTCTGGGCAAAGTATTCTTAGTGATTTTCCCCCAGAGTTATGAGGTCTAAGACCTTTAAAGTTCTCTTGACCTGAAAAATCACAAAACTGGCAAACTCTGCAACTTTTCTCTTGAGTTCATCATACAAAATACAAAAACCGTGAGCACAAAATAATGAAGGTGGTGGTTTCTCCCAGAAAGAATGCAGAGTTACTGGAGATGAGGGCTGTGTTAGAGCCCATTTCTTAGTGGTTAGGTGGGGTGGAGGGTCTGATAACAAACCTGGCCCAAATACACACTTTCATCTATCCGTACTGGCACCCACATTCCCACCCTGGGTCCATACACTGCCTGCTAAATGACAAGAGCTCATCCACTTCAGGTATGTGAGGAGTAAGGCTTGATACGGGGTCCAAACCCATGCCCACAAAATACAAAGGGATCAGGGGTGGCATTTAACTCTCTGGGCATTGGGGGAAGGTGCTGTCCCCCAAAAATCTGGTACTTCCAACAAGCAGTGAAAAAACAGCCTTGGAGATCTGTAATCTGTCAGCTCGTGGGGTAGCCACTATATCCCACCAGCCCCACAACCCCACAATATTAGTGCTGTGGTTCAAAAGTTGGAAACTGCGGTTTTTAATTGGGGCTGGGTCCTGCCTTCCCCCTTTCCTCTTCAGTGGCCTCTCTCTCTCTTTAAGCGGATTTGCTTTTCCATGCATCGCTGGCAAGTCACTTTTAGGAAATCTTGCCTCTGCAAAACGTTTTAAACGTGGTGATATATTGCAGTCTTATTAAGTCCCCCTCCAGAAGGGCGTGAAAGGAGCTCTGTTTTCCTGAAAGATTCAGGAACTCAATGAGCTGCGCAAAGGACTGGCCCAAGGAAGGCTTGGAATGAGTCCACTATCCACTCACCTGAAAGCAGGATGTTTTGGTTTTGGTTTTGTTGTTTCGTTTGGTTTTTAGTGCCTAGGAGATTTAAATTCACACAATACTCTTCCCAAAAGTAAACAAGCATTGAACTTGTTTCCTTCATTACAAGACATCCTAGAAGTCCTTCTGAGAGAAGAGACTGCAGAGTTGGTGGAAACACGAATTAATATGGAGAACTAGGCCATCTGGGCCAAGTTCCCCGGGCAAGAAGAAGCAGTGGAGAGGGGACAAAATTTTCTCACAGCCACCGCTAGGAAGGGGGGTGGTAGTGCAGAGAGCCCCTCCTAAAGTTCAGTTGTGCTGGGCATCTGATCTTCCTTCCAGGACACCTTGCCGCCGAACCGGCAGGTTTCAGCTTCCACCATAAAAGTAAGGGTCGGAATCGGCCACGCGTCCCCTCCTTCCCCTAGGGATGTGCCAGGCGGGCAGCCCAAAGCAGGAGCCACGCAGGGTTAGCACTGGGGCCAGAGGGCTGCGTTCGGCGCTGTGTTTCGCAGCCTCCTCTAGCTGCCTTGCGGTCATGACCTTGCCAGCAGCTCCTGTGCCTCCATCCCTCCTTCCTCCCCTGAACCCCACCCCTCTGGGGGCCTGGAGTGGGTCATCCATTTCGTCGGAGTCGGAAATCCCCCCAATACCTCTTAAGCTGGGGGAGTCCCGGAGCCACTAGGAACCGTGATCAATGAAGTCCTCACCGGGACTCGGAGTTCACAGAGTGCTCTGGGAGCCCAGGCGCCTGCGGCTTCTGGGTGCCAAGTTGCTGCGGGCGGGAGGAATGAAACTTGCCAGATTTCCCACCTTCGGCTCCAGAAATTTTTTAAAGTATAGGTGCTTTGGGTTTTCTTTTGGGCACCTTACAGCATCTCTTTAGAAGAAGGGGTATGCACGTGTGATAATGATGAAGGGGGAAGAGGAAGGCAAGCAGGAAGGCAGTGCACCCTCTTCTATTGATTTATTTATTTAGGATATTGTGTTAATCAGATTGACAAAGTGAGGTTCAGAGCTCACGCTGGCGCTGGGAAGGACTGAGCTTTCCTCCCGGCGCTCTCAGCAAGACGCTTTTCTGGCTAACAGAGAACTTAACCCCTGCCTGCCGCCCCCTACACTTGGTGTCAGAAGCCACCCCCTGGGGGTTTTAGGCCGGCCAGCCCTGGGGCCGTCTCTGGTAGAACAGTTAGTGCACCTGGGGCTTCAGGTGCCACAGGAGGAAAGATGTGGGACATTACTTTCCAACAACCAGTGACCTAAGCCTGCCAGCACCTACCTTGTTCTGGAAACACCTAATCTCCTCTTCCTCTATAAAGCTTAACGGTAACTCACCTCCAATCCCAATTGCAAACACTAGAAGAATTGCTCCCTTAAGCATTCCATGCCTGTGACACTGCCGAGAAAGTCTTGTTCAAGTCTGCGCTCTGGGGGTCTTTAAGAGAGGAGAGAAATCCAGGATGTCGCTTTTCCCTTTAAATTAATAATAACACAAAGGGAGCATGCCCGAGATTTGGGATTGTTTTGACTTCATAATTCAACGACAGAGACTAGGCCTGAGGTAACAAGTTGCGTAGGAAAGAACGTATCACAAGAAATACAGGCAGGCACAGATGCCTTGAAAACTTCTCTCCAAAGAAAACCTTGGCTTCCTCCCACCTGGATAGTCAAGACACACATTAATAAGTAAGCACTCAAAATATAGAGCCAGTCTTATATATCTGCATTGATCTGGTCAAGTAGAGAATTCTCCAGTTTCATAACTGTTGTATGTGAGGGAATGGAGTTTTGGTAGGGAATGTTCTGGCCTTTTCTTAATAATAATAAAGACTGTTGAGCTCCTTACTTTAAGCTGACATCATAAAAGCCAGATAAAATAAAGTGCTTAGAGGTCTTAGTTGAAACCCAGGGGCAGTTCAGAGATCCCTCTATTATATCTGACCCCGCTTCCCCTATGTTTACATTGGAGTAATAATAACCTCTAACATTTATTGAGCTGTTTGTTACATGTGCCATGGTCCATTCCAAGCACTTTAATATGATAACTCATTTAATCCTGAAAACAGCCCTGTGAATGAGTTACTATTACAATCCCCATTTTATAAGTGTGGGGAACAGAGGCACAACTGAACTAAGTAATTTGTCTATGATTACTCAGCGAGTGCATGTCAAAACTAGCTAGTGGTTTCGCTGTAGCACCCACATTCTTGACCACTCACTACACAGATAAGAGGGGTGTGGAACAGTGGTCCCTCCCTGAGACCCTGCTTGGAGTTATTTTCTGAAAAAGTGGAGAGGGAGTCATTAATCCCATTAATTTGGTCAACTTGGTCTAGATGGCTAATGTGGCACAGGACACTTACCCACTAAAAAGTTATTTTCTCTGAATTATCCAAGTGCTTGAATGCATTTCACATACAGATTATAAACCAGAATATTGAAAGTTGTTCCAACCCCAAAATCCTTTTGGCTGATTTTTGAAAAATACTCTTTTCTTCCTACCCCCCAAAATATAAGTACAAGATTACATTGTCATTCTCAAAGAGCATTCATTATAGACTATATATACTTCAGAGCTGGGACAATAGCAGCTCTTAATATAGACACAATCCTTATTGTTAAGGACTCGGTCATACTGGACTCATCATTTTCATCACCATCAGTTTAAACAGATGCCACCTGAAGAATGTGACCTCTTTTTCTCTCTACATTAACAGCGCTCCCCACCCCATCATCATTCCCTCCTAGATAGAACCATGGAGTGTCACTCAAAAAAAAAAAAAATCTTAGAAAGCAAATCATTTACTCTCTGCAATTTTACAGATGAGAAAAGAGGGCCATAGAAAAAGAGACTTGCCCAAGCTAACAGACCATGCCCTGGCTGGAACATAGGACTTC
Organism: Rhinolophus ferrumequinum; assembly: GCF_004115265.2. Lineage (NCBI taxonomy): Eukaryota > Metazoa > Chordata > Mammalia > Chiroptera > Rhinolophidae > Rhinolophus > Rhinolophus ferrumequinum. The sequence goes on from NC_046292.1 coordinate 44,519,304, forward strand.
TCACTCCCACTTCAGTCCTCATCTCCCAAACTAAATGCACCCTTAGAGTTCATAAAGGTACATAAACATATTTAGACTAAGAGCACACTTTCTAAAAAGTTTTAACAACCCTTTTTTTGACCCAAAATATATAAAAAAGGGGGCTGTCTTACGCCTTTCTTCCTTTCAGATGTGTTCGTGGAATGTCTTCACCAGATGTTTACCCAAGAAATTACAGTCGCAGAGTCTTCGACATGTGCCGTGCATTTTAAAAGCATTTTAGATCTGAACTCAATTAATGATTTTCTTTTTTTATATTAAAGAAAGGGGGAATTTTAGTTTGCCTGCAAGTGATCCGAGTCTTTACAGAGTCTGCGTTAACGTCATTCACTTTCACTCTGGGACGTGCTAGTCTCACAGTCTAGTTTTGTTCAGACTTTATTTTGCTCCAAGCTGCATTACAAGCCACTTGTCCATGCTGCAAAAGGTGGGGGTAGGGGGTTGGGGTGACGGGCTCTTTTGCTCTTTCTCCCCCACCCCCTTCATATACGTGAAGCAATCTGGAATCATTCCACTTGGATCTGCGCGCGCGCACACACGTGTACCATGCATGTGTGGGCGCCTATGGATCTGTGTATACGCGTTTGTGATTTAAAGTGACAGGACCAAGAGCTGGACTGAAGCAGTGAATTATTTTGCGTGATAAATCAACTTGATTGTCTCCACCCTGTACTTCCATTATTCACCCGAGTGCTCGGTGGTTACGGCGGACGTGCACTGCGGCAAAAATGTCCTCGGAGCCGCTAATTTTGTGGCCACTGCGGCAGCTGCGGCGGCGGCGGCGTGGGGGGCGCGAGCACGGATTGATTTTTCAAGATCGGGTCTCCTTCAGTGCAACTCGCCAAATCAGAATCCAGTTAACTGCAGAAGCCTCACTGGATGCATGTGGATTGGGTTTTGTACCTGAGATTTTTTTACATCTTTTTTTCCTTGGAGGGAGGGGCCGAGCTGGTGGTACAGGAAGGGAGTTATACCTTTTCTGTTTTATTTTCCTTTTACGTTCTTTTAAAAAAGAAAGAGAGAATGAAAGAAAGAAAATGAAAATGGCTACCACCGCTTCCTGAGCACTGGGGAGGCCAGACCTTTGCAGATAGGGAGAAGATGCTTTAAATCCTCTTTCTTCCCGCCATCCCTCCCTCCCTCCCCCCCATCCTCCTCCTGTCAGCTCTGCGACAGTCAAGGGAGAAAAATGGGCAGAGGCAGTTGTGCGGGTCATTTGTCCTCTCGCTTTTTTTCTTCGGACAAGTAGTCACCAATTTTTTTTCTTTTTACAAACCGGTTATTTTTATTTGGTTTCACATTTTTAATAATACCGTGTCCGAAACATTTTTGGCTTGTCTGCTGCTTAAACACCTAGCGATGCAGCGGTAGAACACGGCAGCTGGGGGTGGGGGTGGGGGTAATCTCGTTACCAGATCCGTAGAGATCACCTGGGGCAGACACAGCCCAGTGGTTACAGACACCTTTTTTTTTTTTTTTTAAAGGGAGACGGCTAATTAACAAATTAATTGCCAGATGTGTACTGATGTTTGCGAGTTTTAAAAAAGCACATCCAGAATTTCACTTTAACGTATTTATCATTGTATTGCTGTTCTCTGTAGCTGAGCATATGGATCATACCAGACTGATCATTTACATTTAAAATGTGGGATTTCAAAGACTTGGGAGAAAGCTTTAGCGTCCCACTTTGTTAGTAGGATAAAACCTGAATGTGTTTCCAGGGGGTGGGAAACATTTTCCACTCAGAAAGGTGCCATTGACATATTTATACTAGATTTTTCCTTCTCCAGAAGCTGCCTACGAAGCTATAGCCAAATTGGGGAAGATAATTGCAGCATGATGTGTGAGTAATGACACAGTGTTGCATAATAATAATTTAAGCAACTGTGTCTTTGTTTACGGTGATGTAACTTTCCCCAAGTTTGTTTGGGAAACAGCTTAAACTGTTTAAACAGCTTTAAACTGTTTAAGAGCAGAGCTGATTGCAAATGAGTAGCTTGCCCTGAAGAAAGAGAGCAGGATTCAGCCCTCCCTATTGGGTTCGGCAGTCCCTATCTTTATCTGCAATCCCAACCTGCAGATACCAGGGGCGGGGTGGAAAACGACCCCATTTTCCTTGGAGATTGGGAAGGAAGAGGCCAAGCTGATAACTTGACTACCTGATAAAGTCTGCCTGAATTGCCTATGATATGAAAGAACACTCCTGTTCAAGACAAATTAAAAAGCCAGATGCAGCAGTGCAGTGAAAATCCAGCTCAGTTAAATGTGAACATATAATATAGTTGAAAAACATCTTTTTAATGAGTGTGTCTCAAGTAGTAAAAATGAGTGCAAATGAATTCAAAACCAACCATCCCATTTGCTCCAACATTTAAAACATATTAAGTTGGGGATGTGTTTGGGCTGCTGTTTCACACAGCCCATTATATATAGACAGTGCACAATTTCCACCTTATAATATCTTGGAGAAAGATGGCTATTTTATTTTTTTATGTCTTTTTCGCATTTTATAATTAAGTTTTTTTTCTTTTACTGTTGAGTTTTGAGAGCTTTTTAAATATATTCTTTTTTAAATTCTTATTTTTATTTTTTCAGTTACAGTTGACATTTAATATTACATTAGTTTCAGGTATACATGGGTATTTTAATTTAGTCATTAGAATAGAGACAAATGAAAGTAGGTTAACATCTAGGTCCACAGAAAAGCGGCCTACCAACCGGAGGAAACCCATACTATCCCAGACAGCAACACCTCCACTGTCCTTTTTTCTTAAAGACCCAGATTCCAGGGCTTCAGAGTTGGGCATGCATTGGATTTATAACTATAAACGTGATGTATCAAAATGTATTAATTTACCTATGAATGTATACAAACTAACAAATAAAGAAGTCTTTGTTGGCCATTAGACAGGGCTCTAAACTTGGGGAATGCTCCCTTAAAGTTTATCTGAATTAATACTTTTTGTGATCGCTTCTGTATAACTACGATTTGCCATTTATAGAGACCCTCTTCCGGCAGGATAGTTAGCATTTTATCACTGCTATTTTTGGGGATATCAAAGTTTTTTTAAGAGGAAAAATCACAAATCTTTCTTATAGGAAAAGTTTAGTAAAATTTTTCATGGGTTGCTGCTTTACAACTGAAGTGAACTAAAGTATCTAAATTCTATAAACATCAATTAAGGTGTTTTCTGAGTGAATTAATAATTTTTTTTTAAGTACCATAAAATAAGATAGTAAAAAACTTCAGATTTCCTCATATTGGAATTGTTCTCAGTAAAGTGCTTTTTCATTTTCAATTTAGAATTGTGTTACATTTTTGTATCACAAACTGTGAAAATGGAGGGTTTTCTCCATTTCAAAGTTAATTCAATTACTTTATCTATAGTCCATGGAAGTCTACTATTTTATCTATCATATTTATTAAGATAAATAGTAAGTTATGCAATAAATTTTTAAAAAATTAAAGCAAAGAACTTAGCAAATTGAAAACAACTGGAGTGATAAAGTAACAATGTCAAAACGATACAGACACTTGTAGCACTGTGGGTTTGAGTCATTATTAACATTCAAATTTACAGAAAAAGAAGAGAAGCAAGGATGAGTTTTCTAAGCTCTTCAATGCCTTTCCTATTAAGAATGTTTAGTTTGGGAAATAACAGGTGTCTGTATCACTGTTATTATCTACTGAGAAAAACTCTTTCCTGGTGAGACTACCAAAAAAAAAAAAGATTCAAGTAGTATTTTAAATAGCGCCTATATTGATATTGTAATGAGTCTTTTTAAACATTATCTGTAACATAAAATTCAATTGTCTTCTCAAATTTTGACTTTGGGAAACTAATTGAACACAAATGGCTATATTTTCACACACACTTTGAAGCAAGTATCATACATATAATTTCAGAATTTACTCAAATATTATACTGCCACATAGGATGTTGGATTTGTTGCAATCCGATGTTCAAGTAGAAACTTTTATAAGATGGTCCTAATATATGACATTGGATTTGGAGAGAGAGCAGTGAGGTAAGATTTGCCTTGTTCTTTGGTACAATGTCATGTGTCATATGTTTTTACTGACTTGGAGAAAGTTACTCTGCTCTGGCCTTCTGGCAAATAAGGTAACCCAGCCTTGTCTAGAATCATTTGTCTCTTTTGACAACCAGATCACCACTTATTTGTCCCGCATCCCCAGACCTCATGTAGTGTTTGGCTACAGTGGCATTCAGTAAATATTTTCCAGACTTTAATTTATTTGATAGTTCCATTTTTTCTTAATTTTTGATAGTGAATATAAATTTTGGAAGTGGGTAGGGCTAGTAGAAATACTTTGGCAGAAAACCAGTTGGGAAATTTTTGTTTCTATATGTTATCTCACAACAAATTAAAATATGTTTGATTTATTGTTATAGTTTATAGCTCTTGGGAGGACTAGCAAACTAACAGGAATAATGTTAAAACCAGAAGCACCATTCTTTGGGCTCTTTCTTGAAAAAGTGCTTCTTTTTTTTTTTAGTATACCAAAAACATACCAAGCACCTACAAACTTTAAATTTTCAGCTCTCGGCCTGGCCCTATTTGCACAAACGGACTATTTCAAGGCATCTTTGCCAAACTGAAGCACTCTTTATAATTAGTTCTCCTTGCTCTCATTTTGGTTTTCCTTCCTTGGTGAACACAAAGTAAAAACTATGCCAAACTGCCAAACTTTATTGAGGTAAGTGCCATTCTTTTCAGCATTGCTTTCCTGAACATGGCATTAGTAATTGAATGACCCTCAATATCTGCAATAAACCAAGGCATTATCCTTGCATATTAAAACTCAGAATATTTCCACACAATTTGTTTCTGCATTCATGTGATATAAGATAGAGACCAACTTTTTTTCTTCACCCTTGAAAAATAATGGCCTTCAGAGATCATTTGTTGTTTTCATGAGTACACAATCTGTTGATGTAGCACAACTCATAACTTCCATAGTAAAGAAAATGAGGTATATAAAAACGGAAAACAACATCACTGCATAATTCTCTGATTTTATAATATTACATTATTTATATGAAGAATATTATATAAAGCCAAAACTAGACTGTTTGCATCCCAATTAAGGAAAACCACTTAAATATTAACTTTCCTAAGTTTTCTGATACAATATAAGGCATTATATTAATATATGATATTATAGTATGAGTGATTTTTCTAAACAAAAACTGACCTTGTTACTACTTTCTTTAAGCCCTTCGATGGCTCCTCATTAATGTTAGGATAAAGTTCAAAATCTTCAAAGTTGGTCATTAGGCCCACAGCGTTCTGACCTATGCTTTCGACTTTAGCCTCATCTTGGCACCTGCTCTCCCATTAGGTTGCAGTTCATTTTATGTCTCCTTTCAACTACCACCTTAGCCTTCTTCCTCCCCATCCCATCCCCACTGGATAACTCTTATTTATCTTTGAGAAAAACATGATCTGGAATTCAAAAAACCTTCCCAAAATGCATGGATGAACCCGTATACCAAAGGAAATACGCAGAATTATAGAACTTCAGAAGTTTAAAGGAACTTGCATGTCAGCTAGTTCAAAGATATAATTTTTCAAATAAAGGAAACTGACAGTGGTTCTGATAATCAAATGACTTCAAAGATCACACAATTAAGAGGACTGGGCCTAGAACCCAAGATCCCTGATACTCATGAAACCAACTCTGTAAGAAAAACAAGTCATTAAAGAATTTGTGCATTTTTTTTTTCTCCAAAGATAAACTAAGATTGCTCCTCAAAAAATTAAGTATAGAATTATCATATGTTTCAACATTTCCACTTTTGAATTTGTACCTGAAAGCATTGAAAACAGGGTCTCAAACAGATATTTATACATCATGTCAATAGCAGCATTTCATTATTCACAATAGCCGAAAGGTGGAAGCAACCCAAGTTTTCATCAGTGGATGAATAGATAAACAAAATGTGGTATATACATACAATGGAATATTATTCAGCCTGAAATAGGATAGAAATTCTGACACAGGATAGAAATTCTGTTACAACATGCATGAACCTTGAAGACATTATACTAAGTGAAATAAGCCACTCACAAAAGGACAAACACTGAATGATTCCACTTTTATAAGGTACCTAGAGTAGTCAAATTCATGGAGACAGAAAGTAAAATGGTGGTTTCTAGGGCCTGGGAATAGAAAGGAATGGGAGGTTATTATTTAATGGATAGAAAGTTTCAGTTTGGAGTGATAAAAAGTTCTGGAGGTGATTGTGATTATGGTTGCACAACAATGTGAATACATGTAATGCCACTTACCTGTACAATTACAAAAGGTTAAAATGATAAATGTTATGTATATTTTACCACAATAAAAAAAGATTGCCATTTCTTTAAGGGATCTACTAGTACAGTATCAGATTTTGCCCTATCTGCCTACTCTGACCTATACAGGCACTTTTTTGTCCTATAACATTTTTGGTTGACTCATAATCCTGATTCTTAGTCAATTCACAGGACTTTGAGGCAAGCCACCTACTTGTCACTGCTTATGTATCCAACACAACAACAACCCCAATTCTACAACTTCCTTGCTGGAATTCCCTTTGTTGACCCCATTTTGAGTCACCTTATGAAAGAGAATGGTCAATAGAGGCTGAAGAGCTCAAGGATAGGGACTGGAAAAGAGCATCTGAACTCACACTGTCCATGCCAAATGGGTTTTCCAGTTGCCATTTCCTTCCTCGCCATACTATTTTGGGGGGGATGAGATGTGATCTTAGAGTGAGTATGAAAAACCCCAGGGCCGGAGTTGTCAACCTCAACTGTTTCTTTGTTGCTGGTTTTCTATAATTATATACGCTGACGTCAAGCTAGGTACATTCAATTCAGCAGTATTGGGAACACTAGTGTCACTAGCCCAGGGTACTCAAGCTATAGTAGAGGGTTTCCTAAAGTAGTCATTTTATAAGGTGCCATCCTTCCCATTCCCTCTGTCTTTATGGTGGCTGGAATCTCCTACAGGGATTGAGTACATGGGAGGCTTAGTGGAGATTGGCCTCCTCGGGATAACGCTGGTGTGTGTGGATGTAAGGCAGTAGTGTTGATGGTGGTGGTGGGAGGTTATTTATTAATTTTTTGAGACCTTATAATGTCTGTGTTGCTTTTGAACAACTCTTCTTGAATTTGAATTTTATAATCATATGACTATTGTATATTTCATAAATTTTCACCTTTTCTTTTTAAAATTGATTGCTAGGAAACACAGTCAAAATTATAAGTCAACCCTAGAAAAGTACCTAGGATATTATTGCTTGCATTTTGGATACTAATCTTGGCCTTGATTCTACCTTATTTCTATCTTAATAGTGTCTTCTCTTGATAGATTGGATGGATGGATAGATAGATAGATAGATAGATAGATAGATAGATAGATAGATAGATAGATAGATCTAGATAACACTCATACACATCTCCACTCTAAAACCTTTTTGAATAGAGGCAGGATAAAAATGACTAAATATCCATATTGTTTATTCTGTGCTGTATTATAAGTAACAGTTGGTGGTATAGGCCTTCATAGAATAGAAACCTAAATTTTTAAACAGTTTCACATTCATGATTTCATTGCATCTTCACAAAACCTCAAGAAGTAAGCAGGACTAATGATATTTACGTTTCACAAAGAAGGAAGAGAGAGGGAGATATTGAACTGCTCTAGGCCACAAAGAGCAGAGAACAGGGAACCAGATACGCTCACAGCTGTTAACGCCAAGTTACAGTTCTAGACTATTACTCTCACCCCCACCCCTCATTTATTTTCTCTGAAAATTATCCTTTCACTGTCTGAACACTTTTGGGTAAATCTTCCAGGTACCAGCCTTGATTCTATAGCCATTTCTTAGGTTTAGGCAATTGACTGCTTTCTTTCTTGGATCAGATTCACTAACAGTATTTCTTCCCTCTCTCAAGCCTCTTTTCCACTTTGATACCACAGATAGTTGTTCACTCCTTTCCCATTCCTGCAAAATATTCTTTGCATGATGTAATGAAACTGGCATTGGAACTGTTCATTCTTAACCAGCTGTGTGGCCGTGAGCTGGCTACTTCATTTTGCTAGCTTCAGTTTTATCATCTGTAAAGCGTGGTGGTTGAAGACTTCTGAGTTCCCTTTCAGCTCTCGTTCTGTGAATTTGTAAACTCATACTCTGCTACTTGTGCTGTAGTCAAGATGCAGATTTCCTCTTTCTAGTCATCCTAGCAGCTCATTTGTGTGACATCATCTTTGGTCTTCAGGAACTTCTGCAGTTTATTGTGGTGTGTCCAACATAAGAAGGACGGGTCTGGGAGTGGGGGAAATGAGGAGTTGTTATTCAATAGTGTCAAGGTTCAGCGGTGCTAGATGAATATGTTCTAGAGATCTGCTGTACAACGTAGTGCCTGTACTTAACATACAGAATTGTGCCCTTCAAGATTTGTTGAGAAGGCACATCTCATTTTAATGTTCTTGCCACGGAAAAAAGCCAAGGGGGACGGGTCACAAGGAAACTCTGGGAGGTGTTGGACATGTCTGTTACTTTGATTGTGGTGATGGCAGCATGAGTATTTGTACATGCCCAAACTCATTAAATTGTATACATTAAATAGGTGCAGTTCTTCGTATATCAATTATACCTCAATAAAGCAGTTTTTTAAAAAAGGATGGGTCCATGTGTTTACCTTTGATTATGATTAGAGTCAGCTAACCATGAAAATGGTACTTAAAAAATTTAAAGCCTCAACTCTTTCCTAAGCCAGACATCATAGCTAGAGCTTTGGATATTTCAATTTTCAGAGCCTTAATTTCCTCATTTGTGAGTGAAAGTGACAATGTCTGACCTACTAATCCAGAAGAAAGGTTAAGGTGATAAAGGGTGTGGAAGCCCTGTGTAAAGCAAACTCAATGTCCTACTGTTTGTACTTAAAATTTCCCCCTACTGATAATGCCATGTCTTGCATCAGCCACAGTCTTGACCCTGTATTTCCTCAGAGTACAAGACTGGAAAAGGTAACCATTTGCTCATCTATCCATTCACATTTACCAAACATTTATTGAGGATCTACTATAGAATTTTGCTTGTAGGGCTACAAGGATGAAGGAAGTCATTGCACTTTCAAAGAGCTCACAGTCTTATAGACAAACACACAAATAAGTAACCGATAGACAATGTGAAGACAGCTGTCCCAGAGATAAGTATAAGATTAGACAGCATGCAGGAGGGATTGACCAATTCTGCTTAAGGGAGTTGGAAAGTAGCATTAAACTGGTATTTTTTTTGGGGGGGAGGGGATGAGTGGAACAGGGGGAAAACTTTAGGGACTTTTGGGCAGAAGAATTCACACAAACAAGGGAAGAGAGGGATGAGCACATATGGTGTGTCCTGAAAATCATGAAAAGAGAAAAGTGACTTATTTAGTGTGGCTGGGATGAAGGGGGAGCAGAAATTGAGGAGAGGTTGGAAAAGGAGCCTGATAATAAAATCAACTGTATTCTTTACCAAGTTGGGGGAAATCCAGGATTTTAGAGAGAAAACTATCCAAAGATACCATGAGATTGTTTTATAATCTTGATTATGAGTTACAGTAAATGCTAAGTAGTTATACCAGAGACTTCAAAACACAAAGTTTAAATAAGATCAAGGCTAGAGAAGCATCCCTGCTCCATGAAGTCATTTAGGGGCCCAGGTTCCTCCCATCTTTCTCCTCTTGTCTCCTAGGGTATTATCCTGATCTTTGTAATTAAAGTTGGGTCTCTAACATGGCTTCATTACAGCTTTTGGAAAGGCCACACGTTTACAACAAATTTTTTTTAAGCAAGTGATATGGAATTGGGTGCAACAATTCTGCTTGCATTGTACTGAGAACTTAATCATGTGTCATAACAATCTGCAAGGAAGGCTGGAAAATAGAGGCACTATACTGTTCATCTACTCATATGTATCTAAGAATAGATGTAAAACACATTTGGGGGCACAACAGTCAGCCACAACTTGATTATTTGGGAACATTATCAATTCCTAGATTTAAATTTGCTTCTAGTATATCCTTTATTTGAGGTCAGATAATTAAGTTTGTGAACTTATCCTAGAAAAAGTGGTACACACCTCATTGCTGAATATCACTATGTTCACCTTCGAAGTACTCCCCTTGGGAAGCTATGCACCGAAACACCAGCGCCTAGTCCGCCCTTCAAAGCAATTTTGGAACTCTTTTTCTGGAATGGCCATCAGAGCTGTGGTCGTATTACCCTTGATGTCCTGAATGTCATCAAAATGTCTTCCTTTCAATATTTCCTTTATCTTTGGGTAAAGAAGTCATTGGGGGCCAGATCAGGTGAGTAGGGAAGGTGTTCCATCACAGTTATTTGTTTACTGGCTAAACACTCCCTCCCAGACAGTGCCGTGTGAGCTGGTGCATTGTCGTGATGCAAGAGCCATGAATTGTTGGCGAAAAGTTCAGGTCGTCTAACTTTTTCATGCAGCCTTTTCAGCACTTCCAAATAATAAACTTGGTTAACTGTTTGCCCAGTTGGTACAAAATCATAAGGAATAATCCCTCTGATATCGAAAAAAGGTTAGCAACATCGTTGCAACAAGTTTGAGGAACTTACTTGTCACACCTTGTATTGCCATGCTGGTCCTCTAAATGTTAGTGTTGATTACTTTGCCAAAACAGTGCTTTGAATGAACTAGGATTTATCCAGGCAAAGCAAGAAAATGTGAAATGATCTCTTTGTTCAACATTTAGCGTAGTTCACAAATTAAAATTATTGTTAGTTTTCTAAAAAATTATTCTTAGAAATATATTGTGATTTTGAATTATTCTAACTCTGTAAGACTGATATTTTAGTCTCCATATCAATCACAGCCCTACAGGAGGATTAACTTTTTATTTGGGTCAACAAAGCAGAATTCCTGGAAGAGTCTACTATTTTCAAGGCATAAATCCAGCCTACGTGGAAACATGAGTCTCTCAATGGGGTTAGCAACCCTAAGTCACCCTATTTGATGTGTACCTGATTTTCAGAGGCACAGTGGGGCTGAAGTTACTGGAATGCAAATTCACAGGGTAGGGAGAACCCATATAGAGTAAAGACTCAATCCATGTGAGTTATTGCTATTGCTACTGGTATTATTTTTAAATTACTTAATATTAGTAGGCTTAAGAATACAGAAGTGGCAATTTGTAAGGTAAGAAGAGCCTCTTTCTCTAATAGACCTTATGATGCATCTTGCGGGTATTCGGACTTTAAGGAAAGCCTGGACAAACTGCCCTCCTAAATTGTTCCTGTTGATCAAAGCCCCTGAAAACTAATGTCGATGGTGGGTCTCCCTTGCTTCCTCATATCTTTCCTGTCCTCTCTTTTTCCCTCCCTTTCTCTTGCTCATTCATTCCTGCTGTGCTCTTCAAGACTCCATCTTCTCTCACCTCTTTCTAACTGGTCTCTTTGCCTCCATTTGCTACAGTTATCTTTCTAATTTGCAAATCTTACTTTGTATATCTTTCTTATACGTGTGATGTCTCCCCAGTCCCGCAAGTGAAAGTCTAAACAGCTCAAAAGGTTCTCCACCATCTTGTCTCAGACTGCCTTTTCAACTTCATCTCTAGTTACTGTAATACAAGCTAATACTAGCTAGAGCAACTAGTCACAACTGAATATGTCCCCATTCTCTGGTCCACTGCATACAATTACATCACTGTGCTTTCCTGGGCAGGGATGCTTTGCCCCTCCCTTGTGCACCTGACAAATGCATACTTCTGGCCCAACACAAATGTCATTTCCTCTTTTTTAGCCTTCTATGAATCTATCTGTACAACCAGGCAAAATAAGTCATTCTATCATCTGTATACCTATGGCCCTTTATGTATACCTAAGTTGGCAATGGTACTTATCACATTATTATTTACCTTTGTGTCTTGTCTCTCCCATTGGACTGAAAGCTTCTTGGAGTCAGGGATAATGTCTTATTTTCTGTATCCCCAGCTCTTAGTACATTCAATGTGACTGGAACATGGTACATATTAAATAGTCACATTATTATTGCTACGGTATACTAAACACACATAATGTCCTAGATAATTTACATATGTTATCGGACTATTTCCCATTTTCCAGATGAGGAGTCCAAAGCTTACAGAAGTTAAATAATTTGCTTGGAGTTACATAGTAGACCCAACATTAATACCTATATTGGACTCCAAAGCTGTTGACTAGATGGAGATATAAAAGGTCAATCTGGAAATGGTGCTAACCCACCACTTTAAACTGAGTAAATGAACTACAGACAATGCAGACAAAAATCACTGTTACCACCTACTGATAAGGCCTGGCTTGCTTAGCATTGGGGATTATTCAGACCATGGCATCTACAGAGCAATGCAATGCAAGTTGATACCTCTTGTGTCTTTCAAAGGCTCTTAGCTCTTGACAAAACAGTCCTCCATTCTCACAATAAGTTGCTCTCCTCTTTTACAGGTGTTATGTCATCATCTCAAGGTCACACAGCCTATCTCCAGCTGAACTAGGGCCAGAACTTTTTTGGTTACTTAAAAAAATTTTGTTTTTCTCTTTACTTAAGCTACCACATTCCACCAAGTGTGTTTCTAGGGTGAAAGTAGTATGCCAAGTGGACATGGATGTTCAGTGAGGCCAGGATTAAATGCCACAGACTTTCTAGAACAAGACAATACCCGAATCTATAATGGGCAGTCCAGCAAAGCTTGTCTAACACCAAGGGGCAGCCACAGGACTGTACTTCCCAGTAATGCTCCATCAGTTAGCTAGTTGTAAAGTGCAAGCCTAAAGCCAAAATTGTGGTTCAAAATAAAATAGGAGGTTTCCCTAACCTCTAATTTAACAGTGCAAGGTCCTGTTATTAATTAATTAGGTAACTTCACCAAGGAGGGTAGAGCAAATAGACAACTGCCAGGTTACTTCCTATTCCTCTTGACTTCTTATTGGATAATTTTTATCAAGTGAGCTAAGCACATATTTTCCTGTAACTCAGTTATTCAGCAAAAACGTCCTAAGCTACTTAACTGACGCAAAGCAAACACTTTAAAAAAAAACACAGCGCAATAGCCTGGTTGTGATGCTTTCCGTTTAAAGGGATACTCCCTCCCTTTAGAATTGTGACCCCACCCCCGCACCAATAGCTAGTTTGTTGTTTAAAATAAACACATAAGAGGTTAAGATTGAAATCTCCAGATCACATTGTCTTATAGCACCTGGGTTAATGAAATAAGATTCAGTGAGATGAAGGACCTAATGTTCCAATAACTATCTTAAAAACAACCTTTTAAATCTTAGAGCCCTTCTCTTGGGGCTGGGAAATGGAGGGATACATTAGTTAAACTTTGTGGAACCCAGGTTTTGTAAGGATATCAACAAATTAGATGTTTGGCAATTAAATTAGAATTTCACTGCATCTCCTGCTTTAAAGGAACAGCTTTATTCTTGAGGGAGCCCACCTAACAATTTTATGTTCAGTCCTCTGCAGAGAACAGAGCCAATGTCTTTTCCTTCATGAACCTGGAGTAGAAGCTTTATTTCACTGTAAGTTCTCTGTGACATTTTGCAGTCTCTTGATTTAATGCACCAAAGAGGATCTTTAACTCTTGGTCTACACCAGTGCAAATAAAGGTTAAATCTCTCGCTAACCATCATGAACCAGCCTAATAACTCACGAGAGGCTATGGAAAAAGAAACCGAGAAAGCAGGTGTACAGAATTGATTAAAACGTGCAAAACCTGCACAACCCCAGGCAAAGGCACTATATTCTCCCAGCTCCCTAGCACCGGCTGCGAGGTCCCCAAACAGAGGAACTTCTGCGCCAAAAACACGATCCTGCGACCCAGGCCTAGTAACACTGGGGCTTTTCTTCCGAACAGTGTCCCGACCGGAGCTTGCGCTAAAAGCCGGGACGCCTATTGGCCACGCGCCGTGGGGGAGGAGGAGACTGGCGGGGAGAGAGACGGGAGGAGGGGAGAAGGGGGCAAGGCCTTTTCCCTGCCCCCTCCTGGTCCCCTCCGCGGGCTGCCGCCAGCGTCTCGTGCGTGGTTACTATGCAAATTGCAGCGATTGCGGAAATAAACAAGGGGATAGGGAGAGGAGAGAGGGAGTGCGAATCGATTGCAACTTCTTCAAAGTCTCGTACAATCCAAAGCACACACGGCAAAACCAGAAAAGAATCTGAGAACCAGCCAGCCCGGGTTGGACCGCTTTCAAAAGAGGAGAGAGAGACAGTGAGAGGCAGAGAGCGCGCATTGCAATTGCAAAAGCCTTCTGATTTGGAGTAAAAAAAAAAAAAAAAATTCTCCAAGAAGCCTGCAATTGGCCAACAGCTTTTAAAAAAAAACCTCTTCCGGGTTTTCAACGGTTCCAAGTTTATTTAGATTTGTTTTTAATGCAAAAAAAAAGGGGACAACAAATGAAGCAATTCGTCTGAACATTTTAAAGTTTCTCACGTACTCTTTTTACATTGCAATGGTACGTGGTACATCTTAAACTTTCTATTTTGCGTTTATATGATATGCGTTTTATAAACAACAATAATGGTAGAATGATTTTGTTTAATGGCTAAGATTTTAAAATTTCTCTAGCTTGCATATGCATTTAAGTGATTGCTGGGTAAATGTCTATTGTAATGGTTTTGTTTTAAAGATGTAGCTTTGTGGATGGTTTTTTCTTTTTGCTGTGTGCATCAGAGACTGGGTTTCCTTTTTTTTTCCCGAGATTTGAAAAAAATTGCTGAGCTTGACAGATTTTTTTCGTCCTAGCGCTTGCTCGGTTCCAGAAAGGGGGGGAAAAATCCTCTACGTGCTCTGTTCTGTAAAAAGACGTCTGGCCTCAGCAGTCAACCTAGCCCGAAAAGAAATGTCTGGACCCGGAGAATAATTGACGATTCGATCGTCTAATCAATGGGACAACATGGGAGATTGACAAAAGCTTTATCCAATCATGAGGAAGCTTGGGTGTACAGTGGTTCGCAATAGCCAGAGGGGGCGGGGCAGAGAAGATCTGAAGTTCTCTGCGGCTCTGAAGGGGATAGTGTGGTTCAAGCTGTCAAAGCTAGAAGCTCTTCCGGATTTAGCAAACACAATAGGAAAGAGTTTTCCAGTTTAAAATAACAAAAACAAAACTGGGGGATTTTTGCATGAATCTTATGCCTTCTTCACTGCCCGTTTGGAAAGAGGTAGAAAAATTCTGCTAGAGAAATATTTAACTTAACATTGTTATTTTTGAATTCAGAGAAGTTTACTGTTGTAGAAGGTGAGGTTCAACTTCTAAAAATGTGTGACTTAAAAACTTCCCTGAACTATTGCACTGTAGTAAGCTTTGGGAAGTAACATATTGCATACTCAGCGTTACAAAACGTCTCTCTCTGATTATCTTAGAAACTGTGGCTTTTCGGGAACTTTGGAGGAATAGGCAAGCCTCCCTTCTTGAACTGTGAACTACAGTTTTAAGGAAGAGAGAGTGTTTCACAGGTGGATCGACAGCTGTGTTTTACATTTAAAAGGAAGAGGGGGAGAAAGTGTTTTTTCCTTGATGTTTTTTGAATTCTGCTGTTTAAATATATGTTCGGTAGCAAATAGGGTATTAAGACTGGCCAAGTTCACATTTCTTCTTGTTACCACAACAACCCCTGTGGAGGGTATGTGTGGAAGATTGCTGACTGGCTAACTCTTAGCTGGAGTTTGGCCTCTAGGACAAGTCTTTGACACCAATCCAGTGGAAACCAACTGCAGTAGCTTGTCTTGGAGACAGTAACTGGCAGCCTTTGACTAAAATATATCCATCTCTTCCTTCCCTCTAAGCAGTGTAGACACCTAATTCTGTTGGGAAGTGAATGGAAAATAATATGGGCTCTTTCCCATCTTTGTATTAAATTCCCATCGAACTATTTCCCAAGGCTTTAGGCTTTCTAATCAAATCTGGTTTGGAAATTTGATGTTAGAATCCACTTGGATGCTCAGTTCAGCAATATGATTCAATTTAGAAATATAAGCATATAAGAAAAATCTGCACACAAGTGACCAGCAGGTCAAAAAACGAGAGAAGAATGTTGGAAAATGCTAGTGATAAAGGTAGTCTTGGTAAGAACTACAGTTAATGGTGTTGTCACTTATGAACCCCAATTTTATCTTTACTGCTTTGGGCATTAAAATCTAAATCATATTAATAAGAACTTCCTATTAAGTAACCTCTAAAATGGGGGGTATTTGAGATGTACATATAAGTGAAACCTTATTGACGTAATTTATATATCTAAGAGGATTTCACTAAAACTGGCAAGGTAACATTTCTGCAAATAAAACACAGTAAATGCAAGGCTGGGCTCTGTGCCAGGAAGAATATGGATAGCTGAGAGCATGACAGGAGCCTCCTTTGCGCAGAGACAATCCCATTTCAAGGCAGCCTCCCAGCACTTGCAAAATAAATGATTGGAGCGGTTATTTCCAATAAGGGGTTTATCCTTCCTAACAATGGGTCATTTATATGATTGCAGTAAACTAGTTTTTGTACTTCACCTGTGTTTCCCTACACTGTTCTATCTTTTCTTCTTTCCTCCCTCCCTCCCTCCTTCCCTCTCTCCCTCCCTCCTCTCTCTCTCTCTCTCTCTCTCTCTCTCTCTCTCTCTCTCTCCTTAGTATCTTTGTGAACTCTGGACAAGGATTTACTTTTGCAACTTGGGAAGAGGGGAGAGAGTTGGAAATGTTTTTTACCCCCAGACTGCCTTTTGAGGAACATCTGTTTCTTTGTGTGTTTAAATTTATGCCTGTTGGAGAGAAAGTTACCAGAAGCCTTTCTGTAACTGTAACTCTTCTACTGTATTTTTCTCAGTCCTGTTTCCAAAGGCTGTAGTTGGAACTGTGCTTTGTAGTGTTTCCCCCGCCTCTTCCCCCACCTCCTCCCCGCCGGGGAGGGAGCGGGAGCTGGCGGAGATAGGAGAGAAAGCAGGAGCGGATGTGAAGGGCTTTGGTGCTGAACTTGGATCCAGCCCTTGCCTAGAGGGCGCAAACAATCGTCCCATATCCAAAAGTCTTACGAAAGGCGCCAAAAGTTACTTAAGATAATATTGCTAACCGCAGAAAGCTGGAAATCGCGGGCACATCCACTGCTGCAACAAAAGAAGTTTTAAAGTAGAAATATCAGCATTAAATTACTTTTCCCCATTTTTTTTTCCAACCAGGGCGACGTGCCAGTCCTTTTTTTTTTTTTTTTTTTTAAATCTTTTCCTTTTTCTTGAGATTCAATTAAAAGTAAGAATCTTTGCTGTTTTGGAAAGAGGCAGATGTAAAGTCTATCTTTTATTACACCAAAAGAAAGATTTTAAACCGCTCTTGAAGACAGCTTCCCAAGAGTACACACTTGAACAATAACTTCTCCCTGTGCCTCAGTTACATGTTGGGACCGTCAGCCAGAAACTTCTATCGAGGAAACTTGGAGCGCGTTGAAGTTATAGATCCCAGCAAAGGTTTACGTGGCCAGGAATGTTGTCTCTGTAACTCGGCTTAGTTTTGTGGGCATTTCCTCCCCCCCCCCTACTGAAATCCAAGAGGAAGCAAGGAAAAACCGTTGTTTAATTTGGAAAATTGGGGCTCTCTCATTAAAGGTTTAAGTCATTATTTCTCCTCACCCCTTAATAAATAATCTGAGAGATGTCCAAGGATATTTAGGACCAGGGTGTATGAAAATGGTCTCTTGAGCATTCAGGAATTATTTTAGCAATAAAATAGCTGGAGAACAAGCATAAAATAACTTTAGGCAGATGCGGAATATTTCAGATTTTATTTTGCTTTCCCCAGTTGAGGTATTTTTGTTGCCCCTTACCTTAAAAAAGGAGGAGGGGGAGTCTGAATGAGAGTGGCCTTAACACCTCACCTGAGCCTCACCTGCAGAGTGGGCATTCTTACAGTAATTTCCTCTTTTCAAAGGCTGTCTAAGCTATGTAACACCTACAAAGGTGCAGATTCCCCAGTCTGTGTCTTTCCTTTTGGAATTTTGAGGATTCGCGAATGCAGCAGCCTGCAAACTAGAGTGAGGGAGATGAGGAGGAAGAGATGGGATGGGGGTTTGGATGAAGGATGTATACTTTTTTTTATTCTTTTCCAGCAGGGAGGAGAGCATAGAGAGAAAATATGAGGTTAAAAAAAAAACTGGAAAAGCAGGCTTATTGGCAACTTGCCAAACCCTAAAAGCCACCCCCCTTTTCTGCCAAAACAATACTTTAGCAAACCTAAAATAATTGCAGGAAGCTCTTTTCCATTTTAAGAACTATTACCTGGGGGAGGGAAAAAGAGGGGATTCTTAAAAGGCACCCTTGTAGAGGTGTCCCAGGCACAGGGACGGTAATAATAGCCTGTGTCCAGTTCTGGGCACGCTTTGGGGACCAGAATATCTCCCTTCCCTAAGGGGACATCCCTTTCACATTTTTTTTCTTCTAAAAAGAAAAAGATGTCACAGCTAAACGACTGTTGTTTCTGAACGTGATAGAACTTTTTCTATGGCGTCTGTGTTCAAACCCACTAGTTTCACAGTCCTGGGAGGGAGAACGCTCGTTAATCTCCGCCTCCCTTTCTCCAGACAACCCCCACCCCCCAAATCCGGTGAATCTTCTGTGTGAAAAATTTCCCCACCACCCCCGCTCCTGAATACCATCGGACTGAAGCTACACGAAGTTTGCAGGATTTTGTGCATAATTACCTCTGCCGACGACCTATTCCCACTGAAAGCTTGGTTGAAGAGATTACAATGCTTTTGAGCCGTACCGCATTTCAGAGGGGAAGAAAGTTACCTACGAGGTCCGATTAAAAAAATTTGCATACATGCAAATTGGCCCCCGGGCCTTGTCTCGGGTTATCCCAGTGCCCACACCGCGAACTCGGGGGTGCGGGGCCACCTGGCAAAGTTGCCCAAGTCCTCCCCTGAGGTCCGCGAAGGTCTGCGGCGGTGATTGGGGGATGGGGATGAGGAAAAGTAGTTTTGTTTGCTTAAGCACATCCTGTGGCAGCCTATAGCTGCCCGGGAGTACAGACTGTAACTGCTCCTCACTGCGTTACCCAGTAATGCGCTGAGCGGGGACGGGGGGGACAGGAGGGGGGGGTGCAGAGGGACGAGAGAGCCAGCGAGCCAGGGAGCGGGAGAGAGAGCGAGCGAGCGAGCGCGAGCGGCCGCGGAGGCTCGGACCCGGCTGGCCGCGCGGCGCCGCAGCCGCCCCCTCCCCCACGCCCCCCCTCCGCCCCCGGCGGCGGCGCGAGCGGGCGGCGGCTGTGCGGTGCGGTGCAGAGCGGAGGCGGAGGCGGGTGCGCGGGCAGCTCGCGGGCACCCGGCCGGGCGGGCGCGGGAGCGGGAAAGGGTGCGCTATGCCTTTAACGCCCGCGTACAGTAGACATGTATAGTGGAGTGTAGGGAAACTCTAGGCGGGGTTAAAGTTCAGCTCATGGAGCGGCAATAGCGCTGGCTGGCTGCAGTTGAGCCGAGTTGGAAATGTGAACGCAAGAAGCAGGCTTGATTTTTTTTCTCCCCCCTTCTTTCTCTCTCTCCTCCTCTCTCCCTCTTTCTCCTTTCTCACCCGCACTCACGCACACCTCCAAACCGCACACCCAGACGCACACGCACACCCCACCGCCTGGCAGTTATGTATTCTCCGCTCTGTCTCACCCAGGTAAGCAGCTGTTTGGATGCCGAGGGGGTGGGGGGAGCCAGGGTGGCGGGGGTCGACCCGGGGCTGGGCAGGGGGTGCCGGGGACCGTCGCGCCTGCTGGGCCCGGGGCATGTGTCTTGGTGTGTGCCTGTGTCTGCGCGTGTTTCTGTGTGTGTGTGCGCGTGTGCTCGTGTGTAGAGGAGAGAAATACAGCTTTAAGAAAGTAACTTTGTTTCCATGCGGGTGCATTCCTCTTGCACGGCCATTTGTGTGGGCACATGGCTAATGGCGCCCTCTTATTAATGCGTTAATTAATATCGGGGCGATGGACTGCGGAACGGCGCTGTTTTCGGACGCCCCGCACGTGTTTCGGCGGGTTGCAGCCTATGACACGCTGAAATCTGGACTCAGCGTTTCTGCAGCCCGGAGGCCGGCTCCTGTAGTTCCGCGGCGCCGGGGGAGGGGGCCGCTGACGGTGCCCACCGCAGAACCCGCACGCTTGGGGCAACTGGAACCCCCGGGTGCGGGAGAACTCGGGTCCCCGCGCCCACGGCCCGCTCCAGGAGCCCGCGCCGCAGCAACCTCCCCAAACTCTTACTTCTGTTTATTGTTTGTCAGCCTTTGGGGTCCGGTCGCGGGAGGGACGCGGGCCGGCATTGCCGGCCCCGGCCGGGACAGCGCCCCTCGGACGCGGGCAGGCGGCGACGAGCCGGCCCCTGGGCTCGGCAGAGCGGGGTTGCGTGGACGCGCGTTCCCCGCGCCGGCCGGGTGGAGCCTGCGTCTCGTCGCTCATCGCCCGCTCGCTTTTCTGAGTGAAAGTTTCGGTGCCGGGACGAGCCCACGCTGCGCAGGGCGGTGAGCGGCGGAGGCCGCGGGCCGCGGGCCGGGGAGCGTCGGGCGGAGTTGGGCTTCGGGCCGCGAGCCCAAGCGGCGGCCGGGGCCCGACGCAGCTCCCCCCGCCGCTGCCTCCCTTCACCGCCGCCGCCGCTGTGCGACTTGGGCCGCTCCGCGCGCAGGACGGGGGCAACTTTTTCCTCCGACTCAACTCAGAGCGTGGGTCTCTCTCGCCCCACCGCCCCTCCTTTCCATGCCCTCCCTTTTCATCCCTCTGTTGCCTGCACCACCCCCAGGCAAAATATTGCTACTTCACGGCTCCAAATCTGGTCCCTTTTGAATATATTATTTATTTTCTTTGACTAAAAGGCATGAAGTCAAACTGATTTTGCGCAAAAAAAAAAAAAAAAGAAAAGAAAAAAAAGAAAGAAAAAGTGTGAGCCTTCATACTGTTTTGGTACATTGCGATCTGACCATTAATCACCTACATGAAGTTTTATGCTTCATATAAAATGTTTATTCACCACTCCCTTAAAAAACCTGCTACCACTTCTTGCCTTCATTTAGCAGGAGATAACGGTTTAACCGGAATACTTTGTGGAAGGCTAAAAAGTATCTATAGTTTTTTTCTCTCCTCCCTAGATTCTGGATTTATTTCCCACATGACATCCCTTCTTACTGCTTTATCTAACAGTAAAAATACCTGCTATTTGATCTCAGAAGACTCTTAAATGCATCTTTTATGTTGAAATGGTCTGTTTGGGATTTAGGCCTAGCATTAATAATGGATAGCAGTTGCTTTTAGTTATTGTAAAAGTTTTTATTTTTCCCTAACAAACTTTCAAAGTTCCTATTTTAGTAACTTGTGGAAGTATGGAATGAAACTTTTCCAACCACTTCTGGCAAGGTTTGCAATTGCATATGGATAAGTTGCAAAGTGTTAAGATAATTTGAATGAGTTACGACTTAAGTGAAAATGCTGAGATTCTAACATTCTAGCTGAAGTTCTAGCTGGCAAAAGTTTGCAACACATAGACCTTGTAGATAATACCAGTGTACTGCAATAGTAGGATACAGTAGCATCTTCTCAAGTGACCTCTCAAAGGGAAATTTATATTTTGGGATGGTGCATATAGGAGGATACATGTGTATCCATGAAGGCCCAGGACATAGTCAGGTATTTAACAAAGTCGGATTCTTTTGGTTCTTGAGTTATTATCATATTAAGAAAGTTTTTTTTTTTTTTAAACATATTTGGCAATGCGATTGATACATTCACTAGGCCTTCTTCTGGAAACACCATTAAGAGAAACGCTTACTTAGTGTAATAGTTTGTGAAGAAAATGTACACTAAATAGTGAATGAGGGCCGTATATTTTATGAGTTCTTCTTTTAAAAATTGATTTACAATTTATTTAACTTGCTGGAATATTTGTGGAGCTTTAGAGCCAGTTTTTAAAAGAAAAACTTAGGTAGTTTATTGGTCATTAAAGAAAGTCCAGTAAGCACAGTGATAAAAGTACTCTAAGTGAAAGAATAAACTTCATATACGTGTATGCAATTTTAAAAAACTTAATCAGGAAAATTCCAGACATCTTATTTTAACCCATATAGGAATATCGTAACCAAATTGTGTACCTGGCCACAGAATGATAACACACTAGAAATTTATAGGTGAACGTTTGAGTAGTCCCAGAAATATCAGCATTCAGAGGTTATTAAACTTGGCTTACTTACAAACAGATCACCGTTTAAGGTGCTGATTCAAAGTCATACGCTTTTGAAACAGGTTTTCAGGTTTGTTTTTATTGGTGGCCTATAACTTTCTCACGGAGTACATATGTAAAATATTCTTTGTTTTCTCTTGAGTAATTTGAAATATTATATAGTTTATGGCTATATGTGCAACAACAAGATTTGTGAAGACATACTGTTGTTTTTTTTTCTAAACTGCTATATGCTATGCCTGGACATTTCCTACAAATTAGTGATATTCTTTAGTTTTGATGTACTGAAATACTTCTAATTGTGAGCTGAGAAAGATAACTAGCATTTTAATTGTGCTTGTAAGCAAATATATAGAAAATATTGTGCACTTTTATTGGTACATTCTTGAAACCTTTGAGGAGCAATAAGTTGTAAATACTTTTGATGCAAAATTAGGGACTTAGATTATTCTTAATGATTAGTTGACATAGTTGGCCTCATTTAAGGATTTTTATGAGATAGATATATGGGCATTTGGTTGGCAGGTAAACAAAATCCTTTTGAAAACGAATGAATGCAGTTCGCAGTTCTCTGAGAAGAATATTGGGAGTATCTTTGAGCACTTAAATGCCATATTAGAATGTTTATTTAAAATGTTTATTATTAATAAAGCTTTTTAATAAGATAGCATTTTAACATAAATATGAATTGTTTGGAACTAAGTTATTCTTTGCATTATAAAATGAGGCTGAGACTTTAAAATGAAATCCTCCTTTTGGTGAAAGCTCACTTTGTAGTTAAGGTTGACTCCAGGAGTTCTTTGCATAATACCATGCAGCCTTGGTCCCTAGCATGTCCTGTGTATATAAGAAAATCAGTCAATGTGAAGGACTGTTTCAAACCCAAAATTTATGTATTTTAGAGCATTTCAAGGATGAGCTCAGAATTTAGTAATGTTTAAATGCTTTGCGGTTTGGCGTGTACCTTATTAGATAAACTGTGACTTGAAAAATGCTCCCCCCCCCTTTTCTCTTCTACAGTATGGCAATAAGAAAGATTCTCAAACATCAGAAATTTTAAAATGCTAATGGTTTTTGGTAAAGAATAATATAATTCTTGTATTTTTCTCTGTTCCCTCTTCACTTAAAGAATGCTCGCATGTTATAAAAGCTGACATCTCTTTTGGATTCTTTTATTGAAAAAGAGCAGTTTTCAAAGCTAAACTTGAAATACAAAGCCTGAAATTTGTTCAGAGAGGAAAAAATAAATGTCAATTATCGAAATGATTTATTATGTATTATATTAATATATACTTACTTTTAAAATACCAGTCATATGTAATGTTTAGATGATTGATTATAAATTATAGTATTTCAACAGACTTCATTGTTAAAATATTTTACCAGTTTTAACCTCTCAGTTTACATTTGAACATTTAAAAACTTAATAATTGTTTTATTAGTAATAATATTTTGGACCCTGCAGTTACTTTTGTCTCAAAGTATATATTTAGATGGATATTACAAACTGAAAAAGAATGCATTTTATATTTGTCCTATACCCTTTTTAAAAAGTCATCAAATATCTCTTTGCATTTCTTATCGTCATTTATTTGAAAGTAAATTTATCTATGGGTGTTGTACAGTGGAGAGAAGTTATGTAAGATTAGTGTGGGTTGGTTAATCAAAAGTTAGATATACTTAGATAGCTTTGTGGAGATTACTGTTTAGTTTTTCTTTAATTTTATTTTTATATTTACTAAGAAAATGTCAAGTAAAAGAATAAAAAAATTCAATAAAACAGCAAGAAAAATTTAAATATTTTAAATTCAATTTTATTTTCAAATTACTTGAATTTTAAGAGACAACCGTGAGGGTTTTCGTGGAGTCTTGTAAACATTGAATATAACAGGTTCTGTTTTCCTGTGAGAAAAAGCCTGAAATATTATTTTCAAAAATTAAATAATTATTCTGTTTTTTAGGGATGATCATTACTGAAGGCATTTCTCAATCATATCAGTACATTAAATGCATTTAGTTGCAACACTGTTGTCACAATGACGCATTCTGTTTACTATCTGGCATGTACTCTTTTCTTTGTCCCCCCTCCCCCATCTTTTTGTTTCATTCCCATAATATCAGAAATTATGTTTTGGACATAGATCTTTTATTTTAGTCTGATAAATACAGATTTATCTCTTCTTTTTTATATGGTGTCCCTGCCACATTTTTCTAAGTTTTTGACTAAAAAAAAGTATGTGAAATTGTAACACTTAAAAAAGGTATTAAGATGTTACCAAAATGACTAAGAAAAAGATCAGAGTCTACATGCAATGTTTTTAGAGGGAAAGTCTGTATTTTCATTGATCGCAGAGATGATTTTTGCTCCTAGACTTCCATAAACATTGACTGGCATCTAAATGTTTAGGATTTGCCAATCTGGCTGCTGAGCCCTGGCTGTACTACAAGTAGTGAGGTCAAGGCTGGAGCAAAATTAGATATGCCTTCCTTGAAATAGGGTTAAGATTATATATTGTTATCAGCATTTCAATGAACTTCACTTACTAATTAAAGATTTGGAACTGAGGTTTGACCATAGAACCTGGGACATTTTGGTGAACATACCAAAACATTTAAAAAATTTTACAAATTTTCTTCTTTGAGAGTGTGAGAAATGATAGTAATGGGTTTGTTTATTTCCCCTCTCAGACTTTCCATAGGGATCCTGTGTATGATTTTGGTAATGTAATACTTGAATCAAATTTCAAGTGAAATAAGGCTGTATTTTTTTTTAAGGTGACCATCGGAATAAAAGTTGTTTTCTTTTGTTTTCAATCTAGTCATATTTTGTTTTTATTCATTTCCCTAGGATGAATTTCATCCTTTCATCGAAGCACTTCTGCCCCACGTCCGAGCCTTCGCTTACACATGGTTCAACCTGCAGGCCCGAAAACGAAAATACTTCAAAAAACATGAAAAACGTATGTCAAAGGAAGAAGAGAGAGCCGTGAAGGATGAGTTACTAAGTGAAAAACCAGAGGTCAAGCAGAAGTGGGCATCTCGACTTCTGGCCAAGTTACGGAAAGATATCCGACCTGAGTACCGAGAGGATTTTGTGCTTACAGTTACAGGGAAAAAGCCTCCATGTTGTGTTCTTTCCAACCCAG
Organism: Rhinolophus ferrumequinum; assembly: GCF_004115265.2. Lineage (NCBI taxonomy): Eukaryota > Metazoa > Chordata > Mammalia > Chiroptera > Rhinolophidae > Rhinolophus > Rhinolophus ferrumequinum. The sequence continues at coordinate 44,544,735 of NC_046292.1, forward strand.
ACCAGAAAGGCAAGATGCGAAGAATTGACTGCCTCCGCCAGGCAGATAAAGTCTGGAGGTTGGACCTGGTTATGGTGATTTTATTTAAAGGTATTCCGCTCGAAAGTACTGATGGTGAGCGCCTTGTAAAGTCCCCACAGTGCTCTAATCCAGGGCTCTGTGTCCAGCCCCATCACATAGGGGTTTCTGTTAAGGAACTCGATTTATATTTGGCATACTTTGTGCATGCAGCAGGTAAGTGCTATGGTGAGAAATCGTTCCACTTTCTTGTGTGTGTTTCTTTCCTGATGACCTCTGTATAGGCCAGGCCATTCCTGAATATCCTAAGTTGTAGATCATGTACCTATAGACAGTGTGGTTTCAAAGATGGGCCCAAGTCAGAACAGCCAGAAGCCCCAGTGTCCTTCATTCAGGTGGCAAAGCATAGTTTTGAGAGAATTTTCCTTAGGTTTAGTTCTTTTGGTAACTAGTGTTATCAAAGGTGTTGGGTTGTCAGTTACATGATTTATTTAAATTACATTTTTTGATGGGTGAGAGAAGCCTCATCAAAAACCTTGTAATAAAGAGTATATTTTAACTGGCAAGGGATCTAGTTAAAAAAGCATTTAGTTTGGTAGTGAGGCAATATTTTTAGTTTCTTTTCTTCTGGGAGTGTTTTTAACCTATTGGAGCTTCTTGGACTCCTCGCTAATTAAAAAGAGGTTGGAGGTAAGATTACTGTCAAATTGCTGATCATTTATGAAGGAAAAAGAATTTAATTAATATGTAAACTTATGGTAGTAGCTTTGTATGTAGGAACTTTTAGTGTTGTCTAAGATAGGTAGCGGAAAAAGCAAACCAACTCTATAAGTAGTTGATCGAGAGGTTAACCTTAAAATTAACCGACCTGTATAGTGCAGGAACGCATTGAGAAATCGATAATTGATTTAGTGAGCTGCTTTGATTTGTCATAAAATTATTTATTGTTTCAAGGCCGTTTTCAAGTCACGTTTTATCTGTGCATGTTACAGCATTTTGAGTAGCATTCAGGATAAAACTATTGAGGATTGGATAAAATAATGCATTTTTACCTTTGTTCCTTTCGTCTTGTTTTAGACAGAAGGCTCATTGTGTTATGTGAAAGCTCAGGTCTTGTGTGACTTGTTGACTTTTTATATGTACATACTGGTCTTGCTATCTCACCTTCATGGCAGTTACTTGAGCCCGATGGAAGAAAGAAAGTTGTGGAATCCTACCGATAGATTGTTTTGGGGTTAATAAAATTATGTACTTTTTCACAAATGAGAGAGATGTTACCTGTAAAATTAATGCTGTACTGTTTTGCAAAACAATTTTAATGTGAACATTTTTAAAATGTGAACTATTTTTTAAACAAGTCAGCTGAAATCCTATTCTCTATTATTTTACTTAATACATGTTTTAGAAAGAGAACTTTTGTTATCCATCACTCCTTACATAAGAAACTGGAGAAATTAACTTTGCAAGCATGTCACAATCATAATTTCCATGCTGTTGGTAGGGGATAAATTAGTATTTTAGGATGTGATCTGTAAGTGTTTCAAATATTTGGGTTTCTGAAAATGTATACTTAATTATAAGAAGTGCCTGTTGCTTTAGCCAGTCCTGGGTGGCAAAAATGAAAAGGCAACAGTTCTCAAAGGACCTCTAACCAGGAAAAGTGGCTCGTTTTTAACCCCCTTTGCATCCTATTGTTGTTACTTTGTTTTGTCTATTGAATAAGCAAAGTTAGAATTTTAAGAAATTTATTTGCATGTATAAATGGAGATTCTGATAGGAAAAGGCATGGTGTAAAAAAAAAATATGGCTGTTGTAAGTGCTTTCAGGGAGCACTCTTTAAAATCTTGTGCGTAGTCTTTTCAATATTTAGAAAAGTCAGTAATTTATAAATTACAATAAATGCTTTAATTGAAAATTGAGGATGCCAACAGGTGATGCACGTCATGGTTGGTGCTTCCTCACAAGGTAAAATCAAAATGAAACACATTACGTTTGTATTGGTGTGAGTAGCATCCATTCTAAGTTTTAGACAGAAACATTTCCTTTGGATTTAAAGAGATGCCCCTTTTCTAGCTATTGCCATTGCATGTATTCTTTTTCATTGTTGACGTTGTCACTGTACTGTTGCTCCAAATCCTTGAGCTAACAGTTGCTGGTTATTTCAATGCCTGAAGGGCGTTGTTGGTGAAATGACATGCAGAAAGTTGCTTAGGAGAGTTAGCATCCTTATTGCTTATGAAAGATTTATTGACAGCAACATGGATCAGACTACCTTTCGGTTTGGTTTTCCTGATGTGTCCCAGAATCCCTTGTTAGGCCTGAATGTCAGCCAAGTGTTAGGCCATTGGCTTTTACCAGAGCACAGTAATGACTGCTTCTCTGTACGCGCAACAGGACGATTGCAAAAGAAAATATTAGGGTCCTTTTGTCTGAAAATATTTCAGATTTGATTTAAGAGATTGAGAGACCTGTTATTTGTGGAAGGGAAGCTGCCAATACAAATATGAGGTAGATCGGTCAAGTTACATACAACTGATTTGACAAGCATCTGTTATAATACTGAAGATTTGTAAACACTAAACAATGTTTTTACCTCCTTAAAAGTTTTGAGAACTTGCCAGTATTGGCAGGAGGCAGAGACTCTGAAATGTGCTTCAAGAAACATGCCAAAACCATTGTGGCCTTTTCACCTAAGTACGTGTTTTTTTTTTCTCCTCTCTCTCTTTTAAAATGCTAAATTTTTTTTTCTTCCAGAAAGTCTTCTTTTTTCCCTAGATGGCCACAAAAATGAGATATATTTTTTTTCCTTCTAAAAATGTATACAACAATTATTGCTTTATGCCTGGGCCCCTTCTTTGGTAGGAAGTTGAAATCTTAGAACACAAATGTAAATGCTGGAAGCTAATGCAGAATCAATCAGTTTTTAAAAGCAGAGGTGATTATTCTAAGATGTATTGAGATGCTAAAATACAATACAGAAACCTCATTGCAAATTTTCCCTCTAAATCCAGTGGCATTAGAACTGTGTGAATTTTGTGGCTGATAAACAGTAACAAGTGTCATGAAATCAGAGTGATTCTGTAAGCCTGAGAATTTCATCGCGTTAAAAGTATACAAGAGTAAAATCATTTTATGCCTTTAGTTTGGTCTCTATTTGAGTTGTCTTTCTTATTTATCACATGACAACTTGGAGATATTACGGTGTTGTGGCAAATGGTTTTCTTTGTGGGTGTGTAACAGTCAAGCTAATTTATGACCAGTCTTTACCAGATGATCTGTATCAGAATCTACAATATACCCGGCACGTGGCAAGGTCACAATTTAAGTTGTTAAGGTCATAACCTTAGCCACCAGGCATTTGACCTTTTAGATAAAGTTAACCTTTGTTCATTAGTAGGCACTCAACCGAGAACTTTCTGGAGAGTTTTCTTTTTTTTTTTTTTTCCTAAAACTGCTTCTGTATAACTTCTGGCCATGTAATCAGATTCTAGAAGGATTTTCAGTTGAGTTAGTTAAATTTTCTAAGAGGTTAGACTTTTTAAGAACGCATCCCTTAGAGGTAGATTGCTGTAGATAGGGCATACAAAGACAGTGCCACAATTTATTTTTTGATAGTTATTACCTGCTGTGGAGTAGAATGAAAGCTCTGAGGCAGCTGTGTGGAGATGTTTAAAAACTAAAATCAAACAAATAAAATTATGTTTAATTTAACTAAGGCCTTTGCTCATTTTCAAGTGGCATTAGGCCCAAAAGCTAAATCACAATGAGCATCTTCACTTTTTGCAGATGAGGAATTTTCTAAGCTTGGAAGTACTTTTAGAGGTCTTAAAATTCACTTTGAAAGACTAATAAATGAGAAAAATTTGTCACATAATTGCTGTAATTGTTAATTAGCCAGTGAAAGAGCAAATTGACTTTGTCCTAATGGTAGCAGGGCACTTGTTAGTTTTCAGTTGTAGCAAGTGAACATTTTTGCATAGTAATGTTTTAGTACAGTAGTTACTGATTGCTTCCATGCTACCTCTGTTACTCCCTTTACTTAGTTTTGCTTGGACTAGGAATAGCAAAAGTCCCGTCACTCGCTGAAAGAGCTGTTGCAGTGCCTCGGAAGTCTGGTACCCGTCCTGTAAGCCTGTATGGCAGTATTACTGATTACCACATCACCTGTACCATATTGTTCACTTAATTATTCTGGCATGAATGCTCATTTTAAATTATTTGCATTACTGCTAGGTTTGCTCTGATGCGCCATGTATTATTCCATGGGGTGGGGGGGGGGGAGAGAGAGAGAGAGAGAGAGAGAGAGGAAGAGAGACTCCCATTCAGGTGCATTTTAGTTTTATTTTGGCTTCATGATTGCCATTCCTTCATATAGTAATAGAGAAAGCCGTGATATGCAGATAGACCAGATGGTCATGTTGACAGATTGAGAATTCACTTCCTACTGCTTCAGAGCAGGTGTAAGATTAGGAGTGTCTGTGTATGAGCGTGTGTGTGCTTCGTGTGCATGTGTGTGCACATCCAGGCTGCACAGTGTTGCTTAGAGCAGTGGGAATGATTTCTTCTTTTAAAAAACTGGTACTGTAAATACAGTGTAACCATATGCATAAGATTATCAGTGCATATAGAGTAATTATTGTAAATGCTTTTAAATGAAGGATGTTAATTGTTACAGTTTATAATTTTATGCCAAATTAATTATGATACTTTCTTAATTTTTAGGTAACTTAACCACATTAGTTTATGGCAGTATTGCATATCTAATATATTCAATATATGCTGTTAGCAGGTGTGTGTTTGTGTACACTCAAGTCTAGGATTATACATTATGTAATTAAACTTCTTCAGTACTTCACTAAACTCCCTGGTAGAAAGTTGTGCAGTTAGTTCCTCTGATTTGTAATAATAAACCGTGTTTGGAAAAATACGGAGTAAGACTAATAATATATAGTGATATTTAAAATTAATAGAGTAAGTACTACCCTATTGCAAATTCTAACTCTAACCTTACACTAAACTTGTGATGGATTTTGTGGCTGACTAATCTAAATTATTGGTATATGCACACAGTTTTAGAAAATTTTGTTTATCTTTTCGTTTGTCTTTTATTTCTTCAAAGGACACAGCACTAACAATCAACAAGCTTGAGATAATTATGGCTTTTATATGCTTGAGTGTTTTCTGCGTAACTTGAGGACAGTAACAATATCCTTTATCTAGAATGTAGTAACAATATCCTTTATCTATAATGTAATGAAAAAGATGGAAATTTAAAGTCAGAGAATGTATAGGAATAAGGAGAAAGAGTTGTTCTGGAGTAAACCTATGAACTGAGGAGGTCAGCTCATTTATAGCTAAGAGGTTTGAGTGTTGGTAAGAAATTTCTCAATGCTGCTGGCTTGGATTTGCCTTGTCTTCTTTTCCACCCAGTGATGAATAGCATTAATTTAAACCTATTTAGGGCCAGTGTGGGAGAAACCACAGCCTTTCTTGTGGTCACTGCTGTACACAGTAGGACTGGGTGTTTCACTTGGTTAAGGCCTCAAGCTGCTTCCAAGAGACTCAGAACAGCCTGTCGGCTTTTTAAAACTTGCACAGAAGCAACAACAATTCTAATTGCTCACAAATGTTAATATAGATTATTGAAAATAATTTTGAGGATTAAAATAGGAAGTAAACAAAATACAGATTGAATGCCGTCAGTGTGCCAAACACTGGTTTATTATCATTTTCGCAACAATTTCTCCATGGTTATTTAGAAGTTAGAGCTTGCTGTGAAATATATCATATATTGTAAATCCTTGGGAGGTGGGGTCCGGGGAAGGAAGAAGTCAGGTGGAGGAGGAAGAGAATGAATGAACTGGCATGCTTTGTTAAGAGAAACTTAAAACCGCGAACTTAATCGCAAATGGAGATGCTCTAAAAAGTGTTTTGGTTTAAGTAATGACTGTAAGAGGATCTGGAGTAGCAAGATACCAAGTGGAGAATTTTATAATCCATCTACCCACGATTTTTTGCATCGCTCGTTTCAGACTAGGAGACTATTTGGGGCTTTTAGAGTTTCTGTTCAGCTTTTTAGAAAAAAGAGTTTCACAAAAATTGTTTTTAGCATTTCGGGTCCAGTTTGGGGCACTGTGGCACGTGTAAACTTGAAAAGGGGTTATTGAGATGTTTATTATTGTTACCATTTTGCCTTTTAAGGTGACACCGTATAGTGTTGTCAACCTTTTGGCTGTCTGCCACTAAGGCAACTGTAAAATAACAAATTATCGATCCAAACTTTAGTGTCCCTGAACTTAGGAGAATTCTCTAGCTGCTGCCCAGACAGAAATTACTGTTTTCCCCTAGGATTTTCCCCAAATATTAGAAAACAATGCTTTATATTTTGTTATGGTAATTCCACTGTATAAAAGTATGTTTTATCTAATGGAATTAGTCCTCCCATGCTTGTGAACTAAACATGGCTTTTGAGGCAAAGAAATAAGTCCACAAATGATGAATTGCGGCGACTCCGTGGTGGAGGATAGTTGTGCCATTCTGTTTGTAAAAGCAGCTAAATAAAATACATTTGACAGAGAAGTTCGTATGTGGTATGTATTTTGGCGAGTGTTGGTCTTCTTTAACATGTACTACGTTGTTCGTACTCAACCCAGAAATGATTAGGATGATCACAACCACTGGAGAATGAGCTGGAGTAGCTTGCTGTTCTTTGCGAACTCTAAACTTCGCTTCGTGGCTTTCATTAGCTTGGTGCAAAAGTAATTGCGGTTTTTGCAGTTATTTTTTAACCTTTCAAACCGCAATTACTTTCGCACCAACCTTCCTAATGGGAGATACTACATACCTTCCTGGTGGTAGACCTTTTGGACCTAGATCAATGGAGAGTAGAGGAAAGGAGATGGATGAAAGGAAGGAAGGGGGGAAGGAATGCAAATGACTTGTACTGAGTATCTATTTTACGGCAGGCACTGGACTCAGTTTCGCCATATGTTGTAGCTGTCTTTTTTTTCTTTCTTATTCTTTTTTGTTTTTAACTTCACAGCAGTTGTGAATAAGTAATGCACTCACCATTTGGCCAGGTGAAAATCAAGTCTCAGAGTGGCCACTGTACTTGTGCAGAGCGAGGTTAAACTCAGGCCTTCTTATTCCAAATTCTTTGCTCTTAAAAATAAAATGCAGATCCATTCTATATCCCTCTTTCTATCGTGTTGTGTGGGGTTGGATGTCATTTAAATGGTAACACACACCTACCTTGAATCAAAGGGGAAATAAAAAGTCAAAATCCAACCTCTTCCCACGGAGATATTTTACCGTGGAGTTCAGTTCTTCGCCACACAATGAGGCCACACTAGGTTCGGAGAAGGAGAGGTGGTCTTGTATTTGTCAGTGTTGGGGTGAAAAACGAACGACTTGTTTGTGTTTTAGGATGTTGAAGTTTCGTGAATAGAAGCATTATGACACAGGTTTAAGAATTTTTTATTTTTTTGGTAAGATAAAGTTAGATGAATTGGTTCTAGATGCTTTGGGAAGCCACTGAGAATTAAAGTAAGCATTATTTTAAAAATCAGAATTGCATGTAATGTTTTATTAGGTAGATTTTTTTAAAAACATATTTTCTTATCTGCATAAGATATATATTTCTAACTTCTTTAATGATTAAATTAAAAGATTTAAATTTACTTTGCTCCAAAAAGATCTTTTGATTATGGCCTCATGTATAATAATTTAAAAGAAAGTGAGAATGCAGTTTTAAAAAAAAAATTTTTTTTTCAAATTTAAAATAGAAAAGAGAAAAATTAAACAGGGGCAAGCTTCATCTTAGTGTCCTTAAATGACTGATTTATTGACTGATTTATTTATGCCCTTATTTTCATTTCTTTAAACTTAGGCAAGATTAGTTTTTAATGACTTCAGTGCAAAAACTCAAAGCCTCACTCAACATGAATTTTCTATTTGTAAATAGAAGAAAAGACCAACAAAATATAATTTACTGCGTTAATTCATTCTACATATTAATTCTTCTAGGGTGTATTTAAAAAACAAAAACAAGCTGCTGAACTGGAACTTATATTGAATAAAATAGAAACTTAACTTTCTTTTTAAGTTTCTTTTTTAGAAATGTTAATAAATCCTAAAGTTAGATTGTGGAGTATAGTTATGCTAGAAGGAGAAAATTTAGGTGTGTGAATAAAAGTGATTAAATTGGAAACAAAAGAGGATTGGAATAAAAAAATAGGATGCATACCCATTGTCCTCTTCATCCGGTTCCATACTGCCTACCTTATGATGTCTCTCAGTGTTTATGGTGAGCCCAAATAACCTGTGAGTTTCCAGACATAAACAGTTTACAGATCATATATATTCATAAATATTTTAATGGCTATTTTTGAAATGCTCTATGGGTTACAAAAGTGAGATGAAATAGAAGTAACAATAAAACATTTAAAAAGTGAATACTGTTTAAAATTTTGTATGTATATCCATGTAGCATCTGCCATTGTCAGGCTGTTGTCTTTGTTGCTATGGTTTGGGTGATTTTATTTCCTTTTGTAATTGTGCCAGTCCATGATTGGGTAGTGCAACATGTTCACGCTGGTGGGGAAGATGTATCTGTGGTGAGTCATAGCTTGAGCTGAGTGGTAATTTTTTGGTAAGGATAGGTACTTGTCAGTGGATAATAGGAACTGCAGTGTTACAATATAAATTTTCATTTAATTTTCGAAATTAGGGACACAATTCTTCATATGGGAAACTAAGAACTATCTCTTCTGTCTTATGTGCCGGCATCTTCCTTCTTCCCTGTTGGAAGCACTTAGGATTCTGTATTTTAATCTTAAAGGGATTAGTTATCTAATTTTAAGCTCTTACATAAAATGAATATGGTACGTACAGAATCCCATCATTGTCACATTCAAATATTCCATTGCTTTTCAAAGGAGCTGACATTACACATTCTTAGGTTGACAAATTCTCATCAACTTTTGTGAAAATTTTGGCTGCAGAAGGAGTAAAGTCAAGAGGGCCATAGACAGATGGATTTCAGTGTTGGGATGACATCAAGCCCTTCTTTGTGGCATTTTTAAACATTACAAGTGAATGAGGAATAGAGATGCTTAAAGAGCTTATTACAGAATGAGTGATTAAGATATTGTGTATGTGCGTGCAAACCTTTGTAGTATATTATTCAACAGAGCTGTGTGGACTCAGATATAATAGCAGATTAGCAATGAAAATTGAAAGTATCTTTTATGTGGAGTACAACTCAAATAATACTATATTTTAAAAATGTTGATGTAAAAGAGTGTATACCTGAGAATATATTTTTAGTATTAAGTAATAGGAAGTTAAAGATTAGTGGGTTGCAGACATTTAAGATGAAGCGAGGGTTCTGGATATGAATTTGGCAAAAGCTTGTCGGTATCTTTCTATGACTAAGACGAGTTTTGCAAGGATGCATATTATATAAACATGACTAAGTTACTAAAGTTTCGGATTGATTCATTTAGTTGGCTTTCTTTGCCCTTCTTTTAAATTGTAGAAGTTCTCTTTTGGAGAGTAGTTTCAAGTAACTTTTGAGAATGAAGTCTTTGTAACTCGATGCTGTTCAACAGCGTAACTATTGTTGTATGTTCTTGTCAGCAAAAGACAGTCATTGCAGGACTTTTATTGTATGGCCTCTTAATATGTGAGAAGGACTTTTATTAAGAATTCTTTTTTTTCTTTTAAATATGCTTTTTGAAGTCCTTCCCCTTCCCTTTCCAATCAAGAATTACAGGGTTTTTAAGATTAAAATGAATTTTTGTCATTTTCCAGGCTCATTCACTCACTGTATAGACAAAAGTATTTTTTTTTTTTTTTTTAAGTTCTAGGATTCATGTATTTTAGATTTTCTGTAAAATGAAGGGAGAATAGGGATTAACAATAGAGCCATCTCCCTGAGCCCAGGATGTATACAGTTTTTTGGAGAATAAGGATTTTGCAATCAGAAATGTTAGGGTTGAAGAACTAATTGTTCTAAAGATATCTGCCCCTCATCTCATGCAAAACAGATAAATGTAATCCTTTGTACTTTTACCACCTACATTTTTAAACTAGAGTGCCTCTGATTTCTCTAGAAAGGCCAGAGGTTTCAGACAGAAAGCTTTGTAATTCTTCAAAGAGAGACATTTTCAGTTTTGCTATATAAGGACTGATTATGCATAGCTTTTTACTTTTATTTGTAATTGGGTGCTGGGGTGGGGGTGATGCTGAATCAGTCATGAGACGTTCGTGAGACAGCAGATTTGGAGGGAAACAGATTGGAGAGGAACATTGATTCACATTTTGGGCCTTTCCTGTCAATCACCTTGTTTAAAAGTGAGGACCGAGCCGCTGTGACAGTGCATTTGCCTTTGTACTAGAGTATTCTATTATTACAAACTCCTTAAGCACTTGGGCCAGTTCAAACAGTTTTCATATTTGGGTGCTGTTTTTTAGGATTGGCTTTGTTAGTTTTCTAAATTGTAGATATGGGTTTCTTTGGGTTTTTTTGTTTGTTTGTTTGTTTGTTTTTTTGGTGGGTTGCTTTGTTTCTATTTTGCTTTCCTTTTGGACTTCTCCAGGTTTTGGAAAATTTTTCCTGTTGGGTGGTGGGGTGAGTAGAAATCGTAAGATGACTTTTGTTGTGGGTTATTCCTGTTATTCAGGAAGTAAAAGTTCAGAGTGTTAGTAATTCACTCAAGGTCATGCCAGCAGTAAGTGGCAAAGCCAGTATTACAGCCAGATCCGTCAGACCTCAGACTTGTGTTTTTAACTTCTGTAATATTTAAATTGGCTTTTCTTATACATTATTTTATTAGCTCTTCATATAAACCTTAAATTTTAAGTATGGGAGCCTTGATAATTGCCTCATGCAGATGAGTAAACAGTCAAAGGAGCTGAGTTAAGTGTCCACGGTACATGGTTAGTAAGTGGTTAGGGCTACGAACTAGGTTAGACCTTTCTGTGGCTTGTTTTTCTCTAACGTGTTTCTCAATATATCAGGCTCTCTAAGCCCCGCCTCTGAATTTATGGATGGGATAAAAAGTGTTCTCTGGAAGTATTAAGTTGGTGCAAAAGTAATTGTGGTTTTTGCAATTGTTTTAACCTTTTAAACCACAATTACTTTTGCACCAACCTAATACAACCTAAGTGTGCTAAAGCCATTGTTTTCTTTGAAGTTTAAAATGTAGAGAGATGCTAGATTCTTTTTCTGGTTTGTTAATAGGTTCAGAGTGTCACACCTTGGAGGACACTTAGAGAACACCTTCATTTTACAGGTGAGGTAACTAAGTCCATGCATCCCAGGATCTCTGGAGATAGAAAATTCTTGTATAAATTGGAGAGCAGTTGTAGCCTGTTGTTATCATTTGCATCAAGGTGGATGCCTTTTGTTTAGTGTTGGCATACAAGATCTATTAGGTTGGTGCAAACGTTATTGTGGTTTAAAAGGTTAAAAAAAAATTCCAAAAACCGCAATTATGTTTGCACCAACCTAATATTTTGGTTGCTTTCATTGACAAATTCTGCCATGTCATTGGCAACTCAGTTCAACAAACATGTTTTGAGCACTTACTACCTATTAGGAAGTGCACGCTAGGTGCCAATGATACAAAACAAAAAAAAATACTGTACGTTGATTCCATCGTAGATATAATTTCTTCAGAAATTAAGATTTAAAAGCTTTTGATGTTTTAAAATTAGGGTCCTTCTAACAAGTAGCCTGTGTAAAGTTTTAAACATTTGCAGAAGCAGTTGTTGATATTGCCTTTTTACTGTACAATTGGTGTATGTTTAGGAATTCTATCATTTGATGATATTCTACTCAGTGTTAAATTTTTAGTTGCCTTATTTCAAAAATATCTATGTAAATGAAAAGAAAATCCAAGCAGACACAGGGCAGAGCACAGGTGGTTTCTGTTATTTGATAGTTCACTGTAGTGTGTTTTCTCTAAAGAAAGCTGGTGGTGCACAAAAACGTTTGTTTTTTTTTTTTTTAAGGACATCTTTCTAGTAATGCTGAAGTCTAAAACAGAGTTATAGGAAAACTAAACAGCAGGAGAATGAGTGAGTGAAAAACAGTAAGGAAGGAAAGGCCTTGGAGAGCGAGCCGTGGTGAATTCATTTGGCAGTTGGTAGTGGTTCCTAAAACAGCCACGTCCCAGTAGCATAACCCAAATTCTCTGTTTTGCTCCATCTCCTAAGAAAGTTAGCGATTTTGAGACTTTTATACTGAAGGGGATTTTAGATTGTCTGAGGTCTCAAGCTGCTTTGCCTTTCTCTTGTTAAAATAAAACATAGAGCTATACGTTCAGACGGAAAGCATGGAAGAGATCCTATATGTGTGAGTGAGTGCGTGTTAATGGGACAGGTGTGAGGGTCTTTTGGGAAAGTGTGTACAGATGGTGATAGGAAAGAGAAGAACTTTTTCTGCATGTCTGATAAGTGAAATCCAAACAATGACAACAATCTGGTGGTCCCAAACAATGTACATTGGAATTTTTTTGTTCTCTGTTATATCGGCTTGTTATTTAATCTGAAAGTGAAGTCTATTTCTCCAGCCATTAAATGTGTGCTTTTCTTTGGATAGAGAGCAGAACAAATGATTTGTTCTGTAATTATTTTCAAAAGGCAGAAAATGTGTGTGTAACATTGAGAATGGCATGGGATTGTCATAGAAACTCATCTGAACACTGTAAATAAAAATGGCTGGGGATTAGTCACAGTAACATGTGGGACATCATGAAACTCAAGACAGATTTCTTTGTTTTACAGTCAGTAAGAGAAGTAAGGCAAACTTGATAGAGTTCATGGGATGTTAGCAGTTCAGTTACTCCAGGGAAAGCCATATTGTCTTCAAATTACATAAGCCACATGGATACAAATATCAGACTTTACCTGATGATTTCAACAATACCTGATATTTCCTTTATTTTAAGAGTATTTTATTTCCAAATAAAGGAGATCTCTCTGTTTTTGCTAGTACCAATCTTTAGAATCATCCCCCTTTTCCTTCCCCCATATCTTATTTTCTTTTAATCTTGAATAGCATTTTTACATGTCTGGCTTTATTCTGTCTTCTTTAATCTTAATGTTTTCATGTAAGAAGAATAAAACTGAACACGTTGATAAACAGCCTCAATTAATGGTATATATTTGAAATTATATATATATGTAGGTTGGAATTATGAGTCTGTAATATAGCACCCCTTTTCTGTTTTTAAATCTGTTATTTAGAAGGACATTTTTATAGAGTCTTCTCATTGTCTAACCAAGTCCAACATCTGGAAAAATGATTGTTTGTCTTTAATTTGGAATGTATCCCCAGATGTAAATTCCCACCAGGGTGATGTTTCAGTAAATGAATGCATCCGCCTTGGATCCTTGAACTTTTGGAAGCAGGAGCTGAGGTCTGAGACCGGGCTTCAGGACTTTAGGAACTACTGTTGTGCAATGGTTCATGCTTCAGAGAAGCCCCCTTGCACAGTGCTCTACATTATTCACTGTTATTATTTGTAATCAAGGTAATAGATACAATATTTAAATAAGGGTAAGTTATGTTTGGAAAGATGTGAGATAATTAAAGTGAGTAAATCATCTTTCCGGATTGAGTTAACCAGTGAACACAACTAACCTTGAAACCGAAGAGAGCACGTGGAAAGACGTAAATGAAAATTTTAGTACATGGAACGTTCAGGGGCACCCTGTCTTCCTGCCTATCTCCCATAAGATTCTACCCGCACACACTGTGTACGCGCGCGTGTGTGTGTGTGTGTGTGTGTAATTTTTTTCCCTTTATGTTATTCCTTCTACTTGGAATGTCCTCCCCCACTTTTAATTGGCTAACATCATTTAAGCTGCCTTTCTACCCCATCACTGCGCTAAGGGCTCCTTCCATGCATTCCCATAGCATCCTGGTAGCACTATATTAGTGGTCACCATTAGCGCTTCCTGTATAGTAATAAAAAGACCCATCTTCCAAATTGGACTGTGCTTTCTTTATGAGCAAGGACTGGATTTTATTCTTATTTTTGTGTACCCTTTTCCCCTGCATGAGGGTGCATAGCGCTTGACGCTTAGTATGTGCTTAGTATCTTTGTTGAGCTGGGGACTAAATGGAGAACATGGGTTAAACAAAACAAAACAAAAAAATGTGAGAAGCTGACAATACGAATTTTAAAACTAGGGAACATATAATATGGTTTTTGGGTGTTCACCGCAGGACTGAATTTAAGCCTAAATATTTTTTGTTTTGTTTTGTTAGAATGACTTTCCCTTCTCACCGTATCATGTTAACTGATTTGTTTCTTCACCAAAATCCAGTTTCACGTTAACCTAAAGGGGTTATTGACATATGAATAGTTATAATTCTGACAGTAAAGGTTTGGTGATGCTAGACTTATTTATAGAAAACTATCAGGCAATTGGTTTTTCCATGTAAGATCTTGGTCTTGACTTTTATCTGAATTTGTTACCTAGAAAAGTTGATTTGGAAGTGATAGAATAATATAGCCATTGCTTCCGCTTATTGAGGAAATCATCTTTATACCAACAGTCATTTCTCAACTGCCTACCATGTGCTAGGTACCCAGGTTGGAGGTGAGGTGAAGGCTTTGAATTTCATGCTGTGTTGAATTTTTAGAGTATAACCTTGATTTAAAGTGGAACCCTCTTCTCTGGATGGGTACACCGTTTTGTTTTGTTTTGTTTTGAATCACATACTTTCTTACTCCACAGAGACTGTGTCAATCATGTCCTTATCTCTAGAGAGCATTTGCAGGTTTGCATGTATATCCTCACCGAATAGGGTATATTTTGGCATGGTTACTTATCCTAAGTTGGGAGAGGCCAGTAGTAGTAGAAAAGTTAAAAATCAGAATTGAAGAGTTGGGCCCAATTATGTATGGTGACCTAATAATTTCGCCTCTTAGCCAGTGCTTTACTCTCATTAAAACTGTTAGACCAATTTCATTAGCTCCAAAATGCACCAGCGTATGTAAATCTTCTTTGTTTAATTGGAGACCTATTGATTGTAGGTAACATAAGCCTCTCTAAGGGAAACAGAACCCAACTGAAGATAAGAGTTTCTGCCCCCCAACACATACAGCATTCATGATTTTACTTCTCTAGGCATGTTCATTATCAAAACCGTTCCACTGCAGATTTTCCCATAAAGTGTTTCCGCCTGGCCCTGTTTTTATATCTAAAAGCTCCTACTGGTTTCAGCAAAGGATAAAGGGAGCATTTTGACAGAATATCTTTTCTTTCTTCCTTTTTTTTTAAAAAATTAAAATCTTAAAAATATGTAACGAGAAACAACAATTTATAAAATCATATGAAAATTTACTTTAAGAAGACTGAGAAAAGTCGTCTTTTGTGCTTCCATAGAATGCTGAAAGTGACGAAATTCTGTGCATCTTCTTTGTGAGCAATCACCAGAAATTTTCTACTGGGGAATGAAATCTAGAATGTAATTTTTTACACTTATATTCTAATTGAATCTCAAAGCTGCAGAGAGGCAGGTGTACCAGCCTGACTTTGCGAAGTGGTATGAAGTGTGGTATTTTCCTAGTATGCTTCCTATGAGTGGGACATCTTATAACTTTAAACTAACAGAACACTTGCATTTTCTTATATATCTTCTTGAAATTCCATTTTTATTTCTTAAATGTAAGATTCAGGTCAAGATCAATGTATGACTAATTGCTTGTAAGGAAATAAGAATCTTGGGAAGGAGAAATATCTGTTTGATGTAGTAGATTTTCATACAAAACTCATAAATTATCTTTAAGTGACAAAAACACTAAGTATTGAAGAGGTAAATATCTCTTTTTTTTCCTTTTTTAAAATTATACTACAATTATGTTTAATATTGAGAACTTATATTAGGAAACACTAATTTTTCTCTTCCTTACAGTATTATCGATCTCTATAGAAGGTACTTAATTAGTTAACTTAAAAGCATCTTGTAAAAAATTGGTTATTTTATATTTTTATAATGTAGTTAATGCTATAATAATGAATTCATGGCCTTTCTTGTAGTATTCATGTTCTTTTGTTCAGTGTGGCTAGTCAAACACCTCTCAGGTTGTGAGGATTGTATGTTTAGATGGTATATAGTGGAGAGATCTTGACTGGTACAGAGTAACTTTATATCATCCACTATAATGCTTATCAGTGAAATTCTAACTCATTTAATTATTACTTAATTCTCTGATTATATTTTTGTATCTGAGAGAAGATGATCACCTTCATTCCGGTAAAGTATGGATGGACAGATACCGCTGTTTCGATTTCTAGTTCAGCACACCTGGGTAGGCATTGTAAAGTGGAATGCCTTTTTAAAGAATGGTATATCTATGTATGGACGAAAATGGATGTAGGGAAATTCTGACTGGGCTTGTGAGGAAATAGGGAACTCCTCAATTCAGTTAAGTTCATCTTTGAGTGCAGTGTGCTTCTCATGTTCAGTCAGGTTTTAAAAAAAATTCTTTTGGAGATTATTCATAGGAACTCAGTTTTATAACCAGATATTGAATATTATCATTGGAAAGAAAGGTTGTACGCATCTAGCATCCCCCTTCTGCCAAGCTGCAAAAATCCCACCTTGTTGATTTCTTATATATATATATGACATGTGATACATGATATATGATGTTACGTGACATATGATGTATGTGTGTGTGTGTGTGTGTGTGTGTGTGTGTATTACAGTCCAGCTATTTACAGCACACCTTGATCATCCTTTCTTAGCCCTCTCCCAGGAATAGAAGTTTCTTTGAAAAAAAGCATAATCAGGACATGAAATGGAGTGTTAAAAGACTGAATTACATATTTTATGACAAACAAAATTGTGGTTTATCTGCTGTTGGATTTGTTTATACTGGAGTTACCTCCTATATGGCTACATCTTCCCTGTTTGTGTGAGGAGCTGAGATTGGGTTTAAAATACAAATTACATCTTTCAAGTAAAAAAGAATGAAGATTTTATTTTCTCCTAATTTGAATATTCATATACTTTGTAGGGAAAATGGGACTGCATTATTAAAATAATTCAAAATAGAAAATCAAATGTATTTCTTTTAAACCCCTTTAAGCCTGTTGCTGAAAGGTTTTAGGATATTGTGAAAAATCCTTTTGTTTTTATTAAAGCATTACTGGTTTCATTTCTTATTTATTTTTACTTTATTTTTCAATGTAAGAATATATGTAAGTTATAATGCTTGATAATGAAGTGAAGACCTGGGAACCTGTCATCCCACCCAAGAAAGAGAACAGCACCAGTATTTTGCATTTACTTCTTTCTATTAAACAAATGGGTGAAAATATCACCCATTATCCTGGTTATGGTGTTTACCATTTCCCCCCATCAAGAAATGTTTTCATGCTGCATATGTGTACTGAATATATTGTTTGGGTTTGCTTGTTAAGTTTCATAAAAATTATATATACATATATATACATGCGTACATACATGCTTTTGGAAATTGATTTTCACTCAGGATTACTATTTCTAATGTTGCTGCGTGTAATGTAATTTATTCTTCATTCTTGTATAACATGTTTCCCTGAAAATAAGACCTATCTGGACCATCAAAAATTAATATAAGACCCGGGATTATATGGTATTATATTATATTATGACCCAGTCTTATAATAACCTGGTATTATGTTATATTATGTTATATTATACCTGGTCTTATTTTAATATATTAATTATATTAATTTTTGCTCCAAAAGACGCATTAGAACTGATGGTCTTTCTAGGTGTTATTTTCTGGGAAACAGGGTAATATGCCAGAGTGTGATGGAGCCATGAGATATTTCTAGGTTCTTGCTACTAGCAAGTGTTATGAATGGTAACATATTTTCTGGAGCATGTGTGTAAGAGTTTCTTTAGAATATGTACCTAAGAGTGGAATTGTTGAATCATAGGGTGTGTAAATGTTACATTTAACAAAGGATAATGTTACTTTATTTTATTAAGTAGTTGTGTCTGTTTACACTGTCATTAGCAGTAGCAGTATACAAAAGGTTCTGTTGATATACAACCTCTCTAACACTTGCTATTGCCATGTTTTTACTTTTTTGCCAATCTGATGGCTATAAAACGATATTTCATTGTGATCTTCATTTGCATTTCTAATTTGATTAATAAGATTAAGCATCTCTTTTTTATATCTATGAGCCACCATTTTTCCTTTTCTGTGAAATAAATGCTCATGTCTTTTACTCACTTTTTTCTATTTTGTTTCTTTTTCTTGTTGGTTTATTAAGAGTTCTTTATATAGGTTGGATTCTACTCCTTTGCATTATGTGTTTGCAGATATATTTTAATAGTTTGTGGCTTGTCTTTTCATTTTCTTTAAGTTACCTTTGATGAACAGAAATTCTTAATTCTAATACAGTAAAGTGTATCAATCCTTTGTTTTACAGTTAGTGCTTTTGTGTCTTGTTAAGATATCCTTCTTAACTCCAAAATTAGAAATATATGGCATTTTTCATATATCTTTAAATGTTCATCTCACGTTTAAGTTTGTGTTCCGTTTGGAATTTTTGTGTGTGTGGTGTGGTGTGAGAGAGGAATCCAATTTTATTTGAATCTATATGAATAACAGTTTTTACTCCATCATTTACTGAATAATTTCTCTATTTCTCCAAATAATCTTCAGTGCCACCTCTGTCATTTATTAAGTTTTCATATTGGTGTATGTCTGTGTCTGGATTCTCTGCTCTGTTTCAATGATCAATTTGTCTACTCTGTACCAACACTGTGTTGTTTCAGTTACTAAGTAAGCCCTTATGATTAGTTTTGATATCTGATACGGCAAATCCTTCATACCTTTTTTAGGAGTGTTTTTAGTTATTCCTGACCCTTTACTATTCCATATATATTTTACTTATTTTAATGTTATTTTATATCTAGCAAGGTGGGCTGCAGAAATGTGGTTTCAAATAGGCTTTTAGTATTAAACTTCTTTTTTCTTTTCTTTTTACCTTTTGACACCCTTCATCCATTTCTCCCAGCCTCCCACCCCCTGCTTCTGGCAACCACCAATTTCTTCTATTTTTCCATGAACTTTTATTTGTTTTAATTCCACCTATAAGAGAGATCATACAGTATTTGTCTTTCTCTGTCTGACTTATTTCACTTAACATTATGTCCTCAAGTTCCATCATATTGTCACAAATGGCAGGATATCATTCTTAAGGCCAAATAATGTTAATGTGTGTGTGCGTGTGTGTGTGTGTGTATGTATGCATGTATGCATGTGTGTACCACAATTTATTTATCCATTCATCCCTTAATAGAAAGTAGATTTATTCGTTTATTCCATATATTGGCTATTGTAAATAATGCTGCAGTGAACGGGGTTGGGGGGGCAGGGGAGACGACCATATGTTTTCGAGTAAGTGGTTTGGATTTCTTCAGATAAATACCCAGAAGTGGAATTGCTGGGTTATATAGTAGTACTATTTTTTATTTTTTGAGGAAATTCTATACTGTTTTCCATAGTGGCTGCACCAATTTACATTCCCACCAATAGTGCATAAGTATTCCCTTTTCTCTACATCTTTGCCAATACTAGTTATTTCTTGTCTTTTTGATAATAATCATTCTAACAGGTGTGAGGTAATAGAATCATTTTGTCAAGTTTCATTAAAAAATCCTGTATGGATTTTGTTTAGAATGTATTGAATTTACAGGTGAATTGTCTTTTTTTTTTTTTTTTTTTTACTATTGAACCTTGTTATATCTATGAACATGGTATGTCTCTCCATTTATTTAGATCTTATTTTTCAATAAATTGAATTATTTTTCACTCAGGTCTTGAACATTTTTTTGTGAAGTTGCTTTTGTAAATTATGTTCTTAAAGTGTATTTTCTACTAATTTGTTTCTAGTATAGAAATACAGTTAATTTTTGTGTAATAAACTTACATTCAGCTACCTTTGCATGTTTTCAGCCAATAATTTGTCTGTAAATTATTTTGTGTTTACTGTGTAGATAATCATATCAAATGCAAACAATAACATTTTCATTTCTGCTATTTCAATGTTATGCTTTTATTTTTCTTACACTTCTTATGGCACTGGCTAGTATCTCCAATCCAGTGTTGAATTAATGTGTGAGTGTGCGCATCTTTGACTTTTTCCTTTTGGTTTCCTATTTATTTTTCATTCACGAATGAGATGGAATTAATGCCTTACTATTTAAATATTACATTTGCCGATCACATTCTAATCAGAGAAAAGGCAAGACCTTACTTAGCTTTGTTAATTCTCCCGCAACTTTTCTTACTAGGTTTGTTTTATGTTATGAAAATTGAAACCTCAAATACTCCTGGCAAATTACTTCATTTTGTGAGTGAGATAGTATAAATTATTGGGTGAGTAGTGTTTTAAAGAAGGTAGTCTTCTAAAATTTCAAAGTAAGAGGTTCATTTGTATGTACTAATTTTAGATATTGCAGTAAAGAGAAGTACCATATTTTGTATGGATATGAAATTTTTGATACTGTGGTATGTGGATCAGCCTCTTAAGTTTTGATTTAAACTATAGAATCCTTAAGTATCGTTTTTCACAATTTAAAATTCGTGGTTTGGATGAGTTTACTTTTTCCCCTTTTCCTCATAAAATTTTTGTTAAGACTTGAACAGATTACTCCTAATCTTGAGAGCAGACTGCAGGAAGACAACTATTAAAAGTAGAAAGCTATTAAGCAGTCAGGGGTTTATTATGCTTTAGTGTTTTGTTTAAGTCTGTTCTTAATTGGTTGATTAATGTACCCGAAGTCCTTTTCCCCCCTCCATCTCTGCAGATGGCAAATGGTAGGTCCCAACTGTCATTGTTCGCAAAAAAGGTTATGGTTCAAAGTCAAAGATTCAGAGATACCACAATAATCAATCATAGGAACTTGTCTCAAAGTGCCCAGCCAGGCAAAAGTTAGGCAGAGTAGTAATATTTACTCAGAATCCCTTAGGAATGTTTTTTGTGTGTGTGTGTGTGTGTGTGTGTGTGTGTGTGTGTTGTTGATTTTATTTAGGAAATATTATTTAATGAATGGAAATGTTTCTCTGAATTCAGTGTCAGGCATTTATATAAATATGAAAAAGAATGGTAATTAAGTTTATTTATAGTTACATTGTTTATCAGTTATCAAATATGGCTGGATTTTAGGTGTTCAGTTTAACAAGGAGTAACAGAGAAAGTAACATTCTTAATATATTGAGATTAGCAGAACAGTGTCAAAGGAATACCTTTTAACCATTTTCATGTGAAGATGATTTATAATGGTTAACTTACTTTTTTTAGGAGGAAGAATAGAATTATGTTCTGGTATTGATCCATAAAGAGGATTTGTATTTTATTCATACTATAAAAGTATCTTTAATGGATACATTGTGGTAATTGAATCTATACTGTGTATCACTATTAAAGTATCTTTTTAATTATTTTATGTTATATAATTCAGTAACTAAATTTAAGTCATGGGGAAGGAGATGACTGTATTATATCTTTAAGTATAATGTATAGCCTTTAATATTCTTAAAGTGGATGGCAGTTAAGGACATTTTTAGTAGAATGCAAGAAGGGGAGATAGAAACAGAGAGAAAGAGAGAAAGAGAGAGAGAGAGAGAGAGAGAGAGAGAGAGAGAGAGAGGGAGAGAGAGAGAGGATTCCATTACATTCAGCACAGTATGAAACTAAGTCAAAGGAGTTTTGTTAATTAAATTCAATTGCCATCCATTAGACCAGTGGAATGAGATGATTCTGCCAGGACGCTGACACAGCACAGGTATGCAATTTGGCTAAATGGCCATTTCTAAACCATAGCACACATTTCTCTACTTGTTCTTTTTTTTTTTTTTTTTTTTGAGAGTTTTTACTCTTAAAAAGTCAAAGAGGAACCAGTACTCACTGAAGGGTAAAGGTATCATTTTTATGCAGTCTACTGAGAAGTGATTAGTTTGTTGGCTTGGAAATGTGTAGTTCACATGGAGACTGTTAGGGAAAAAATGCTTTTTTAAAAAATGTATGCAATGTCTGTAGGCAAGCATATTAACAAAATGTATACATACATATGTTAATATAGATAAGTGTATACATCTTAAAATTTAGTTATCATTTAATCTAAAACTATTTGAGTCATAATTATCCCTTGAATTTTTTTTTTTAAAGCATCCTTGAAATTATAACCAGAATTTGGATATGTAATTGGGGGAAGTTATAATAATTGCAGGAATTATAAAGATGAAATTTAGGTGGTAGATAAGTGTATCTACATTTTGGCATAAATCACTACTTTTAGAGACTTTATATGTCAGACTGATAAGTTTCTTACCATGGTGAAATGACAAGAATACCACTCAGGCATTGGCTGACACATAATTTTGACAGCCAGCAAGATTGCAGTGTTGCTGAGTGCACGGATTTCCACTTCCTGCCAAGATTAAAATTGGCAAAAACCAAAAAGGATATTAGGGATTGTCACTTTAAGAAGAAATAACATGTTAACGTTCTGCAGTTGCTTAAGAAATATAAGGGTGAGCTCTTGAACTCCAGGCTGTTTAAATCTACAAGTTTGCAATCAATAGAAGAGTTTGGTTAGCATGAGCATCAAAAATTAAATAAAGTAAGTCGAGGTTCTCTGAGGTTTTGATAATAAAGCTCATTATAATTTCACTTAATAGAACATTACTATTTTTCTTCCGTATAAGAATTCTTCACAAAAGCAGTAAAATAGGTTTCCCAGTAGCCCCTGAAGAACAAAGGCCTAGTTTAAGTTTGTGAATTTGAAGACAGAAGGCCTTACTTCCTGAATTTTCTTATTTTTTCCTGTGTGAGCAGATGGTTTTTCTTTTGAGAAGTTGCCAGATCTTTCCTATTACAATAACTGTCATTTATTGAGAACCTACTATGTGCTGGGTTCTGTCCCAGGCACTCAGCTCTTCAACATTTTTTTCTTTCTTAGGGGTTTTTGTTTGAATGTATCCATAAAAATGAAGAAAAAATTTATATCCTATGTTGTGAAAGAGTTAGACTCTGAAATCTGCTTATACTTTGCTATTTACAGTAAGTACTTTTGAAACAGCTGTAGACATTCAAATGAAAGTAGCAGTGTGGAGTGGGAAATGTGGGAGCATTCATTTGTGAAGACTTTGCATTTCTCCAGCTTTATAGCCAACAGAAAAGGAGATTGTTGTGCATTCTATTAAATACTGCCAGTATGATTAATTTAAAGGGTTACATTTTATTGAACCCTGGTGTAGATGTTCTTTGTCAACCCACATTCACAGCTAGTTAGAGTGTGTGTAGCATTTATCAAAACTTTCTGGAGCCCCTCTCACCTCATTAGCATCTGAATCTCTATTCAGCAGTTAATGTCCGTTACTGCTAGAGTGCTCAATTCTTGTTTTCAATAAGCCAGTTGTAAAATGTCAGACTGTCACTTACAATATAAAAAACCAAAAATGATGGTATTTGTAAAAATGTTATCACCTCATAAAAACAAATTGTAAAGACATGAAAGTGATCTTGCTATGCTGGGCTTTCAGAAGGGAGTTAGTGCAGCTACTTTAAATACCAGTTGTGTAGATTCCCACACTTTTCTACCAATGGAGAGGTTTACACAAGCATAATTTAAGTTACAATCACACTAATTAACATCTCATTTGCATAAATTGTTGAAGTCAAAACAACAAAGAATTGTCCTAGAAGCTTAATCCTATTTGTCCAAAATAGAAAGATATTAAAAAAAAAAAGTGGTCTAAAAATTGGCAGCTTAAGTATGTCTTTAGTATTTGAGCTATGCTACTTAAAAAGTAAATGCTTTCTATTTGTTTAAGAATATATTTCTCTATTCTTTTTAGAACCTTTTATTTTTACTATGCTTTTAAAATTTAAAAAAGCAGTAAACTCGGATTTCTAAATCAATGAGAAGAGATTAAAATCAAGGTACAGTATCATTTATATGTAGCAGTGTAGAGTAACGTGACTCTTTAGATGAATGATGAAGAGTGAGTGTGTGTGTGTGTGTGTGTGTGTGTGTGTGTGTGTGTGTGTAGGAATTTGTAAATTATAAAGTGTCCCTATAGTTCATCCATGGTCAGTTAGTTTTTAAGTGTTGGTTAGTCTCTTTCAGATTGTCCAGGTATTTTCAGTGTCTTGTATTTGCCTTTTTGTAGTTATAGGTTAAGGATATATTAAAGGTAGTTTTAACCCAGGTCTTCTACATGTGTGATAGCTCAGATCTCTAGTCAGAAAACTTTTTTTTTTCTAATGACCACCCAAATGCAGTTAGCTTCCTAGGGGGTGATTTAGTACACAGTAAACTACCTTCTTCTCTAACACCCATTTAAAATTAGGGACATGTTTGCATACAGTGGATTAATGAAGTTTTCATACTAACCCACAAAACTCTGCTGTACTTTCCTTTGTGGGTCCAACATTCATTTCATATGCTATTATTGTTACCATTGGGTTTGCATTAATTACATTATGCATATATGGAAATATCGTGTCTCCAGCCGAGTGTAGGATTTTTTATTGTTAATTTTTATAGTAATTTTGGCTTGAGGAATTAAAATGAGCCTGCTTAGTTAGTATTTCCAGTGTTTTATTAGTTCTAGAAATGTAAAAATCAGGAATAAGATTAGAATGAAAGTTTCACTTTAAAATTGTGTCTTGGAAGTATTTTGTTTATAATTATAGTTTATCCTAGTCTAGTTGTTGCAGTCTTACTTTATTTAAAGAATACAAATGTATTCTTTAATTTGATCTTATAATGTAAAATTTGTAAATTACTGTCTTAGAAATAGTTTATAGATACATGTTGAGTGTGGACTGTATGTGAACCATTTTGCTAGATTTGGTGGAGGGTGTAATCTTACACACACACACACACACAATGTAGTCTTTGATTGTATGAAACACACATTCCTCTTGGGGGTATATAAATGAATACCAAATGAGAACATGTTCTGTAGAACTTTAGAAGATAATTTATGAAGAATTGGGATGATCTAGAGAGCTTTGGGTAAAACTAAATTTGACTGTGGATTGAAGGCTTGTTTGGAAATTAGATGGTGAGGAGAGGGAAGGATATCGATGAGTAGAGAGACAACCTAGAGAGCAAGGGAAAGGCCTGAGTGAGAGAGCAGAGCAGGAGTAGGCAAGATTTGTTCCAGGTCAGGTAAGTTGACAAGCTGGGTTAGAATGGGGACTCACATAGGGAAGGACGGTGAGTGCCGGGTGAAAGATTTAGGCAGTGGAATGTCATGTGGCGTTTTTGACTAGGGATGTGACATGTTTCAGGAAGTGTTTTTGTAAGATTGATCATGTGGCTCACATGCAGGGAGCCTTGAAAGAGAAGATAGAGTGGAGTGAAGGACAGCGAGTAGGAGCTTTTGTAGTCGTCTCAGCCCAAAATTGTAAATCATGGTGGTTTTTATTTCCTATGCCTTGAGTGATATAATGAACTAAATATATGAAACGGCAAACATGCTTTTGAAAAAAATAAATGATTCATGCTTCCGAGTGGTTCTTCAAACTTAAAAATGATATATTTCTATATAGTAAACGTTTTATTTCTTTTAATTTTTAATAGCGATTAATTCTCTCTATATATATGTATTTAGAAAAATAGTATGAAAGAAATGAACATGATTTCCTTTCTCCTTTCAAAGGAAAATGATTTCCAGATTATTTTCCCATCTATTTTTTAAAAAGTTGATTTTAAGAGAACATATTTCTGTTTCTCTTGAGTCTGGCCAAATTGTGTCATTGTCAATATTTGATCTTCATTGGAAGTTGAGGGCATGTCAGAGTTACTCAGGAGAATGTTCTAGACTTTTCTTTTTATCTTTTAAAGGCTTA
Source organism: Rhinolophus ferrumequinum (assembly GCF_004115265.2). Taxonomy (NCBI): domain Eukaryota; kingdom Metazoa; phylum Chordata; class Mammalia; order Chiroptera; family Rhinolophidae; genus Rhinolophus; species Rhinolophus ferrumequinum. The sequence goes on from NC_046292.1 coordinate 44,570,649, forward strand.
TCTTTGATAAGGTTGGACATGGTGTGTACTTGGTGACTTTTCTTGTTCTTCTTGTCACTTTTCTAAAGTGACCTGGTTTATAGAATGTAATCTGAGAATGCCTTCAAGAGACTAGAAAACATTTGACCTCAGACACCACACTTTAGGTGTTTTAATATAATAAGGATAAAATTGGGTGTTATATTTAGACAGGAAGGGAGAATGCATTGGCATAGGTAGAGGTACTCATTTTAAACATTCAATAAATACATATTAATCATTTACTAGAAATAAGGTAACACAGTATATGTTGACAGAGGAATAACAGAGAAAATTGAGAAGCTCTCCTTCCCTTCGAGATGCTCAAAGATTGTTAGGAGAAGAGGCACAACATACTAAGCGTTATGTTATATGTAGAATACAAGGGACCCGTAGGGCCCAAGAGAGGACAGTGTTGATTCTGACTAGAGGTGAATGAGAAAGACATTTGTGAAGGAGATGGTATTAACGCAGGGTCGTGAAGGCTGGCGAGGAGAATGAAAGGACAGAGTATGGAGATGGGAACGTATGTACATGTTCCCAAAACGATGCATGGTTGAGATGGAGCCCAGGGTGTGTTAGTGTATGTGATGTCTTCTGTCCTCCTTCAGCAAGCACTTTTCAGTTACCTTGTGCCAACCATTGAGCGAGGCTACCCGTGAGGACATTACCAACTTCTTCATGGACAAAGTTGAAAGGATGTGTCCAATTGCCCTTGCCCCAAAGAGAGAGAAGCTCCATATCTGGTACCTTGGACATATTATTCCTTGGCATAGTTAGAGTTTGGTTCAAATGTACTTTTAAAAATTCTCATTCCCTTAACTAAAATATGAAACTTTTGAGCCTATGCAGAGATTGTAAAGACCATAATTCTCCTGCTTTTTCCCTTTCTTTACTTGCAGCCAGGTTCTACTTTCCCTCCAAGAGTGATCTGAAAAGTATCTGCCATATCTACTGGGTTTTTTTCTTGGCTTAGGGAGTCCCCTTTTTTCTCCCCTGAAAGAGTTTGAGTCTGCTGCTGATTTTTTTTATCATTCTAGGGCTGCCCAGTTATAAGAGTTCAATAGTATAAATGCAAGGCCCAAATTAGAGATCCCAAAATAATGTTGGAGGATGAGAATTCTTTAGTTATCAGTAGAATTGTCTTATGGATTTGTGGAAGTCCTTGTATACAGTGCAAGTAAGACCGTGAGTTAATTAAAATAACTTCACTGTACATATCTGCCACTGCTAGTGCTGCTATAAAGAATTGCAAAGGTAAGGATTTTTAGTAACTGCAAATATGCAGAAAACATGGATATTAGAAAGTTGAGATGACCTTAATGAAGAAACAGAGTTGACTCTGAAACTTTGCCTAGCAGGAATGAGGTTTTGTGAATTTGATAAACACTGTTGGTTGTTAAGGCATCCTCTGATAGGTGAAAAGTGGGTTTTCGATGCCGTGCTGCCTGGCATGCATCTTCTCTATGGTCTATTATCTTGTGGAATGACATTCGTTAAGTTGGTATCTCTGTGTATCCCACCCAAATAAAAAATGTTTCATCAGCAAAGTGAATTGCCATATAGTCATCAGACTCTAGAAATAAATTGTCAACCATGACTGCAGTGGGTGAGGCTGTTTGTTTATCAGATCACTTGAGAACAGAGTAAAGTGAGTTTCATATTTTCCTGAGTCTTGAATTCTCATTTTAGACATCTGTTCGGCAGCTTTCTAAGCCATGGCATATTCTAAATGCGCATTTTGTTAAATGGATGAAGGAAGACTTAGTTTTCCATTGTTAGGTAAAACCCAATTAAAAATTAAATAATGACCTTGTGTTGGCTTGTAAATTCCTTATTTCCTGCATGGGAGAGTGTATTTTGTTAAAACATTCCATTTTAAAACATGCTTTTTTAATGACAAGAAGTACTTTAAAATAGTGTTTGCTTTCGGAATTACAGTAGAGCATCAAAGGATAGTTTCTTGTTGAAAGTGGTGGGGGTTGGAGGGTGTTAAAGGCATGAAGCTTTATGAGCTCTATTTTCTGTGAATATAGCAGAATTAATTTAATTGTTCACTTTCACCCTCTCTAGTGTGATTGCACTCATCATGGCAGTTAACAGAGGCACCTGTTACATATTTGTGTTGTATTAGGAATTCTTTATAAACTTAATAAATGAAAGCTTTTTCTCTTACAGGCCCTATTCTCTAGTGGACTTCTGGTGAAATTATGTGGCTACCTTCCATTAATGTTAATGGAGCTTATGGATATAAATCCCTCCATAGTGATGAAGGAATGAGCCCCAGAGAAAAGAATGTTTATAATGAATCACTGGATAGTGATACAGGATTCAGTTGGTCTACCTAATACCATTTTTTTTCCCTCCTAAAAGTTTAAGGTCTTATGTTTAGGAACTAGTCTCTCTCCACCTTAATCCTTTGTTGTCAAGTCTGCAATAATGTTAAGAACAGGAGAAAATATGTATTCATGGGTAGGCATAGTTTTTGTGATATGTAATGACACAGCACATATATAATTTTGTTGTCCTTTTACTTAATATTATTTGGTAGACATAACTTGAATGTTTTAAGAGGTCATTATATTCTTCACTAATAACATTTGCTTAATAATTCATTGTCCTGAGAGACTGCAGTTTATCATTTAGGTATTAAAGCTCTCAAATGTATTTATTGAGTACCTACTGTATACGAGGCCCTGAGCTTAATGCATATGACATAGTCCCTGTCTCAGATTGCCTGTCATCTTGTGATGAAAGTAGACCCCAGTCCCTAAAGCGCCTTCCTGTGGGCCACAAACTATGAAACTTACCCTAGTTAAAGAAAGGAATTAGGATCAGTAATATCACGTGTGGGAATGTGGTTGGGGAAAATAGTTCTATACGTTATGATGTTTTCCATCAGTATTATTTTGGGTAATTCATTTATTCAGCCAGCTATTCTTGGCTGCCCACTATGTGCCACGTTCTGTGCTAGACACTGGGAAGGCTCCACTGGACCAGGCACATAGAGAGAGCCCTGCTTTCATGGCGTTTACAGTTTGGGGGTGGGGAAACAAGTAACACAATGTCTCAATGTGATCAGTCTCTGAAGGAAACAGGATGATAGAAAACAAATGAAGGGACTTGCTTTAGATGGGCAAGTGGAGGGTAAGGCCACACTCACCCTAAGTAAGCATCCAAGTAGAGAGAAGACCAGCTGCAAAGAACTTGGTGGGAGTGGGAGTGGGAGTGGGAGTGGGAGAGGGAGAGGGAGAGGGAGAGGGAGAGGGAGAGGGAGAGGGAGAGGGAGAGGGAGAGGGAGAGGGAGAGGGAGAGGGAGAGGGAGAGGGAGAGGGAGAGGGAGAGGAGAGGGAGAGGGAGAGGGAGAGGGAGAGGGAGAGGGAGAGGGAGAGGGAGAGGGAGAGGGAGAGGGAGAGGGAGAGGGAGAGGGAGAGGGAGAGGGAGAGGGAGAGGGAGAGGGAGAGGGAGAGGGAGAGGGAGAGGGAGAGGGAGAGGGAGAGGGAGAGGGAGAGGGAGAGTCTCCTAGGGACTGAAGAAAGGAAGTCCATTGTGTTTGGACGGTGATGTTCTAAGAGAGAGTGGTCTAAAGAGAGAGAGTGGTCTAAAGATTTTCCAGGAAGAGCAGCTTGCCACAACATCACACAGCAAGTCACTGGCAGTGGACGTAGCACTTGAACCCAGGTGCATCTGACGCTAGACTACGCTGGTGTACTACCACTGGATGTAGGCACCAGAGAGTAAGTGCCAAAAAGTACTAGAGGTTATAATTGCTACAGGCAACCAGACAAGAGGAAAATCAGTTTGATTTGGAAGAAATCTCAGGATTCTTTGAAAAAAAATGTATAGAATATGAAAGCTATTATCGGTCTTTTCCTTCTATAATATACGCAGGAAATTATTCAGGCTAATTTTCAGATAAATTATTATGATATCCAGTTGAGAAAAATAATATACACAAACTTTTTTTATTAGGTAATCTTTCCTCATGAAATCTTAAATATTTGTGCATGTAATTTACTGATTTTTGCTTTTATTTAGGTATTTTCCCTCTAGTGACACTTGCGAAATCTTGCTTACCCAGCTCCCAAAGTCCACGCCACTAGAAAACTCTCTAGCCTCTGTTTCTGTGCCAAGGGTTCTTCCTTTGTTACGAGGTCCACATAATTAATGGATTTATCATATGAAGTAATTCAGTTACTCAGCAAAACAAATGATACACACTTTTAGAAATAGCTCTAGAAAGTAAATTTGAACTTAAAAGTGTTTAGTGAGAGGAAATTTCTGTTTGTCTTTAATTAAGAGAAACTGTATGGAAATGTAAGCTAAGGATGCATTAATCAGAGAAGTTGGCATTGCACTGTGTTCTTCATTTTTACTTGGCATAGATTGCATGGGTGCTCATTAAATAAGTTGTATGGCTGAAATAACTTGTGATAGTTCTTGCTAAATTTTTGCATCTATTCAGACTAAGACTCCGGAAAGTGAAAAAATTCAGTCTTTAGGTTTGAAGGTTTGAACCATTTACTATAACTGAAAATCTTTATTGTGGGAATAATATTTATTATAATGTTTGCTTGCCACATTGTTAGGGAAGAAATATGTATGAGAGTATGTAAATTTTTAATGGAAAATTAATAATCACATAACAGATTTATACCTGCTGAGTAGATATTTGTGCTCAATGCCCTTAAATTTTAGCAGCTTGGCTTCGTTCATCTGCAAACTTGTCAACTTTGGTGTTGTTTTAAAAATAAACAATTGAAGGAAAAAGTTTGCATAGTTAGAGGATTGGTAGTTTATTCCCTTCATGTAGGGAATACTCAGCATCTCAGAGAACCTGATCTATATAAATAGCATATTTGGATCATCAGGCCAAGGAAAAGGAATTTCCCCCTCCACCTTAATTTTGTAGTTCTTATAGGTCAAACCAGATTTCTTTGGCCTAAATCATGTGGTATACACTTTGGCCATAGGTTTGGTTTGGGCTCTGCAATATTGTCATTATGTGAGATGACAAGATTGAATTAATTGTAGACTTTCACATAATGTCTGTATCAACATTCTAATAAAATAATATGAAATTCAATAAGTAATGCCAAGTGGGACAGTGCTCCACTCACATAAGCTTACTAAACTTGATATATTCTTATGGCGCTTCTCCAGAATGTAGAAGAAACACATTTATCTAGGTGATTAGTATTCTTTCTGTCTGCCAGATTTAAAGATTGTTTGAAAATATTGTTAGAATCAAAATCAATGTTTGTTGCTACAAACATTGTAGCAACAATGTTTGGGCATTCCAGGCAAACTCTGGTCTTTTTTTAATGGTGTTATTCTTATGTCCACTCACTTCACATCTGCCATGGCAGTGACAGTTTTTAGTAACACAAAGCTGCCATCCAAAGAGTGACAAGCTTGTAAGTGAAGCCTTTGTGAAAGTAATAAAGTCATTTCTGGTCCCATCTTAAAGGATATTATTGAAAATGTCTTTAAACGTGATCAAAATGATCAAGGTAACACGTACTAGGCCCTCTGCAGTTGGAGTTTCCGAAGTTTTTAGCAACCTGTAGTTAAGTCCATTTCAAGGTGAAAAGTGGCTCTTACACAAACTACTTTTTAAATGCTTTAGCTGGTTCTAAGTTTAAGGAAAATGAAAACACTGAAAATTAATCGTCAGAGTTCTAGGACAGAAGATGCTTTTCAGTTCGTAACTGCCCAAATCAGATTTAAAACTTGAACACAGCAATGCTTTGCATTTTACAATGTCTAATTAGTGCCTGGTGATATATTCTGTTAACAATATCTATTAACCATAATGCCAGTTTTCAAAATCTTGAATAAATTTACAAAAGTGAGAAATTGTAAGGTTTTAAACTGACGTCCAGGACGTTAGGAAATCACATTTAAAGCATTGCATTGTCTGTTACTCAATGGAGTGCACTGAGGACAGCGTGTGACTTGTGTACCGCGAATGATGCAATCGCTAAATATTCTAGTGTGAGTTAGGGTTGATTAAATGATCACCTTTAACTCTGTTTTTCCCAGGGCTTTTTGAATTCTTGTTTTTCAGGTGATTTTCTATGCCGTATTGTATTGCTCTTTTAAAAAAGTGTTCTCATTTGGGCAAGAAAACATATAAGCTCTCTTTGGATTCTGGATGGAAATTAGCGACCTTATGCTCAGAATATGAAAGTATACTGTGTTATCACAAAATGACCCTCCTCCAAAAAAAAACCCACAATTCTGGGGAGTGAAATATAAAAGCAAGAAACCAAAAATTGATCAACAGAGTCGTGGATTTAAAAAACAAAACAAAAACGGTCTTACATTTTTGCCCTGGAATTAATTTTCAGTGAAAACTAAGACATTTTCCTACTCATCTGGAATCAGTTTTTACCTCATTAGCAGGAAATGGTGAATATACATTCAGCACAAATAGAGTTCGCTTTATGAGGCAAAGAATTTGCACTCCATAAGTAGATATGTATAGACTCTTTCTGCTGTCCTTAAATAGCATTGTAAAGGAAATTATAGCAGTAGATACCATCATTTAGGTAACTCTCAATGGTGTGATTTTTTTTTTTTTAATATAAATTGGGGAATATTGGGGAACAGTGTGTTTCTCCAGGGCCCATCAGCTCCAAGTCATTGTCTTTCAGTGTAGTTGTGGAGGGCGCAGCTCAGCTCCAAGTCCAGTAGCCATTTTCAATCTAGTTGTGTGTGGGGGGGCACAGCCCACCATCCCATGCGGGAATTGAACCGGCAACCTTGCTGAAAGCTTGCGCTCTAACTAACTGCGCCATCCGGCCGCCCAAGGTGTGATTTTTGGTTTTTTTTTTTTTGCCCCCATAAATCCAAAGAAAGGAGAATTTTAAATCTAACCTGTTGGGAAATATTTCAGTGGCACCTTTAGTATCTTGGTAAAATGAAATGTACACTAAGTGGGCCTTGGTGGTGACAGTATGTGGGACAGGTAGAACTCTTTTCCATTTTCTGTTCATTTTAAAGTTACGTAACTGCCTTCAGCTCAACTTGTTACTGCAGTAGGAAGATGTGTAGGTGGGAAGGTATTCTAAAGGGAGGCTAGAGCTACCTTCCCTGACGAGAAAAAATTCTAGTGAACAAATAAATAAAAACGGATTCAAAGAATCTTAGAATGTCAGAGATATAAAGGACATTAGGTTTCATGTAACCCAAATTTTAGCTTCCAGGTCCTAGGAAAAAATGCATATTCTGTGATTGTTAAGTGGAGCTTTTCCATATTTAAAAGTTAAATTTATTAATGTGTCTACTTGTTTACCCATGATATATTTATGGCTATTTAAAAAATATTGCTAATGGGAACATTCTGTATCATAGCTTCTTTTATTTGTCTGGAAGCATGTATATGCCCGTCAGTCTATTAATACTCTCACATGTGCAAACATACAAGAGAAAACGGCAATTCAGTATTATAAAATGGAGAAGAAGTTAGAGTGCAGCAGGACTGGATTGGTTGTGCTTTTGACAATCAAGTTGCCATAAGAGTCATATTTTGAAGTTTTAGAGGGTTGCACAGGGTTGTTGAATATCTCGTTAGACATACAATGTGCCTGTTATTCTGTCCTGACATATAAAATGGATGTCATTGAACTGGCATCTAGGAAGCGTTGGTATCGCTACAGATTTTATCACTCATTCCAAACATAGGAATTGCAAAACACCTTTCTTTAAATATTTTTTCTTCATGGTGCAACTGGGGAGGACCAAATTCCAGCCTTAAATAAAGGTTTAACCTGACTAAGTGATAGAAACGGCAGAGTAATAGAACTCTTGGTAAAGAAACTGATGCTTGGATTTTTGTCTAGGATTATGCTGTACATTTGTGACTCTTCTAGATGGACTCCTCCTTTCCACTCAGGACACACATCCTTGAGACCAAGAAGAAATGGAGAGTTCTACCTTTGGTTTCTTCTACTAGAGCTGATATTCCCTATGGGACTCCTAGACACTAATCAGTGTTATTTTCTTGATGATAATTAAGATAGGATAAATGACATCCTATCATCAGAATCCCTTTATAGAATTATAGTGGCATTTTGTGGAAGGCACAGTTCTTCCTGGCTTCTAAAAAAAACTGTTTTTTTTTTTTTGCTTAAATTTCCTAATGGAGATGACTTATACACATGCAGGAAAGAGTCCATAGACACGCAGGAAACCTACCCAGGAGGGCTGGTTTTCATACACAGTCCACCCGACTGGCACCTGCTTTGCAGGCAGTGTCATATAATAATGTGGAGGGTACAAAAAGGGACTTCTGATGTGATTTCTTTGCTTTATGTATTTTGCATTGAAATTGTGGATTTTTTTTTGTTGGAATATATTTGAGATGATTAAAGACATTTTGCAGAGTACTTAAATATAGGTGAAAGAATTTCAAGTTTGCTCATTTTGGCATATTTTTAAAACAAAAGTGTTACTGTTAGATCTGGGCATGTGATGGGTGAATGAGTGTTTCAATGAAATGACATAAGTCTGTATAATTTGGAGGGTAATGATGCCTTAGAACAGGAATAAATCTGGAGCAGTGGAAAAGCTCCATATTCTAGATAAATGCATGCTTCCTCTTAGGAGTCTGAAAAATAAAATTAAATCTTTATTTATACCAATCCACTGTGGGGTAAAAAGCTACATGGACTGGGTTTATGATGTATTTCAGGACAAGAATATTAGCCTTAACCTCTTTCCTCACATTGCATATGATATTTAATTCATCATCTTTGTTTTAAACAAACAATACACAAGCTGTTGATGGCATTGGTATAAAGCCGATGGTCCATCTGGAGAGCAGGAATATAGATCAGGAAAATAAGAGAATTGAAATTGGGTGCTAGGGCGGATTTGAATGTGTAAACCTTTCTGTTTTACAAATTTTTAAAAATCAAATTATTTAATATTAGGCAAAACAGATTCCTTTTCCTTGAATCTGAGTGCTTTATTGGAGGAAGAGGTACTTACTGCTGAAGGAAGAACAATGGCACTTTGAGAGACAATAAAGTAATAAACCACTACTACCATCTTTTTTAGCATGGGAGAGTCCATGTGAAAGAGCAGAGAGAGCACTGCTGGGGGATTTAGTTCTTGTTCTAGCTGTGTGATCTTTAGGCAGTCATTTTAGCTTCTTGACCTTCATTGTCCTTCGATCCAAGTTAATTCAGCAACCATTTATTGAAGCAACTGTGAAGATTTTCTCTGAGCAAACCATTATGCTAGGCACTGTGGATCCAGATTAATAAGACTGGGTTCTGCTCTCAAGAGGTGTAAGGTCTTTTAATGAAGACAGATATTATAACCGAACAATGTAGTAAGTAGTGGACTCACAAAGGAAGGAAAGATTAATTTTGTCTGGAGTAGACAGGAAGATTTGTATTACGAATCCTCCGTAAGGATTTCCTATTTTGACCAGCAAAGGAGCAGGCATTCCAGGTATCTGAATAGTGAGAGATTCAGAACAAATTATCAACAAAGTTCTTTCCAGTTCTACATTTGTAGTGTTATCAATGTAAAATTCTTTGAATAGCTTTCCTCTGATGAGTTATTCTCTGAAGAGTGTGTATTGTCATGGTTGAAAGAAAATAATAATGAAAGAAACAGTGATTTTCTTTAGTTATAAAATTGGGGCTCGATGGAAGGATGCATCCAGGTTTTGTTGTTGTTGTTTTTGTTTTAAATTATTACCCTATTTGAAAAATCAACCTGCTGATAGTGTGGCAAACAGTTTGTGTAGAGGCCTTCCTTCTTCCTTCCAGGGAGCAGCAGTGGACAGGACCACTGCTACCTGGCCTCCCTCCACGAGAGGAGGGAATCCAGGTGGCCATGTTCAAGTGTGTCTGTGTGGCACAGGCTTCTGAAATGACAGGAGAGAGCCCAGCAGCTTCCCAAGCAGCTGTGACTCTGGATCGCGCCCACCATCTCTGCTTCTCACTAGGAGAGGAGTGAATCTCTGTTGCCTTAAGAGGCATGGAACCTGGGACTTTTCTGCCTTTAAAAAATTTTTCATTTTATTTTTAAAAGTTTTGAGTGGTGGATGATGATTTCTTGATAAACGAGAGATTCCCGCTTTTTACATTATTCTAAGTAAAGATATGTAAAGTCATGGGATAGGAACAAAACTATAATCCCTCCTTTTTTGTCGTTGTTTGTGATCGGGCAATAATTTATTCACATGTGACATTTGAGCTGGCATTTTTTTCCTCCTAAGATGACAGTCGCTTCTGCTGTTGTATCCTAAAGCAAAGTCAGAATAGCCCTTTGCTTTTGTCCCAGTTGGTAGTTATATTTTACTCTCCTGCCTTTTTCATTTAGACCTTATGGTATTTCCTAACCCTCAGATTGTTTTGAAAAGCTTTGATTAAAAGACACTGATAAAAGAATTTGATAACCAAGTTAGGAATGACAAGGCTATCTGGAGAAGACCGAATGATTTGGCAGCCTAACAAATTCTATTCAGAGCACACAAAGAGATCCTGGAATGTTTTATAGGGACTTGTGTTTGGGGAATGGTATGAACTCAGGTTACCTGCAGAATATGGTGTCATATGGAAACATTTAAGAGCTTATGGAAAATTCTTTGAAATAAGTGGAATGAGCTAGCAAGCATATAATACCTAAGAAGAAAAATAAGAGCATTCATTCTGATTTTCAGGTGGCTGCTCAAGGAAGAGAGGTAGATGAAAGTAAATCATTTTCAACTTCATACACACAATGTAGAAGATATATCACCTAAGAATAGTTTTACTAACCAAACCCTAGACTTAAAAGGACATTAGAGGCCGTCATGTCTAACCACCTTCCTCTGTAGGAACCTCCTCTGTGATACCCCCCTCTGCTTAAATACTTCCAGAGGAAAGTGAAGGAAGGGGGGACGGGATGAAGGTTGGCAGGAACTCATGTTGAATACCTAGTATCTGCAGGATACTGGAGTAGGCATTTTCTTGCCAACTCATTTGACTTATGTGTGGGTTTTGTAACCTCCTGTGTACAGATGAGGAAACTGAGTTCCTGAGCATAAGGAAACTTGCCTCCGCTCATGTGTCTAGCTTCAGGCAAAACTGAAATTAGAACCTGATCCATCTTCGCACACCACACTAAACTGCCTCCCAGGTTGAAGGGGAGCTCCCTTTTTCATAAAGCAGCCTCTTCTGTCTTAATAACGCCCATCGTTTGAAAATGCTTGCTTTCATTTAGCTGAAGGCTGCCTCTCGTTAACATCTCTCCTTGGTTTCGACTCCACCTCAGAAACATCACAGAGTTGATGGAATTCTGTTTCCTCGTTCAGGTATGTTAACAAGCACTGCTGCCCATATGGTCTTCGCCATCTTGTACTTAGTAGACTTTTTTACACACACACACACACACAATGTCCTCTTGTTGACTGGACAAACAGGCTAGGTTAACTTGTGGTCTCTGTATTAGTTCCTGAAATTGCATGCGGAATTTAGACGACTTGTGAATTGTTCTGGGACGAGGGTAACGATTGTCAAAGTTTTAAAGGAACCCAGTATCTTAAAAAGTTAAGAACTATTCAAAGTAGAGCACTTCCTCTAGATTGAATTAACTAACCTTTTCGAGGAGGGCATCCCAAGTGACCATAAATTCATATAACCATGATCTAGACCAGGTTATTTTGTCCGGCAGACCTGGTAAATGGTCTTGTAAGATGCCTGGCCAAGGTGAAAGTTTGCAGTATTTTCTGCATTCTCTTGATACCCCTGGACATTGAAAAGGAATAATTATGCCCTTAAAAATAGAAACGAGACTGCAGAGTTCTTAAGCAGGAAGTGGACCTTTTAAAAAGTGTCCTTTAAAAAGTAAAAAAATATAAATGTTAAAGAGTTTGCATTTATATTTCATTTTTCTTTGTTTTAAATCATAAGCCCAAATATTATTTGCCAAAACCTTATCCTTTGCTCTGCCAGAACCTTTGAAAACAGATGAGATATTGATGAATACCCTGTATAAACCCAGCACTTAGCCGGTATGTAGGTGTTGGCTTCCTCAGTAGACTAGGAACACCTAATTAATAAATAATCAAGAGGAAGAATAACGGACCCTAATAAGATGTGATCTATGGGGAAGTGAAGAGCCCAGTTAAAAATGATGAGCTTTATTATGTGTGAAACAAAAAAAAAAACTTAAGTGAAAGTGTTGGTTAATATTACCCCCTCATATGTTGTTGTTTAAAGTGGACATTGGACTGCATGAAATGGACATTGACGATTTTACATACATAGAGAATTTTAGATATTACGACCTTAGGGAAGTCAATTGATACAATGCCCTCCACTTTACAGATAAGGAAACTCAGGTCCTGAAAGTGAAGTGACTTTCCTAAGGTGACAGAAGAGTAGTACTCTTTCCAGCAAATGGTGGTGCCTACTTCATGCTTTTCTTTTTTTAATCTTCCAAATGTTAAAATTGTAAGATTAAGTAAAGGTCATTTCTAGCCAGATGAAGTGGCTCAGTTGCCCCAGGATTATTTTATTGCATGTACAGTCCCCATTATCTTACAGAGTAAGAACATAAGTCCATGCAGCTGGGTTTTACAGGACAGTTTCCATGCAAGTGAAATATATGCACAGACAGACAACAGTCATACCTTCTCATCTGAAGTTGCTACTTCTTTGCAGTAGTTCACATTAGGGACATTTTCCAAGGAGAGTTTAGAGATAATGAATATGTTAAAAAAAAAAAAAAAAACATCTACTAAAGCTAGGAATGTTGAGAGACATTCAGAGCACATCCATACCTTCCTACAGACTGACTTTTGGGGGCCCCAGTAGAGTTAGAATCCTGGCTTGATAGACAAGGGAATGGACCTAACGTAGTGGTTCTTACATTGTTATGATCAACCTTCCTTGACTTTTTTCTCCAAAAAGCCAAAGTCACTGTCTTTGATTGCTTCAAGCATGATAGTCTTGTCTCCCCCTCTTACCCTCAAAGCTTTTCTTATCTTCCGAGAGCGACTTACTCAGTCATTACTTCCATTTTATATTAGAACAGTTTGGGTTGTTGAGGTATGAAGGAGAGGTAAGACCAACACATTTTCAGTTTGCTTGGGCTATATTGATGTTATCTTTCAAACTGCTAGTGAAATGAGAAAGATGTCTGGTTTTTACGCCATCAGAGATACTAAATGTGTGATGAAGGTAGATGTTATCTTTTTTAGAGTAAGGGACAAAAAGACATCCCATTGCCCTCTAACTTTCAGATCTTCTGTAACCTTTTTAAACAAAATGGGAGAAGTTGCTACTTGTACCCAAGGGAAGAGAAAGTTAATGAATAGAAAAGACAGAATTTACTTAGGAAAATAGTGGAATTAAGCTCTGGACAAAGCATGCATCAGTGATGCATAACATTTTTGTTAATTGGGTCTTAACAGGTTTCTGACTCATGTGGTAATCATTGTAGAAGTGGGTCATACTAGACCATGCCAGCAGCATATCCCGCAGCTAAAGACCTCTTACCTACTTGTGCATGTACACCTGAGTGTCTGGAGGCGGACGTTTCTATAGCTTAATTTAGGTTCCACGTACACTTCAGTGGTTAAACCAGAGCTAGACGCAAAGAGTTTGTTTCCATTAAGAAAATGAATCTTTTATGTGGACCAAGGTCAGGTTAGTTAATTTGTTTGCTTTTATTGGAATAACTTGTCCCATTCCAATTCATCACTTAATTTTAAGTGGTTCTACTAAAATCCCCATTAAAGTCCCTTACATTTCTAACAGACTAAAGCTATGACAGGTTCATGTGACTTTTTTTCAAGGCACAAAGGTAGTTTTTCCGGTCATCAACCTATTCTTCCTTTTCTGTAATTTCCCAACAAGGAGGAAACGTTTTATTTAATAGCAGTATGAACTTTAATCGGAAAAAAGACAAAATGAAGTTTTCACAAGAAACAAGTTTTATTAAAATTGACTGTGATAAACATTTCTTGTTAAAATAATATGACTTTGTTTTTCTTAAATTCTCCTTTTTCTGCCCACTTCATCCTCTTTCCCATGGATGTATTTTCCCAGCAACTCAGAGTTGACTCCTGTTAGTAAAGTAACTACATGTGATGTTATTGCTCTAATTAGTGGTGACAAAAGATCAATTAATGTTATAATTAAAAACAGTGTCTAGATCTGTTGTTTGTGGTGAACAAATGTGACAATTACTTTGTTCCCTGACATAGATTGTTGAATTTCCTTCCTAGATGTTAAGGGGGTACATTAGCGCTGATGTATACATTTAACTATGGACAGTAGGAACAAGGCAAGCATATTAGGGAGGGAATAGGGCCCCTAATGTCTAAGCTAGAGCCATATTTTAACATACCTGACACCTTTCCTTGGTGCTGGGTGCTATATCAGCAACTTGTACTCACTGGGTCTGGAGCCTTATGCTTTTAATATTTTATCACTAAATGCTTAAGTGTTTATGTTGCAAAAAGAAAAGATTCCCACTTGGACTTTCAGACCACATGAATATGACAGTATATGAGAACCACATCATTAATGATTTTGGTTCCATGTATAGCAATAATTTTTAAGTCGATGGGGGCAGAATAGTGAGTATGTGATTTTTGCAAATCTGGTTGGATTTTTCTTCTGATACAGAGCAAGCTGTTTTTCATACACTGAAGCCTGGGAAAAGCTATGTTACTGTAAAAAGAGTAACCGTATCTCTTTTCTGAGTTGTTGCCAAGCAGATGTAGACTTTTGGAACGTGCCCAGAAAACTTCTACAGCTGATACTTTGGTGACTTGTTCCTACTTCTGGCTTTATTGGCAACTAGGTATTAAAATAGCAGAGGAACATGATTTTGGTGTTGGTAGGTCACAATTTCATACATTTTTTTTTTTTAGAGGCAATTAAATATAGGTAAACCAGATGATTGACGTGAAGTAAACCTGAGTTGCTTTTTGAGAATAACATGAAGATACGGCAGCCTTTGGTTATGTCGTTTTGGACAAGGAAGAATCAAGAAAATTCATCTAAAAAGTTGTCTGAGAGATTGGCACTGAATGTCAAACAAGGTAGTCACTACAATTACTAAATTAATCTCATCTTTTAACTTCCTCTCATAAATGGATCATGCTCAGTGGCTCTGAGTAGCACTTGGTTTGATTTTTAAATTCTTAGATTACTGGCTTCCACCTTCCTGTTTTGGTGTTCTTTCCATGGTATGAATGTTGTAAAGGGTATTTGAAATGGGGAAGTAGCGACAATGTTGGTCAGGTTCACGAATTTGCCAGAAAATGAGCATTTTCTGTAACAGTAGGCTCAAACAACAAAGGTTAATGCCATGATCTCAGGTAACTGGGTAGCAATTGAAATCCTGCCCGTCTCAAAGGCAGTGTGCTTTTGGCTTGAATGGTGAAAGAAGGAAAGTAGTTGAATTCATTGACTTTGCTGCTGGCTAAAAAAGACAATTAAACAGGGAGAGAAGGGAGGAACAAAGAAACTAAATTCTGCTTTTTTAGGAGAAATTGGAAGATGAGGAGTAATAGTACACTTCAGATATATATGTTAAAAACTTAAAACAAATCATAGATCATACTATAAAGGACGACTGAAGTTTAGAACATGGCCGAGGGTATAGATGTCAGATTTTCTTACACAATAGTGGGTCTTTTGTTTCAGAGTTCACTCTTGGCAAGAAACTCCCTACCACTGCGTTAATTTCCTGTCGATCTTTCATTCAGCAACAGAACTAGAGATGGGGAGCAGACATCCCCCCACCCCAGGCTTTTTAAGACTGTGCTTTGTGTAAATTAAAAAGAAGAAAGGAAAAAAAACAAACTTTTTCCAAACAAGATGTCCGTGTGCATTCTTTAAGATCCTGTGTGTGCTTGAAATGATCCTTTAAAAAAGCCCTCTCCATAATTTTGAACCTCTCCTTTTTCTAAAGATTTTTATAGTCCTTTTTTTTTTCCTTCTCAGCATGTGAACAAATGTGTAACTCAAATAGATGTTACTTTGCTATTTACTTAGATTGTTTTAAAAGGCTAGCTGTGTGGAGGAATGAGGAAGGAAGGGAGGCGGGAGTGGTTGGGTTTATTTGTTCTGTGTTGACCTAATGAGTACAGTTCTTAAAAAATAATAAATATTTATATGTGATCTTAATTTTTAATGAGTTTCATAAACTGGCTGGAATAGAAAAGTATATGAAAAGCCATATATATTAAACTATACATATTGTAAATACATGCATATGGAGACTAGAACGTTTTAGGAGGGAAAGGACCTAATTGGTCTTATTCACTGTTGTTTTCCTAGTATCTAGAACAGTGCCTGACACATAACTGGCATTCAGTAAATATTTGTTGAGTTAAAAATAATGAATATAAGTAGGCAGCAGCGTATAAGGGGATACCATTAGATTACAACTCAGAAGTCCTGGAGTCTACTTCCGGCACTGCCATTAATGAAGTATGTGAAGTTGCTGAAGTCACTTAATGTCTTTGCTCCTTCGTTTCTTAAAAATTGGAAATAATATTACCCGCCCTCCTTGCTTTCATGTTTTTTTTTTTTTTTTTTTTTTGTAATGATTAAATGATATCTAAGGGATACAACAGTGCTTTGGGAACCCCAGAGAGCTTTATAGAAGTGTGTGTGTGTGTGTGTGTGTGTGTGTGTGCGCGCGCGCGCGCGCGCGCGCGCGCGCATACAGAAAAATCCTTTATCTCTTTGCTTCTCAATTTCTTTTCTTAGGAAAATCAGATTATTTAAATCCCATTATGCACAGCTCTCCTCTGTTTTTCCTAAGCCTCTGTATTCCATTACCCCCAGTAAATCAGAAAAAGGTGGTGAGTCAGGCTATCGTAGAAAGTGAACTCTGCTGTTTTCTCATATTCATTTTATTGTGTGGAACTCTAAAATCTTGAGTGAATCCATCTCATGAAGTTTCTTACCTGTTTCAGCTACAGAAGATATAACATATGACTTGGGGGCTCTTAGATATGACCACTTTCAATTCTTTGATTACTAAGTTAAAGTATTTATTGTTAATAATCATGATTGATAATCATGAATTTAACATAGAGTCTGGCTAACACCCGTGTCATGGAATTAGCCATAAAGATATTTTTTTAAAAAAGAAGTGAGTGTGTGTGTGTGTGTGTGTGTGTGTGAATGAATAATATGTCCCAAAGCTGCACATCTGGAAGGGAAAAGGGTAAAAAATAATTAGAGAGGTATTAACGAAGAAAAAAGGTCATCATTGTCATCAGGACAATTGTGTTTCATTTTCAAAACTACTCAAGCATCCTGCAGTTAGCTTTTGAATGAAATTTAAATTTTGAGTAACAATATAGGGTGGCCCTTTAGATTAACATATTGCCTTAAATTAGGAAGAAAATGGTGTGAAGGCTGCAGTAGACTTTAATAGCATTGTAGAACTTTAGAATTGGAAGTAGACTTTAATAGCATGGTAGACCTTTTAGATTTTTAAGAGACCATTTAGTCCAGTTACTCTCATTTGGCTCTTGGAAGAACTGAGGCCCAGATAGCCCAGGCCAAGAAGCTTTTGGAAGGTCATGTGACCAGTTACCAGACTATAGCTAGGTCTTCAGAATTCCAGATTTCTACTATTCTTTCCTGTTATCCAACTGTTTAATTTTCTTAGAACTAAAACATTATAAGCCCCACTTCGAAGAGCTTTCTAAAATACTGTTGGTGTTGTACGCCTTAGCATTGCATTTGATGACAGTCACTCAGGTTTACGGGGCTATTGACGACCCTCCACTGTCACTTGCATCCATGCAGCTTAAAATATATGCTGCTTAATGAAAGAGTTGTTCAACTTAAAAACTCTGGAGCTATATTACACCATGTAATATGCTTGCATTTGTTCATGCATTCTTTTTAGAAACCTGATCTTGTTTATGTCTGCTTTTAACAGATAGGCTAGGTTAAGTTATGTTAAACATGTTGTACTGAGGCTCGGTTCCCCATGCCGAAGCCTGGCTTTCTTCTTTGATTAGCTTTAATCAAACCCTCCACATTCCATGACCTTAATAAAGTTGTTTTTCCTGACAACTGAAGACTGTTTTCACAGGCACAGCTCATCTGTGCTGAAACCAAGGCGGAGTTAAGTTGGGGTCCAGGTCCTCACAAAAGTCCATAGCATGGAGGATAAGAGGAAATGATGAAATGGTACTCCCTGAAACAGTGCTTCTTTAAATTCAATTAGACAAATTATATACAAACCAGTAGATGCCCTGGGAAGGCAGTCAACATTAGGGCTAATAAAAAGCTTGGATAGTATAAAAGGGCTGGGGTGGGGGTGCTGTAGAACCTTTCCAACACGCTGATGAGAGAGGTAAATTAACCCCAATTGCTAAACACAGAAACGAGATGAATCTCAATAGTGACTCAAATTAATGTTATGATGCTGTTGTAAGTACAAAAATAAAGTTTATACTTATATCTGTCAAAGTTTGGCATGTACACACACGCACAAGACATTTTATGAATACTTTGTACATAAAGTATTGGTATTTACTTTATATACGTATAAAGTATTTTCTACACTGGGAGACACAATTGTGGTCTGACTTTGAATTTTGGACAGATCTGGGCTCCAATTCTAGCAAGTTCCCTCTTTGTGTGTGTATGCGTGCAAGTTACTTCACCTCTGTGAAATCCAGTTTCATCATCTATAAAATGAGCGAAATAATTCTATTCTGAAGAGGCTTTATCAGAATGAAATGAAATGAAATTAGATTATAAGTATAGAATGCTTGGCACAATATCTAGCACATACTAGGTGGTCAAAAATAGGTGCCTTATATTGAAAAGAAACTTCTACTTAGTTACGAGTGGTTTCAAGTGAGCTATAAATATGTGAAAATTGGATTATGAATGTAAATATTCCACACATTATCTGATGGATCAAGATCATTTTAAGGCAAAATGCCAGAGGACAGAAGCTTATAGTTTTTGGAAAGGGTGGTGACTCAAACATAGTAAGTGAATTGTTTCAAGCCCAGAGCAGCCAAATGGAGAGAGATTTCAAAGGATTGAAACACTTAGTAAATGCTGTGTGCTGAGCATCTGGTATACCTTTTTATTTCATTTAATGTTGAAAACAACTCTGCTGAGTTGAAAAAAGTAGGTACTACCTAATTTTACAGACAAGGGAAAAGAGATTCAAAAGACTGAGTTGCGTGTTACCATGGAAAAGTCAGACTTGGAACTCAGGGTGGGCTTCGGGCAGTTGGATGGAAAACTGGTACAGATGTGTGTACCACGTTTAAAATCAGATTTGCCATATAAGTTACTGGGATACACAATTCTCTCTTCCTTTTCATCCTTGGATGAATTATAAATAAACTTACTTTGTGTTGTGTTTAACCCTCACTTCTGTTGCTTTTGGATTGTGGTTCTCAGCCTTGGCTCTCCTCTTCACATCACCTGGTATGGGATTGGAGCAGGCAGCAGTATTGTCTAAAGCGCCCCTGCTTTAAGTGTGCAACCAGGGGAGGAGCCTGCATTCAGATGTGCCGACCTCAGGCAAAGGTGTTTTGGTGTCCCTAGCTTTAAGCTGAAGTGTCAGCAGTAATTTGTCGGAGTTAATTACGATCCTCCTGCTTGCTTAGAGGAAGAAATATAGAAGCCCTGAAACCTTTTCCGGTTCTGATAGATGTTGCTTACTCATTAATTAGCATGTAAAAATTAAGTGTTCTCTGTTCTTACTATTAGCTCATTTTCTTCCCCCACCCCCCCTACCCCCCATTGAAAGAAGCTGAATTAGGAGTGAAGATTAGGGCAAAGAAAGAAAAGGGATTATGGCAACTTTTACTCTCAGAGAACAAAAGAGCAAGAGCATTCTTTCATTTATTTTTAGTAAAACACAAATTATTTTCAAAATACACTGGCCTTTACCCCCCGCTCCGTTAGAGGTGGAAAGGATCTTTGTGGTCAGACCGATTTGTGGTCGAACATGCTCTCACTTTCTAATAAAGAATTAGTCATTTTAAACTCTCAGAGTCTCGGTTTCCTAATCTATAAAGTGGAACTAATTCTGAACTCATTTAGTTACTCTGAGGATAAAATGAAGAGAAATGATTTGCAGAGGACAGCCCAGATCCTGACCTGTGCAGCTCTTGTGGTGAGGTTACTGAGACACAGTACCTTTGGGTACTGGTCAGATTGGGCATTTACCCAGAGGGCTCTGCGAGCCTTGTTGGTTCTGCGAAGCAAGATCTGAATGCAGTTGACTTTAAATCCGGGATGCTGCTATTCAAAGAGAATTTGCTCTTTCCTCTAAGAGATTCCTGGGTGTCTCTTTTTCTTTTCACGTCAGATGGGTAATATGCCGATGTCGTAACAAGGTTTGAGGGAGGCACATCTCATACAAGAGTGTGAACACCCAGTCATCACATGTATGAACTACAAAAGGATCTCTTTTTTTTCTTTACATTAAAATTTATTGGGGTCAACATAACTACATAGGATTCAAGTGTACAATTCTGTAATACATCATCTATATATCACAGTGTGCGTTCACCACCCAGAGTCAGTTCTCCTTCCATCACCATATATTTGACCTCCTTTAACCTCTTCTACCACCCGCTCCCCCTTTACCCTCTGGTAACCACTAAACTGTTGTCTGTGTCTACCCTATTTCCCCAAAAATAAGACCTAGCCAGACCATCAGCTTTAATGTGTCTTTTGGAGCAAAAATTAATATAAGACCTGGTGTTATATTATATTAAAGACTCGGTCTTATAGTGAAATAAGACCGGGTCTTATATTAATTTTTGCTCCAAAAGATGCATTAGAGCTGATTAGGTCTTATTTTCGGGGAAATACGATATGAGTTTTGTTTCTTTATTTGTTTGTCTCGTTCCTTTGTTGCCTTCAGTTTTATATCCCACATACCTGGGTATCTCTTTTACAGACCAGAAAGTAAGGAAAGTTAAGGTACCTTCCCTGAAAGCTGGTCTGAGGAGTTACTAGCTGATAGGAATCAGCATTCCCTAACTCAGCATTCCCTAACGTGAGATTTCGTGCTTCTCTCTCTTGTCTCGATTCTGAGTCATTGGGGCCTGCCCTGGTGGAATTGTTAATGAACTCAGACAGTTACTGGGAAGTGATCTTGTCTTTCCTGCTGCCTTCAGGCACAGCTTCATCTAAATTACCCCGAACAGATGTATTCCCATTCTTCTTTAAAAGACGGTGTAATGAGTTTAACTATTAAGAAGTTCATTCTAATTTCTAACATTGATAAGCATCTAGGTGAGCATATTTCTACTCCTGCCATCCTCCATAGAGTTATATGATGGGTTTTATACCTGTTAGAGATTTTTACGAAGGAAATTTTGGTATCTGCTAAGGGGCTGAATTTGCAGGATGTTTTGACAACTCAGTAGAAGAGTCTCCCTGCAACGCCATGACCTGGTGGAAGTCCAGACATTAGGCTCCACCAAACTTGAATGATACCCAATAAATGATTGGTAGGAATAACCAGGTAGGTAGAAGCCTGGAGACCACTCACTCCCTAAGCTCCGAATCCTTAAATGACCCCGAGACAGCCAGGCAGTGGGACTGCAAGGCTGAGATAAGTACTGAAAATTGGCTGGTGTACTTTTTTTTTTTTAACATAGCTCCCTCCTTTACGGTTTTCTGTACCTCTGCCCTGAAGGCTGCAAAGCCTGTTACTTACTGATAGTTAAGTAAATGCCTTCCCTACTACTGCCTACAGAAAAGACCTAAATTGTTTACTGGCCTCTAGGATGTTGCTAAATATCTGGCTTGTTTTTCTTTATTGGAGGGGGAGCGGGAAGAGGGTGGAGGAAAGCTGTATATAGTATCTAAATTTGCATTATAAAAATATTAATTTTATACTCCAGGATAAGAAATAAATAATTTACAGTAGATTCACATTGTTCCAAGACTAATGAGAAATTATCTTGTTCTCTGTTTGCAACCCCCCCCCCCCGCCCCTCAGTGGCTTTACATATTTTCTGTAGGGGAAAAATGCTATTTATAAAGTAGCCTGGGATATGGAGAATCCAGTGATAAAAGGGAATAAGAACTTTTTCAGACCATTTTGCCCTTTTGGAATGTAGCATGGGAAAGCTCATTCCAAAAAAACTCTACTTCTGGGCATTCTGGCAAAGTTGGGGACAGAATTCGTAAGAATGAAGTGAAAATGGGATGAAAATCCTGATTTTCTGTTAAATGTAGACTGGCTAGGAATAGGGCATCCTGCGTTTAGAATTAGAAACTTCATTATACAAAGGCGGGGTGGAGGAAACCTGATTTGACAGCAGTTCGTGTGAAAACAACCCAGGAGTGTAAGTTGACCACAAGATTAATAGGGGCCAGCAGTGTGACATTACCATTTAAAAACCTAATGCTGTGTTGGGCTGTGGTCAGACCACACTGGAATTTTTTGCCCAGTTTTGGGTACAAATGCTAAGAGGAATGCCAGCAAAATGGAGACCTGGATGCTAATGGGTCAGGAAATCATAGGAGGGGCGGTCGAGGAAAGCGTGGCTGTAAAGTCTGGAGGAGAGATTCCTTCGTCGGACCTGAAGAACAAGCTTAAATATTTAAGTGTCTGCAGGGACAGTCTCTTGCTCTAGATGACAGAAGCAGGAGGGTCTTTTCTCTGGAGCCTCAATCCCACATTCCACATGAAAAAAGCAGACACAAGAACCCGGTAAACATCTTGCACCACCTGACCCATTTTCCCCAAAAAATCTGCTCATCTGAACTGTGTTTCAAAAATGAGTGGCTGTCACCGTTCTTCACCCTGTCATCCAAACCAGAAACTGGGCATCATCTTCCACTTGTCCCATTCCCTCAATGAGAAAAGCATTGCATTTGAAGGCAGCACCTATAGGAAGGGGCTGTAGTTTATCTCCAATAACTCAATTGCTGATAGCTTTTGACGGGGAGGCAATACTTGTAATGTTAAGAAATTAACATTTCTTGAGAGTTGAGAGCTATTTAGCACTAAATGATGCCAGAGGAAAAGAATACTGGCGTTACTCACAGCAGAGGGAACATTTTTATATCCTTTTTGGGGGCCAAGGTTAAGTTCTGTGTGACTCAGCACATTGACATTCTATATGACCCTAAATCCCTTCTGCTTCCTCCTCTGCTTGTCTTGACCTGTTTCATTTCCACACCAAAATAGTTTCATTAACACTGAGATCGTGCTCAGGAGGTAGTAGCTAACTGATGCAATTAACTGGTGTGTCAAAGGCTGTTGGTTTATTACATATGCAACTGTCTTTCTTGGTGGGAAGAGATGACTTTGTGCCCACATAGTAGATCTGCAAATATGCCAAATTGCCAAATAATCTTCTGGGTGACGGTGAGGTGTTTGTGGTGATTCCACATGTACAGGCAGAATGGTGGGATCTGTTACTGTGTTTTGCTCCTAAAATGCAACGGACAGATGATAATTGTTAAACAGTTAAAACAGAAAAAGTGAAGGCAATTTAGTTGTGGGCCTCGGTGAGGTTCTCTTCCTTTTTTTTTCTTCTTTTTTCTTTCTCTCTCTCTCTTTTTTTAAATCTGTGCTTTTGGCATGCTAATGAATGCATTTATTCTCTGCAAGAAATTTTCGTTTAAGAAAGAATTTGAAAACACGAAGTGCTCAATCCTTATCTCCGAAACAACTAAAAAGACTGCAATTTCAAATGAGAAATTATGTTGCAAAGAAGAAAAAAGTTGTTTATTATGGCTCAAAATTTTAATCACCCAAGGGCTGTAAAGTTAAAAATAGACAATTCTGCCTTCTGTTTATGGTAAACTTGGCTGAGTCCCGGCAAATTTCAAAGCTGAACATACTGTATGTTATTTTTGCTTAATTTTAGATTCCACATTTTAAAAATTATTTCTTACAAGAAGCATATTTCAGGATATAAACTTAGCCTGAAGAACAGTATTCTTAATTTCTGCCCATATTGAAACTCCTTTGAAAATAGTAAACTATGGTTTTGGGATTTTGCTATTCCCGAGTCCAAATGGGTACCTTTCTAAGCCTTTTACATTATGAATGAACACAGGAATCCGTAATTGTAAAGGTTACTTTCTGCTGTTTCCCTCATTGTAATTTTAGTTTCCTTAACAGTGCAACTTGAGGCAAATATACGTAGTACACACTCACTTTCACTCAACTGTTTTCTGGAGGGAGGGCTATCTTGTGTGGCCTTTAGTTTTTCAGGTAAGGACACAGGTGAGGCTCTCATGGCATACGGAAGGTGTCTGCTCATGTGCCAGGAACTGAGGCGACAGCCTGGGATAAAACCTTCTATTTGTAGCTACCGGACAGTGCAGCTTCTCTTCTGATATGTTCACACCTGCCAGGAGAACCGCTTTTGTGGTGACTGTTTGGCCCAAGAGCAAGTAGGCTTGTTGACTCAACCCCTCTTCATGCCTCCTGAGAGAGGAGGAACACCTGACTTCACCTCTTTACATAACTCTTGTTGATTCTTGCCCCTGAGCTCTTCCAGAGCGCTCTTTTGGGCCTGTACTCCACGGTGTTTTTAGAACAAGCCCTTTGCGATGGCAAAAATAAATCTAGGGAGGGTTTTTTTTTGTTTTTTGTTTTAACCCATTACTCAGTGTGGCATCTGAGAATCAAACGTGCCCCACAGAGGGAATGGCACGCTCGGTAAATATTTGCTCAATATTGCATGAATGGCTGTCTACTAAAGATCGAGATTTCTGTGATGACCCTGACAGAGGTGTGTTTGTGATGAAGTGAATCATAGCTACCATTGCAGAATTATTACCGTGTGCTAGCCACGTAGCTGAGCACTTCATGTACGTTACTTCTGATCTACCCAAGAATCCATTGTATGTAAGCTGTACTCGGTCAGGAACTTACCCAAGGACGTTTGGCTATGTGGAATTAGCCGTGCAGACTCTGCACTTGATACTGAATTAGCATTGATTCCATGTTCTTTCCAATATGCCGTACCACCGTGACTGAGCAAGATTGCGATAACAGTACCCATACATTGACACATGCCTGAGTGGCAAAGGCTATGTCATAACATTCACTGAGGTGCTCACATCCTAAATCAGGAGATAATCACCCAGGCTCCAGTCAGAACCTATTTGCACTTACTTTGCACACAACTTTAATAAAGGTGGTTATCTGGTTTTCAAATACACAACAGATTCATTCAGTAAATATTTCCTGAATACCTACTTTGTGCCAAGTATTTTTCTAGATACAATAAACACAGAGAGACTTCTTGCCCTAAAGAGATTGCATTGCCGATGTGTACGTCAGTGGTTCTCAAAGTGCGGTCCGTGGGCCGGGTAGCATCAGTCTCACCTGGGTACATGTTAGAAATGCAAATCCTTGGTCCCCACTCCAGACCCACTGAATCAGAAACTTGGGGGTTGAAGACCAGTAATCTCTTTTTATACAAGCCATCTAAGTGATTTTGATGTACACTAAAGCTTGAGAACTACTGTCGTGAAAGGCTGAAAATAATGTTTTCGTGTTCCTTGGCAGGTAGCTCTGTGGAAAACGTTTGTCTCCACATTTAATGCAATGTGTGTGTGTGTGCGCGCGCACACATGTGCATTGAAGTCTGACCTTATGGTGGCATTTAGTGATGGGCAGAGCTCAGATGCTGGGCCCTTGGTGGGCGGAGGCACTGGGACGCTTGTACGTAAGCATATGGGCCCTCGAGTCACGTGTACATGGATTCAGATTCTTACTTTGCCAAATACTAGCCACCTGAACTCAGAATTACAAAACCTTTCTAAACCTTAGTTTTCTCATTGTGAAAATTAAGACGGTAGTAATGGGACCATACCTCATACTTAGCACAGTTGCTTGGTACAAGGAAAATGTTCAATAATTAAATTGTTTTTCTGTATTTAGGATCTCGCACTGGACTTGGCATAGGTGGGTGCTCGGGGAACGTTCTTTGAGAAAATGGATGGATGTTTATTTTCCTTTGTGTTAGCCATTATCCTGAGGCCTGCAGCTATTTAATTCCTACCTTCTGTCCATTGTTAGCAGAAGAAACCTGAATAATAAGACGCAGCATCAGGCCATACTTGACATACAAGGTCCTTTTGGAAATGTGTGTGTGTGTGTGTGTGTGTGTGTTGACCTGTCTTGGTTTAGCCACTGCTGTTACTTAATTCTCACCATTCTAAGTATGATGTTGCCTTCCCCTTAGCCCTTACCTTTGGAATATTTCAAATGCCTATAAAATGTCATTTAATTAAGGGGCTTTCTTATCTACCTGTAGATATTCTTGAAATGCTACCGGCATTAATAGTAAATCTAAGAGAATCAAACCTCTGCCTGGTTTGTGCCATTTCAGTACTAAGCTAAGGAGAATAGCTCTCAAGGAAATGCATGCTGTCCTCAAGCACTGTAGGAACATGGAGCTAACATTGCCATATAACCTGGTTCATTGACTTTCACTCCGAATTTTTGTTTTGCCATTTTTATTACATGTTGTATTGTATGGCTAAAACCAGAAGTACAATTATGAGGAGGATGTCTCCTCAAACTCTGCAGAGTCTGGCCAAACAGATAACCTTTCAGAAGAAATATTATCCACTACAGATTTAGTTGTTATTCACAAATTATCTTTTATCTCCAGATTTTCCTTAATTCACGAAATATTATTGAGCACCTACTACATGCCCGGCATTGTTCTACGTGTTGGGGAGACAGTGGTGAACAAACGGGACAAAAATCCCTGCCCTTCAGGTCCTTGGTTATTTCCTTCTTCACACACAGGAGTGTGTGCAGATGTCTCTGGAGCAGAGTTACAGGCAGCTGAGCTGGGTGGGGTAGGCTGGGCATGGCAGAGGCACTTGAATATTAATTCCCTGGACATTAGATGCTTGCTCACTTGCAGTCGTATATGCAAGTTGAACCAGTTGTAGTATTTTGTACCTGTTTTAAGTTTTATGTGTGAAGTTTAACTCCTTCAGTAATGAACACTGTCTCTGTCTTCTGCTTTTCTGCTCTGGTGCCCTGGATTTGTGGGGTCAAGGGAGTGCTGATTTAATTCAGTTCTTCTTCATATTACTGTTGGCCCTGTGTTTTGGTTTTGTATTGCTGCTAGAACAAATTACCACAAACTTAGTGGTTTAAAACAACACAGATTTATTTTCTTACAGTTCTGGAGGTGGGAAGTCTAAAAACCAGTCTGGTGTCAGCAGGGCTGTTTCCTTCTGGAGGCTTCAGGGGAGAATCTGTTCCTTGCCTCTTCTAGTTTCTAGAGGCTGGCTTGACATTGGTTGCCTCATAGCTGCGTCACTCCAGTCTCTGCTTCCTTCTCCGGGATCCTGCATTTCTCTTATAAGGAATCTTGTGATTACATCACTGGGCCTACCTGGATAATGCAGGGTAATCTCCCTACCTCAAGATGCTTAACTTGATCACATCTATGAAATACGAAATCCTTTTTGCCACATGGACATCTGGAGGTAGGGATGGTCATCATTCAGCCAGCTACAGCCTGTCAGAGATTCCAGTGTCTCTGGGTTCATTAGCAGGTTTTGTCGAGTAGTCTTTCCCAGTCTATGAAACTCAACCCAACAGAGCTCTAAAAAGCAAATATGGCTAACTTGCAAGAGTCAGTTGTATGTGCGTAACTATGTGTGAAAACCTCAATCATTTCTGTTTCTTCTGCAAGACTCAGCTCAAAAACCACTCCCCCAAGAAGCCTTCCTGGATTTCCCTGGGCTTGTTTGGTGCTCCTCATTTGTGATTCTGTGGCGCACTGTAAGTGTCTACAGGATCGCACCTTTCCTATTGTAATTGTGTGGATTTATCTGTTGCCCACTGCCCTGTATCCCCCCCTACCCCTAAGTGGTGTGTTCTCTACAGGAAGGGATTGCTTCTGCCCCCCGTACAGAAGATATTTGATAAACGTTTCTGTATTGATGAATGGATTCTCTTCTCTCATATGTTTGAAAAAATGGTGTCATGAGTGTGGCCAGGCAGCGTTCAGAAGGACCGGTACCACGTGGCTTACTTAAGTTGTAGTTCACGTTGTTAGAACACCTGACTGGCTGTGAGTTAGTGGAGTTATGAATGGTTCTTTTCAAGTGAATATAATCCTGAAGCTATGCACTGTTCTTTTCTCGATGTTAACCATAAGTCTACCATAAACCAAGGTACGTTCTGAATATTTGGAAATAATGATGTAAATCAAGGTGAATGACTGCGTGAATCTTTAAATTCTAAAATTAGGTCCAGTTACCAAATAACAGATTCTGTGGCCTAATAACTTTTAAGGTTACTCTAATGAAGTCAAGTCTCTGGTAATTGAGATATTTTATTTTCTTTCAGTTTTTAAAAGTAGAATCTTACTATGTGGAAAAATCTCTGAGTTCTATATGGTCATTGTTGAAAAATAATTTTGCCCTTTTTACTTTTTACAGCATTCAGGCTGATTTTTTTTTTTTTTTTTTTAAATAGACCTTGGGCTTTCGGTGTTGTTGGAAAGCGTGTCATTTTCATTTGCTGTTTTTCACCTAATGATACCATGTGAATTTTTAAGGTCTCAGCTGCACCGAAGTGTGTGTCCTGAAACTTCAGTTGGATTAAGAATGTACCGTGGTGTCAGGGCTGGAATGGAAGAAATGGGAGAACACTGGGTTACATCTATATATATTGCAATTAATATTGATGAGTGGGCAGAATTCCAACATTATCCTAGGGGGTTGGCTAATGTTCAGTGTAAACCAATGCAAGCGAGTTCTTCCCCTGCAGGTGTGAATAGTTTAATTTAGTAGGTGGATTAGGAAAAGCGAGGGGTATTTTACTGTGTTCCAGTTTACATTACACGTTGAACATTAACCAGCTGCTTCAGGTACAGCTCATCACTGAGTGGTGGTAACAGATACCCTGAGACGTTGCTAGCCCATCTCAGTGTCTCCAGGCTGAGCATCATCCCTGATACATAGTAGGTGCTCATTAGCTTTTGTGAAATGCAAGGAAGAACGAATGAATGGTTGCTGTTGCAAGGCCCCTTACAAACACTGGCGGCTGCTTACCTCTAGTCTTCCTACCTCCCACCTTCTAGCCATAATACACGATTTGTAGCTTGTTAAATATTCCACATTCTTTCTTGCCTTTGGACCTCTGTTGTTTTCAGATTCCCTCTGCGCCTAACAAAACTATTAGTACTATCCTCTTTGTCTGGCTAGTTCCCACCAGTTCTTTGACTTAGCACCTTCTTGAAGACGTTTAGGAGGCATCATTGCTGGTATCTGAAGGCCTGATTCACTTTTCATATCTCTGTGAACCTCTGTGAACAACAGGAAGCTACTGACTAGTAGAACTGCTGAAATCTGAATATCTTCTTTTCAGTAGAATGCGGATCATGGTCAGTTGCTTGCATTATTTGGATTACATCTTCCAAACTCTGTTGGTACTCTCCATTTAAAAATGGGCAAAACATGACTCTTTGTCAGGGGAATAGAAAGAGTCAAGCAGCAGATCCATTGTATTTACAGAGCATCAGTCCCAGGGTAAAATGGGACAATGAAGGAGAACCGATGAGCAGTGAACTTTAGTGTGGCTGATACCAAATGGTCTAACTAGGCAAAAAAGAAGTTGAGAAATTGAACCATTCCTTTTCTAATTCAATTTAGAAAAGTTTGGTGCATAGTAGGTGCTCAGCCAACATTTGCTGAGGATGAAAGAATAAACGAATCAAAAATGTTTCTCCTTTTTTAGCATTACAAGATATAAAAATATTTAGATAGCCTCTTCCACTCTACTTCTTTTTGCCCACATAATCGTAGCCTCAGTCTATACTTAGCACTTTTGCTAAGACTGACTCATTTTGTTTCTGATTGCCTTAGTGATATAAGACTCTGGTATCCATGGGAATGGTGTATGACTGTACTGCTGTCATGTGTGGAAAAATGTAAACCAGAAGGGCCAGCTAGTGGTATGGGTACCAGTTAATTCCCGAGAGCTATAGAGTAATCTCATTCTTAAATTCTCAAGCCAGAATGGAAAACAGCATCATCCAATGGAAAACTAATCAGCCATTGTGACAGATGGATGTGATCCAAATCTGATCACTGCTGCAGATAGGCTGTGTGACTTTGGGCAAGTTGTTCAACCTCTCTGAGTTTCTTCATCTCAGTTTTTCTTTTGTTAAATGGAGCAATATTAACTGATAAGGTTGTTTGACTATTAGAAATGATTTTGTTAAGTATTCCAGTCTATATTTGATGTTCGGCAAATGGTAGATATTATTATGACTACTATTACTGCTGTGAACGAAGTTGGCCCTGTTTCCATGAGGACAACGTTCTATAGAGGTAACCACCAAGATGAGGGCGGAAGAGCTGAGTTAGATTTAAACAGTCTCTGTGTGTCTATAAAGTAGATTCTCTTTTTCCCTCTGGGGAAAATTCAGATATGTTTAAGAAAGGAACTGAGAGTGTCTTCCCTATGTTCTAGGTGTTTCAGAGATGGCCAGAAATTGATACTAGTTACTAAGAAATAACTTTTAAAAATATGCACTAGGAGGTAGAGTGGTGTTGAGGAAAGAGCACTGACCCGTGTTCTGGGGGTCAAGGCTCAGCTCCACTCATTTCTGTGTTCTTTGCCGAGTCCCTTTCTGTCACTGCTCTACATTTCCCCATGGAGAGCCGAGCACACTGGACCCGGCAATTATCCTGGGCCTTCTACTGTGTTTCCTTCCCAGGCAACTGCCCTTCCTGACTGGGCGTTCGTATGGGTGGCCCCAGCTGGGCTAGTTTGATTGTTCCAAAAAGTGTCAACAGAAAAATGGCTGGACATTGGAGTGTCCCTTGTGATTTGACATTTTAGGGTATCCTTTGATGGTACAGTGTACCTGGCCAAAAACTTCCAGCTCAGAAATTCTGTGAATTAATGTAAACTAAGAAAGGATTTTCAGGACAAATTTTAAAATTCTAATGTGGCTTGGCTATAGCAACTGCTTAAAATACTGGATTTCTTCAGAGGTGTTGATCATTATTGTCTTTGAATGGGGAATGAATTTCCCAGCGTCCATGGAACAACAACAACAACAACAACAACAACAACAAAAATCCCCTCAACAAACCCCAGTGTGTCTGAAGCGCCTGCTTTCTTCTCTAAGAGCCAATACTCCTCTGTTGGCTCAAGAGCGGTTTGCTGTATTGAAATTGTCTGATTAGACTAGAAGGAAGGGTTGTGAACAGTTGTTCCCTAAAGGCTTGGGAATTAACAAAGGCCATATTAGGAAGACTGGAGAATGGAGAATGGGGGTTGGGAGGAACAATTCAGAAGTGGAGAGGGTGATTTGGAAGGGTTTGTTTCCCAGATAGTTTTCAAAGAAGAGAGATTTGTGTAGTTTGCTGTGGAGCAGAGAACACAGTGCAAGACCAGTTGATGTTCTTTTTTTATCCAACAATTAACTTTCTCTGGCACATTCCTTTTAGGCTAACAAAGTGTCTTCCTTTCCTTTTTCATGGTCATTGATAGCAAGAGCTTAAGGGCTTTATGCTTCCCAGCACTCAGGGTTGGGTGGAGAGATGGATACGTATTAAGAGGGAAAATTGACATTTTGCAGATTTTCTTGAATTTTGTCACAGACAAGGGAAAACCATCCAAAGTGTAGGGAAGGCTCAGGTTTTCATTTTAGTCTGAAGGTGATTGATTTCTTTCTTTCAAGGCGCTGATGGAGGAGGTCAGAGTCTTAGAAAGGGAAGAAGCCAGGGAAAGGGAGAAAAGAAAGAATGAGATTTATGACCTTCTGGATCCCAGCTTTTATGTCTTGTTACCATTCCCAATACTGGAAGTTCATGACACCCTGCGAAACGACTGTGGAACTCAGAGCAGTGATCTGCATGCAAAGACGAAATTAAACAGTCTCGCAATTGCTTTGATTGACACACAGTCCTATCCTGGATCCTGAGTGCTGCTTCCCTTTAGTTTGTCCTCTAGGGCACAGAATCCAGTGTTTCATGGACTGATGAGACAGACCACCCAGGGCCACGCACGTTATGTTGAGGGAGGTTGATGGTGGTGCTTATAGAGGAATCATTTCAACAATGTGCCTGTTTCATTATTTTCTCTGCAGTCAGCCCTCCGTACTTAGAACATGGAAACTTTTGCATCTGTTGCCAAAGAATAAGTGTTTCTCAGATAGCCCCATCCTGGTTCCATAACCCTGAGATAATAATTGAAGATCTTAAAAAATGTATGTATCTTCCATTTTTATTCCATATGGCCCCTTAGGTAACATGACCCAATGTGGCCATTAAATGACCCTGCTTACACTTGGATTACTCAGTACAAAGCAAATTTATGGTTGTTTATTCTCTCCTCCTATCAGCTATTAGTGCCTAATCATATGGTCTATCGATCATGAGATTAATCGCCTGCTCAAAGAGGCAGCAGGTCTTGTGGAATGCTGCACTGCGCCAGACTGAACTTCAACCTTTTATACAAACTGGAGGAGTCAAAATCATCATTCATTGCCTGAAGTCCCTGGTCCCTGGCCCTCCTGAACTCCAGGAGGTAAATCCCTGCTTTTTCAAACAGTGTACTTTGCACTTCCTTTCCTTGTGTGAAACTTCACCTCATTGATTCGGGCAAGCACTTTCAAATAAAATCCTTTGCAAGGATTTTATCTTACATATAATGATCTGAACAGAAAATACGAGGACTTTATTATACAAAGCCCCATAGTGCTGCCATAATGAAAGGTCTGTCAGTATTTCTATTACCAATTCTCATTTTGGACGATTTATAACTGGGCCATTAAAGTTTTCTTGGGCTAAGACTTTCCAAGAGTGTCAGGAATCTGAGATTGCCCCCTCCATTTTTGTGGAATGTGTTTCTTTAAAGATAGCAATAATAAAGTTCAGAAACGTTATCACGTAATAGTCTTTATCTAGAAAGCCTGGCCCCCTTAAAATGTGAGCACTGTGCCCCTTGAAGAGGCTGCTGTTTCCCTCCTCTGTGTTCTTATTGCAGTTATGAGAACAGAATCATTGTAGCATTCTTGCTGTATTATAATGTTTGTTTCTTGGTCTGTGTCTCCTACACGAAGGAGATGAGGGCAGGGATCTTAAATCATTGGTCTTTGTAGCATTTCCTTTACCAGAGAGCCAAGCCCAACATAAGCACTGGGTATGTGTAGTAAATGCACCCAGGGCTCTGTATCAGGAAACTTCCTTTTCAGTCCCAACATGGTTGTTAAGATGGGGAGTGAATTCAGGCAGTGAATTTAGGCAAGTCACTTTACTTCTCTGAAAACAAGTTTCCTGCTCAATGAAACCAGTGTGTTGAGTTCAGGGCTGGCTGGTCAATTGGTGTTTGTTGAGATGAATGCTGTCAGCATAGTGTTTTCAAACACTTGAATCTGAACACCTTTAGATGGAATCTGGGCTTTCAAGTTTGCCGTAATCCCCACCATTCCCTATTGTATTATGTTGCATCAGCGGCCTACTTCAATCATTGGCCTGGATGGTCTGTTAATGATTCCTTGTAGTTATATGTTTATAATGTGATCTTTTGTTTCAGTAAGAGTCTGAGACTCAGGTTAGCTGGGGATGCCTTTGAATATAATTTCAATTCTCTAATTTTCAATTCTTTTATCAATAAGAACGTCACCTTATTTTTTTTATTCCATGTTTTAAAAACTTTTGTCTTCTAGACAAACTGCACTGGTTAATAATTAATTTGTTTTCCCACTTTTAAAACAAACAGACATCTATAACAGCACGCGGATACAAACGAGCCGTCAGCAGTAAGAGCATGACAGTTTTTGTGTAATGAGTTGGTTGATGTTTTAGCAAACCTGTGCAGTCGTTTCATGGTAAGTGTGTATAGTTTCTCTTTGAGGGTTTGATACGCTAAAAATAGCTCCTAGATCTTCCTGCCATGTTAGACATGTGAAGTTCCAAAGGACTGTAGGTGAGTGCTTAGTTGATTCTATCATGAGTTGCTGGGCTACCCTTGTCGTCAGAGCTTCAAGTAAGTTGTTGGTCTACATGTGCATTCCACATCTTTTAAATTATCTCTTTACTGGTCATCTTAGGGAAGGAAGTCTCTATAAAACCTGGCTTTTACATTTGGTGAGAAGAAAAGAGTGTCTTACTCTGAGTTTACCCAAAGGTCTTTGCTCCAGTTTGTCCCTTTCAGTCAAGAGCATTTTGGAAGATTTGTTAAAAGGAGTGGGAGGCAATCTGATACCCGACTCCCAAGCAAGGAGAATCCTTCCTTTCATCTCAACTCAGGCTATTGGTGAAAATTGTAGATTGAAAATTTAAAAGCACACATTTCCACAGAGCAAATTAAAACTCTATAGCATAGAAGTAATCTGCATATAAGCCAATCTCCAGGCCTCTGACCTTTGTCACTTGAAGTAGTCAACATCAAGCAAAAGTAAAGAGCTTTGAAGATAGCAACCTGGTTTAACCAGATTACCACATGGATACAATTTAACAAGAAGTAGTGTCTACATTGTGACTAAGAGTTAAGGCCCGGAGGTTCCACTAATTGGGTTTAGTTCTGGGTTTAGTTCTGTCTTGTTTCCTTAATCAATTTTCATCATAAAGAGATTGCTTAACTCTCTATAAGCCTCAATTTCCTCATTTGTAAAATGGGGATAATAATAGCTTATTGTGAGGAGTAAATAAGAGTAAATCAAAGAGTAAATCAAAGGATTTATCATGTTGGTCACAGAATAAACTATTATTAGCTAGGACATAGTTGAAATTTATTTCTGAGCTTTGAGTTTTTTTGTTTGTTTGTGTTTGTTTTTAAGTGTTTAGAGATACTCTTTCTTAAGAGTGTCCATACATGCTAAGTTACCTGCCTACATTCCCAGGAAATTGTATGTTTCACCAGTCCAAATATGCTGCCCTCAGCTTTTTAGGAAACAAATGATGTTCAACTTTAAAAATCTGAAGTTGAAATCTCTCTTACATTTTCTTTTCCCTCCAGATCAATCCAAATTAAAGTTTCATTGCAAAAGTTTCACGGACCCTTATTAGCATTAATTATTATTGGTGTGCTGGTGATAGTCCTAAAGTGAGTGCATTAAGAATGAAAACCCTTGAGAAAACATTAAACCCTGGTGGACTCATTAAACCCTGGAAGGGACCTAAGAAATCATCTCCTCTAAGCCCCATTTTACAGATAAGGAAAGTGTATTTTACAAGGTAAAATAAGTTTTGAACAGGACCTAGTCTTACATAATGTCTTTTTAATTTGTGTTCTCTCTGAAATCTGCACGCATCTGCCATGTTGTGATTATGTTCTTACTGTGGGACTTGTATGCATTTATTAGAGACTGTTGAGATGTAGCATTGGGCATTATTTTTGTGGCAAAGGCACGGGGGCAGTAGTCATTATGAATGGATTCCATTATTTGGGAGAGCATTTTACTGACTATAGAGAATTCACTGCATTGATCTATTATTGTGCCACATTTTTATTACACCAGGTAGTTTAAAATGATATTCTCTAAACTGTTGGGCTGAAAAATTGTCCAATCTTGGCACTTATCCCATCGGTAAGACCTTCCTTTTACTACTGAAAATACATAGTTCTGTTGAAAGAAACCTTTTGACTGGTCCCCAGTGCCCTGAATGTGTTTAAATCCCTCACTACTGAAATAGGGGGATTACTACTGCTATCATTGTTCTAAAACAAACTTCCTTTTGGACGATAACAGCAGCGGTAAATCAGATGTTGAAGAAAGTACCAGCTTAACTTCAGTTTGCTTTAAAAGGGTTTCCTCTTTAATTGACAAGTGTCATGTATAATAGAGCACGGCAACTCACATAGAAAAACCATATGCTGGACTTCCCGCTGGGGTTGGAGTTCTTAATGAACGTACAAGTGAATACACTGTGGTAAAAAATTAAAGCGCCCCAACTGTGGCGTATTCATTCTCTTCACTCCGGCCAGTGTGGTGATCACCACCAGCCACACTGATAACCAGAGAGACCCAGAGTGGTCACGTGGCTGTTTTGTAGCTGTGAGCTAGGGTGACTGTGGTCTTTTCTAGTGACATTTTGAATAATTAATTGCACAGACTCTAGTGTCATATCCAAGGAATAAACAAAACAAAAGTTTTCTTGTTTTCATTTTTTAATATAAAGGCAGGAAGCTATTTTGGGCACATGCACCCTCCTCACAGAGTGGTGCTCTTCTGGCGCTGGACCACTTGCTAACATTCGTAAATTCACTCACTTCATAGTTCCCTTTTTCCTTCCCTTCACTCCCCAAAAGAGAACAGAACTGATTTTTTTTTTTTTTAGAGGTGATGTTTACAACAGTTGAACACACTCGAGTAAGCACTTAGAATAATGTCAATAGAGGAAGGAAAAAAAAAAGGACGTATTATTATCAAATTAAGTAATGGACAGGCAGTGATATTTTATTTATTAAAGCTCATCTGAGTACCGTTGGAAACAGAGTGTGTTGGTTCTGAAGTGCACAGATTAGAAAGGAATGTTGAGTTTGGAAACGTGGCAGCCTGCAGCACTGTGTATGGTTTAAATTAAACCTTTTTTTGGAAAGCAGAATAGCTCTAGGCCACATTTAAGGGAAAAGCTACAGCAGAGTGAGCTGGCTGTGGTTTTTCTTTTACTCTGTAACCGGCCCACTTTCCCTTGTTTTAACACAGAAAAAAGACTTTGGACTCCTTCAGACCAACCACATAGCTTCTCTGCGGACCACAAAAAGGAAGCGTGGCGTAGAAGCCATAGGATTAATACCTACTGTCTCTTTAACCCAACAGAGTGTGAAAACTTTTATAAGAGATTTCTCCAGGCAGACTGACACTGTGGTTGGACTTGAAACATTTTAAATCAAGAACAACTTTGAACTGCATTATGCCACAGCACTCTGTAAATTGTTCTGTGCGATCCCACTGTTAAAAGTTATTTACGTGAATCCCCAGGTTTCAGAGGGATAAACCACTAACAGCTTTGTGTATCTTGATAAAGAAGTATTAATACAGGGAGAATTAAAGGTATGTCCCATGCCAAATTATCCCAGATAGAGTAGGTAGATTATAGTCAATCAGATTTTATTGTTCTTCAGCAAATGGAGACAGTTGGCTCTTGGCAGAAAAGCCTTTTCATTTTTGAAAATAATAAGATTAAGATTGTGGATTCTATTAATCACTTGATCATCTTTATTAATTCAACACATTTTTCAACTAGGAAAGAAACCTTCCTTTTCATAGATGTGCATCTTTCTAAAATAGTAATTTTTATGTTGCAGAGGTGTTATTTAATATGCTGACCTACTAAGTATTATAAATGGTTGTCTCTGTGTCCTGAGCATTAATTTTAATGATTGGAATCTTACTACCCTAATTAACTAATCACGTGTTTCCACAAAGCAACTCTGAAATTACTAGGAAACAAACAAACAAAAAAATACCTTGTTTGTCTTACGTATATCTATTCATTTAAATGCCTAGGATTGATATATTTTGAAACAAATCATTTGAAGTTACATTTTGCCATGCTGAATTAAGCAGCTTTTCACAGGTGCATTGTATCAGCATTCTGCTTTTTGTTCAAGAAGGCATCTCAAGTGAAAGGATTGATTTGAAAAGTTGAAAGAGAAAACCTGCATACATGTTTCAAAACTGTGGTCTTACAGTAACCACTGAGTTAATTCTTGGTTGACTCTATGTTACGAGAAGGGTTTATTTGTAGTCATTAGAGAAATTGGTCTGTGTAACACTTCCTGTATGTGAAGAAATGCAGTTGTCATCTTGCCTAGACCATTAAAACAGT
Organism: Rhinolophus ferrumequinum; assembly: GCF_004115265.2. Lineage (NCBI taxonomy): Eukaryota > Metazoa > Chordata > Mammalia > Chiroptera > Rhinolophidae > Rhinolophus > Rhinolophus ferrumequinum. The sequence continues at coordinate 44,608,442 of NC_046292.1, forward strand.
ATTTAAATACTTCCAGTTGTGAGGATCCTTGCGTTTATTGTGGTTATTTTCCCAGGTGTCTTAGGAGCAGCTGTTTTGTCCTTTCCTGAACTTAATAGTTGAAGAATGTGGGAAAGCAATGGTGTACTTTCTGGGTAAAGTATCTCAGCCACCTTGGAGTAGTTGCATTGCATCTTGATCTTTTTTCATCTTGGTAGAATTATACTGTAACTAATTGAATCCATTGATCACTGTCTTGTTTTTTTCCCATCTTCTTCTCAGAGGATTCATTTCATAATGGTCTATACATCAGTCAAGAAAATGACTACAGAGGAATTACCAAGATTGGTAGTAAAGGTAATTTTATCTAGCTTAATATTTTTTTAAGGGCAGAACACTGTAAGTGTCCTTTACCTGATGAGAGTTAACTTCTTAATTAGGTATGTTGGAAAACAAATCAAAATATGACACTGACCAGCACTTTCAGAGAGGGGCTGATTAGAGGGGGGTAAAGCATCCATCTTGGAATTAGATGACCTGGTTTCTAGGCTTATCTATAGCAATACTTTTCAAACTTTAATGTGCATATAAGTTGACTGCAGATATTGTTAAACTGCAGATTTGGATGCAGTCGGTCTGTGGTGCGCCTGACATTTTGCATTGCTAACAAGCTTCCTGGGATGTCCCCCCACCCCCACCCAAGGACCTCAGACCACACCCTGCATCCATTTTAGCACTTAGCTAACTTTGTGGCATTGGATATACTCTTTAACAACTCTGCATCTCAGTTTCCTAATCTCTAAAATAGGCATGTTAATCTTTGCTCTGCCTACCTCATCAGGTTGTTATGAGAATCAAATGAGATAATGTAGATGACATTTTAAAAGGCTGCATAAGTATAAGACACCGAGGATCTTTGTTTATAGATAAAGACATTCTTTGAATACCTTTCAGCAAATCAGTGTGAGCTGTTCTGTGATGGGAAGCATCCTGAACTGTGAGGCAGGAGAGAGCGACTGGAATCTTACTTCCCTCGTCCACTCTGTGCCTTTGACCAAATCACTGTACTTTTCTGGTCCCTCGTTGTCTCATCTTTAAACTAAGCGCTTGACCTGGATTAACGGATCTCAAAGTGGGATCGCGAGACCAGAGGCATCAGCATGATTTGGACACTTGATAGAAATGCAGATTTCCCCTCCCTTCTCAGACCCAGTGAATCAGAAATTCTGGGGGTGGGACCCCACAATCTGTGTTTTAACAAGTACTTTAGGTGATTCGGATAGATATTAAAATTTGAGAACCACTCTGAAGTGTCATCCAACTTTGAAATGGGATTTTTCAGCGTTGTCTTAATAGGTTTAGCCATGGGAATGCCTTTTTGTGCAATCTAGAGACTCTCTCATATGCAGAGAAGAACTGGGAGATGAATGTCCTCCAAGGGTGCCCACCACGCATGTGGAGAGGAGGAGTGAAGTCATCGCCTCCCTAGAAGTCAGAACAGATTCTAACTGCATGGACTGACACCTTTCTAGCTTGTCCTAGCTTTGGGGCTGCTTTAGTGGCCTCTGAAAGCTGCTTCAGACAGAGCAGGACCTGCAGACTAAGGAGGCGCTCTTCCATTCTCCTCTCAGTCCCCTGATGGTTGTCATCACGATATAGCACCAGTAACAGACTTCAGACTTTCCAAGCACTGTCAGGAAGGTGATTGCAACCTATCTGCATAGGGTAGATTAGCATGAGATGAGAACTGAGAAAGTAAAATTCATGTTTTTCTTTAGAATCATTTACAGTCTGCTACCGGTGGGGTTTTTTTGTTTTTAACATTTAGGAGCACATCTTAAAACTAGAAAAAAACACAACCAGCTTCCAGTTATCCAAAGTAGATTTTATCAAGTTCAAGTCCTAAAAGGCTCACGATCTTTATCCTTGGAAGAGACCCTCAGGGAAACCTAATAACTTCTACACAAGTATGATTTTATTCCAGAGCAGCAAATAAAGTCATAATGGACAACTGCTTGAGTCTAGAAAGCGGAAACAAACAAGAGATGTTAGCTGGCAAGCTAAACGGCAAGAGAAGACATGAAGACACTGTCAAAAGAGAGCAAATAGGAGGTCGAGATGAATAGTAGCTTGAGATTCCCCTTTTCCCCCTCTACACACACACACACACACACACACACACATACACACACACGTATATGTGCATGTGTGTACAGTATAAAAATGAATATGTATATACAGTGCATACCTGTGTGTATGTCTGTGCATAAATAAATATATATATACAGATGTACATATATTTATATAAATGTATACATATTTATATATGCACACACACATATCCTATATACGAACATTCCCAAATAGTTCTTTGGGTATTCATTTTAATGGAACACTTTTGTATAACTCACTCATGTTCTTAGTGGCATCTTCAGGAAAAGATCAAATAATGTTTCAGTATATAAGAATATTGGTTACAAATTATAGAAGATTTCTCTCCAAAATGAGTTAATGTAGAAACCAAATCATGCTTAAAGTGATAAATGTAAGTACTTTTGGAGATTCAGAAAATCATGGGTATCTGCAGTTATGAAGGACCGTATAGATCATTTTATCCAGTGGTTTCAGATTTTCTTTAAACAGGAATCTTTTCTTCTGAACCTAATTTTACACACACACGTGCACACACACACACACACATTTGTCTATAATTTATATAATATTTTTACGTTGAAAGAATATGGGGGACTGGATCCGTATTATCTTTGGCCCTTCTATTCTTTCTTCCAGGGGCAGCCCCAGTTGGAGTACATCCCTAGGGCCAGGAATTACCTGGGAAGCTTGCAGATTCTGATTCTGTAGGTCTGGGACAGGGCCTGGGACTCTGCATTTTTACTAAACTCCTGAGGCGTTAAATATACACTGACTACAATTTGAGGAGCAAGGCCTGGGACGTCTGCGCAGATAGTTTGAAACCCTCGGGTGGTTTTACAAGTGTGAAAAGAAAGACTCGAACTTAATAAATGATTTGCCAAAAGCCACAGGCCTAGCAAGGGTCTTCTGATTCCTGCTCTGCCTCCACTCTTCCCTGTCATGCCTGAGAGAAGTGGCTGTGTTGGCATCCTCCCGACTGAATGAGGTAGCCCAATGCCAGGGCCCCATTGGCACCGCTGGGTACCCTGCATAGAGTTAGTTCTCACTCTAGATGATGCTGAGGATTCGTTCCCTTCCAGCCCACTCTCTGCCCCGTGGAAAACCAGTACTTTGAATCAGACCCCATTTAGGGTGGAACATGCCGATTAGCTAGCTCGGGCTGTTAGGCCGGGAGCGGTGGTGTCTGCTGCCACAGCACAATGGATAAGCCGTTCTCAGCACCCCCAACGGAATCCATAAAACTCTTTCAACCTCTCTCTCTCTTTTTTTTTTTTTTTTTTTTTTTGCATGATGTCTAGTGTTTGCAAATGGAAAATGGCTGAGGAAAAACAGAGTGAAAGTTTATATAAAATATTTATACCTTAAAGATCTTTTATCTTGTGTCATTCAAGAGATAGAGAAGTGAAAAATGTATTGGGAGTACATTATCAAGAGTACATTATAAATTTAAATCTCAGATTGAATAATACCAGCTGCTAATGTGTCGAGCTTTGGAAATGAGTCACTTTTGGATCTTGAGAATTTACTGTACCAGGTCAGTTATACTTAAGAAGGAAGTGCCTTTTGAAAAAAAATCCTATACCGGAATCAAGACTTATCCTAATGGGTATTAAAAATCAAATATTTGATATAACATTCATGTTAGAATGCAGTCCCATAGGAATGAGATGTAGGATCTGAGAAATTTTATGGAACATTTATCAAAAAAAAAAATCAAATAATTTTGGTCTCTTCTTTGCGAAGCAATATAATCTGTGGTTAATAGTATATGTCTTAGAGTCTAAAAGACTTAGATTCAAAATTTCTGTGTAATGCTTGTTAGCTGTGTGATTTTGAATCAGTTATTTTCTCTTTATTTTTAAAATAAAGGTAATAGTAATGACCTCATACTTTTTTTTTCTGGAATCGGTGGCAAAGTATTAGTATACTGCCTAGCCTCTGATAACATCTTGGTAAACAGTCGCTATTCTTATCCTTATTATCACCGTCATATTGTCTTTAGCCCTAAGTATTATTATATAGCCCTTCGGTAACATGGAGTCTTTCTCCTCTCTATGTAGGTGTGCTATAAAAGCAAAACCAAATTGATGTGCCTGTTGAAAAGTTAGTCGTCAGAAAAAGAATATATATTTTCATAAGTGAGACCATGACTATTTATGCTGGATATCTGGATTCTAGAAAGCCAAAAATAAATATTTTGTTGTTTATAATGAAGTTTGTCTTATAGTTCGTAGCATATGTTTTTGTATGCTGTGTTTGAGTAGTAGGATCTCAAATTCAGGTGCTTGTAGCGGCTAGAGAGGTAAGTAAAGGAGTGAAGTAAGCAGGGGACAGAGAGAATCCAAGTCCCATTGAAAGGCCCCTCAGTTCTAGGCAATTGGGGTTGGGTGTTGTGTGAAACCTGCACCCAGTGTCCTGGTCCTTTATTTAAGAATCTGGAAATGCAGATTTTTATATGTGTCAATAAATGTTTTAAATAATGGCAGCTGTAGCTTGAGAATGCTGTTGGCTGTAAGAAACAAAAACCAGTGGTTTAAACAAAGATTTATTTTTCTTACATACAGTTAACGATAAGCCCAGAGGTAGTATTAATAGCTAATGGTGGTTTATTTGCTCTCTGATACCAACAAGAATCCAGGCCCTTTCCATTTTTCGGCCCTGACATGCTTTATTTGTTGACTTATTTTTATGTAACTCTTGTCATGTTATGTTTGCCACCTGTATCTTCAAGGCAGGATGGTGGGGGAGATGGGTCATGCTAACCTACTTTGCGCCATTCATCAGGAAAGGAAACACTTCGCCAGAAACTACACAAGTGACATCTCCTTATGATTCACTGGTTAAAACTGGATCACTTGCTGCAAGGAAATTTGGGGAAATGAGTATCCAGCTTGCCAGGCCCTGTAGTGGGCAGTGATGAGGAGGTTGGAAATGGCTGTGGTGTTTGCCAGGAAACAATGCTTGCCACAGCAACCAACTCAACATACAACCCAGCTGCAGGCCCTGGAGACCCTGCATTCTCCAGTATTTATTAAAAAAATCTCCAGATTTGAGCATTATAAAATAAGTATCATTTAGGGGAAGGCCAGTGCTTTATTTTCTAATTAAATGCTTTTGCATTATATGGGATAGGTCATTGCTAACAATGAACAAACTGTTGAGGGAACATTACATGAATTTATTTAATTCTTGGAAAAGTTTATTTAGAGTTTTAGTAGAGAAGTTAGAAAAGAGCATACCATTTAATGTTATTTCTATACTACTACTACCTTACAATAAAATATCTAAATTACCCCATACATATTTTCTGGTTTTTAATCTTATGGATAAACGAGATTTTCCATTAATTATTTTTATTCTAAAATAAACCTTTGTTTTATAAATCACAGCCATCTGATTTTGGTAACCTTTATTGGAAAGAAATCTTTTCTGTCTATTTATCTGTAAATTTAATTCTAACACTGGGAAGCTTTTCCAAAATGTTTTATAAAAGCAGCCATTTTAAGGTGATTAAAAGCATGTTTTATATGTATGGATGTAGTTGAAATGCTACCAACCCAGGTATATATTTGATTGCTTAAAGCCAAGAATTATGGAAGTTTGAAGAACTCTTAATCACAGGTAAGCATGTACTAAAGGAAAACCATACCTATTTGACTCTAACCAATTGACTCATCTGTAATATTTCTGCTTACACCTTTTTGCAGCTTACTGCTGAGTTAGTTCTTTTATAATGTCCTTGGCAAAGTCAGGAAGTCACCATTACGCCCTTGGCAAATTCAGGAAGTCTCCATAAATTGAGAGAAAACATTTTTGCCTCATTTTGATAATTTCTTCTCAGGGTTATAAATTTGGGTTTTCGTGATCTCGGTGTTTATTAAATAAAACCCTCAAAAAGAAAAAAACAAAACAACCCTCTATAGTCTGAAGGATTACTCCTTGATATAGGAAGGTACGTGTATTATAGAATTTAGGAAACATGAATTGGTTACCTACTGAATATCTAGAAGCACGGAAACCTTTACAGCATTCATATAATTCCAATATATAATTATGTTGTCAGGCCCAGCAAGTCAGTGAAAACTCTAATAATACTAGGATAATTAAATATTTCAGTAACCATAAACTGTATTTACAAAAGGCAAAACTGGTTTTTATTAGGGAAAATATGCAAAGACAATCTTTTAGAATTATTTAAGGTGGTAAATATGTATGTGACCCAGTTCACTGTAAATACTATATTTAGAATTAAAAATAACAATATTGTCCAGATGCTGTATCAAAATCTACTTTAAGTGGAGTTGGAATGAGAGACTATTTGAGAGGCAAGGAAAAGAATAGGGGACTTATTGCAGAATAGTGTGTGTTTGCATTTAGCATATACCTGTAAAGTGAGATATATTGTGCCAGATGCTATTAAACTTGCTATCTTTAATCCTCACAACAATTTTATAAATTGGGTATTGTCACCCCTGTTTCTCTGATGAAGACACCACGTCTCTGAGCAGGTTAAATGGCTTGCCTAAGGCACACAGTCAGTGCATTTTGGAGTTGAGCTTGGAACCCAGCCCTGTGTTCCATACTCATTCTCGTTCCCTATGTCAGAAGATCCACCGACTCTGGGAGGGCGATGAGAAAAATAGCAGACGGATGTAAATGTAGGTAAAAGTATGATTAATGTGCTTAGCAATGAAACAGTCCAACCTACCTATAGAATAAGGGCTCTTAGCTACTAATTACAGCTCCTAAAGGAAACCTGGGAGTCGCTGTATAAGCTATCATGTGACCTGACTCTTGACTATCTTCTAGTTAGTTAATCCAAGAATATTTCTTGAGCACTTACTTTGAGTGGGGACGGAAAGAAAATGTTCTTGTACTTGAAGATCTTGCATCTTTTCCCATATGACTTTTCTAACATTGCTGTAGTGTATGAAGTCCCTGTAAAACCTCTTTAAGCAATGCACCAATCTGTGTATGGAACGGATAGATAAGTGGACTCTCATTTAGGATTAGGTGCTGATTTGGGGTGTATTTTGAAGTTAGGATAAGTTTACTGTTCTCTGAAGGAGGCATTTTCTTAGAGTTATTATGATGTTTCCTAGCTATTAAAATTTGCCATCTTGATGCTTGGTTATTCACTGAAAGGAATGAAATATTTATTAAGGTCATATCACTGTTGCATACAGAGGGAGCCACGGAGAGATTTTTATGCCATGTTTTTTGGTAGCAACATTTCTGCTGGGTTGCATCAACGTCTGTAGATTTTTATTGATTATAATTAAGTCAGTCTGCATTGTCTCTAAGAATTTACATGGGTTTAAAAATCAATCCTTCATGTATTCATTTGAAGTAGTTTGAAAAAGGATCTTAGTAGAAGGGACAAATCTGCAACTATTAATCCTGTTGTTATTTCTGTGAGCCAGAAATGGTGTTATTTCCTATTAAAACATTTGCAGGTTTTAGGTGTTATGATCCTTTTAGTTTTCTTTTAATTTCATTTGCTCTACCTCTAATCTTTCAAAAGCATGTCATAGCTTATCCTTACCTTTAGTAGATTTCAGGGTGTGCCTGGAAAACCCCTTAGCTCAAATCCTAAAGGTTATTTAAATTCCAATACTGGATGCTCTTCACATATACAGATTTTGATGTAAACTTAATAAGATTACGAAGATTTCATTCCAGTTGATACCTCACATTACATGACAAAGGACTGTGGGTGCACTAATGGGTCCCGACTTTGGTTGGAGGGTGTGGGGAACATTATCAGGGCTTTTTACTAAAAGATTCCTCTGTTACCTTATGTTCCCACATCCAAGCCAAGTTTGTCAAATCCATTTATGTTCAATATTGAGGCAGTCACAGTCAGACAAGCTTGTGAGATAACTCATACTGGTATACGTAAGGTGTTAACTAATAGTGCAAATGCCAATTGCAAGACCTGTAACAACTAGTGCTTGTATGGAAGTACAAGAATTGATTTATATTTACATTATTTTCCTAAAGCAACTGATTTCAAGTACATCTACCTCTGCTTGAGTGGACTTGCTCTGTGTCTGCATGGATATTATAGGTACATATTGAGAGATACAGTTGAAAAGATCATTGTGTTTGACACGAAAAATACTGAAGTAAATTGCAGTCTTGGGCGGCCGGAGGACTCAATTGGTTAGAGTGTGAGCTCTGAACAACAGGGTTGCTGGTTCAATTTCCATGTGGGCCAGTGAGCTGCACCCTCCGTAACTAGATTGAAGACAACGAGCTGCCGCTGAGCTTCTGGAGAGGTGGCCGGATGGCTCAGTTGGTTAGAGCGCGAGCTCTCAACAACAAGGTTGCTGGTTCAATTCCCGCATGGGATGGTGGGCTGTGCCCCCTGCAACTAAGACTGAAAAATGGCGACTGGACTTGGAGCTGAGCTGTACCCTCCACAACTAGATTGGACAACAACTTTGAGCTTATGGGCCCTGGAGAAAAATACTGCTCCCCAATATTCCCCAATTAAAAAAAAAAGAAAAAGAAAAATGGCAGTCTTATTTTTATGATGGGGGAAGATTAAATTAAAATAGAAGAGCATTATTTATAACATGAGCTCAAACTAAATATATAGCTAGGTAGGCCTTTAAAAAATCTTTTTTTGAGAGCCCTTTAAGGAATAGTTTTAGTTACCTAAACTGGAGATATTTGAAGTTTATGGATGCTAACATTTCTGTGGCCATGATTCTTAAAGATATTCAATGAAAAATTCTCCTGTTACATTTCTTTAAAATGACACTATTTAGGACACCCTAGGACTATTTCATGCCTCTGGGATGGAGATTACATATCTCTTTCCAAGGGGTTGAAAATTAAGACCTGGCTATAGCAGTCATGTTGTTTTCTATAAGCCTATAGCTTTGATCTCATTTTTTGAAAGCTTAATTATGAATGGCTGTTAAATATTTTTCTTTTACCCACTTGTCAGCATTTTCTTCTTTTGGAGGCAGGCTTGCTTCCCTTGCTTAGGGAAGGCCACAAGTTTGTTTAGAAAACAAAGTCTGTCTTATCATAATTGTGTTGGAGACAAGATGCGGCTACATAAAACAAAAGACAAACCTGTGAATCTTTTACTCCTCATATCAGGCCTCTGTGTGTGGGAAGGCTAAATGAATAAAATAGCAACGTGTTCCACTTAGCCCTGATTCTGTTTAAGGGGAGCTTTTATTTACAAAATCGAGTCAATTCCTCCCTAAAGCGCAAAAAAAAAAAAGTAATTTTAGAGGATCTTGAAAGCTTTTAGATAAATACTCCAAGTTTTTCCCCGCTGCAAGCTTAAAAAGCAACATAGACTGTCTGAAGCCTGTTTTTTTTTCCAGCTGTGTAACAAGCACAGAATAGAGGATTCTAAATATTTATTTCCCCGCTACCCCCAACACTATCCTGTGTTCCAGAGAAACTTGGATTACTTGCTGTTTGTTTCCAGGCCTCTTCTCACACTGTGCTCTCTCAGTTGTTCCTCCAGGAATGCCCTTCTTTCTACCCTCACATCTCTGCCCCAAGGAGTCCTATCTTTCCTCAGTCTTCATGTTAGGTGCCAGTTCTTCCTGAAGTCTTTACACGCTCCCTAGCTGAATGTGGTTATTTTGGAAAGGTGTCCACACTTTCTAATGCAATTACTTTATCTACTTTGTGGTTGGGCCCTATGTTATTCTTTTTCTGTCTTGTGTTTTAGGTGTTTGTGTACTCAGTAGTGTATAGTGGTCAGCAGATATTTGCTAGATGCCTGCTTTTGCCACACGTTATACTACTTACTGGAGAACCCAAAAGGTTTAAAACATGGCCTGATATCAATAACCTCTTGCTATTTTCTCTTCGCAACTTGGCTCTGAATTCCCAATGGATAGAAACAGTTTTATGATTATTTGGTATCCTCAGCAATTGCACATAGTACCTGCTCAATAAATGATTAATTGACTAAACCAGTTGTCTTCTGATTAAATTTGGACAGCAAAGATCGACTTTCCTCTATGGGACTCGAGTGAAAGTAGTGTTATATATGCCATTTGCAATCACACTGTGGTATTTCTGTGGTATATAAAGGAATATTTTCCCACTACCCCTGCTATGTACTCTGGGGGGTGTTTGCTATTTGTCTTGGAAGGCATGGTAACCATTAGCACAGGCAATCAGAATTGTATTGAGTACCAGTAGGCACTGTACTGGTCTCCTTATCTGGCCCCATAGAACTACCTTGGGGATCCTGACGCATAGACAGCTGTCTGGATACAACTTCTGGACACCGTCAACTGTAGCTTTCATCAAGTTCCCAAAGGCATCCATGACCCAAAAGAGGTCAAATGAATGATTTAAGTTCACACTTGTCTCCCTGAAGGATCTAAAATGTAGGTGGCATTTGGACAGATTCACAGCTGCTCTGATCCATAGCAGTGTCCCACAATTTCCTTTTACCGAGTTGGGGCAGGAGGAACACCTGTAAATGTGGGTATATTGTAAAACTTGATCTGACCACCAAGACGCTGTAGGGTTCCTGGGCAGTTTATAGCCAAGACCTACATTATTAGGCCCAGAAACCCAGCTTGCTAGTCAATGGTCTTGGATCATAGCAGTTGGTATTTTCCCTGTAGTCTAGCCAGTGCAAGATTTCTGAATGCTTAGGACTGTAACCTAACCTAACTCTTGCCTGGAAATATGTTCTCCCCACTTTCAAATCCACTTTTGCCATCTAAATGACAAGGATACTTATCAGTAACAGTTTGAGCTTTCGTGCAAAGTGGTATTCTTCATTGACTGTAGTAGGAAGTATTTCTTTCCTTTGGAACTTTAGAAGATAGTCTGAGCTGAGCAAAAATTAGTGTCACTGCCTTTTTTAACGGCTGGACACTTATCACCAAGTTATGCCAACATCAGTGATGGTACACCCTCAAAGGTGTTTGGTCTTGATAAGCTTCTAAAGAAGTAGACTGTGTGTGTGTCTACTGGACTCTGTTTCAGTTTCAGAGACACAGGGGGGGAGAGAGAGAGAGAGGTTCTTTCCTAAATAGAAAAGGACAGAAAGTTTATAGAAAATAATGCCTAAGTTGTTGCTAACACAGTGTTTGCCTTTGCTTTGTGATGTATGTGTGTGCGTTTCTCTCTCTCTCTCTCTCTGTACACGCATGCACACATGGGTGCTTGTGTTCATACTTAGTATATGGATACCAGATTGGCTGTGTAACCTTGGAAGATTGATTTACTCTCTGGATTTCTTTTATTCCCAATCTTTTATCAAATGCTGTTTATTATGTTCTCTGAAACTTAAATCAAAGGGACTGTGGAAGAACTTCTAAAATGCCAAATTTATTCCAGGCTAAAAGTATTACAATAGGGATGATGCTCTTTATCCCATCTACTTGAAATAAGAAGCCAAGCAAATGGAAATGTGCTATATTTAAGAGGGCAATTCTAGGAGGAAAAAGGTGTTTGCTGTTTCTTCTAGACTGACATTACATTGTATTTTTATTTTAAGCATAATTTGAAAATATTTTGAAAGTGACTCTAGTGACAGTTCTTCTCTGGTTGAGCTAAAGGATAATAAGATAAATGCTATCTGTAATGCCATCTACAGCGAATCATTAAAGCCTGATCTTTGTTAAAACATTAAATATAGGCTTTGGGAGGAGGAGGAATTTCTTATTTAGTAAAGATTTTTGGTAGGACTTCCTTAAAGAAATGAAGGTCTTCCTTAAAGAAATTAGATCAGCATGGCATCTAATTTGAGAATGAATAAGAGAATCCACTTTGCTGTGGCCACCATACCCACAGTCCTGTGCTTTGGCAGGTATAGATGTGACTGTGCTTTTGTTGGGAAAAGAGAACACCGGAGTAGGGTTATACCCTTAATCCTAAAATGCTGTACCTTTAAGAACTGTGTGCTGTAATGGAGATAGCAACATTTGATGCAAAGGGGGGATTTCCTATGCACCCCTTAGGGTTTCTCAGGGATAGATGCAAAGCATAATTTCAAAGGATTTACTTTAGGAGCTTTGTCACTGAGCACAGAGAAAGGAATTTCTGTGATGATTCCAAACCTAGAATAAATGCTAGGGAAGAATCCATAGAGCTCCAAGGACTTCAACTTCCAGGGGAGAAAAGCAGTAATTTATGGATCTCTCTAGAAATTATGGTTAGGTTCTGTTCCCTCTGAACCCAGTCTTCCTTAGTCATGTGACCGGAATTCAATTATCAGTGCCATAAATAATCTTGTGAATGGAAGCAGTGTTTGGCAGTGAATTTCTGCTTCCTAAAGAGAAAGGAACCTTGAGAAGTTATTAGAAATCACGCTGTACTAGCCATGATTCCGAAGGCAAATGGTCACACAGGTGTAGGACCAGGACAGTGGGTTTTAGATGAGTCAGATATGTACGTGCTGGTGACGGATGGCATGAAGGTTGGATATGTTTTCTTAAATGCATATTTAAAGCAGGCTGTATTTAGAAGTTTATTTATAATTGGTTTTAGGATAAAGCCAGCCTGTTGATGCATAACAGAGTTGATCTTCTGGTTCCATTAGCATCCTTGAAATATTTAACAAGAAGCTGAGTTTAGCGTATGAGCTCTTGCAACCACTGTTGGAGACAAGACAGTCCATGTTGGATCGTTCTTGTTGTAAAACCAGCAGGCAACCCCTTTGTTTCTCTGCCTTGCCCCATGCCCTGTGTTCTAGACTAGGAAATGTCAGCTTTTTACAGTCAGGTCTGTATGCTTTTGAAAATAGCCATTCTCCTACTGATCCCCAGCTAGTAACAATTTATGTCCTGAAGATAGCAAAGAGTGCTGATTTAATTCATTTTACAACCAGTGTCCTTTCAGGAGAGTGAGCAGGCTGGTCAAATTGTTTCAGGAACCAGAGCATTTTTCTTGGTTATTTATAACATAACTTGATCATCCAGCTACGCACAGGGCTTCGTTCAATTGAAAAAGTCTATTGAATCCAAAAATAATAATCCTTTATATTTGTAGAGTATTTGCAGTTTTGTAAGGAACCCTTCACACCCATTCTCTCATTTGAGTTTTCTGACAACTCCATGAGGTGGAGAGGGCAGGTATTGTTACTTCCAAATTACAGACGAGGAACCTGAAACCCAAGTGCTTGTAAGTCCTGTGCCCAGGGTTTCACAACCAGTAAATGACTGGGACTCGAGCCCCCTAGATTTTGTTCTGGCTCGAAGGCCAGTGCTCTTTCCACTGTTTGTTTTGATACCCTTGGAAGGTTCATTGCTCATCTAGGAAAGAAAAATTGGCAGCTGTTGCTGAGGAACATGGAAGTCTGCTGGAAGAGACGGATCCAGAGAGTTGCACTGGCTAATAAGTAAAATGAGAAAAGACCGAGGGGGTCAAGGGATTTGGCCTCCTGCCCTGGTTCACTCACTGTGTGATTGTGGGCAAGTCACTTCACTTCTCCATGCCTGAGGTTTCTCCAAAGATGAGAATCTCTCATCGGCTCTAGTGATCCTGCAGTTCTATCATGAAGATGGTAGAGAAGTAATTTCTTTGAGGGGTCCTTGGAAGGTATATATTATATACTATATGTATATATTGTATGGGTGGAAGGTGGTATCACTACGCTTGTTTTTAGTATTTGAGTTTGAGGTGTGAGGTGGAAAAGCAATCATTTGCATTTACGGGGACCTCAAATCTACCCTCATGGGAGGAGTAAGCAGTTGCTTCATTTGTCCCCCATCAGTCCCTTACTCTTCCTAATGCGCCTTTACTTCCTTTCTCTCACTTCTCTGGGCTAGACTGAAGACGTTCCGGAACATTTCCTATGAGAGGTGAGGGCGTGCCATGCAAGGAACATCAGATTTATAGTCAGATAACCCAGCCCAGCCACTTTCCAGCTGTGTGATCTTGGACAAGTGACTTCACTTCTCTCAGCCCCAGTTTCTGTGTTGTCAAGCAGGGATAAGGGTGATAACCTAAGGGCCTTAAGTGAGGTAATGGATGCGCAGTGGATGGCAACTCAATATATTCTCGACAAATAGTAATCTGTTAGGGAAAAATGAATAAAGGTTGATGATCAGGGCAGAGCTGGTAAGAGAAGTGGATGGAGTAAGGGATGGTGTTTGGATTTGACTGTTTTTTCCACTTTAAACACTGTTTGTGATATTATCTTTGAGCTTTTATTTTGTTTCTCCTCTTTTTTCCCCTCAGATGTGAGGTGTCTTAAAGGAAAAGACAACCTAGGAGGTGAGGGCGTTAGGCAGATGGAGAGGTCTATGGCTAAATGTACTTACAGAAACCCTGCCCTGGGTCTGTTCCCAGCCTTTTGCTATTTTGAAACACATGGCTCTCAGCAGGCCAGGGTAGTTTGCAAAGCTGTTGGGGAGACTTTACCCAGGCACTGTTACCTGCTCTGAAAGCGACATGCGTGCCTACACACACTTCATGAAGCATAAGGTTTCTTTTGTTTTCCATTTCGTCTAAAAATGAAATGGACTTTTAATGGAATGGGTTGGGGACTCTGGTGCAAGGTCAGAGATATAGTAGACCACAGCTTTTAGAAGAATTTGTTATTCCTAGTTTCATCTGGTAGTGGTGTGGGGGGATGAGAAAAAGGAAGTGAGTGAAGGAAGCTTGCTATCATGTGGTCCAAAACTAGTGAGTAGCCAGGCACCTGCCATTTGCATTGAAAACTGAGAAGAAGGAAAGGAGCATATTTCTGCCTTTGATCCCACATGATAAAGTGGAAGGGCACATTGGGTTGGTTCCATTTAATAACCTTCGAGCGCCTCTGGTAGCCAGGCACTGCGATAGGTGCCTGGGGCTTAAGGAAAGAAGGCACAGAGCTTGTCTTTGAGAAGTTCATTTGAGCCACATTTGACGGGGCTGAAGTTGTGTTTTGAATTGTAAAAGTTAGGATTTTTAGATGAACTTTTGATAGGGCACTGACAAGAGATGATTTGTTCTTTTGAGGCGCATGCTGGCATGCAGTGAGGAGCACTTTCTGTAGTGAGAACGTGTTTAAATACCTGCTCTTCTTGCAAGTATGGCCTCCTCCCCAATGCCAGAGAGGGTTTCAAAAAATATATCTCAAGACTTGGCATTTATTGGGTATTAACAGACCAGTCACCGAAACATTATTCATTGTTGACTTTTAAACTAAGCCTTTCTGTGTTGATGTTTATTATTATTTCAAGATTGTAAGAAGAGCTGTATACCTACAGATGGAAAAAAAAACTTAATGAATTTCTCTCTCCAGCATTATAACTGTTAGGGGAGAGTGCCAGGCAGTATTTAGTCATGGTTCTTCTAAATCCATGTGATACCTTATCTCCCCCTCCCCGCTCCCCACCAAAAAAGAAGATAGCATTAAAAATGAACATATGTGATAGGAAGCCTTATTCTAGTAGGCCAGTATTTATGCAGAGGATTCACACATTTAATTATTGTTACAGGTCATATTCTATGTAAGTCAGCTATTTCATATGTAATTACATTCTTATGTGGTTACCTTCTGTCAAGTGACTGTTTCCTCCTTGGGTGACATATATGCGTATATACAGCCATGTCCTCGCTCATGCATTGAACAGTTTCTTGACACCTACTGTGTGCCATGTATTAGTCATTGTCCTGTCAGCAAGAAGCTCATGGTCCAATGAAGAAACAGAAAAGTGAATATGATAAAGCTTGGTTTGAGATAGAATTAAATGCAGAGTTTTCAGGGCTGTCTTTCTGAAAGAGAGTTCATCTAAGCTGAGTTTTAGGGGATGAGTTGGAATTAAGAGATAAAAGATTGTTGCAGAGAGGAGATAAAAAGAGGAGCAAATGTCAAGAAAAGCAGAGAGGTTGGAGAGAACAGGGTATGTTCCAGTGATTGTGCCTTCAGCACGGGGCTGAAGAGGCAGGCAAGAGTCCGCTCTGAAAGCCTTATACTTCATCCATCCTTCTAAGGCCTCTGGCTAACTGCCGTGCCACCAAGAGTGGAAAGTCCTATGGATGCCAGCAAAAGGCTATGTGAGGGGCCATACTCACGCTTTCCCAGGTCCTGATTTCTTTTCCTTTTTAAACTTTGCCATTGTTTTTATTGTAAATGTTACTGTTTTACATTAAGTCATAAACTGTAGAATGAGGGAGGCAGGCGTGAATTAGTGAATGGTAAAGGCCTTTAAATCTCCTTAAACAGCAGTCCTAGCAAGTTCCTCCTTTTATCTCAGTAGATATTTTATAGGATGGAAATAAAATTGTGGATTTTTCTTCCTTTTAATTGCTTACTTCCATTTAAAGTTTATCATATAAAATGTGTTGATATTGAAAATAATTTATTTCTTATTGTAAACAGGTAATATTATCTCCAGGACAGAAAATCTAGGGAAAAAACAATGCATAGGTGAATCTTAAAGTTAACTTTAATTCTTCCTTTTTTTCTAGTTTTTCTTCTATGTATTTTAAAATAAAAGTGGGATCATACTACAGTAAACTTATTTTTTTTTTAAATCCATATATTCAAGAGATATTTATCTTACATTTCCTTTCAAATTCTCTATAGGGAACTCTGACAATTATTGGGAATACTAAAACCAGAAAACTAGAATTACCTGTATTTCTCCCCTCTCTACATTTAGTTCTCTGTGTTTTACAAAAAAAAATCAAAGGAAGCTTATCAGCAGTGAGTTCAGAAGTAACTTCAAATGCATGTTATAGGGTTAAGTTATTCCAGTCGCCTGCACGTTCTGTATGTATCTTAAACAGTATTTAGTGAATTCAGGATGCTAGTCATACCAATAACCCTGATTTTAAGAAGGTGATGTTTGTGTGACACCACTTACCTAGTGATGTCAGGCACATTAGCTCCTTTAATTCTTACGACTCCCTCTTGTTAGCACTATTCTAAAGAGAAGAAAATTGAAGCCTGGAGAAATTAACCCTGTGGCATTATCCTCAGGTATGTTCTGAATCATTAAAGAAGGTAATATTCTATTTAATACAGTGTTCAGAGAAAGAATGTTTTCTATGTGAGTGTTTCAGACCAGCATTATATACAGGTCTCTCGATTTTAAGCTAGTCAGACTCCCCTTTCTATAATCCCCCTCCTCAAATTTAAGCCACTCTGAATAAAGAGCAGCTTTAATAAACCATTTCTGTTATTGGTTCTGTAAGACCTTGACATTTGCAAACTTTATTTTTTTGTCTTTTTTCCCCACACAGTAGCCACTGTTGCAAATCAACCTTGGGAAGTTAACATTCTTAATGAAGATCTATAGGAGACTTTCTCCTTAGACAGTAAATCAGCTCTTTCAAGGCACCATTCATCTCTTCCTTCGAGCGCTTGAATTGGTATATGGCACCTTACAAGAGCTCATTTATCTTACGTGGGTCCCTAGTTATTCCCTCTGCCCACTTCCCCCAGATCGCCGGAGATCAAGGCAGAAGTGCAGTGGAGTATGGCTTTGTGCTTTGAAAGTTGCCAAGGTCAGCCAAGGTGCCTGTGGCATTGACTTACAGAGAGCTGGTACTGAGTATCACCAGTGACTTTTAGGGTGGTATCACCCACACCAGCAAGGGAGTTAGTTGGCTGAAGCATTCAGATTACTCTTGGTTAATTAAAGGTGGCTAGAGGATAGACAGAGCAGTCGGAGAAAAAGTCTGTTACCTTATGGCCGACTGTTAGAGACTTTTTTCCTCCTTAATGTGTGTCCACATCGTATCGGCCTCCTTTTGGCCTCATCGTTAATTCTATGTGGATGATAGTGATTAACTTTTATGTACCTAGGCTATATGCTAGGTGCTGTCACACATGCCCTATTTTATTCTCATAGTCCTACCAGGATGGAGGAGCCATTTCACACACGAAGAAGTGATTATCACTGAGGTGAAATGACTTGCTGAAGAAGATGTAACCAGAAGGGCAGAATCAGGGTTCAAAACCAACTGTCTCCAACCCTTTCTGTGATGGTCTGTGACCATCTTCTGGCAAGGCAGTAGATTTATTGGAATTACCCACTGTTGGAAGAATGCTGCAAACTGTATATAATATTTTGGTAAAATTTAATCGAGGCAGAATACTAGTATGAGGTTACGGTCAGCAGTGGCCCCCACAGCCAAGCTTATTGTTAATAGCACTAATGCTGATTTTTATGGTTTGGGTTTCCTCACAAGCAGACTCAGAGACAAAGGTTTGGGTGCAAGGAGTTCATTTGGGAGACAACCCCCGGAAGTATAGGGCGTATGTCCAGTAAAGGGCACCTTAATGAGCAGATCATCGCTGTGACCAACTGGGGCTCAAGCCCTCTGGGTATCCCCATGAGAGACTGTAGAACATACCTCATAATTATTTCACCAAAAGCCAACCGTTGTCCTTCATTGGTTGGGGTTGCTCCTGGGTACATTAATTCTCCCGCACTTCCAGCCTGCCCTACTCTGCCCTGTGGACAGAGAAAGCCCTGAGGCAGAAAGGCTCAAGTGTTTGTGCTAGAGCCTGGAAAGCATGTCTGCCCCAGCTGTAGGTGACCTCCAGAGTGGGGTGGGCAGCACTTGGGAAGGGCACCAACAGTTCTGCTACATTTGCTTTTGAAGCCAACACTCCTTAGTGCTGACAAAGATGCAGCAGACTAGTGAGTCTGACTGGGGGGCTGACAGCCTTGTAGATGCAAAACAAGGCAGCAGGGGAGACAGTGCAGCTCGGAATAGCCTTAGGGGAGGAACAGGCCGTCGCAGGCTTTGGTCCCAGTTCTACCACTTGTTAGCTGTGTCACTTCATTTCTCCGAGCCTCAGTTTTCTCGTCTACACAGTGGACGAGGCTCCCCTACAGGGTTCATTAAAGCCTTTGTAAATTATAAAGCAATATTCAACCTTTGTGTTTTCTTACTAGAGCTGCTCAGATTGGCATCTGAGGGAATATTAGGGGCTAGGAGAACTTGGAGGGAAGCTTTATGCGAAGCCCCTGAAGAGTACCATGATAACACCTCAGGAAGCCTAACCTCAAACATCCTGACACTTTGGAAGGCAAAAGTTAGTGAATTCACACCTTACCTAGGCCCCTCCATCTTAGTGTGGCTTCTGGCCAACTGAATTGGTAACCCCGATTCTGCACCAGAGTGAGACTGTATGTCCAGTAACTTCCTATGGAATACAGATTCTTCCTCCCCGCCCACCCCCGTGAAAGTTGATTTGGATTTGCAACCCCATACATAGATCAAGCACTGGTTCTCCTCATGGTCCATCTGCCTTTAGAAGATGTCAGAGAGGCTGTCGACTCTCTTCATCCTCAGTTTGATTTCTGGCCAAAGGCTAACTCCTCCACAGGTGGCTGATGTCAAGTGAAGCAGGACTCTCTCCACATGTGAACTTGGCCCTAATGTAGCCAAGAACTGCCTAGGTAGCTGGGAGTGCATTTTGGTATCCACCTTTCAGTACCTTCTGGCTTCTCAGGAGTCACGTGCCGAGGAGGAGGGCAGATGTCCCTGACAGTACCCCCTCACGGTCAGCGCCATGCCCAGGACTGCCGTTCTTCCACCCCACTCACCCAGTCAGTCCCCGGCTTGAACTCCATCACTCAAGAGGGAACATTAAAAAACCCACACCTCTGACTCATGCTTTGATTTTGCGGCCTAAAGAGGCAAAGACGCCGTAAGGAGCTTTTAGGGGCCATCACCATGGAGCCTCTTTATTGCCTAGCAAGAGCCTTAAATGATAATGGGAAACCTCACTATTGATTGGCTGACTCTTAATTCTTCCTCTTTGGGTTTCGAAGTGAAGTGATGGTCCAGAATATTTATATTACTCATTGGATATATTAAATTAAACATACGAAAGTCCTGAAGCCACTTAAGATGAGGTTGCAGCACTGGTGAATAGGACTTTATTACCAAAAGAGGGAATAGTAGCTTTTAGTTGTGGCTTAGCTGGAAAGTATATTGATGATAAGAATGGCTCAGCAGAGGTCTTGGGACTCTCAAAAGGGGCTTACTTAGAGTGTGCTTTCTTTTAAGAAAGTTCTTCAGGCCCATCCTCTATAAATATCCAGCTCTATGGTGTAATGGAGGGTGTGGTAACAAAGACTTAACTTCTGTCCTGGCTGAAGATAAGCCCTGTTGACATCTTGGCAAAGGCTGCTAAGGACCAGTGTTTGAGTTCTGGGGCTGCAAGTCTCTTAAGAAAATGTCTGCTTGCTCTAATAAGCCACATGAAGTACAACCTCTCTGTAGCATAGGCTTTAGAACCTTTATTTCTCTCTTAACATCCATTGGAAATTAATATGGAGGGGAGGGTTGGTCAATTCTATTAAATGACCAAGCGGGCATATAAGGGCTACAATTTTTGTTTTAAAAGATTTTGACCCCTGGAAAAAAATACAGGGCCTGCGGCAGTGAAATGGTTAATGTGACCGCCTCCTTCACAGGTTTCCCCAGATATGCTTACTTGCTGTACAATGGATAATTGTTAGCTCTTGTTGTGCAGATGCTGCTGCAGATGGAGTCCTGTACCTGCATGCATAGCAAATGAATGAGACTGGCAATCCCCTTTATAAAGCATAAATATGTAATTTGTTCAGCTGTTGTAATTAAATATGTATGTGTGAAACAGCCACCATTCAGGTCATTAATGATGCGCCATGCCAAATTAGAGCTTACAGACAGTAATGTACATTGTTGTGCAATGAGGGAATTGCAAATAACATAGCTAAGCCTTTTCTAGTAAAATGATGCATTCAGCAGCTTTAAAAGGAATATTTACATTTGTAACATTATTTTTGGTCAGTGCGAAAGTCTATGAGATGGAATTACTTTATTCACCAGTTTAGTTTTATTAATGTTTTAGCATTTTATCATACAAATGCCACAGACTTTATTAAACATGCTCCTCGGTGATAAGTCTTAAGTAACTACTTACGTATAAAACAGCAGTTGCCCCTGGTTTTCTACATGGTTATGATAGAATTGATGTAGCATAACACCGTGGAATGTCTTGATTATTTCATTGCATTAAGAAAAAAACTCATAATATTACAACTCTATTCCCCACTGATAGATAAAGAAATTCCTCTGACAGTAAACAGTATTTTCATTTCCATAGAAATTGAGCTGAGAAAAATGCAGTTATCAAAATATAAACAAATAAAAGTGGTAACTTTGCCTCTTGTGCTTTAATTCCCATTGAATTACTCGTGAATCCAAGGAATTTCCTAAGAAAAGTGTCATCCTTGGGTCAGAATGGTTGTTTTTAAATTTTTAAGGCTCAAAGTTTGTAAAGTTAATGCACTTGGGGAAATTATTGTTCAGTACTTTTGCTCCTTGGTTTCATGTTACAGACTTTCAAATACTTGAACCTGAAATTTAAATATACTAAAACTTTTTATTTTAAATTCTTTCTGCATTTGTATTTTGGTTGCCTACAAATCTATTTTTAACATGCATGTTTTGACGGTTGATACTGAGACTAGAAGAGCTAACCATCTTGACCTTTTTGTCCACTAGGGCAGCGGGAGGAAGCGTCTCAGAGTTAATTCTGTCTTGTTCACAGCTGGGAACAGAACATTCCTCTGTGATCTGCTTGCCCATGATTTGCTGGGATCTCTTGGAAGCCAAACTTGATACTATAAGTCCTGGGCTTCTGAGGTCGAACACAGATCAACCTTAGTGACTCCTTTGGTTAAAAATTAGATTAGCTGTTAAAGTTTCACAAACAATCG
Source organism: Rhinolophus ferrumequinum (assembly GCF_004115265.2). Taxonomy (NCBI): domain Eukaryota; kingdom Metazoa; phylum Chordata; class Mammalia; order Chiroptera; family Rhinolophidae; genus Rhinolophus; species Rhinolophus ferrumequinum. The sequence continues at coordinate 44,630,236 of NC_046292.1, forward strand.
AAAATGGAATTATTTGGCACATTATTTCAAGTTTTGCAACAAATTCAAATTTAGAAATTTTGTTAAGCCTAAGATCAATCAAGATTCAGGACACTGAAGAATTTTCAAAGTTAGAATTCTAAGTGGTATATGGATGTAAAATCTTCTTTAACAAACAACAAATGTTTTAATTAAGCAAATGTGTATTTTATTTGAAACAGGTGAAATAGCTTGGCTTGCTCTACCTAAATTATTGTTCCTTAATATCAAAAATTTTACTTAAAAGAAGTTTTTATCTTTGTATTTCTTGATTTTTTTCTATCCTATTTTCTGTATAACCTTTCAGTACAACTAAACAGAAACATTTCATTTGCAAAGTTTTATTCATGCATTATTGTTTATGAAGATAGAAATGCTGTATGTATGACAATGATTTAAAAATATTATGACTTATCTTGATTGTATTCAAACTGCCCTGAATACTGAAAACCATGAAAAGACTTTGCCCTGCTAGCTATATGCTTAGCATGAACTATGAATTCATAACTTTTCCAAAAATATTTTCTTCTCATTCAGCTTTTTTATCCGAATTAGAAATCTTAATTTTTTGATTGGCAGCTTCTCTTACTTCAATGTGTTTTGGAACTATAGTATCGCTAAAACAGCACAATCCATATTTTGGTTTTTGGAGAGAGAATTTGAAGGGTGCATTGCTTTGTTTAAAATAGCCGATTGCTATCAGAAGTCTCTCCTAATTTATTTTCTTGCAGGAATTTCAAAGATGCTTAAATTCATCAAATGATGATTAAGCAATTTAATTACAGAATACATAGGGAAGAGAAATGGGAGGTGTGCAGGAGACACGGGACCTGAGAAATGCCAGTGGTGTTGTGAGGTGGAGTGTGTGTAAAGGTCACTGACCCCCACCTAGGTGGTTTCAGGAAGCAAACATATGTTTTTGCAGTAGTGGTAGCAGATATACTGGGTGGTTTGCCTCATTCAGGCCCCTGGCTATGAAGAAACACATGTAAAACCATCAGCATGTCTATTGGTCTTGTATTAACTGTGGCAAGGCTGTGCATTAAAGAACATGACCATTACTAAAAGGGTGGGAACACCCCAGTGGCCAGTGGCCAGGTGCTTTATGATAACACCACAGGCAGGTCTGGCCAATAAGATGCGATCTTTTGCTGGCAGTTGCTCCTTTGGCCACCACTGCAGTAAACACTTTCCCTTGGATGATGGTTTTCTGTTGTGTCTGGCAGCCACACAGGGCTGCTTGAACTTTAGCCAGAGGCAAATATTTATACATCAGAGTGTGCAGTGTTCAACTGGTCAGGCCTGAGAGGGAGAGTGAGAGACCTCCGTGCCTTTTAGCCAAAGAGGATATGTCCTTTTTTTTTTTTTTTTTCCCCTTTCCACTGTGTGACATGGTGAAGTGGGACCATACTGGAGGTCATCTGAGCTCAGGCTGCATGTGCTTCTTTCCAGAACATATACAGGCACAAACTTGGGTTGTGCTTTCAAAAAGGAGGGCGTCCTGACATTTCTGCCTGCTCCTTTAATTCCTCTTGGAAAGTTTACAGTTAATATTTTCCCTGGAACGATGTCAAGCTTTTGACAGAGCCTGAGTGTATGCCGAACTGTGAAATTGAGCCGGAGAAGCAAGTTGTGAGAAATCTGTTTCTACTCAAATCCGTAAGGTTTATTTAAAAACAAAAACAAAAACAAAAAACTTCAGGGGGTAAATTGAGAGTGGGTCTCGGCTGGCTCCTCCTGGTGCGGACTCAGGCCGCCATTTTAAGAAGCCAGCGAAGGGCGACGTTCCGCTCCTTACATGGCGGCTGTATTTACTTCGCCGCAGCCAATCACGCCGGCCGTGCCAAGCCACGTGACGTGCCACGAGGGCACGCACAGCCATTTCCTTGTTTCTAAAAAACTTGCTACCTTCACAGAGCCCTTTACCTTGTTTTGCATGCCAAATGTTCCTGCAGAATGTGTCTAGCAGACTGGCATTTGTCCATAAAGTTATTTTAGTAGGTAAAAAGTCTCTGAGCACTTGAGCTTTGTGCATTCTTTATGTAAAATGGATTTCCCTTCTTGGCCAGAGGCCAAGGGTACAGCACACTCGCTGGGTGAGAAGAGAGCTTCTCTGCTGAGAAACTGGTGGACCGACACACTCTAATTTTTTGGCTTCTGACCAAACAAGCTAGATGGATGCCAAAATTCAACAAAATAACACATTATTGTGTGATAGGAGCCGTGCTCGAAGGGAGCAGGAACTCAGAGGAACTTCATACTGGCCTTTTAAAAAAAAGCATTGTCTCCATGTGGAGCTTTCTTTGGGAAAAGAGAGGAAAATGGCAAAATGCAACCTAGAGAGTAAGGTATAATTTGCACATAAACGCGAAGGAAGGAGCTGAAAGAAAACAGAGAAGTTTAAAATTACTTTTATGAACTTTTCCCAGACATAACCCACAGTTCTCTGACTTGACTTCCATTCTTTTAACCCTGTAGGCTCCGTCTATGTGTCTGAGCTGAATGCTGGACTTTTTAGTATTGGTATGAGAACTAATGAGAGATTTAAACACTTTATAAAGGCTTTTAAATGAAAGGACAGCTACAAATCTCAAATACAGAGTTTTGGCACGCTTATTAGGAACAACAGCAAACTTCGTAAACTTAGGTGTTTTATTATGCCTTTGCCCCAACATCTGACTATAGTGAGTGAAGTCTATATATTACTTGTGTGACATTAGCAAGTCAGGTAAGCGCTCTGTACCTCGGTTTCCACATATGTACAATGAAGACATTCAAAGAAGATAATTAAGTTCCCTCTGAGCTCCAAAGACACTAGAAGTTGAATTTGAATAAATAGAATAAGGATAGACCATATCTCCAGTTTTTGTATGGAAATTTGTCACTCAAAAGGGAAAAAAGGAAACATCTCTATTTCAAGGCACCATTATCCTTACTCATTCTACTTAAATAATCCTGAGTGTTCCCCCTTCTTTCAATCCTGTGCCTTTACACAGTAGCCAGACCTACCTATCTTTAAAGAATTAAATTGGCTTTTATCACTCCTCAACTTAAAAACCTTTCATAGTTTCCCATGAATTTAGAATACAGTCCAAACTTGTTGCCACGGCCAGCGGGTGCTGCATAGTCTCTCTGTACAACCTCATTTTATAGCACAGACTCCTCAGATGCCTTACTGGTCTCCTTTTGATTTTTGGAAACTACCAACCCCTTTGCTACTTGTTGACTGCTTAGCATGCATTTTCCCAGCCCTTCCTGTGGCTGGCTTATTGTCAGCTCCCAGTTCAAGTGATACCGCGGTAGAGGAGCATCCTATCTAAAATTGGCCTTCATGTTTATATTTTTCACAGTGCTTTTAGCAGTCTGAAATGGTCTTACTTTATCTGATTACTCATTTTATACCTGTTTTCAGTCCCACAATGACAGGAATTGTATTTACCACTCTGTTTTCTACTTTTTTGTACTTTACCTAAGCACATTGGGAATGAAATGTTGGGCAAGTTTCATTTACTGTACATTTCACTGGAGAATCCTCTATCTTATTACCTATACTCAGAAAACTGTTATTATAAAACGCCTTGCTAGACTAACGGTTTTCATTCTCCACTGAGTCAGTAGAGCACGTTGGTTCAGGGAGGACAAAGCTGTGGACCTTCAGTTGGCCTGTTTGTGAATCTTGGCCCCGCCATGGACTGGGAGAACTGAAGCAGGTGGCTCGGCCACTCTACACCTCAGTTTCCTCATCTATAAAGTAGGATTCAAAATAGTTTCTACATTCTAGGATTATTGTGAAGATTAAATGTGACATCATATGGAAAGCTCATCACAAACATGTTAACTCTTACTAATGTTGCTGCTGCATCTATTAATTAGTAACACTGTATGTAGTTGGCTCAGTCCTGGCAGTGGGAGTGCAGCTGTGGTGAGAAACAGTCGTCTCCATTAAATAGTTCAGTCAGTGGAAGAGACATATATGTATGTAAATTACCTATTGTAGGTGAGCGGCCTACAACATATTCTGCCAAGAGCTCTAACAGTATGTGAACAGAGCACTGAGGAACACAGAAGGCAGAGCGACTGCCTCTCCGCCGACAGCAAAGGTGCCTTACAGGAAGTAGCACTTGAGCCAGATGACGTTGCCGTTTAGGTAAAATGTGTTCCTCAGAGATAATAATAAAATAGCAGCAACTAATACCTATATTTTACTAATACACAAGATCTGAGTGTTTTACATACGTTATCTCATTTAATCCTCTCAGCGGCCCTGTGAAGCAGCACTAGTACCCTCACCTCCATTTTACAGAGAAGGAAATTGAGTCAGAGACGTTAAGTGGCATGCCCAAGGTCACACTGCTATTAAATGTCAGTGCTGGGATCTCATATGTTTTTTGCTGTTTGAATAGAAGTGCTACCCTTGCGTCGTCACTTTGGCATTCCGGTGGCGCTCCACTTTGGCTTTCATAACGTATGGAAACCCTGAAAAGATTCTGTACAGAGCCAGTTTCACCCTGTTAGCCCTTGTTGCCTTACTGGTAAAAAGTCAACTGGAATAGTACCCACCTATCTTATAGGGGTGTTATGAGAATTAAATGAGGTAATTCAAGTAAAGTGCTTAGCATATTGTTTGGCATATGGTAAGCATTTAGGCACATGTTCACCATAACTAGTATTGTTGTTACTATTTAGCCGTACTGAAATGAGAGCTGTGATCCCTTGTGATCCGCCAGAGCCCCTCTTCTCACGGTAGCCTCCACCCTGGGGTATCCACCTCCAAAGAGAGCAAGTTCCCAGAGTGGAAGCGACATGCTAGCATCATCCCTCAGCTGCTGCTCCAACTGCCGTAACTGCCTTCATAATTTAAAAATTACTCTTCCCGTTTTATATTTCAACTCAGGAATCGATGCATCTGTGAGGCAGTTTGTTTTCCTGGGGAAGTGTAAGGAGCTGTGTGGTGGTATGGAGACGCACTCCGTTTAGACTCAATATTGCCACCCACTCCCTCAGCAGTGTCAGAGAACAGTCTCAGAAAGATCTGTTCCTTCCCCTCACAGACTTGGTACCACAGACTAGCCGATCCTCTGTGACTTTCCTTATCTCCAGGAGTAAGGAAGTATTGCTTGCCCACAACTTGCCTCTGTTTCTTGTTCATCTGGTGCACATTTTTAAAAGGGCATCTAATGTTTCCCTTCTTTCAAGACTTCAGAAGTATATAGACGCCCCTGTTTCAGCGAGCTAGTGTTCTGTGCCTGCTAAAAACCAGAGCAAGCCTCATCATAGCCTAATTTTCATTTTCCTTTTGTCAAAGTGGGTTTCTGTTAAAGTAGACTATGCCCTCTCTATTTCATTGTCACAGGGCAATCTTGCAAGGAGGATGATAAGCAGCCTCTCTTACCTTGTTTTCTTGGTGGAGGTGGGCTCTGTGTTCCCAGAGGTTGTGGCCCTGGTGTGGCAAGTTGTTTAACTGAAACAGTTTATCCTTGAAGTTTTCGTACAGGATCATCTTTAGATTTCAGAGAAGGAAGAACACAGTCCCCCAAAACACTGAGAGTTACAACATATAAATAGCCCTGCTGAGCTGAACAAAAGTGTCTATTGTGTGGTATGCTGCAGAGCAAGATATATACTGGGAACTAAGAACAAGAAACTAGAGATTTCTTTCTTTTTTTTTAATTTTAGCTTGAAAAATTCATTTCCCCATATGAATTGTGCATTTACTCATTTATTCTTGGGTTTTAAAACAGAATAATAATGTGGATTCAAATTCTGGCCTTACCTCTTGGCAATTGATTACAGGCAAATTATTTAACTTTGTGCTGCTGTTGTTGTTATTTAGGTGAACTTTATAATTTATCTTCTGGGGCATTTATGGTGGAGAAAAATCTGTTCATTCAGAGTTCCTGAAAGTTTCACTCTTTCCCAGTTAGGGCTAGCTTTAGTCATTATTTTACCGTTAACTGTTGTTATATTAGGACATACCTAATTTGTATTTTTTCCAAATTAAATAAATTACTTAAGGTTATAGTAATTGGTACCTGAGCTGGCATTCAAAGCTCTGTATGTCTGGTTCCATCCAGGGGCAAAATTATTTAGTTTAGGTACAGTAAATATTTCCTGGTCTGTAAATAAGGATAGTAGTGTCTACATAACAGGCTCCTAACAATCTCATTGTGAAGATAACATGATATATGTAAAAATGGCCAATTCAGTGCCTTTCAAAAATTTGGGGACATCCCTGCTGGTCAGGCAATCAGGCTAGTATGGAGCACAATTTAAAGATTATCTGATCAATTCAAAGTCCTAGAATCAGGAGCTGTATATAGGGTAACCCCTCAAGGAAGTGGGTGGTCTTCCGGGGCCAAGAGAAAGGTCAAGAGTGAGCAAGATGAAGAAGAGGTGGATTTGGAAGCCAGGACTCACAAGGCCAGGCGTCCTGAACCTTAGGTATGTGGGGTTTGGCTTTGGGCCCGAGCATCTGCCAGAGGCTCTTGGGCTTCTGCTTTTTCCTGCTTTTTTCCTGGGTAGCGTATGGCTTCAGAACCTGGAGTACAGGCGTGGAGAGAAGGTTCTAAAAATGTGGGTCAAGGATGGGCCTGAGGTCACTACCCCAGTTTTCAGATAAATATATCTAAATCAGTACGTTCACTGTGAATGTTTTGTTAATGCAGAATCGATTTGCCTATATTAAAAAGACTTCCTCGTCTTACATATAAGACGCTGGCCATCAGGAGCCTAGGAGTTGAATCATAGGCACTCATTAAATGCTGGATTGATTGTGTTTGGATCACATCTGGGGTTAGGGAAACTCTCGTTCACATTTACAGTTATAGGATAAAGGAAAATCTCACATACTGCTGTTTCTGATAATGTCACTGAATTTTAATAATATTGAGAGCATTTACTGAATGCTGCTGTATGGCAGGCAGGCAGTTTTCTAAACCTCTATCTCAATTATCTTATTTAATCCTCATAATACCCTCCCGTTTTACTGACCAGGAAATTGGCACCAGTCAGGTGACTCCAGAGGCCACTGTCTCAATCTCCCTAAGACAGTCTCTCCCCTCAGTTTCATTTTCATGGTACTTTGGACTAATTAATTCCCCAGCATCATGAGTTTGGTGAATTCCTTCATTTGCCAGATATTTATTATTTCTGTGCTACCGTTTTTGGGCAAGGCATGGATTGGAATGTGGAATCACTCCTGGAGGCCAGGTCATTTATCTGAGTAGGGTTGCTGTCCGAACTGGGATTTAAAATTCCAAATTAATGGCTTCCAGTCTTGTGCATTTAAAACAGAGACACAAACCTAATGCCATTTTTATGGATACGTCACAAGAATGATGTACATTTAAACACACACAACTAGGGCAGAGTGGTAGCTAATTTGTCTCAGAATTTGTTGCAAATTTTATCATTTTTACACCTTTTGATGTAACTATTGGATCTGAATTGGGGCATCCACTGAAACAAACAATGAAAACATTTTTTGATCTTTAGAGAGTTACAAAGTTTGGAATTAGAATGTGTGAAATCCCAGGGAATATGAGTTGGGTAATATATTTAAAATATAGACTACATTTGGTTGCCCTGGCATCAAGGATTTTAGTTATATGACTTCGATTTCTTGCAAGAGACTAACTCCTTTTCTTCCCTTGTCCACTATAGGCTTTTTATCATTTTTGGTACTGAGCACCAAACTCTCCTGGCAGTTTTTCAATTGAGGTTTTGTAGTTATAATGGTCTGGTACTATAAAAAGCCAACTTTGTGCCAATTTTTTTCCAAGACCAGACATGGGTTTTGACACTACAATAAATTAAAGATAAATAAAGAAAGAAACATGGCAGTGAAAATGCTGAAAGTGGTGGTGCTTTTTTTTTTTTTTTTTTTTTTTAACTAGCAAGTGAGGCCTACTTGTAAATTTCAGGCATGTTTTCTTAGTACTTCTGCTCAATGTTACAAATGCTTAGCTACATTAATCTGTTACTGGGTAACTCCAGAAAGAATGTTTGACCAAAACATTAGGAGATTGGAGATTTCTTCCCCCCTTTAGCATTATTGAAATTTGACAACATTCTCATAGTCTCTGCTTTCATTTAAGGATTTGGCTATCAAAAATACTGGTAAATGAAAAGAACCAAGAGAAACTAATGACCAAATGAATGGTGGTATTTAAAGTCGCAAGTTGCTATGATACGGGCTTCACCGTGACCTGGATGGATAAGGCCTAAACAGGATTTGCTTTCCAGAGAATCTGGGTGCCTATTCTACCAATTCTGTTTGTCTCTAGCCTGACTTGTTGGCCTCCTCCTTTTCCCAGCATCACTTATTTCGGTTCTGAGAAACAGCTTCCTCCCATTACATGCACCAATTCAATTAGGCAGGAGCTAGTGCTGAAGGTTTTCATTCCATCAGCTTCTGGTGTGTACACAGTAGTGCTGTTTTGAAAAACTTTATGAGGGCGTTGTGATGTGCATCTTCCTGGATTCTGATCCCTTGTCAACCTCATGACTTTCAAATCAAACAATTTCTCCCCCTCTCATCCCCTCCCCTGTCCTCCTTTCCCCTACCTCTCTCCCTCTCTCTCTTTCATCACACAGAATGGGGGTGATTGCACTGATCAGAACTAAGATCTACCTTTGTTCACAAATATTGGTAAATCTTTAGAAAGCTGTTAATTTTCTTTTGGATGTTAAGTTATTATAATACTTTTTAGCACCTGAGTTTGGAATTTAGTTTGTCCCCTGCAGGGACCTGTTTCCTTTTTCTAAACTGTGTCTCAAAATTTACAAAAAGCATTGAACAAGCTTTGAAGTATATTAAAAATAACCCAACAAAAAAGCTTCCTTCTCTTTCTTTAGTCTACTAAACTTTGTCTAATTTTAGGCCACCATGTGGAACTGAGTCTTTATTGAGGTTTGAAATGTCAAAATAAGGAGGGATTTGTGTATATTTTCACTTTTGACTTCATTTACTGGAAGTGCTGAAGCACCAAGTGGGAGGTAGTTTTGGAAGTATTTCTGATCTAAAGAGGAAATTCCATCATCCATGGCAAAATGTCTCATTTGGTATTCCAAGGAAGCGTAGGTCCTTTTCATCAGGCATCCTGGCCTTTGGCTGCATACCTGGCCCTCACTGGGATTCAAAATTTGAACATTTCCATTTCTCATGCTTGAAAAGTTTTATACTCCGATTCTTAAAATCATCTGTTAAATGTTTTTTTTGCAGATTAGCCTAGTATAGAGTTCAACACTGGAAAGCACTGTCAGGATCCTCTGATATGGGGAAAAAACATGGCTGTTATCATTGAGTGTGCCTCCAAAACCAAACAAAGTTGGCAGGTGACCATGTGTTTAGTTTGGACCAATTTATAAAATGTTCATGTGCTTATGAAAATGTTAATCTCTGCTATTGAGAATAATTGAGTATAAAATTGAGCAGGAAAGCATAAGAAAAGCTTTTTTGTGACTTCCAGTATTTCTCTTTTGATCACTGAGTGCTATAAGAAGGGTCTTTTTCATTTCCAAGTTTTCCACTTGTAGCGGTCTCTTAAGTAAGGTTACTTCTGGTGATAACTGGAAGTTATCTGTCTGGCGTTCTGTCTCCTCCATAATCCTTTCACCTCCCCATTTTAAGAAAGATAAAGTAGCTTATGAATTAGGTGTAACAGAAATAAGTGTTCTAGGGTTCTAATATGTGGTCAAATTAATAATTTTCCACTGACAAAAGGTGCAGTAGGAGCTGTTCAATATTGTTCTGCAAATGTTTTCTCTATCAATGTGATAAAAAAGAGACAAAAGATCATGTATCTGCTTGTACAAAGGTGACAGATACAAAAAGGTGATATATTTACTGGACAAGCTGCAAACCTGCTGTATCCCTGAAACAAATTTTGATGGTTAATGCATTTATAACATGGCTACTTTTTCTTTAAACATTTTGTCATTAATGTTCTTATTGCCTTTCATGGAAATACAAAAAAACAAACATTGTACACTAATAGTACTGATGATTCTAGCACAGATTCTTAAGAGTATGTCTCCTTATGCTTACATTTTTACTGAGGGCTTTGTCTATATACATCTGAAGTCGACTTAACTTTCTGACCTAATTAACTGATTGGCCTGATGAATTCAATTAAAATTGGGGAAGTGCTTGTGCAGAAAGGAACGGCATTAGTATAATGTGGTAGTTAAGATTAAGATTGATTTGATGATTAATTAATTTGATAATTTGATTAACAGTGTAATTTAGTGTCAGCCAGAGACCTGGGTTCAAATCCATATTAGATAGGTGACCTTGCCTTAAACATTTAAGCGTCATTTCTCCCCATCTATTAAAATGGCATAATAGCATATACCTTATAAGTGTGCTGTTAGACTCAGTGAAATCAATGACGTAAAGTGCTTAGCACAACACTTGGCCCAATAGTACTGTATTTAAACACTTTACTTTTGCATTAGATTTATGAATTCTTTTATCCCTTGACAGTTTTAGCCTATTCAAAAGTGAGGCTTATTTTTGGTAAATGTTCTGTAATTTGCCATTCTGTGAAAGATTCAGTGAAAATTTATATTTAATTAACAGTGGATATTTTATACAACCACAAAGAAATATCTGTTAAATGCTACTTCTTTATAACAATATTTCAGAGAGTAGAAATTCAATTTCAGTTTTTATTAGCCTAGTTATGTTGTCAGAAAAAAATCCATGTACAAATAAAGCAGAGTAAAATAATATATTTAATAGTTTTTAACGAGCCTGATTTTCTTTACAAAGTAACTGAGTATTTCGGTAACAGAGACTTCGTTTTTTTTTTTTTTTTTTTTATTAGTTTCAGGCATACAAAACAACATAGTGATTAGACACTTACACACTTCATAAAGTGATAACTCCAACAAGTCTACTATACCCATCTGATACCATACATAACTATTACATACCATTCCCTATGCTGTACTTTACATCTCGTGACTATATATTTTTAAATTATAGTTGGCATTCAATATTATTTTATATTAGTTCTAAGTGTACAGCATAATGGTTAGGCATTTATATGATTTATGAAGTGATCCCTCCGATAAGTCTAGTACCCATCGGACACTACACATAGTTTTTACAACATTATTGATTATACTCCCCATATTGTATTTCACATCCCTGTGACTGTTTTGTAACTACCAATTTGTACTTCCCAATCCCTTCACCTTTCTCACCCACTCTCCCAAGCCCCCCTCCCATCTAGCAACCATCAATTTGTTCTCTGTATCTATGAATGTTTCTGTTTTGTTTATTTTGTTCTTTATATTCACATATATATGAGATCATATGGTATTTGTCTGTCTTTGTCGGACTTATTTCACTTAGCATAATGCCGTCTAGATTCGTCCATGTTGTTGCAGATGGTAAAATTTCATTCTTTTTTAATGGCAAAGTAATAATCAATTGTATATATTCATATGTTCCACAATTTCTTTATCCAATTGTCTGTTGATGGGCATTTAGATTGTTTCCATATCTTGGCTATTATGAATAGTGCTGCAGTAAACAGAGGTATATATATCTTTTCACATTAGTGTTTTGGATTTCTTTGGATAAATACCCAGGAGTGAAATTTCTGGGCCATAAAGTAGTTTTATATTTAATGTTTTGAGGAAACTCCATATTGTTTTCCGTAGTGGCTGCACCAATTTGCAATCCCACCAACAGTGCACAAGTTTTCCCTTTTCTCCACATCCTTGCCGACACTTGTTGTTTGTTTTTATTGATGATGGCCATTCTGACAGGTGTGAGATGATATTTCATTGTGGTTTTTATTTGCATTTCTCTGATGATTAGTGACATTGAGCTTCTTTGCAAATGTCTATTGGCCATCTGTATGTCCTCTTTAGAGAAATGTCTGTTCAGGTCCTATGCCCATTTTTTAATTGGATTGTTTGTTGTTTTGGTGTTGAGTTGTATGAGTTTTTAAATAAATTTTGGATCTTAACCCCTTATCAGATGTATCACGAGAATATTTTCTTCTATTCAGTAGGAAATCTTCGTTTTGTTGATGGTTTTCTTTGCTGTGCAAAAACTTTTTAGTTTGATATAGTCCCATTTGTTTATATTTTCTTTTGTTTCCCTTGCCCAAACAACTATATCAGTAAAAATATTACTAAAGGTAATGTCTGAGAGTTTACTTCCTACATTTTCTTCTAAGGGTTTTATGGTTTTGGGTCTTACATTTAAGTCTTTAATCATGTTGAGTTTGTTCTTGTATATGGCATAAGAAGACGGTCCTGTTTTATATTTTGGCATGTATCTGTCAAGTTTTCCCAACACCATTTATTGAATAGACTGTCTTTACCCTACTGTATACTCTTGCTTCCTTTGTCATAGATTAAATGAGCACATAGACATGGATTTATTTCTGGTCTCTCTATTCTGTTCCATTGATCTATATGTCTGTTTTTATGCCAATACCATGCTGTTTTGAGTTTTATGGCCTTGTAGTATAATTTGATGTCAGATAGTGTGATACCTCCAGCTTTGTTTTTCTTTCTCAGGATTGCTGTGGCTATTCAGGGTCTTTTATGGTTCCATATAAACTTTAGGATTATTGTAGTTCTGTGAAAAATACCATTGGTATTTTGATAGGTGTTACATTGAATCTATAGATTGCTTTGGGTAGTGTGGACATTTTAACCATATTAATTCTTCTTATCCATGAGCATAATGGATACATAAATTGTTTCCATTTATTTATACCTTCTTTAATTTCTCTCTTCAATGTCTTACAATTTTCTGAGTACAGGTTTTTTTACTTCCTTGGTTAAATTTATTGCTAGGTATTTTATTTTTGACGCAATTGTAAATGGTATTGTTTCCTTAATTTCTCTTTCTGATAGTTTGTTATTGGTGTATGAAAAATGTAACCGATTTCTGAATAATAATTTTATATCCTGCTACTTTAGTAAATTCATTTATCAGTACTAATATTTTTTTGGTAGAATCTTTGGGGTTCTCTGTATATAGGATTATGTTATCTGCAAATAATGACAGCTTTACTTCTTCCTTTCCCATTTGGATGCCTTTTATTTCTTTTTCTTGTCTGATTGCTATAACTAGGACTTCCAGTACTATGTTGAATGAAAATGATGAAAGTGGACATCCATTTCTTGCTCCTGAACTTAAAGAGAATCCTATTAGCTTTTCCCCATTGAGTGTGATGTTAGTTGTGGGTTTGTCATATATGGCCTTTAATATATTGAGATATGTTCTGTCTATTCCCACTTTGGTGAAAGTTTTTATCATACACTGATGATGGATTTTGTCAATTGTTTTTTTCTGCATCTATTGATATGACCATGTGATTTTTATCCTTCATTTTGTTTATTTGTGTATCATGTTAATTGATTTTTGGGTATTGAACTAACCTTGCATACCAGGAATGAATCCCACTTGATTTTGGTGTTTGATCTTTTTAATGCATTGCTGAATTTGGTTTGCCTAATATTTTGTTGCAGATGTTTGCATCCAGGTTCATTGAGGATATCAGCATATATATATATATATATACACACACACACACACACGTGTATATATATATATATGCTGATATGTTTTATTTTATAATTTTATTGATATATTTTATCATTTTATTTATATATTTTATTGATATATTTTATATTTTTTATTGATATATTGATATATTTTATTTTATATATTTTTTTGTAATGTCTTTGGTTTGGGAATCATGGTAATCATGGCCTAATAAAATGAATTTGGGAGCCTTCCCTTCTCTTCAATTTTTTGAATAGTTTGAGAAGAATAGGTGTTAATTCTTTTTGGAATGTTTGGTAAAATTCACCTGTGAAGACATCTGGTTCAGGACTTTTGTTTGTTGGGAGCTTGTTGTTTACTGGTTCGATTTCATTGGTACTAATCTGTCGGTTCATATTTTCTATTTCTTCTTGATTCAGCCTTGGAAGAGTAAATCCTGCTAGGAATTTATCCATTTTTTCCAGATTGCCCATTTTGTTGATGTATAGTTGCTCATAGTATTTTCTTAAATTTTTTTGTATTTCTGTGGTGTTGGATGTCACTTCTCTTTCATTTCTGATTTTATTTATTTGGGTCCTCTTCTCTTTTTTTGCTTGATGTGTCTGATGAAAGGTTTATCAATTTTGTTTATCTTTTCTAAAAACCAGCTGTTGGTTTCATTGATCTTTTGTATTGTTTTTAGCCTCTATTTCATTTATTTCCACTCTGATCTTTATTATTTCCTTCCTTGTACTCACTTTGGGCCTCGTTTGGTTTTCTTTTTCCAGTTCTCTTAGGTGCAAAGTTAGACTGTTTATTTGAGATTTTTCTCATTTCTTTAGATAGGCCTGCATTGCAATGAACTTCCCTCTTAGGACTGCTTTTGCTGTGTCCGATAGATTTTGGGTCATAGTGTGTTCATTTTCGTTTTTCTCAAGGTATCTTTTCATTTCTGCCTTGATCTCATTCTTGCCCCATTCATTATTTAGTAGCATGGTATTCAGCCTTCAGGTGGTTGTGTGTTCTTCAGGTTTTCCTTGTAATTGATTTCTAGTTTCATAGCATTGTGGTCAGAAAAAGACGCTTGACATGATTTCAATCTTCTTAAATTTATTGAGACTTGTTTTGTGGCCTACCATGTGGTTTGTTTTGGAAAATGTTCCATGTGTACTTGAAAAGAATGCATATTTTGCTGCTTTGGGGTAAAATGCTCTAAAAATACCAATTAAATCAATCTGGTCCAGTGTGTCATTTAAGGCTTCTGTTTCCATGGTGATTTTCTGGCTGGAAGATTTGTCCATTGGTGTCAGTGGGTTGTTAAAGTTCCCTACTATGATAGTCTACTGTTGATCTCTGCCTTTATGTTGGTCAGTATTAGTTTTATATATTTAGGTGTTTCTATGTTGGGTGCATAAATGTCTTCTTGTTGGATTGATCCATTTATTATCATGTAATATCCTTCTTTGTCTCTTATTATAGTCTTCATTTTAAAGTCTATTTTGTCCGATAAAGTACTGCTACCCTAGCTTTCTTCTCATTTCTATTGGGGTGAAATATCTTTTTCAATTTATTTACTTTCAGTCTATGTGTGTCTTTAAATCTGAGGTGGATCTCCTGCATGGGTCTTGTTTTCTTATCCATTCAGCTACCCTATGTCTTTTGATTGGAACATTTAATCAATTTACATTTAAAGTGATTATTGATAGGTAACCACTTATTGCCATTTCATTATTCATATTTTTTATCTTCTTTTGTTTTCCCCCTTCTTCTTCTTAAAGAAATTCTTTTAACATTTCTTGGAATACTGGCTTGGTGTTAATGAATTCCTTTAGCTTTTTCTTGTCTGGGAACTTTTTTATCTTTTCTTCAATTTTAAATGATATCCTTGCTGGGTAGAGTAGTCTTGCTTGCAGGCCCTTGTTTTTCATCACTTTGAGTAATTCCTGCCACTCACTTTAGGCTTGCAAATTTTTTGTTGAGAAATCAGCTGATAGTCTTATGGAAGTTCCCTTGCAAGTAACTAGTTGTCTTTCTTTTGCTGTTTCTAGGATTCTCTCTTTGACTTTAACCTTTGCCATTTTAATTATAATGTGTCTTGGTGTGGGCCTCTTTGGGTTCATCTTGTTTGAGACTCTCTGTACTTCCTGGGCTTGTATGTCTGTTTCCTTCACAAGGTTAGGGAAGTTTTCAGTCATTATTTCTTCATATAGGCTCTCAATCCCTTGCTTTCTCTCATCCCCTTTAATATGAATGATATGCTTGGTGTTGTCCCAGAGGTCTTTTAAATTATTGTTTTTATTTTTTGATTCTCTTTTCTTTTTGCTATTTTGATTGGGTTTATTCTGTTACCTTGTCTTCTAAATTGCTGATTTGATCCTCTGCTTCATCTAGTCTGTTGTTGATTCCTTCTAGTGTATTCTTCATTTTGGTCATTGTATTCTTTATTTGTGACCAGTTCTTTTATGGTTTTTATGTCTTGTTTATGCATACTGTCTCTTTGTTAAAGTTCTCACTAAGTTCCTTAAGCCTTCTAATAACTAGTGTCTTAAACTCTGTCTCTGGCAGATTGGTTGCCTCCAATTTATTTAGGTTTTTTTTTTTTTTTTTTTCCTGGAGATTTCTCTTGTTCTTTTATTTGGAACATGTTTTTTGTTTGTTTGTTTGTTTCCTCATTGTGGCTGCTTCTCTGTGTTTGCTTCTATGTATCAGGTAGATCTCCTATGTCTCTCAGTCTTTGCTGGGTGGCCTTATGTAGTATGTGTCCTGTGGTTCAGTGACACAGTCTCCCTCATCACCGGTGTGTGTGTTCCAGGAGTTTTCCTTGTGTGTGTTGTGTGTATTCTGTTGTAGTTGAGTCTTGATTGCTTCTGGTGCATCCATGGGTGGGACTGACTCCCAGACTGATTGACTGTGAGGATTAGCTATGCCCACAATGTATGAGCTGCCGTGTGGGGGCTGATGCCTCCGAGGGGGATTCATCCCAGCAGGCTCTTGTGCCTGCTTAGACCACCCTTTGGGTATACTTCTTGCAGGGCTAACCAGGTAGTACTCTGGTGGTGTCTAAAGCTGGCTTCTGTGTGTGTTGTCTCTGGTGTCTCCTAGGAGGGGCTCCCATGCAGGCCAATTTCAGTATTGCCTGTGACTGGCCCGGTGTTGGAGTGTCCCTGGCAATATAGCACTAGCTGGACAAAGTGGGGTCCCAGAGAGTCACAAGGCATGGCTGGTTGTTTTACAAAGTTAATGCAGATTCAGTTCATGCACCAGTGCTGGGTCTGTGACCACTTCCCAAAACACACTGAGAACACCGCTTCCAGCCACCACTCGCCTCAGGCCCACAGATCCCTGAGAACTGGCCAGGAGAGGCTGCAGCACACGTTGTGGCTGACTGCCCTCCACTGAAAGTTTCCCAGGCCGTGGCAGACTGTCCGCTGCTGTAAAAGTCTTCTGTAGCTTGTGGGGTGTGGATGGCTGCCCGGGAGCTGAGAGTGCCCCCAGTGATGCAGTACTAGCTGGGTGGGGCGGGGCCCAGCTAGTCACCAAAGTGGTGCACACACGCGGATTTTATCAAACCAATGTGTCTCAGATTTGGCCCTTTGGGAGAGGGTTCAGGGTAGAAAAGATGGGACCCTCCTATAGCGTACCCGTGTGGCAGGCTCCAGGCAGGGACAATGGCAGCTGTTCCTTCAGCTGTCTGTCAGAAGCCACACAACCTAGTCTTTCCCCATATGTCTCTGGCACACCCCAAGTTGTTGCCCCTCCACTGGAGCACAGGTGAGTATTTGAAAGTGATTGAGTCTGTGGCAGGCCCTGTAAGAGGACATCTCAGTTTCCAGCTGCCTTCCATCTCATCTGGACAGATGGACAGAGTCCTTGCTGATTTTCACTGCCAGATGTTGGATGTTGTGGGGACTCCTCTTCCTTGCCCAGGACCACTGGGCTTGGGAGCCCAGTGTGGGGCTTGGACCCCTCCCTCTTCATGGGGGACCTCCACCACCAAAGTGTTCCTTCCGGTGTTCAACCACTGTCTGTGGGTTTGTGGTCAATCATTTTATGTCTCCGTCCCTCCTACCAGTCTCAATGTGGCCTTTTTTTTATATCTTTAGTTATAGGGACTCTGTTCAGCTAGTCTTCAGATGATTCTTGAGGTTGATTGTTCTATAATTTAGTTGTAATTTCGATGTGATTCTGGGAGGTAACAGGCATAGCTTTTATCGAATCCATCATCTTGGACCTTCCTCCCTACATTATAGAGAGACTTGATCTTTTTGGATAGACTTTGCTTTATTTGTCTACATGTGGATTACAATTATTGATTGGAAAGTATGTTTTAGACTCTATAGTTCACACTTTTATAACTTTTTAATTTTATAAAGAAAATTTAAGTTTGCTTTGGGGGCATGTTTGTTGTTCTTTTGTGTGGGGGTGCTGTAGGTAGGTTTTAAATGAAATTTAGTGGTATCTCTTGAGAAAATTATAGCTGTATTTTAGCTATTGAAAACCTAGGGTTGGAAGTCAATACCTAATACTTGATTTGGATAATAAATCTCTATAAACTTTATAGAGAATTTAGCAGGGCAAAAATTTTGTATCTCTAAGGTAGTATTCAGTAGTATTTAGTAAACTCCAAGGTTGTGGCTGTGGAGCCCTTACTCGAATTATAGGAATCTTCACTTGAACCAGTTAAAAGCTATTTTAAGATAAATTTGGAAAATATCTAGAATTGAGAATATGTTTACCCTTGTTTTTCTGTTTTGCTTTTAAAGATACATTTTAGTACATTTCTTAAAAGTAGAACAAATTTTATAGGTGATTTTACTGGCTAGTTGTATTTTCTTTCAGAGTTCATGCTAATATGTAGGACACCACAGTATTTTTTGTTTTATTGGCATGCTTTATTTTTTTAAGGGTAGCTGTATCCAGAATGTATATGTGCTCTCCAGACTAGTTAATGGGCTTACAACTGAAGGGTGTAAATTCTAGTATCTGTATTTTCCAGCTTGCCACAGTGTTATCTGAAGCCTGAAACGGCTGATGTTAATCTTCAGCTCATTTTGTTGCTTTCCAGAAATTAAGTTAAAGTAGAATACATGTGATGTAAATCAATTTCTCTGCATAATAATAACAATACTAGTAGTAAAATATAAAGTGGCATTTCCTGTATGTCACACTGTTTAAAAATTCTAAAAGAGTGTGTGTGTGTGTGTGTGTTAATTGAATAGTGGGAAGTAGTAAATTGCTGGCTTTGAGTCAAATTGATGAATTTTGAATTTCCACTTCAATGATAGTTCTACCTTAAATTCATTTGGCTGATTTGATAGCAGTATTTGGAATGCAAGGAAGAGATAAGGATTTGGAACCCATATTTATAATACCCCAGAAGATTTTCATTGTGTACTGGCTAGAAACTCAGATCTCCCACAGAGTTGTGGATGGTACAATTTCACATGTACATTTACTTAACTCTACTCCTTACAGTCAAAGATTCATAGCTCAGAAGGAGTCTGTAGGTGGAAAAGGATCTAGAGAATGGTTCTCTTAGTATTTCATGGTCTGGCTAAGAAACCTTCTTCTTATTCTATTTACTGTGGGTCCTAGACAGCAGACTATTCCCACTTTAAGTAGGATAAATAGGCAAAGTAGGGCAAGGAAAAGCGAATGACGAAGCTACGAGTACAAGGCAATTCATTAACCCATTTTAAGACATTTTCAGGCAACTTGTTAAGCTTCAAAGGTCAAACTGACCAACATTTAATTCATCACAGAGAAAACTCTGGTAGAAGAAAAAGTTAGCCAACTTGACCTTTAATGCTTAACAAGTTGTCTTTAAAAATGTTTTGATTCAATCTTGATACTTTGCTAATATGATTCATCTTCTAATCTATGTAAATGTGACTTTTAAATCATATTTGGTTTTCTGTAAGGGCTTAAAATTGTGGACTTTGGAGCAGGTAATACACAGTTCTTGATCTCCATGCCCTGATGGCTGTCCTGTGACAGTCAGAGAGAGAGTGCTCCTGCAAGCACAATTTAGTGTGACAGTCGCAGCGTCTCTGACTGAGAAGTCACACACAAAAATCAATGGCTATGCTGTTTTGAATATTTTTCTGGCTTGAAACTGAGAATGGGATGTGGAGGTTTTAATCTTCTTATTTCTTTTCATTTGCTCTTCACTCTCTATCTGAATTGCAGTAGTGGTCCCCTGGCAGGCAGCGTCTGCACGCGGCCGGAAGGCAGTGCTGCATGGTGGGGTGATGTTGGCAGAGTGCTTTCCAGGCATGCTAGCACCTAGCGCACAAGCAGAGAACTTTGCTTCTGCCAACTGTGACTTCAGAACCCAGGTCTGTTCCTGAACCTGGACGCCCAGCTGTCAGTGTGTCGCCATATGTCACCAGCACATGGCACCCTAATTAAAATTTCAAATTGCATGCATTTGTGTTTGCTGGCTGGCTTGCTTAAAAGGCAGAGACCTCACCACCCCAGCCTGCCCCCCTCCTTCGTCACTCTGAGGTATTATGTTTGCCATCTTTAGGCAGGGGTTGGAGAATGGCCTTCCCCACTAAAAAACCACCATTCTCTCATTCTCTCATCTCCCGTTTTGAAGTAAGAATAGTCCCTATTTTAAGGGAGAAGAAGGGATGTGAGAAAATGTGGCTGGTTCCCCTGACCAAAATTCTAAAGACCAGAAATGTGGTCTGTACAGATTATTCTTCAGTTTGTACGTTTCTTTTCTCAATTGAAAAAAAGTGAGTATTATAATCCCTTAAGCATACTATAAAAAACTTTTAAATGAAGCTTGTTTATTATGACAAATATTTATACTTTAGGATTAGAAATTACGAGGCGGTATTCATAAGTCCATGTTTCTTTTGTGCTGTCCTCTCTTTGTGCGTGCGTGCGTGCGTGTGTGTGTGTGTGTGTGTAATATCTTTGTATGTTTACATTTGACATTTTAAAAAAAGGATTAGATTGAGCCCTCCTGGAAAAGAATAACAACAAAATGTTGTAGAAGTAGGTCTCTCTGTTCAAAGCAGGGAAGACATACTGCTGATTGGGGATATCATCTATTAATAGTTAGTATTTATTGATATTTACAAAATACAATTCTGTTTACCTCATTTAATTTTCACACCACTCCTACTGTATAGCAACTACTAGCATTCTCATTTCAGAGATGAGTATACGGTGGCTTACTAATGAAGTTTTTCCAAGGTAACGTATCCAGTATGGAATAGAAATGAGATTTGAACCCAGATCTGCTTTCCTGAAGACCATGCATATTATACTGCTTTCTCTCTGGGATGAAAATTTAAGTTTTTGTTTTTCTCTGGTTCATTCTAATGCTAGCTTGGGGTGTACCTCCAAGTGTACACTTTTATACATAATCTTAGTAAGTTTTGCTGATGTCTTCAAAAAGTCGAGCTAGAATTTTGTAATTCATTTTTGTATTGACCCCTAGTTGCCATTTGCAGTGGTGACAAGTCAGGGGTATTTTCAATCACAGCTAGGCCGTGATCATACTGTCTCGTAGTGAAATATGCCTGTAGTTTATTTGAAATCAGATGCACTCCAACATTGACTTCTATGAGGATGTTATTGCCCAAGATGTCACTGCTCAGGCTTACATGGCTGATCAAATATGTGTCATAGAACTTATGTCATTTATTTACTTACTAACTTGTCGTTAATGATGAGGCCACTCTTCGATAGAAACAGGAGTACATGGGGTTTTCTTTCTCACTACCTAGGAGATTGGTGACTAGCTAAGGAGGCAGCATGGTTGTTGGTGTGGAATCTGGACACCAACTGCTGGTTCAAATTCCAGCTTCCCTTTCTACTAGCATTATAATCTATGCAAGCCACTTGACGTCTCTGTGCCTCAGTTTCCTCATCTGTATAAGATGGATAGCAATATGAGTTAATTCAGGTAAAACACTTTAGAATGTTGCTCCTGAAACATTGGAGGTACTCAATAAATGTTAGCTAAAATTAATTATCACATTTAACACTTTACACAGAAAAATAAGTTATTTTTCAGGAAGAATAATTGATCCATCCCACAGAAAATTCTAATATTAAAATATCGATATTTTTTAAAGCATCTCACTAAATAAAACGAGTCACTCTCTGATTTGATCTGCCAATCAACAATTGTTGATGGAGCTTCTGCCATGAAATGGTGTATGGAATCTCCCCCCCCCAAAAAAAAAAAAGTATCACACCCTTTAAAAGATATCAGTCATGTTGGGTAGATAAGACATGTCCACTTACTTATGTGTCCACAAATGCTCTAGAGTATTTGCATACGTCATAACCACATAATTAAATGTATGCTCTTCCCTAAGTAATGACAGAAAGGATAAAGAAAAGCCAAACAAACTGAAAAAAAAAACCCAGAAATTTTACTAATGTGTATAATGCTAATAGTAATATTTCTAACTGATAATAACAGTAATAGAAGCCACCAGTACACTCTTAAGTAGCTTCTCTAATAGCTCTAGAAAAGTTATTTATATACTTACCAAAGTTATGAAATTCTATCATCTGTAATCTTTTCAACTACAAACTTCATTTCTTTTAAAACTCCCATGTATTCCACAGGGTTGCTGAAACACAGAAAAGTGTAAAAGAGAAAACAACTATTCCCTCTACATTTTATTTAAAAATAGAAATTCTGATGAGAATCTGCAACACAAGCCAAGATATGTATTAAGATTTCACATACATTCTTGGATTTGGCTTTTTTTTTTAACCCCAAGTACCATATGAAAATATATCCTGGTAGCTTAAAGAATCAATATCCTTTACTACATCTATGCAAAATGTAATGATTGTTGATAATTTCTGCAAGATTCATTGTACTCATTTTAATCAACACATTCTCTCACCTGTAGCATCACCGCTACCTTGAGATAAAACTAGCTAATGACCCATTAACTGACCTGTTTCTTTCAGGGGGCTTTAAAATGTAATGCTCGCTTTGGTGTTCAAAGAGATATATTTGTTTGAGCCTTTGTGTATATTATGTATCATTAAGAAAATTATAAAGAACTTGATGAAAGCTTAAGGCAAACTCTTAAAATAGAGTTTGTCATGTCAAATTTCTGTCTCCTTTGAGCTTAAAAAAAAAAAAAAAAGGAAAAGAAAGAAAAAGACTGAGGGCCATTAGGAGGATAGCAGGTAGTAAAAGCCTGTTTAATGTAACATCAATTGTGGAGAAAATATTAGGTACAATTACATAAGGATTGCATGAGAGGGAGCACCTTGAGAAGCATAGTTTAATTAGAATGAATTTATGAGAGAGCGAGAGAGGTCCTGAGCCAGTAGACAAAGGAAAGGCAGTAGTCTTGTGCTCTCCTTTCACCAGAGCATTTTAATGAGTTTCCACACAAAGTATTTCAGGTACGAGATCTGTAGCAGGTGGGAATAGAAATGTAGCTCAAAACACAAACTGTCAAGTGGCTGCAGTGGCAAATTGCTGAATTAAGAGTATTCAATAAAATACTTAGATATCTCTTATTTCTTAGTGATGATTTTAGTGAACAACAATTACAGGCAAGAGAATCCTTTTTCCTTTTTAAAAAGTCAGATGCCAATGCATTCGTTAGTTTCTCAGTCATTATCAAACTGCAGTCCTGTCCTCTCTTGACTCCTATCTTGGACACGTGTTAGATCACACCTGACTTAGCACTGCAAGCGCATTGATTTCCTTGATATTCCAGAAACAGAGGTGCCAGTGGTGAGTTTAGCTTGCGATTTTGCCTTTATGGCTTGTTTTCCTACTTACGGTAAGAGAAGCAAGGTGTTATCTCCCTATAATATAATTGTGGTCATAAACTGTATCTGGATTCTTTTACATAAAATCCAAGTACGAGGTGAAAGTGAAGGAAAACACTGTGATGAAACTGGGGCAAGGAGGATGCAATTAAAGCATGACCTTAACCTTGGTCAAACTACATTCCCTAAGACTCTGGCAAATCTTGTGTACATAAGATTTGTATGGAAGTGTTTTTAAAAATTGACAAGAGAATACTTCATTGTTTAAGGACTTATTTGTATCTGTTCCTCAGCAGGTATATTTTTGGGATTTATTGCAAATAATTCTGTTAATCTTTTCCTAGATATTCTGACATGTCAGGTGGTTAAAGAAGGATGATCCATAACAGGTCTATGGAAAGGTCATAAATTATTACAGAGTAATATAAGTATGTATGGTATCCAAGACGAACTTTTAAAATGGCAAAGTTATAAATATCTGTAAAGTCTATGTCCAGTTGTTATCAATTATGGTGGCCTTAACGTGTAAGGAACACGTTTTTTGTTTTGTTTTCTACCCTTACATTTTATTTATAAAACAAATTTTATATTTGCACAGGAGGGAAATTAGCAGGGTGTAAATTAAAGACAAAAAAACCCAACAGGGGAGAATGTTTTAAATGTCTTGCAGGGGGTGGAAGAAAGAGTTTTGCTTAAAAAATTCACCATATGCTAACTATATACAGCACTTCAAGTTTATTTATTGTTAAAGCCTCATGTAAATCACGTCATTCTGAAAGTCATGGAAACTGCACATTTGTGCATTAAACTATGTAAACAACAAAAACTGGCCATCCATCCAATTGTTGCTTCACTTATTTTGAATTATAGTGCAATTTTGTGGAGGGTGAAATGGGGATTACACAATATAGCGATTTCCTGTTAACACGTACATTTTTGCTGATCAAGCAAGGTCTGTTGGAATGAGAGCTTAACCTTTATTTCAAAATGTGTTTTTTATTCTGAGTTCCATTGGTGCCTATGGTTTCACTTTTCTCCATGAGCCAATGTTAAAGCCTTCCCGTCTAAATGAAGGAGGCAAGTGCGAGAAAAGACCTTGTAAGCAGGTGAATTTTATACTGGAATGAATTCAGGAATACTTTGAATCTATTGGTAATGTTATTAATATGGGAGAAAGTGTAAATACTAACACTTCAAGTGTTCGAGAATTAAAGCCTAAAAGAATTAAAGCCTAAAGTTACGAGGGACTGCTCACCATCCTCACTTATTTATAAAACAGATGTATTCTTGGTACATCACTCTCCCTCCTCGCTTTTTTCTATGCCTTTTCTTCTGTCTGGGGTGCCCAGTTCTTCCTTGGCCTGTTGAAGCCCTGTGCATCATCCTTCCAGCCGCCTCCATCTTTTGTGGAGTAAGGCAGGGAATACATGTTTCTTCTGCCCAGGCTTTCTTGATTCGGTTCTTCCTCATCCTTTACCCACTGCACATAGTTTATGTTCCCTTATAGCAGTTAAGTCTGGCTGGCATTTGTAGTTAGTTGTATAAGAGTCAGTCTTCCACTCTGGGCTGTTTTCTCAGTGTTTGTGGCAGCTCTTTGTAAGAGTGGATGGCCAATTACGATGGTTTAGACCAAGTTAAAGTTAAATGAAAATAAAAAGAGAGAGAAGTCTACTTTAGTAGGAGCCAGGCCATAAAGTGGTAAGAATACACCAGTACAGGGGAAATCTGTACTTCTCCAGAATCCTGGCCAGTTGCCGGGCTCTAATTGGACCATGTGACAGTTGGACCACAGGTTTCAGGGTAGATTTTAGGTGCACGTATCTGTTGTGGTCTGTAAATACTCATTTTTGACCAAAGAAGTTGTTTCTTTACAGATGCTCCTGTGAATCCCTATTCTTTAAATTCTTAAAGATTTTTTTTGTGCCACCAACTACCTGGCATGTTATGAAATGTCAGCTGGAACAGGCACCTTTCTCCATCTTGATTGTTCTCTTGAAAGTGACCTCCACTTTTTCTATGACCATTTTGAAGTGGATCTGGTCTACAGGAACCTCTGATTAGTTTATTGTCTTAAGATTCTTATCTACTTAGGCATAGGATCAAAGGATCAGAATTAAACTTAGGTTGTGATTAGTGAACTGGAGCCGGTTAGCTGATGGACTGGAAGTTACGCAGACTTGAACTGATTCACAGCTAGTTCCTAGGAGGTTGTCCTGGGTTATAGAGCGTTCTGTAGTCAGCCTGATCCATGCATCTATTTGGATTTAGAGCACATGTATACTCTAAAGGTAGTACCTGATATAAGATACAGCAGGAGGACCTATCTTAAAAAATAGGCCTTTACTGTAAATCCTGAATGGTTTGTTCAGCGAGCTTCCTTTTATTTCTATCTATCTTCATTCCTTGTAAAGAAAAAGAAGCAAAAATGCACTAAAATTTGATTTAATTTCTAATTGTAGATGTTTGACTGTACTGTAATCTGCCTTAGTTCACCTTATGGCCCCCTTGGGTTGATACAGTTACTGAAGATAATGAAGCTATTTGGAGATTGGATGTTGACCTTCGCTTTAATAGAACAAACTCAGCTGCTGTTCTTACCTACCAGGGATGGTGAGTTGGGGACAACAATGACCTGTCATTCTGTTACTATGTGAGCATTCCTCTGACATCAACAGGATGATACTGAAAACATTTAGTAGAGCTTTTTTCCCTTAGAGCTTGCTCTTTCATTCACTCAACAACTATTTGCTTAGTATCCACTATTCTCGGCTCTATGGTTATATTCTATTAGCTCAGTGGTTGAGGGGGATTAGTATAGGTGCTAGGTACATGGATTGATTTAAAGCCCATTGCCAATTATAAATTTACTTTACCGTCAATTCAATTAGGTCCTTACTGGCTACCCTATGAATACTATTATTGTCCCCATTTGATAGATGAAGCCACTGAAGCACAAAGATGTGAAGCAGTTTACCCAAGGTCATACTGTATGCAAGTTATAGAAGTTATAGACCTGGGTTTTGAACCTAGCTCGTCTTTACCGCTGGGTCTGTACTCTTAATAATATACTAAGTTGCCTAAGACTTTCAGCAAGGCTTAGCCTAAATGATATACAACATTTCAATTTCTCTGAAGGTTCACTTAGCTGATTTCCTTGAAAGTTAGCTCCCAGAAATGAGGATTTCTTCTAGGTATTATAGTGATGATATCAAAATAGAGAAAATTTTAGAATCATGCACATTTAGAGCCCTTGGAGATGATCTAGTCACTGGATTCTTCATTGTAAAAATGTGAAAGTAGAAAGTCAGAAAGTTGTCAGACTGGGCAGAGTTCAAATACTTGGTTATCAAAGAGGTTTGTTGAATTGAGCTGATGAGAACTCCAGTGGTGCTGTGCTTATTCCAGTGTTTCAGTGTTGCCATAGGTGACAATATTTTACATAGATTCACAGTGTGACAATATTCAACTAATATCCTACAGTGAGGTTTGACTGTTTTAATTGTGTAGTATGTTTTAGATGCAAAATTCATTTATATAAGACTTTTTATGGGTAAAAGTGTTTTAGTTTTCAATAGTTCATATTCATTTGAAACCAGTCCTTTTATCAACATACTGAATCCTTTTCCAATTGCACAGTTTCTCGCTGAGAAGCTTTCAAGGTGTGGCATCAGCCATTGCTAGGAAACAAAACTCCAGGTACTACTGTGGCATCTAGCAAGGCTTCAGATCAGACCAAGTTCACTGTGATGACAGGACAGAAAACTGGCTGGATTTCCGTGGGTTTTAAACTGAAACCAGTGGCTGGCATGCTATCTCTTTCAGTCATAGCATGATCAGAGGCCATTCTGAACATCTTTCTTTAGAGCCACATCTTTCTTTCCTTAGTTTTGATCATTCTTGTCAGTGTGACCTCAGAGACACATTTTGCCTCCTTTTCTGTGCATCCTCTGACCAGTTGGAATTTCTTCTACCCTGGATGTTGTGAAAAAGCATTTTAAAGATGCAAGGTATGTCCTAGATAAATATAAATTCATTAGGTACTAACTTTTGAAAGAACCAAAGATAGTCATGGAGCCATTCTTTTCCTCTTTGTCTTTCAAACTATTATTTTCTGCCTATCATTACACTCCCAGACCCACCCCATGGGAACACACACACAGACACGCACACACACACACTTACTCACACACACACCATTTATACCGTAGTTTGCAAACCTTTGCACTGAGACCAGCATCCCTGTTGTTCTGAAGTGCTGTCATAGGAAAGAATAAACTCTTGATAGCTTCAGGTATATGTCTAGGACTAATGTGTGAGAGTTAGAGGCAGACAGAAATAAAGTCGGTGTGAAGAAAGTCATTATAATAATTGAAGCTGTCTGACAGTGGACTGGATATGTGGAGAGGCTAGGGATCCCACATCTGGCAGAGAGTGGTTCTGCTGAAGTGGTTCAGAGATTTTGTAGCTGAGATGAATTGGGAAATTGGGTGAGAAGACCTTCAAAAGTTTTGTACAATCTCTAAGATATAAAATTTAGTGGATTGTTGGTTTGGGGAATAACTGGTATTTTACTTTGATCATTTTACTTTTCTCAGATTTAAGTAGACATTCACTGGGGAATTATTCCTCAGTAATAAACAATAGGTCCAGTATACATGCATCTATATTTATTCTTTCCCCATGATTGTTAAATTTAACAAGACCACAAGGCAATTTAAAACTTTTTAGAAATTTTGATGAATATCATTATATTTCTTCTCTTTTTCTTTCTTTTTAACGTCATGATTTTGTCCTAGAAAATTTGCTAATTCCACTTACGTGTGCCTTCCTCCCCAACCTGGTAGCTGTCGTTAAAAAGAAACCCTACTACTCATAGGACATGGAGAGTTCAGCTGATTGTCTAGAAGTGTGGGAGGAGTCCAGGGAAATATGGAGCTGTGAGGACTCATCTTTGACCATGGGAACACTGATAAGATGTGCCCAGATGGAGCTCCTGTGAATGTCTCTTCTATGAAGAAGGGCTTTTGTGGCACCAACAGCAAAGTAATTCATGCATGAAAAGCCTCTAGTGCCACCCTTGCATTCACTGTTTCTGCCTCCTTTGTTTTTGTTAGGCATTGGTCTTTTATTTACTCACACAGGTTTTTAAAACATTAGAACATACTTCCATGTTAATAACATCCCATGAGCTGTTGTTTTGGGAGGAAACATGCACTTTTGACTGGTGTTTGTATGGGGTTTTGCCAAGGAAATCGAATAGAGAATTGAACGAAGTTGCACCCAGCATGGATAGATGGTATGCCTTCTAAATGTACTGTACTTTTTTTTTTTTTTTTTGACTCAGCTTTTCAGAGATGGATAAGGTAAGGCACTATCTGCAATGTGTGAAGTATGGTTTAAAAAGTGAGACCTCTCAGTAGAGCCACTGTGTAGCAGGAGCAGGCCAAGTGCTTTCTTTCTTTGATAGTTCGCCCAGCGAGACCACTCAGCTCCTCTGAAGCCTTCCCTGTCACTGGTCTCCCCTTTCTTTCTTCTGTTCACAACGCTATGATCAAACTCTTGTTCTTGTACACCAGTAAGCTCTGCATCTGCAAATCCTGCTGAAAGCAGGTGCTGACCAATCAGTCATTCTTTCAGCCATACTCTGCCTGAGTGCGTCTTGGTTCATGCCAGGCTGAGAGTGAGCTCACCAGAGGAAGGAAAAATATATGGTGGTTTAAGAGCATGACAAGGGCGAAGACTATTCTGGTGTTTTTCTGTCTTTGTTTTGGTTTTCAGTCTTGAAAAGACGCAACCTGCCCTCCCCCCCCCTTTTTTTTTAATTCAAAGGCAAGCAGTTTGACATCTTAGAAACATGGTCTTTGGAGTCACGAAGATTTGAGTTTGAAGCTGTGCTTTGTGACCTTAGACAAATTAGTTAGTCTTTCCCAGGTTCAATTTGCTGTCTGTGAAATAGGAATAATAGTCCTGTATCATAGGGTTGTTATGAGGATTAAATAACACAATGCATGTAGGTCTTTCCCACTGGGCCTTGCACATGGAAAGTGGCTTGGTATTATTCTTGTATTAACAAGGCTATCGTGGTTATTTCTCCCCATTGTTAATTTTCATAAAATACATATTAAGCTTTATGATTGACTATTACTTAAAATTTTTAATAAACGCGTCTAGAGTCTTAAGATTAAGGACTTTAAAAGGGCTTAGACATCATTGGCTTCTTGGTGATTAAGTAGTGGGCAGTTGAAAGACACTTTTTTATGACAAGTTTAGGAGCAAGTACTGATTGAAGCTCATAATAGTAACAGCCCCTTTAATTAGAGGACCAGTTAGAGGTGTCATTCCCAGTGTTGCCTGGGAAAGGGGGTGGATTTCCCACTGCACTGGAGCAGCCCTGGATACAGGAACCCACAGAATTCCTGAATTAAGGGAGCTTGGAAACTAAAAAATGCAAGTTGTTTCTTCTGCCAGAAAGTGATCTATTGCATTCTAATCATACTAAATAGAAGTTGATTTTTCAGGTGAAAAGGAATACTTGAGAGAGTGGCATAGTTTGTCAAATTTACATATTTCACTTTACAGAAACTAAAACCTGTTTATTCTGTCAGAGAAGTTATTTGTGTCCAGATTTGCTATCCTGGAAGCTATCATTAACCATTTAGGGATAAACAGTTTTCTCTCCTCCTTAATGGTTTCTGTATATTATTATTTTTATTTTTTTAAAAATTCAGTTTTCCATATAATCTCTTTGAGGGCAAGGCTCAGACAGCCTTCAAAGTACATGTCACAATATGCATTTAGGCACACAATAAATATACATCTTAAATTTTATAGATTTTTATTATAAAAAGTAATGGATTTATTATAAGTCATTTGGAAAATACATGAAAATAGAAGGAAAAGAAATCATACACAGTTCCACTATCTAAAAACAATTATTAGCATCTTGGTGTATTTCCTTCCAGACATTTTTCTATTAGTACAGAGCATTATGGTAGATACTCATGATAATGAATATGAGTATGTATATATATATATTTTTTTTTATTTTTTATTTATTTATTTTTTCCTCTCAGGCTGAGGCAGGTGTTGTTGGACAGAAACTGATGGTAGGTGGGCAAAATGTGTAGATATAATAATAAGGATGGCAGAATCACAGGAAAGGTATAACCCTCTTGAATTCTTCAGCCCAGAGCTCTCTCATCTCTGCAGTGGGAAATGTGGTTTTACTCAAGTGGAATAAGATTGTAAAGGGAAGGTATGAGAACTCAAAAGAAATCTTCAAATTGCCCCTGTGGTGTGGTTAGCAAGGGCAATAAAAACAACCCTGTTTTGCTGTGCTGTGGCATTCCTGTATTCAGAAAAAAATAGTTTCAACAAGTCCAAGTTTTGAATGTAACGTTTTTTTCTCCTGAATATTTCTCACTGGGGCTTAAATTATTATCATTAGCTTCAACTTGGAGGTAGAGACATAAACATGAGAAAATTGAGAATTGTTTGAACATATAAATTTTTGCAGCATCTATCATAGTCCTGAATCAGGAAAGATTCCTTTCTATTGAGTGATATCTTTATTTACAGATGTTTTTTAGTATGGCCTATGCATCTCTGACTTTTTTCATGCTGAGTCATACTTTGTTCTGATATATATATATATATATATATATATATATATATATATAAATATATATATATATATATATATATATATATCCATTATTGGGCAAAGACTAGAAGAATGGATACAGCACTGGGAAATGTGCAAGATTTGCAAAGATCACTTGTATATAGAGATGATTTCATTGTAATCTCTCCTAATTGGACATCTCAAACCTGTTATTCTCATCTGCAAAGTGAATATTTTTATCCCTTTTCCCTTGGTTCTCTTGTCTCCATCTGCATGCAGTGCTCAGGTGGACTTCTTTACCAAAGAGAAGAGTATAATATTCTTCTAGTTTGCCTAGCTCTTTGGCATTTAAACAAGCTGGAGCGATGCATAAATTTAGCAAAGGATCAGGGCCAAAGTGATGGCTGAACTGGCATCATTTCACATTTTTCATGCTCTGTATTTATAGCAATAAATTTCAAGCAAGGAAATAGATTGCAAGGAGTATGCTGTATTAGGAAGGAAGCTTGTACACTTTTGTGGCTTATTGGTATCTTAGTATAACCTTCTTCCCACTTCCCTGGTTTAGTGAACTGAAGTGGATAAGTTCAGGGGATTTAGGTTGTTTGTCATGCTCTTTCACACTGGCCTGTTTAGGGATAGGCTTTTTAAAAAAAATTATACTAAACTGAGCTCCCAGAATTATTGCTGATGATTTGTGAATATCTGTTAAGGAACTTCCCACTACCACCACCACCACCACCGCCACCAACAGATACACACACACACACACACACACACACACACACACACACACACTCATTCGAAGAGTCTTCATAGGGCTTTGTAATGAATTGTATATGTTAACTTATAAAACAAACCGTGCCCATATTTCAATGAGAAGATTACAATGGTACATGCAAATTGTTTCCCAGTCATTGAGATCTTACGAAGCTTGAGTAATATTGAGGAAATTTTGATGCCATGATTGTTTTGCTTCTTGTTTCAGTGGCTGGTTACAGTTCAGAAATGAATTGCCAAATTACTATTTATTTAATAACAATGATATTTAAAGGGGGATGATGATAAATTAATAATAGCTTATTTTTTTTAAAGACACATACCAAGCCAAGTGCTTCATAAATTACTTCATTTCTTTCGATAACCTTTTAAGTTTTGTAATTCCTATCATTATTCCTAGTTTGTAAATTAAGAAACCCCATTTTTTTTTTAAGAGCTTAAACAACTTCTTTTAGAATGTAGGTTATAAAAATCTAGAGTAAATGTGTGACACCGGGAAATATTTTCCTCAACTAATCATGTTTTATATATTCCAACAATTAGAGATTTTTGGAAAAGGAGCCTGTTGTTTTGTTTTGTTTTGTTTTTTTGTTTTGAAAAGAAAACGCTGGCAGAGGTTTTCTTTTTGATCTTCGTTAGTCATGTATATGGATGGTGTGAATTTGAAGGAGCAAATTGGCTTGTTGGATTTGTAGTTGTAGGAGAACGGGGTTGGTTCGTTGTGTGAGATTTAAAGGAGGGGTGATGGTTAACACAGAAGTTTATTTTTAAAAGAGGGACAAACAAGCAAGCTGGCTTTCTGTGCTCAAGGGCACAGAGCGGAGGAGGACATCAAAGACAGATTCCACCTACTGCCAAAATTTCACCTTTTACCCCAATGAACATTTTCCTACATGTCACGTTGAAGGCACGCATGAAAGCTGACTGTTCTATAGAGCTGCCAAATAAATTACACTTACTTCGAAGACAGTGAAATAGTAATCTAAAATGATATTTTAGATTTAGAAAGCATGACTTTTGAATTCTAAATGTTTATTATCCAGTATGGACTCTGAGCCCCTTGAGTAGGTACTGAATTATCTTCATCTTTATGTCCAGAGTGCCTGGGGCTGTGTTTGACAGATAACATGGTAAAGACTCCATTAAATTTTTTGAGTAAAGGCATGAGTGAAGGAATGAATTAACAAAATTTATAAAGTTGTCTTCTACCATCTGCCTGTGATTTTTTAAAGAACTTTATTTTATACAACATTAAAAAGAGGGTGCCTAACATAGCTTTTATTAACAATATTCATTCATATATATTGCAGTTGTCCTTATTGGTAAAAGGGAACTTTATAGCTTGGTTCATAAAAGAAAATCCATAATTCAGTAGAGTTGGGACCACACCTTCAGACACAGACACTCCATTCAGACTTGCAGACCCCCACCCTGCTCAGCGTCTGGGTTGTAGCCCAGACTGAGGTTGGGCAGTGGGAAGAAGGAAGCCGTGTGGTTAAACCACTTGGGATAATCGAAAGTTGACCATGCTTATTTTCAATTTGGCAGCTGCATTAGCTTTTGCCTCAAGTGTGAGTTTTCCCTGTCTGTCTTCACACTGTGCCCCGCTCACCATTGGTGACCTGGCAGAGGTATCTGAGGAGCCTTGCCATAGCTCCCCTCTGACAGTTCCTTTGCCTGTTCCAATGTTTTCCCTGACCTGGTCGTGCTCTCTGGTATCAGGGACTTGGGTCAATTGCAGTGAGTGAAAAAGAAGAAAAAGTAAGACAAATCAAGAAACTGTAACCCCGATGATAACAATAATGAAATTACAAATTTAACATGGCCTGAATTTGGCTGTATGTGAATATTTCCAGCTTCTGACCTTTCCAACCATTTCACGTGCTTTGATGCAGACCTTTAGAAATTTCTGGTGGGCGGTTGATACTTGAGTTCACAAATGCATCAGTCTTGATGCTCCAGATTTGGATAGAGGTTTGCGTGCCTACTGTGGATTATGTGTGAATGTTTCAATGTCAGCGGGGGAAGAAGGTTGTGAAGATACATGTCCAATTGGAACAGACTGCAAATCCAAATCTCCAGGGAAGATTACTGTTTTCCCCAGATAAAAGGCCCTTGATACCAAATAACTGTATGCTGAATATTTATTATTGCTTGAGTAGTTTCTTGGGGAGGACATCAGAGGTTTCATAAAGGGGTAGTAAAACCCACTTTTCCCTTTGGCATTTACCAACAACCTTGCAATTCGGGTGGCTTGAAATATGGTCAGAGTGCATGTTACTCAACTTCTCCTGGCTGCTCCTGCTCTTTCACACTGCACGCAAATGGTGCTCCCACCCCCCTGCCAGTCAAACATTGTAAGGCCTGCTGACGCATCAGGCATGCGTAGGGACTTGGTTATGCCTTTCATGACTCTGTCAGCGAAGGATGTATGCCAGGAAAGTGAGAATCAAACTGTTGACCTGCCTGACTTAAAGAAAACACCACAGTGTTTTATTGGGAAGTATGGGAAGTGTGGCGGTATCCCCCAGTCAAACCTAAACCTGTAGGTTGTCAGCCATGCTTTTTTTCTTACAGGTGTATGGAGGGCAGCATTTCATGACTCTGCCTAGGCCTGAGTGGATAGTTAATTAAAAGATATAAATCTGTGAATCATATCAGAGAGAAAGAGGATTCT
The DNA here is from genome assembly GCF_004115265.2 of Rhinolophus ferrumequinum. Classification (NCBI taxonomy): domain Eukaryota; kingdom Metazoa; phylum Chordata; class Mammalia; order Chiroptera; family Rhinolophidae; genus Rhinolophus; species Rhinolophus ferrumequinum. The sequence goes on from NC_046292.1 coordinate 44,664,628, forward strand.
ACCTTGTGGTCAGTAGGGGTCTCATCCTTGTGTTCTCCCAGGGTTTATCAGGATATTCCTTGTCGGAAGTTGCTTTTACAGTTTAGATTGAACCACTTAAGTGGAGCTCTATCCTCAGCCTTGTAAGTAAAATAAGAAAATCCTGCAAAGTAGGAGTTTTGCAAATACCTTCCGTAGGATCTCAGTGATGGGAATTGGGACTAGAGGCTAAGGAGTGGTATTTGGCTGATGGAAGTTAGAAGTTGGGCTAATGATAAATTGCATTTGCATATCAGTTAACAGCTTGTAAACTACCTCACATACATTATCTTATTTGAGATATATCATTGCTCACTGAGGAAGAACAGCTATTATTGTTATTATTATTATTATTACCATTATCATCAACATCACCTTCCATTACATAGATGATAAAATGAGGCTGTGAGAATTTAAGGGATTTTCCCCAAAGTACTAAACTGCTACTTCTGAATCTGGGTATATGACAAGAGCTCTGTCTCCAGATCCTGTGTTTTTTGCATCTGAAGTTGCGAAGCCTAGCTTTCGAGGACTTCCCTGTCTTTTATTATCCCAAAGTTGGCATTCTAGCAGAGTAGAAGATGTTTTATAAATGCATATTTTATTTAATTCTTCCATAGCCAATACAAGAAATGGCACTGAAGCTCCATACTTTGTTTGCTAAAATCATTTGTGAACTAGTCCTTAGCTCCTACAAACTCTCTTAGCTCCCGAAAACTTAAAATCCTATATTATAGTAAAGTTTCAAAGCACTGCAAAGATTAAGAAACACACTTCTTCCCTTTCCTCACTACAGATAGACTAGACATGTCTGGAATCGTCAACAGAAGAAATGGCTGTGGTGAAATATTTATTACAATTCAGGTGTTTCTCAGTGAATAAATTCTTTTAAAACTGAAAAAAAAATCACAAGTACCTAAACAGAATTTGTAGCATTGCTTTAAAATGAGTTTTTAATGAAGAGAATTAAAAAATACATTGGATTCCTCAATAATTGCCAAACTGTTAAAAATGATTACACTGTCATTTAGGTATAAAGTCTATTATATTGCTTATATGAATATTTCTGTTACATGTAACACAGCTGAAAAATTCTAATAGGGCCATGCCTGCAATTACTGATTGTGCAATGCTGTAAATTTTTGATAAGCAAGTTCCAAGTTTTCCTGTTCTGAAAACAAAAGCATTGAAGTCACCCACTGTTGAAGACAAAAGACCGTAACTTTTTTAGGAGATCTCATTAGATTGATACATTTAGAACTAGGTAAAAAATCAAGACTAGACAAAAAAAAAGTCAGACGACTAACCCCACTGATAAAAATTTACTCCCTCTATAGCTGATTCTTATAAGGTCCTTTCCAATAAAGCCCACTGAACATAAAAGACTTACAAAGTATACCTCCTCATGATTGTAGAATGTAACTTATTCAAGTAGGTGAGATAAACCAACTCCACATCTATCAAGCTGGTGTTGAACAAGGATGATCATATCCAACCTATAAATGACTTCTTTTTTACATTAGCTGTGCAAATCAGGTCACTACAAAAATAACTGTTTATTAACTTATTTCAGTAACATGATGGTCTGAAGCATTTCAAGACTTGTTCATCCCTTTTCCATTTGACTCATAGTCAGATTCTACCCTCTGCTCTGCTAAGGTCATTCTGACCCAAACAGGTAACTGAACAGCTGAACATAAGGATGCAAAAACTTAGGTACACGTGTTCATCACTCATGTACCTTGCTTTGGTTAAATAAATGCTTGATATACTTGATGGCTTATTTGCCAAGAACTTCATAGTTCCCCCAAATTACTGACGATACCAAGTATGAGAAGGAATATTAATGGTTATAAACTTTGCATGGTGTGAGTACACTCTGTAATAGTGATATTTGGCACAATTAAATCTTGTGATAGTGGCTTCTTGGTTCATTTCTTATTTACTCCATAAGAGTTTAGATAAACTTTATTGAGCATCACTGTATGCAGTTCATGGTGATATACAGTCCACATTTCTTGAAGGGATAGGAGGTTTAGGTCGTAATTCAGTGCTGTCATCATACAAACTTTTCCTGGAAGATGCATGTACATAGTGACTTCATTAGCTGTTAACTTCTTGGGATGTCCAGTTCAGTACTGTGGGTTCCAGTGTTTGCCTACCATCCCCACAGCCCCTAAATAAAAACATATGTATTAATATGTGAAAAAATATTAAGGTTAATATAGGACATTTCAAAGAAAGGTATCTACTTCTTGTTCTGGTGACAGGTAGGTGGAGTATCCTGGTGGACCATAGAAGTTGTTCCAGTTAGCTCTTGAAACTTGAAAAAGTTTCACTGTTTCAGCTGAATTGAAAAGTCAGTTTCGTTTTTAAACATTTAATCAATACAACAAGACATTATTGATTGCTCAGGCAAATTAATTGCCTTTGTGACAAATGTTTAGAATAATTATTCATGTACTATCTTTGGTATCAATGTGTGGCAGTAATCTTTACTGTCCTATTTTGTTTTATTGTCTGTTATATATTCTCTAGAAAGGAGGTCAATTAAGCTTTGAAATAACTTGTATCTATTGAAATCTATTAATGTGCATCATTATGCCTGGAAGAGAACTATAAGTAATTATAAAATAAATAGTCAGGGCAGGTGATCTCTCTCTCTATATATTTAGCTTTCCTTTAGCTGTGTTTTAAGAGCTGTTCAGGGGTACAAGTTTTGGGTAATAATCCATGACAGAGCTAGTTAGGAAGGAACGGTCGGTCCCACAGGACCTGAGCTGGATCTTGTTGGGAAAAGCTCAAGATTGGGAAATAGAACTTTGGGGGCACAGGTCAAAGGAGGATTTGAAATATTTGCCCACAACCCCATGCATGATTAACCTTTATTTTGGAGAGGAAAGGTTTCTCAGTCTGAATTAGAATAAACCCGACTTGAGTGGTTTATAAACTCTTAAATGTAACAGGCTAGAGGCTTAAGATCAGACATTGTATTCAGTCTGATCTCTGCCACTTAAGAACTTTGGGACTTCAGGCATGTGGCTTATTATCTATTAACCTCAATTTCTTCATACAAAGGGTAATGATAACACCTATATTGTGGCATTGTTATTAAGAAGAAATGAGGTCATGTCTAAAAGTGTTTAACACAGTCATTGGCACATAGAAGATACTTAATAAATATTGGTTTCCTTCTGATACAGCAAAAGCTCTAAGAGAAGCCTGGTGAGGATCTTTATGTATTTCATGACTTCAGTAGCATTTGCCAAACAGATTTACCTCATTGTTGCTAAGTAATTAGAACAGAAAGACACAGATCTAAATATGCAGAGACATATTTTGTAATTGAGGTACCACTCTTATTTGTGATGCATTGTGGATTCTCACTTTGCCTCTGAAGAGTTTGCAATTTTAAGATACGTTTATATGCTTCTCTGTGGCTTTATTCTGGTTGAAGGGTGGGGGGGGGGGAGGTTCTTCACCTCCATTCATATACTGACTTCAGGATATCTACAAATCCCCTAAATTGACACACAGAGTGGTGTATGTTTGTGAGTATGTATGTTTTCTTGGTCATGGCTTTCGTCATTTTCCAAAAGTTGAATATTGATCCTCATGAAGACCTTCTGCTTGCATTGTTTGGTCTGAGAATACAGATGTATATTATATTAATGTATGCTGGACTAAGCTCATTATCTGTTTTATCTCAATGGAAACCAGTTCTGTATGAACTTCAAGTCCACGAATTCTCTTTAGAGCACTCAGGAATGTAGTTTGCATTAACACTGTAGAAGACCCAAACCAGTGGTTGACAATTAATTCTGCTGCTCATGTTACACATAATTTCTAAACTATGTGAATACTATGATTTAATAATGATGTTATGTTTCTATACCATGCATAAAGGTATTAGAGGTTTTCTAAAACATTAAAAGGGTTTGATGTTAAAATGACCTTTTCATGAATCATGGTGTGTAGAATAGACCGCAAACCTCAGTTTCGGGGGATTTTATTTATGTATTTATTTATTTCACAGGCATGAAGACTGCCATTGCCAGAAAGACTAGCTCTACCTGTTCATTATCCTCTCTATGGGAGTGGGGAAGGGGGATAATCTATGCAGATTCTGATTGTTTAGAAAACCCACAGCAGGAAGCCTTTTTCCGTGAAGCTCCCAGATACACTGGGAAAATTAGGAATAACACGTATGGCCAGTTTGAGGTAATCTTTGAAAAGGATCTTAGCAAATTCTATGTTGTTGAATTGATCCATGTGATATGTACATAACTTGAAGTTATCCAGCTTGTGAGTTGGAAGTATGGTTGTATTTGCCTTGATTAGAATTGTTATCCAGCCTTAGTGGACATCTCCTGAAATAACACTTTTGTATCTGGGGTTTGTTCTTGTCTGCTGTGTTTTAAACGTTGTTAGTAATACAGTCATAGCACCACTGAAAAGGCAGTTTTACTGGTGTTTGCCATCTTTTCCAGCAGGTTACTTTTGTTTGGAAAACAATTCAGATGCCTGGTAGAATTCTTTCATCTATTATGTTGTTCTTGTGGTTTCTACAGACTTGTCCTCAAACTTCATTCATTCAGTTTATTCATCCGGTATGTAATTATTGAACAACTATTATGTGGAAGACACTGTTCTGTGTTCCAAGTATTATTTCATTGCTTTTAAGAGTACACATCTGGACATTGTTTTAGAATTATTAGTTGTATTTTGTCCAAAGGAACAGATGAGAGAAAACAAAGAAATTCAGTAATTTTGTCAGTGTCCAAACATCAAAAGTGATGAATATCAAACAGAAATACAAGTCTGGGCTATGCTTTTTCATTATTTAGAATGTCAAAGGACATAAAAGTCAAAAAGCCATTTTCCCCCTAATTCTGCATATTCATTATATTTTATTTGTTTTAAATATCTGATGAATAAGACCTACTTTGCTTGCTTCTTATGAACTCTGTTACAAATAAGTTACTTAGAAAACTACTGAGAGAACCAACGGAGCCTAATTTTTCAACTAGGAGTATTAGCTAAATTATGTATCCTTAGACAAAGTCACACCGTCTTTTCTGACTTTCAGTCTATTTCTTGACAGTTTTTAAATTTTAAAAGTCTTCCTTCTACTTAGGATTTCTGTAAGAAAATTTCATGGTAGTAATCTAGCAACAGTCTATATCTACTGTGTCTCTAAACTTTTCTTCCTTGTAGCATTTGGGAATTTAGTATGGTTTAGCAAATAGTGATTAGCACTAGCACACAAAAAATTTTGCTAACATTTCCAAAGTGCATTTACTATTAGGATTGAATTTCATAGGAGTAATTTAAGTGCCTAGAGCACCAGTGTCTTGGGTCATAATATGTTTTTTAAAACAACAAAAAGTTACTTCTGTTTATTATAAGATTTATCTGCCATCATCATAACTTGCATCATACATCCTAATAAAAAGAAGAAAATAAAATCACCTAGGGGAAAAGAAAATATAAATCACTTAGGGAAACCCATTGTTAAATTTTTGCTATTTTGAGGTTTTGTAAATCCTTTAAAAAGTTTTGATGCTATATCGCAAACACCTTGTCCTGTCATTGTATATTCTCCTACAGTATCGTTTAAATGTCTGCATTATATTTCATAATATGGATGGAGTATTATTTGTGAAATCAGTTCTGCATTGGACATTGAGTTTATAAGTTTTTGCTATTACAATTAATGTGGCGATTAATATCCATATAGCAAATCATGATTGTATATTTATAGGTCATCTTTATAAAAAAACAATATAACTGATTTAAAAATATTTTCAGATAAAACTAAGTGCTAGGGAATTGATCGGTTTCCTTCCTTGTATACTTTCTTATTTGCAAACTTTGTAAAAGAATTATTTTTCAAACTACTAACTTCAATTATTTTAAAACTATTTTAAAATATTTATTGGCAATATAGTTTTGATATGTTGCCTGAGTAATCTAGTTTAGTAAGCATATAGTTATCTTATATTTAAGGAAATATTACTTATCTCACATTGTTTTCACTAATAGAACAAAGTATAATAGCTTCTATTTGGGGGTGGCACGTAAACAAGGGCATAGTCCATTAACATTTTTCTACCAATAATATGGGGGTATGTTTTACACCATTGTCTCCCTGGTGATGAGAAGTAAAGAATTCCTTCTGTCTTAATGAAAAGAGTGACCACAAAATCTACAATATTAGTGTGTGTGTGTGTGTGTGTGTGTGTATGTAATTTTTTACTTTTCAATTACAGTTGCCATACAGTATTATATTAGTTTCAGGTGTACAACATAGTGGTTAGACATTCATGTAACTTACAAATTGATCACCTCAATAAATCTAGTACGCGACTGACACCATACATAGTTATTACAATATTATTGGCTATATTCCCTATGCTGTACTTTGTATCCGCATGACTATTTTGTAACTACCAATTTGTACTTCTTAATCCCCTCCCCTTTTTCATCCATCCCCCCAACCCTTCTCCCATCTGGCAGTTGTGAAAATGTTCTCTGTTTCTATGAGTGTACTTCTGTCCTGTTTGTTTGTTATTTAGATTCCACATATAACTGAAATCATATGCCATTTGTCTTTCTCTGTCTGACCTATTTCACTTAGCACAATACCCTCCAGTACATCCATGCTGTTGCAGATGGTAAGATTTCATTCTTTTTCATGGCTGAGCAGTACTCCATTGTGCATTTATTGACAGACAGTTAGGATTTCTCCACATCTTGGCGATTATAAAAAAATGCTGCAATGAACATATGGATGCACACGTCCCTTCAGAGTAGGGTTTTGGATTTCTTTGGCTAAATACCCAGAAGTGGAATTATGGGGTTCTTCTTTGTCTCTTATAGCCTTTGTTTTAAAGTCTATTTTGTCTGATATAAATATTGCTACCCTAGATTTTTTTTTTCTTTTCATTTCCATTTTATGAACTATCTTCTTCCATCCCTTTACTTTCAGCCTCTGTGTGTCCTTTGATCTGAAGTGAGTCTCTTGTAAGCAGCATATATATATAAGGGTTTTTTTTCTTATCCATTCAGCCACCTGTCTTTTGATTGGAGCATTTAATCCATTTACATTTAAAGTAATTGTTGATAGATATGTAGTTATTGCCATTTTATTATTCATATTTTTTATCTTTTCTTCTCCTTCTTCAAAAAGTTCTTCTAATATTTCTTATAATACTGTTTTGGTGGTGATGAACTCTTTTCGCTTTTTCTTGTCTGGGAAGCTCTTCATCTGTCCTTCGATTCTAAATGACAGCTTTGCTGGGTAGGGTACCCTTGGTTGTAGGGCCTTGCTTTTCATCACTTTGAATGTTTTGTGCCCATCCCTCTGGCCTGCAAAGTTTCTGTTGAGAAATCATCTGATAGTCTTATGGGAGCTCCCTTATACGTAATTAACTGCTTTTCTCTTGCTGACTTTAAGATTCTCTCTTTCTAACCTTTGGCATTTTAATTACGATGTGTCTTTGGGTGGGCCTCTTTGGGTTCATCTTGTTTGGGACTATCTGTGCTTCCTGGGCTTGTATGTCTGTTTCCTTTGCCAGGTTAGGGAAGTTTTCAGTCATTATTTCTTCAACTAGTTTTCAATTCTTTGCTCTCTCTCTTCTCCTTGTGGTACCCCTATGATGTGAGTGTTGGTATGCTTGATGTTATCTCAGTGGCCGCTTAAACTGTCCTCATTTTGTGTGTGTGTGTCATTTCTTTCCTTTTTTCTTTCTTTCCTTTTTTCTTTCTTTTCTTTCTTTCGTTCTTTCTTTCTTCTTTTTTTGATTCTTCTTTATTTTTGCTGTTCTGATTGGGTGTTTTCTGCTACCTTATCTTCCAAATCACAGATTTGATCCTCTGCTTCTTTGTTTTCTATCTCCATTTTTAAGTTTTCTATCTCTTGGTTGAAATTCTCACAGAAATCATTGAGCTTCCTTATAACCAGTGTTTTGAATTTTGCATCTGGTAGATTCTGTTTAGTTCTTTTTCTGGAGCTTTGTTCTGTTCTTTCTTCTGGGACATGTTTCTTTATCTCTTCATTTTAGGTGCCCTCCTGTGTTTGTTTCTGTGTATTAGGTAGAGCTGCTATGTCTTCCCATCTTAGTAGAGTGACCTTATGTAGTAGATGTCCTGTGGGGCCTAGTGGCACAGTCTCCATGTTCACCTGAGCCAGGTGCTCCTGGTGTGTCTCTTGTGTGAGTTGTGTGTGTCCTTGTGGTGTAGTTGAGTCTTGATTGCTGTTGGCCCTTCAGTGGGAGGGATTGATCCTTAGGCTGATTGGCTGTGAGGACTGGCCATGATTACAGTGGAGGAGCTGTTGTGCAGAGCTTGACCCTATGGAGAGGATTTGCTTTAATGGGGCTCTGGTGTCTGCTGCGTCTGCCCTTTGTGTGTGTCATTTGTGGAGGTAGTTGGGTGGCTCTCTGGTGTGGTTCTGGGGCTTCTTGGGAAGGGCACTGTTACAGGTGAAAGTCAGACAAAGTCTGTGTCCTTCCTGGGGCCACTTGGTATGAGCTACAGAGGGACCTGTGGATGGATGACACTTGTGCTGGGCCAGGAGGTGCCTGGGAGAAGCTAAGCTTTAGGAAAACTAAGGCCAGTGCCGCAAGTGCCAGGTTTGGGGCTGCTTAGCCAAAAGTATAGGGAACGCCTAGGCAATATGCTGCTTGTTTGCGGTTTGTGAATATTTGAGAGACTTTAGTAAAGTCCTCAGCATAAGCCAAGGCAGGCCATTTGTATGGAAATGTCACTGGAAGCAGATTGGGGTAGACCTGCAGGTTGGGTCAGGAGGGGGTCTCGGAATCACCAGGGTGGGGTGAGTGGTGTTAGCTAGGTTGATGGAGACTCAGATGTGGGGTCCATTTGCATGTGCAGGCTGGGTGGAAGGGAGCTCAACAAAGGAAAATGTCATCTGCCTGTACTTCTGTCTGGGAGAAAGCTGTTCCTTCAGCCCTCTCTCTGAAACCAGATAATTCATTTCCTCCCCATATGTTCCTGGTGGCTTTTGAGCTGTTACCCCAGCACTGGGGCTCAGAGTGAGTGAATGTGTCAGCAAGTGAGCCTGTTCACAGGCCCGTTGAGAGAAACACCTTGGACTCCAGCAGCCCTCCATCTCACCCAGATGGAATCCCTGCTGATTTTAACTGCCAGAAGTTATGGGCCTTCTCTCCCTAGCACTGGAACCCTGGGCCTGGGAGCCTAGTATGGTGCTGGGACCCCTCACTCCGAGATATCCCTCCCAATTTTTAATCACTATACGTGGATGTGGGACCTAACCCATGTCTCAGCCCCTTTTACCAGTCCCAACGTAGCTTCCTCTATATATCCTTAGTTATAGGGCTTCTGTTCCACTAGACTTCAGACAATTCTAAATGATGGTTGTTCTGTAGTTTAGTTGTAATTTTGAGGTGGTCGTGGGAAGAAGCAAGTACAGAGTTTACCTACTCCTCCATCTTGACCAGAATTAGTGTTTATATTTTTAAAATAATCTTTCACTTCCTGCTTGTTTTCAAAACTTACAGGGTTTCAACTGTCTGGTGTGTGTGTGTGTGTGTGTGTGTGTGTGTGTGTGTGTCTGCCTGCCCACATGCTTCTGTATCCATCATAGAATATTTTAAATGCCATTGGAATACTTTACCCCATCCCCTCCAATTTGTGGGTTTGTGGGCTATTCCAGCAGCAGGCTTTGGAGAAGTTACTTGCTACCTTATTATAACATACTTAAACTCAATAGCAATTCAGGCCTTACTGGGTATTTACCTAATTTATTGTGGCAATGCGGTATTTAGACCACTGATTAAGTGAAGTCTGTCAGTATAGTTAAAAGAAATTAGAGACACTATCATTGCTAAATCACTTTACAATTCAAAGAAGAATTGTAAACATATGAATCCATTTAATTATAATAGTGCCAATTATAAGAGAAATTGTAAGGCTGAGAACAGTGGCTTTTATGTAATCATAATAATGGCATGTATTTATCTTGGTTTGGCAAGTTAGGCCTTTCTTTAATACTTGGCTTTGCCTAAATAGAATGTGGTTTGCTGAAACCCACAATAACCCCCACACCCTCCAATTTGTTATTGCAGAAAATACTGAACAATAATCATGCGGTATGAATGATTAATGTATGCATGGGTTAGTAAGTATCTTTGAGGTTTAAAAAGTGTTTTTATTTGCATTCTTCTGTTGGCTGAAGGTATAAAACAAATAAATACAAATCCACATGTGTTAAATGTTCCCATCCCTATTCATACAAGTACTTGAAGTGAGCGTAATCATAGCTTTTTTTATTTTGTTCTGTGCTTTTTGTTTTTGTTTACCCAGTCCATATCCTTTACTTACATTTCAACTGTAGTATTTGATATGTAATCCATTTTTAAATTCAATAAGCACTTTGAATATAGCATCCATAAAATATAGAAATAATGAATTTAATAATCTTTGAAGATTACCAAACAATTTGTAACGTCATACGCAAAATAATACCTATTAGAGTTGCACCTATTTGAAGAGCATATTAAAAGAATAACTCACATTCTCTGTTTAATAAGATTACTATTATTGAGGAAGAGGTGCTGTCTAGTGAAATAAACAACATTACTGTGGAATTGGAACACTTTAATCTCAAGGCTTTTATTTATTTCTGTTTTCTGCTTTCAGAAAGATAATTTGCAGCAGTCCCATGGTGTGCATTTATAGAAGTGAAGGAAATCCCACTTTCTAAGCAAAGAAGGAATGAATTTGGGTTTAAAGATCAAAACTTACTTTAAAAAATTCAGATAGGTCTTTATTTTAAGAATAATAGAACTTCCATGAATACTTTGAATTCATTGTAAGAGTATACATCATAAAGAACATCAGATATCCAAACTATTGATTTTTTTCCCTAAGACATAGCCCAAAAAGTGAAGATAAACAAATGGTTGATTTTAAAAATTTACATCCTGAAAGGGTTAATATTTTTATTACTTGAAATTTGATATAAGATTGTGGGCAACCCATGACATGGTTTGGAGTACTTGATTATTCTTTTCTCGGTAAATAAGAGTGGCATACAGTTAATTTCAGCACTGTAATTGAGCAGTGCATTCTGGGAAGTTGAAAAGCACTGTAAGATGAGGAAATGTTTTAGGGACTAATCATGAGAAGAAAGGAGCCTTTCATAGCCCGTATGATGCTGTTGTCAGAGCTAAAGGCAGATAATGATTCGGTAATAATGGCACATTGTGAATATTTAAGCTGAAAAGATTTGGGCAAAATGAGCAGACATTGTTGGTTTGTTAAAACTGAACAGTTGGTCTTTGGGCTTCAAAAACAGCCTGAACTAAGTAGAACATTTTTATTCAAAAATTTCCCTAAAATAAGATACTTTTTTGAAAGTTATATCAAACACTATCACTATAAAAAGTTTTAAAATGATCTACTTGTTTAGTTTTTACTCTAGAAATTGATAGTATGGTGTCTTTTTCATTACAGAGAAGTTTAAAAGTTTCATGTGCTGCTTCTTTATGTGCCTTTTTAACTTAGTGGACAAAAGGAATACCTTCAAAGAACATTGTCATAGTAATGATGTAAAATATTACATATAAAACCAAGAGTGTCAGATTGCAAAGAAAGTGAAGTAATTTGCATTTTGTTTCTAAGGTTTCCATTACACCCTTAAGAATCTTGCAGCTGGGTTTCTATGTATCTTGTCTTTTCTCCTTATTAGTATATTTTCAACCTGTTTGTTTTCATTCCTGAAACATCTATTAAATGCAGATTTATGCAGCTCTAGTTACCCATTTTTGGGTGAATGTTATCAGAAGCTTAATATCTGAGTCCTTATAGCCTTCCTTTAACTTAAGACGAGAAGAGAACTAACTGAACCCTCTGAACCCTGAGCCAAGAGCAGTATATTGTAAAATTTACTAACTTTAATGGTGGGTTTTTAGAGTGGATAGCACATCTGGGGAAAAGCTATACCCCGTTTTGCCAAAGTATAGGTAGCACACTGGTACATTGAAATAATGCTTTCTAAGACTTTAAAATCTGATTCGGTGAGAAAAGAAAACTTTTTAGAATAAGTTTTAGGACGGAATTCAACCTTTATGTATGTAAGATACATATATCTCCAGTGAACTCTCATTTATTACATATATGCTACAATGACATAAATAATTCCAAGTCTGGTATTTCTTTTATAAATATACTTTTCATATGCAGTTTTACACAGAGAGTGAAATGAAGCAGATTTCTAAGGCTATACAAATGTTTTTTCTTGAGTAAAAAAGATTACTTATTAAAAATGGCCTCACAATTTAAACCAAAATAACGTTTTTGGAGGGAGGTTTCTTCTCTGAGATTTTTTTGAAGGGAAACAATGTTGCTGTGTGTTTACACGAACATTCATTTTTACCCATATGCTTTAAATCTGTGTATTTGTTTAACCAAATATTATTTATTTTTAGAACTGTTTAATTTTTCTTTTTAGCTAGAATTTTGTAACAGCAGTTTTTAAAAAAATTAAGTTAAATAAAAGTACACTATTTAAAGGACTTTTTCTTCAGGAGTTTGAACCAAGAAATAAATCCTTTATTACCATTAGGTGAGACTAGTCTTTAGGCAGGAAATAGTCAGAGTCCAGAAACTAAAATAAAACAGAACAAATGTTTACCAGGAAAATGTGATGTGATCCAAGAAGCTTCTTGTCACTTTTTAAAGTAGCTTTTAGAAAGGTACCCCATGCAGCTGTGAGCAGAAGAGTCTTTCCCTATACTTCTGTAAGGAAGCAAAATTCGAATTTTGACATTCTCCTGTATAAACATACACTTTTTCAAGTTTGATAGTGGGAAATGAAAATATAAAATGAGATTGTTTACTTGGAAGCTCCCCCAAATTTAACTTATTTTTAGAACATAAAATAAACATTACAAATTGATTTTTAAAAATGTTTCTAAAATGATTCTTTGACTTTTTCTTAGATTCTACATAATTTCAGAATTGTTTGTTCTAATTTACTTATGTCTGCAAGTGTGTATTCCTCATTTGACAGTAAACTGTGATTTTATTTAGAATGATAATTATTACCTCCCACCCCTTCCTCTGTATTTCTATTTACTCAAATTCACATGATGTTATCAGACAACTCAATGGCCAAAACCAAGGGAATTGGAGTGCTAAACTCTATTAACATTTATCTAAGGCTTTCTGAGGATATCAACTAAACTTTCATCAGAGGAACCTTCTAGGAAAATTTACCTTAAATTTTGTTAATAAATAATTTAAAACCCATATTTGGAAACCAGCCTGTTTGAAAACTGGCCTCTCCACTTACAAATTACCAGATATATGGTTCTTGCCTATATGAAAAGTTTGAGTTTGCGTTTTTGTGGGGAGGAGGAGGGACTTTTTTTTACTGCTGATGGGATTGCATTTTATTTATTGAGGGACAAAACAATAAGATCAGTTAGACGATGTGTTTAAAACAGGGAAATTTTTAAAGAATTTCAATCAGTTTTTAAAAAGAATTAGTTGATTATCTTGAATTCAGCGTTTCAATTTAATTTTAAACAATTTTACTTAGATCTAACCTTTGAAAGCCGGAAATTCATACTAACCAAAATAACATTTTTTTAATACTTGAGTCTTATGTGCTCCAGGGAAAAAGTTATTTATTTTTTAGTTATTTTATTTTAATGAGATACATTTAAAATATAAATGCATACTGTTATCCTTCTTGAAGAGTTAAAAAGTACATTAATATAGTAAAGGGTTTGAGAACTTTGTTTAACCTAGTAGTTCCCAAATTTATTTGTCAGTGGAACGCTTTTTTGCTTGTAACCCCTATTAATCTCCCAAAACACACTTGGTGCAATTATGCTCGTAGTTTTTCTCTGTATTTAAGTGAAGAAGTAGGATTTCAGTCCCCTTTGTGTAAAAATCATCTTCCTGCTGACCCTTCTGCTCAGTGGAAGCCCTTATAAATGAATAAGTTCCAGTCTCCATTTGGGTACCAAGTGCCCTCTGGACAGGGACTTTATCTCAGAAGTAGTGCTACTTGAGTCAGTTGTCCCATCTCCTCTACACATCCATCCAGTCCATTGCGATTTACTTTAAGTACTTTAAACTGTGTCCTTGGAAGACAGATTTGCCTGGAGCTATTCCAAATTGGCAAAGGGATGGTCTAATAAAGCTCTAAGTGGTGCTCCTTGCTGATAAAGAGAAGAGGGTAAGGGTAGTGACAGAGTGATGCTACAGAGGTCATTACATGTGATTCTGAAGTCCATTTGTAAAAGGTCTTCTTTCACCCCATAACTTTGAGTATTGGAGAGATTTGTTAATGAAGCTCTCTTTTATTCTATGCCTACCAGGAAACAGACTTTTAAAAAATATTATTTTCAAGACTCATGACATAGGAATCCATTGAACACTTCTGCTTTAATTTGCCCTATTCCTCACAAAATGTTTTTATAACTTCAATTTTTTTTAAAGTCTGTAAGAAGGAAATTGATTTGAAGGTTTTAACAGACAGCTCAGTAAATAGTCAATGTAAAACCATTATATGAATTTTTATGTACTTAGTATTTTTATGTGTGGAAAAGAGATGGAGTGACTGTAGTGGGAAATTTTATTTTTTATCACCTAGATATCTATTCTCATCTAGAGATCTTCAGTATTTGCTAAATAAGCACAAGTTATTTTTTTCTATCATAATATTTGTATCTAAGAAATTTTAGATTTGTTAATGTTTGAGGTCCTCATTAGTATGAAAGATGAATTTATGTTTCAGTATTTGAGCTGTTACTGAGCTAAAAATCTTAAAACAAAACCCAGAAACCAACCACATAATGCAACACCAACTCTGTAATCTTCCTACCAAATAGTAATTTCAGAGGATTTAACACAGTTTATTAGATAAATGACTTAAAATTTTAAGAGACCATAAACATACATTTAAAAATTATTCTAAGTGAAACAGGATCTTGACATAATTCATATAATCTAATTAGCTAATGTATCAGTTGTTAATACTTTTAAGATACCCAGTAAACTAAAATGAAATGCTGGACACCCAGCTAACATGTGTGACAGAAGAAAATAGTATTTGTGGAATATTTAATGTGGTACTGTAGTAGCATTACAGGAGATTAGTCACCAGCTGGGGTTTTTAAACCTCACGTTTGCTTCATGCTATCCACAGTAGGCAGCCACTTGGTAAAGCCTGGAAAGTAGTAACATAGTTAGCACTTAGAAACTGTGTTTTAACAAGTCTCCAGATAAGTATTTACATGCTAGACCATACTAACACGTGTTAGTGTTAGCTGTCAATCAAGATTTAATAATGTTCCTTGATAAAATGTATCTGGTATTCGTTTCCATTGAGTTACCCTACTTATTTTGTATTTTTATGTATTCGTTAAGAAACCATGGTCACCTGACCTCTTGGCAGTCTGCTGTAAACTTCACATTCACCCTGCTTCCCAGGGATTGCTGGGGTCATTGTAACTCCTGTGAAACTGAAGGGTCCAAATAATTGAGCCGAAATATGGTTGAGAAGGGATCTGCAAAGTCTGTCCCCCAAAAAGAAATGCTTTAGTTCATGTGTTTGGCAACCACCCTCATCCCATCTTTTGTGTTTTTATTTTTGGTCAAAGGATTTTTACACTGGACAGATATTATTGAAAGATTTTATTTAATATTCAGATGCATTTTGTTCTAAAACTAATGCTTGCTCAAGAGTCTAAGAAGGCTTCATGGGAAGAGCAAAGCAATCTAAGCCATATGTATTGGGCAGGTTGCCAGTTGTTTGCCAATATGCCCAAGCCACCTGGCTGTGCATTCAGCCAAGTATGCCATTCCGACCAGCCAGCCAGCTTTAACCTCCCGGCTGCTTTTCAGTGCTTCGGAAGCTCCAAAGGCCTGGGAGCTGCACTTCATTTTTCCCATGCCAATAGTTTTCACTCAGACACACTGCACAGCTACACTGACCAGTAACTCACAAACGCCCATTTTCAATGAGTTCTCCTTTTGTTTAAAGCACCATTCACTGGTGTTGAACCAGTGCCATAAGATGAGTCTGGAGATAGCAGACTGAAACCTTTACCCATATGCCCTAGACAGACACTTTGACTGACAAGCAACATTTTATTCCCAAGCCGGCAGCGACAGGGTTTTGTGATTCGGCTTTGCTGAGATTTGGGTTGACTTTATTTGCCGCTGGTTTCAATTTTTATTTTGGGTGCTTCTGACTTTTCAATGTTTGGAAACGTTTGTTCATTTAATTTAGAAATTGGTTGTGCTGTTTCATAATTTATTTATCAAGGCTGATTTCATAATCTAGGTCAGGAGTTGTGTGGAACAGGCAATCTTAAAATTGCTGATGGAATCTCGAAGACTGATTTGTTCTTTTCAAAAGTCACAATAGAAAAAGTTTTACTCCTAAAAGGTGGTATTCTTTCTTTTATGAGTTCATAAGAATTATATGTCTTGTTTCCCTTTTTGCCTTGGCTCCCAAGAAACTCAGAGATAAATTTAATTTTTAACTTCAGGAAATTCATCAGCCTAGTTTTTTGCCCCCATAACTTCTCTTGTTTTAGTTTGTATATATATATTTTTGGCCTTAAATTTGCATGTGTATATATGTATGAATTTGGTGTGTGTTTGTGAATCAGATCATTTTTGCAAGATAAGTATAATTGATAAGTAATATGAATTTGGTATAGAAACTTGATTCCTAATTAAAATCTTTAAATGGACTTTTCTGGTATAATAAGCAGGTAGGTGTCTCAGATCAATGATCCCATGTTTTATGAGTAAATAAAGGGAGCTGTGATGATTTAGGCCTAGAAATTTCTGTATTACAAATTTCTGTGCTAGCCTTTGGACTGGCCCGTTTATTATTTCCCATCAGTTATTGTGTTCTGTACATTTTCATTTGATGTCGTTTTCCTCTTGCTGCCTCAACGATCTCTATCTCTCAGATCGTGAAGATCTGTTTTGGCTTGGCTCCAATTTAATCAGTTTGAATGGATCCTATTGAGTAACTTGACTCATTCACCCTGCTGAAGAGAGTCTGAATACACTATTTCTGAGGGTTTAAAAGAAACAACTATTATAATGTTCTTTTTGATTAGAATTGTTAGTCATTTCAGGAAAAACATGTGATCTGTGTGTATGTATGTGTGTAATTTGGGATCCCATTTTTCACTTCGTTAATAAGACCCATTCGGATCGTAATATTTTGGCCAAAGTCCTGTGACACACTCCACAAAGCCCTGAGCAAGGTGGAGTTGCACCAGCTCACAAGATGGATAGACAGAGCTGGGGGAAGTGTCCCAGCGGGCTTTTGCAGTCTGTCAGAGGAGGTGCAGCTGTAACCACCCATCTGTGCTTCCTTGGCTTGGACTGGGCTTCGGAATTGAACACTTACCCTGAAGAAAGATGTTCAAAAGGAATGGATGGTATGGTTCAAATAATAATGACCAAAATGTGACAGGGCTGATGTTTGAAGAGGAGAGCTGTTATGTTCCATGCACTGTAAGATGTAGCCTTTTGGCATTCCTGAAATTCTGAAATTTCTGCAATACTCATTCCATTGCTTGCTTTTCTGGATCCTACTAGAAGGAAAGGACTGAGCTTTCAGTTTATTTTTTCACGTGTGTGAAGATATTTCTGCATGTCAAATCCAAAAGCATTCTGACAACCATATTTGTCGTCTCTTCCCTGAATCACGTTTTTATCTTATGAGTTAAGCTTCCTACGTTAGGTAGCCATCTTATATATCTTTGCTCTTGAGAATTTATTACCTCCTCATTTATTCTGAAATACTAATTTCTCTTTTGAGAACATTTGTGTGCAACAATAAGCTCAGTGATTCTGGACAAATAAAAAGCTCTTAATTATCTGCACTCTTTAAGGTTCTTTTATAGGAACTTTAAAAGATCCTGATAAGAACCCATTAATAAGCAAGAATGCAAACATTCCCTCCAAATAATACAAAAAGTCTCCCCCTCTTTTTGATATAGGCAAACGATATATATCATTTATACATGTTTGATATAGGCCAATGAATATGTTTCATTAGAATTGTCTAATATGTCATTAATGATTAATGGGGTCACAGTAAAAAATTAAAAAAAAAAACAACACAAAAACCTGACAAGATTCTTTCCTTTATTGGGTCAAAAATTTCATAATTCATGTGTACTAATCAGATTAAATTAAAGAGCCTATCACTTAAAAGGTATTCTTGGAAAAATAAGTTACTATGCCATTTTCCCCATTATAACCCCCAAACCAATTACTCAACTGTATATTCTTAAGGAAAACAAGTATCTTTTGTATTTATGCTTGTAAATTTGTTATGCATATACAGTGCAGGGAAATTTATATCTCATCTCTTCAATATTTTCCATACTCGGAGGCTCCCAAAACAACACTGCTGTCCTGGGCAAGATACTCTGTTGTTGTTTTTTTTAATTCCCTTTATTTGATTTTGCTAAACTAAATGAGCTCAACAAGTGAAAAATGGAGTGTTAAACCAGATATGATCTCAATGAGAAATCATTTACGAATTTATCTGAGTGTCTCCTACACTAGGTGCTAAAACCTTGCCCTATGGAAGATTAAAGTATGATTGAGTCAGGAGCCATGTGTCTGTTGCCCTAACATTCATTTATGAGCTTTTCAATCTAATTTTATTGCAAAATGCATAAATGTTGCGTTTTCTATTAGAAGCTAGGATACAAGTACAAAAAACTTATTCAAAACCATTTTGGGAAAAAGGGACTTGATAAAATTCAACACTGTTTTTTAAACCTTTAAAAACTCTTTGGAAACAAGTAACAAAGCAGAACAGTATCCTTAACATGGTAAAATTGTCTGTTGTATCAACAGAAGGAATCATAGTGAATTATGAAAGTTTGGAGTCATCCTCACTAAAATCAGGAACAAAGATGACTGTTACCACCATTATTATTATATTTAATGTTCTCCTAGGAGTTTGGACCATTGTAATATATGAATCAGAATAAGAATTACAACTATGAAGAAAGAGGAGACAAAATCATCACTTTTTACAAATGATGGAATTATCTACTTAGACAAAGGGGCCAAACAAAAACATGGAATTGAGGAAAGTAATAAAAAGCACAAAATATCTAGGAATAATTTGGCAATGATTTGATGAAAAAGCCTGCTGTGAAGTTGCTGTTCTGAGAGATGAGGGTTACAGGAATGGGAAAGAATATGGCATGTAATAGAATTACCCCTTATACATTTCTCTGAAATTGCAACCTGGAAGTTATCTCCTCCTCCTCTTTCATCATGCTTCATATCTAATCAGCCACCAAGTTCTGCCAAGTCTACCTTCTTATTAGCATGAAAATCAATTCCCATCTTCCCCCCATGCGTCCTTTAGGTTTAGATCTTTATTATTTGTAGCCTAGACTATCTCTGTAGCCTTCTCTCCGTTTGCTGCCATTCTTTTCCAATCATCTATCCCTTCCACCCATTCATTGCACGCCAAGTATACTGCAAGAGTGTTTTTTCCAAAAAAAGAATTATCACTTCTTTACTGACAACCCTTCAGTGACTCTCATCACCTGCTGTATAAGTTTTGCATTTCTCAGCATTTCACACAGGGCTCTCTTATTTCATACAGGTGGCCCCTCCTCGCCACCCTGATGTCATTACTGCCACGCCACCTTTCACCCTGGCATACACCATGTTCCCTCTCTCCGATCCAGCTCTGTTGAGATGCTTGTGGTTTATCAAGTTTCTGTGCTTTCTCAGTGCCTCAGTACTGCAGTATCAGTGTGGTGCGATTGTGTATTCTAGTTCCTCTGCTGAGAATGCTCGCCATCCAAATGGCTCCCTCCACAGCCTGGAAAATTCCGGGTCCTCTTGCAACAGTCAGTGGATGCGTTATATCGTTTGGAATGGTTATTCCTTGTTCCCTTAGCATCCTTATATACTTCTGTCGTTGCAGTTATCACAGTATACTGTAGCCATTCATAACCCCCACTAGAGGAAGAAGCTGATTGCATCTCTAACATCCAGCACAGTGGCTAGAATATAATAAGTGTTCCATATTATTTGTTGGAATGAAAAAAAAAATACATACACACACACACACACACACACACACACACACACACACATACATATAAAATCTCTTAAGTTTGTAATTCATGAAGTTCTGTGTTTCTGAAATGATTTTATAGTTGTTTTCTGAGGCAACTGCTTTAAAATTTCTTAGTTTTTTTGGTATTTTGGAACTAAACAATGACTGGACATAAAACATAAGTATACACATATTTTATGTCACAGCTAAAATTTGGCAGATGTTTAGTGTTTTTTCAGGAACAAATAATAATAAAGTTTTATGAATTAGGCTATAATTTGTGTTTATGTTGTCAGTGCTAATCATTTCTTTATTAGATGTCTAGGTTAAGGTCATTAGCCTGTCTGCTGACATTTGCAATCACATAACCGCATTTTATTTAAACAAATAAATGACACAAAATCACAGATAATGTAAAATTCAAAATATTTATTTAGATTCTTTTATATGCTTAGAATTGAATGTGGTGCTGTTGCATTTCGGGAAGGTATAGATTAGCTCGGTCTTTAGGAAGGTTGTATAGAAGATAAGACTTGCTTACATTAACAGCCAGACCAAGACAAAAACAAGAGTATTGCATCCTGAGAAGCCAGGTATCATCAGCCCCATTTTATAGATAAGAAAACTGAGGTTCAAAGAAGTTAGGGTGACTTTATAAGCATCACACCCAAGTATTAATGATAGCTTTGAGGCTGAGACCTAGATTTTTAGTCTTCTGGTAAAGGGTTCAAAACAGAGTTTAATATGCTACAAAGGAACTTGGTGAATTGGAAAAATGTAAAGCAAGTCCACAAAGATCAAGAAACAGAATAGTTATTCATGATTTTGTGATTGTTTCCCCCTGTTTTACCTATGAATTTATAGAAGTAAATATTGAGTAGGTTGTATCTGAATAATGAAGTATGGCTTTTGGGTGCCTTTTCTATTTTGTAGGCATTCCAGAAACACTAATTAATCTAAGTTCACAAATAGTCCACTGAGTGACTGGCCTAGACCCATTTTAACTAAAAAGGAAATTAAGCAATATATATTATATACGTACATATTTACGTAAAGCATAGTAGAGCAATATTACGTCAAGTTTTATTGCCATGAGTTTGGGATGACATGTTATGAGTGGTAAAGCCACAAGTGAGTTATGCAGGTCGTCTCAACTAAATGCCAGTAAAATGTTTTTATTGTACCACATCATCCGGTGTTCTACCTCTGCTACAAATTTAAAGAGAACCAATTTTAGAAATTTCCAGAGTTGTAAAAGTTTTTATTGGTACTATATTTCAAACTTGCTGGCCTATAAATATTAGTTCAATTAATCGTGGCAAAAATTAATGAACAGAGATTTTTAAAAAAGAAATGCTTGTAATAGGGGTCTTTTCTTAAAACATATTTCTTTCAAGTTTAGTTCAGTTTTTCTGGTTCTAAGTATAAATATTTTCTTTCTTCTCTCTTCCCCTTTTGTGCAAATCTTTTTCTCTTCAAAAGCCACCTCAAGCGCTATGTCCAAGGAACTCTCCGTGGGTACTTAATGTCACCCCTAAATTTGATCTCATTTTTCTGAGTGCTTGCTCTCACTTATTGCTCATAAATTTATTTGGCAAATGTCTTTTTTTATTGCTTTTTAACACTCTTAGTTGTAATTTATTGTTAAGCTATTAATTTAAAGTTTATCATTATAAAAATTTATTTGAATATATACTATCTTCCCCAAATAAATTCGAAGCTCCTAGAGTGTATTCAGTGCTTTATGTTGTCCCTGGTCTCTAGGACAATGTTTTTGTTTGTTTGTTTTTAATGTCCTTTCTTTTTTCCTTCCCTCCCTTCCTTCATCAGACATTGATTGAGTACCTACCATTTTAATGTCTAAGCTATGCATTGGATATTGGAGATGAAAGGCTGCCTAGAAAAGAGCTCATAGAAATTATTCTCATGCTATTGTGTGTGTAGCAGTCCCTTGGGGGAATTGTTAAGGAAGTATATTCCCAAGCCTCACACCCAGAGAGTCTAAGAACTAAAGATCTATGCTTCTTAACACTAGGTCATCCAGATGCAGGGAGCCACACTTTGAGAAAGTCCAGTTTATGAGTGATGGGAGAAAATTCCCCAAGCTGGTCATCATAAAGCTATGCCACTTACAAAGTCTATGCTAGCGGGATGTCCAGGTGTTTGAGGAGTCCAGTGGAGGGGCACCTACTGAAATACAACTGGGAAAGTCAGAGGAGTAATGTCATAATTGGTGCTTAATACTTGCTCTATGAATAAATGAATGAATATTTGAATTTGGAATTGGACTGAGGTGGTTGAAATCCTGGCGCTTTATGACCCTGAGCAAATTCCTCAACTTCTCTGAGCCTGAGCAGAATGACCGTGGGTCAGTGTATCCTCAATGCTAGTTCCATTAAATTGGTTTCCATAGTTGCTTGGTATAAGTTGTTATTTTCTGCTGAGAATCCATAGGTAGATGTACAGAGCTGTGAAATGATCTTTGAACTCTTAGTTTTTTCTCATTTTGAACAATGTGAAGGGGAAGGAGAGTCTGACCTCCCTTCCAAAACTTCTAAGGGCCTGTTTCACAGGGACCGCATGTAAAAAGTTGTTCCTTAGACTGCAACCCTAGTTTGCAGTTTTGAATGCTTGGTGCTGATCCATTCTTGCATTATGTGAGTACCTGTCTGCCCTCTTTGGTCTCTGATTGTCACAACTTTTCTGTGAGTTAGAATGCCTGGTCTCTTTGTCTCTATACACCTATTATGCTGCTATTCCCTTAGTAATCCCTTCAGAATGCGGGCATATAAATGAAATGAATCCCTCATCGTCCCTGGTAAGTAAGTCTAGCTCCAGCAATAGATGCAGTATCTAACCACGTTAGGCAAAAAAGTTTGTACTTTTCATATTACCATAAACCTGTCAGTATGCCCACCTTTCTAGCTGTGGTGTTTTAATGGTCAGAGATCTGATCACTTACACGTTATTCAGGAAAACTGAATATGTATTTTGACATCTGGCACTTCCAGAATGGGATTTTTATTAAAAGACAAGAAGAAACACAGTTTGCGTTACAATATTTTTACTTATTTTGTTTTTAAAGATGACCACAACTGAGTTCTTGCCTGGAAATACAACCATAACTGTGAGGGCCATACCAGCTTTCTAGAGACTTGTGAAGGCTGTGAAATCTATCTTTAGTTTCCCCAGGTTCGCATGTTAGTCCTTCCCTCTCCCTAGTGGGTCCTGTCTTGAACCATGCTGAGCCTTTATACCCCGTCTAAGACTCCACTCTCGAGAAAGAAGCTATTCCCACAAAAGGAAGTTACAACTTGTGGTAAAGGGCATGGTAAGCAGGAGGACCAGTGCCTGTTGAGTGAATAAAGGAATGAAGCTACTACATCATAAGCAATTTTTAACAAGTGGGAAAAAAACAAGTAGATTTATCATCTTGTAATTTCATTTGTAAGAAAATAAGAGGACTGGGTCCAGACCCCGTCCTGTCCCCCACCTCAAAGATTCCTTTGCTGTTATGAAGACTGATTGTGTTTTTAGGTTAGTGTCTGACAATGTAGATTATAGGTCAGTGGGGAATGACGTCCTCTTATGTGGTTTCTGAACTTCTCTTCTCTCCCCTTAGTCCCCACCTTGTGACAGAACATTGGCGCTGCTCTCAGGTTCTAATGTAGATTCAGAAACATTAAAAACATCCTGAAATGGCAGTTCATGTGCATCCCAATTCAGGGTGCACTCATCATTTCAGAAAATACCCATCTTCGAAAAAAAGGTGGGAAAGGGGGCTGGAGAGAAGTAATTTTCTCTAGATCAAAGTCAATGTCAACACTAAATAGGTGGGAAGAGGAGCGTGTAGTGCTAGTTAGCCTCCCAAAACATGTGACAAGATATCCTTGAACAAAATAACAGTCTCTGTTTTTAAGGCAGGTGTTGTATAGAATTTTCACATTATTTCTTTGATGTGAGTTGTCACAATGTACTTTTATCTCATCCAAACCAAAAATCATGACCCACAAAAATGTTACTTAGACAAAGAAATAGAAAAGCCTGACCTTATAGGGCTAATAAACACCTCCCAAGCCACACCTTGACCTACTAGTCTAACGTGGATACATTTTGAACTGTTACTAGAAAGGAGTTTTCCTAGAAAGGACCACTTTGTTTCTGATCATTCAATTTCTTTATTTTTGTGAGTTCTTTCTTCTCCCTGATGTTAATTAGTTTAAAATGACTCAGTGGATTCATTTGTTGTAATGTGTGAAGGGCACAACCAAGGACGGTGTGCTTTTTAGTCCACAGGTAGAGATAGTCCATTTCTCTAATTATGTCCGGCCAAAAGAGCTACGGCAATCACTCTTCTGTTTTTCATCAGGGAGAAAACCTTAAGAAAATTAACCTTTGGAAAAAAAGAAAACAAAACAAATTGCTCTTTGAAGCTCTAGCCAATGACTTTTTCAAGTTTTTATCTCAGTGCCTAAGGTGTTCAGTAACTGTTGCATGGATGAATTAATATATAGAATCTTTGTTCTCAACTCCAGTTTAACGTAAGCTCCTAGAGGGTCGGGAGTTTTGTCTCTTTTGTTCACTGCTATATCCATTACCACCGAGAACTCCGCATGGTATATAGTAGATGCGCCTCTTCTCACCATCCCCAGTGTTGAATAAATGAATGAATGAATGAGTTCAAAGCATTCCTTAACCCTGGAAACAGTCAGTGACATGGTAATATCTAATTCATATTACCATATTATCAAGAACCTCAAACTTACATAGCCATGTTTTAAGTAAAAGCATTCTCATTATTCAAAATAATACTTATTTTTTTAATTTCCAAGTAGCTTTATTAAACCAAAGATAATAAAAGAATTTCATCTTTGTTGGATTATATAGTATTAGTGATAGAAGAATTAATCATTTTCACAATCAATTGATAAATAAATACTTAAGTCTCTACAGTGGGAAAAATGACTGTGTTTAAGTATATTAGAAATGAAAATCAGGAAATTCACCAAGTAGTTTTTCTCCTCCTGGGCAAAATAGGTAAAAGCAAATATGCAAACAAATAAGACCCAATGTTTGATTTTTTTTTTCTTAAGCAGCAAATTCAGTAGGATATATGCCAGATTGATTTTTCGTTAGTTACACAAGTTTGTTTGTTTGTTTGTTTCTTATCACTATTTTCAGATATAAATTTCAAAAGGTGGAATATTCTGTAAGGTCCACATGTTCTTATTTTTATTCTTGTGCATGCTCTAGGATCTTGGTTTACCCTTACCACTTTATTGTGCCTCAGCTTTTCCAGGTGTAAAATTGGCCTAACAATGCTCTTGTAGTAACAAGGGGGGGTATGAGACTTAATTAGCAAACAGCTGGAAAACCCCTTGAGATAGTTATGTGAGTCAGAATGGAAGTGCATTGTTATTAATCATTATTATTGTTATTATTTTTAAATGGCTCAGGGCCATCTCTAAATTTAATAATAAAATGAATGTATCTAATAATTCTTTCCATGTACATGATCTGTGGTCATGCATTTCACAAATTAAATGGCAGAATACTTGTAGGATATGATATAATGATCTAAGTAAATGATCCTCAACCAATTCAAAATTATGTGATTAAGACCCCAAGGAGCTAAAGCAAGCACTTTGTTATGTTACCTTTCAGCATCTCAAATAACCCATTTTGTGTTAATTTACGTGCAAGAGGAAAACTCGCCTTTTTTTTTTTTATATATTAACTTGGACTTTTGTGTGTAATTAGTTGGAAATTTCAGAGTTGGTGGGGCAGTCACTCCCTAATTTCCAAATAAATCTACCTGGAACACCTTGTCCACGATATATATATATATATATATATATATATATATACACTCTTTCAAATATGATTGGCTTAGCTCCCTATCAGTTAGTTGAGTCAAGTGTTCTTTGTGAACTTTCCAAGTCCGTTATCTTCAAATATCATCCGAAAAGATAATCATAAGTCTTATTTTTCTAGTTGTTCGCTGTCTCCTCCTGTACCCTTTTGTCAAGAAATGCTTTTGGGTCTGAGTTAGGTTATGTTGCAAGTCAATGGAGAATCGGCTTCCATTGCAGATCGTATGCCTTTAGCTTGAATTATCTCACGCAGACATCCTGGCTAGCTGCAATGCAAAACTCAGAGGGCTTGAGCCTGAGAAAACCTAAGGTTGGCGGCCCGCTAAGTTGGGGATAAGAAAAGAAAAGGGAAATTCTATCTTTTCTGGTGCTTTTCCCTTCTTGGTTTCTCCACTAAAAATCAATAGTGTGGTCGATAGTTGGTTTTGAGTTGTTCACTACATGCTGGAGTTTTTCTGATGTAAACCTTTGGTGTCTGGGCTTCAGACATTATAATGCGTCAGGGAAGGTTTGATAGCTGCCACGGCCCTCCTGGGTTACATTTTATTCCCTGTGACAGCCTTTGTAATGCAAGAGGGGAAGTACAGATCAATTTTTGCACCATTTAGTTGTTGGGGGAAATTTTTTCCCCCAAATTGATCGTTCTTCTAAAAATTATCATATTTATGTATTCTTCTAAACAGCAAAAGCTAATAAAATGAGGCCTTTTTGTTAAAGACTATTTTAAAACAAAATGTAAATCAAGCCTTACTCTAAATTGTTAAGACCTGGTTATATCCTGTTCAGGATTTCTCAAATTCCTTTTGCATGACTTGGACTGACACTTTTAATTTTAAATGTATTCATTTGGGAAAGGCTGGTGTCCATTCTGAGCCATGCTCTGGAATGGTGATATCAGGAAGAAAATGACACAATGTCAGCTATAATGCTTGTGTGGTTTTAATGCAGAGTTTGATTTCTTTGAAATTATATGGTGGTTTTTATAGATATTGAATAATTATGGATAATGCATAATTATAAATGAAATCTATTAAAAAATTTAATTTTTCTTTGAGTCCTTTCTATTAAATCTTTTGCTATCTGGATTAGTAAATTATTAATTTTTTTGGTCTAAAGTTGTTTTAAATTGCTTACCTATTTTCTCTATAATTCTAATATATATTCTTCAACATAATAACTCTTATCAGAATTATTTAAGGTAACTCTAACATATTCAGTAAATACAAGATGATAAAGTTGTGTTTGTAAGATGTCTTCAAGTTTTGAAGGATAAGTTTCTAAATAGAATGAAAATGTTTTTGCAAAATTGTGTTGAAACATCTTACAGAGGTGCAAATGCTATGTCTTTAAAATGCTAAATACATTTATTTTAAATAATTGCAAATATTTGAAAAATAATATTTAAGCAAAAACACTAGAATCAGGCCTATTATTCTCTGACAGTGTTATGTATCCATCATGCTGTATTAATTGAAGGGATTTGGTATAATCTCATAAAGAAACAGGCAAACTCTGGGCTTTCCTCTCTAGTAAAAATATATCATTCATGTCTTCCATTACCGTGCTATAATTATGGTAAGTGAAGCAGAACGGAATCGATAGAGCAATTTATCAATGCATTCCAAACTATTCTAGCACGGCTTACGTCATCTACTGCAGATACTGTCATTCAATAAAGAGACATCTAATAGTATCAAGACTTTAGACTGCTCCGTTTCAGCATAATGTTTTCCTATGTAATTTCTAATTTTGACCATGGTTTGCTTGTTTCACTCTGCATGATATTACACAAAATAAAATATTTACTGAATTGAATTTCAGTAGAAATTTTAAAACTCAGTCTTCAAGTTTAAAAAGCATTGCAATATTATGAACATTGTAAATAGTGCATGGATTTAGCCTTTTTTGATACCATTATAAATTATATCACAGTTGGGACTAGAATACAAGCCAAGTATTCTTCCTGCTCCAAGACACATTAAAATTTAAATAACAAATATTTGGCTAAAGATACTATTTAATGAATCCAAATTTTTGTTTTTAACATCACAATATTCAAAATTCTTTAGGTTTTATCATCATAGTTATGATTTAACTGTAATAGTATATTCATAGAAAGATGACTTCATTTAGGTTTTTTCATAAAACCATAGGCAATATGGTCATTTTACCATAAGCCATCCCCCCATACTAATGTGATATTAAATATTCATAGCATCAAAGGGAAGATACTGAATTGTACATTAAAATTTATTTATATCAGTATGGACAAAAATATTTCATATTGTCATTTTCCTTTTCCACATGTTGGTAAAATTATCATCCAGTGTCCTTTTAGTTAATTCAACCACCTGAAAAACTATGTAAGTCTGACAATATGGCTGGAGTCACACCAATGCAAACTTATCATTTGTATTTCAGCTTTGTAGACATCAAGAAATGTTTTTAAGGACAGAACTTATTTTTGGTTGAGTTAGAAACATTGTAACTTAAGGAGAAAGAGTGAGGTTGAATATAACAGCATTGTCAGGAAACATAACTCTTGGTTTTGGAAAAATGTCATTATGTACAAGTTTTTCCTTTTTGTTTTCTTTTAGACTAGTTCTTTTTTTTAATCTTTTTTTTAGACTAGTTCTTAAGAATACCTTTTTTTAAGGTAATTTCCTTACTTAAGGAAGAGTTCTGTACTACATGTCTCCTTAAGATAGTTTCCATGTGCTCATAAAACATTAAGTGGAACATAGTCTGAAATTTTGGGATCATTTTCTAGAATTACACTCCATGGAATGTGATGACAGTACTGCTCCCTTCAATTTCATATCTCGAATTTGAATGGGCTTGTGAATGTTTTGATGTACATTGTGACTGTGACTTTAGCCAGCTCTTTCATTCTTTATACCTGCCTCTCTCCTACCCACGGTGCCCCTCCAGTATTGATTTTTAAGAAACTGTCTGCTAAAGGGTTAAGGAGTCAGATTTTTGAGCTGCTCTAGTACGATGTATTTAAGAAAATTGGAATGTCATTTACCTCGGTGAAGATGTTATAAATTGTTTTCTTGGCAAGATTTATTGAGGGTTCCTCTACCTGATATCACATTGTATTGTTTAATGTGCACTATTTTTAACTAGCATTCTATTTAAACAGTGTCAGCGGATTCTGAGAGCTTGCCAAACAAATTCTCAAAATGGTTGCCAAGCTGTAAGATGGCTGCCAAGGTCTGAGCACACGAACCAGGTTCAAAATGGTGACCAACTTCTCAGGATTTGTTGCTCAGATTCCCCCACTGGGCCCACCCCTACACACAACTACCACCCAAAAAGGAAGGGGGAAAAAAAACCCCGAAAATGTGAGACTTGGCATCAACTCCTTGGCACGAGTGGTTATAGTGTCATCCAGAGATTCAAGTAGTCACCGTGTACTACTTGTTTCACATGCTTGGCGAAGACTATGCAGGGGAATACGTGAGGTGAAAACACCACTGTAAAACCATTTGGCCATTTTCTCTACCTGATGTAACATACACCAAATAATTCTTTAGAAAAGGGTGGGCAGAGGGGTGGAGACTAGACAGGGCAGTACTTTCAAAGAGCTTTCTAAATGAGATCAAGAGCCTTAACCAAGACCTTGGGCTGTGCCTTTTTGTACTGCTTGCCTAAAGTGGCACAAACTTTATATACAACAGGTTTAAGATTTATTTTAGTTTTGCATTTGTTTACTTAAGTTTATAGCAATTGCTTTCTGGCAGTTGTGCTACTTAGCAGATTGAAATAAAATCATAAGGGTGAATTAAAACATACTGCTGTTAGTGCTGATTAGAATTTTAGCTTAGTGTAAATACTGGATGCAGGGTCCAACTTTTCAGACACTTGGCATGAGCTCAATAGAGATCTCCAGGCTACACAGGAGAGTGTGTGTGTGTGTGTGTGTGTGTGTGTGTGTGTGTGTGTGTGTGTGTGTGTGTGTGTGTGTACGTACTTGGATGCTTTTAAAATTCTTGGATAGGTGGAGCATTCTACTTCTGCTGGCATGTTAGTTCATTGTGCTGGCTGCATAACGTGCTTGGGTTCCAAGGTAGATAGAGAAGCTGGGAAAAATGATAATAAGGGAAAACTTTGAATCTAAAAAATAAAACCTGGAAAAAATGATTTTAATTAAACCCCATACCGTTTTTACTGTGTGTTTTGGTTATTAGATATAAATAACTAACATTAAAGTAAGTTGTAGAGCTGTGAGGTTTGTGGTATTTTCAAGAATGATGTAATAGAGAATATATTTCTACAACTTATTAAAAATTTTCTGTATGTGAAATTTGAAACAATATACTAATGAATTAACTTCTCCAGGCAGTCAGTTTACCCAATGAATTTCTAAGTAGGTCTTCTGTTTTATATCAGTTATGGACTAGGTTTTAAATTCTCATTGAAACCTGAATTCCTAAAGATAATTTTTCATTGATAGAGCATTTTATTTAATACTTACATAGCTATTCAAAAAAACTGGTTGTCATGAAGGTGGTGGTGCTTTGTCCTATGTCAATCAGTAGTGGAATCAACTAGTGATAGTATAGTAATATTGTCTCTATAGTTTGAGTTTTTGGAAATCTAGTGTTAGGACTTGTTTAGTCATGGAGCCCTTAGGTGGTGAGATTTACACTTGGTATATACTCTATTTTAAGAGGTAGGCAAGAAATGTGACTTTCTGTTCTTTTTTACTGCCGTTTAGTGAATGATGTAGCTAAGACTCCTGTAAGCTCCTTTTCAATCTTTTCTCCTATAGTAAGCAATTGTCAGCCAAGGCCCAGTGAAATCAAATGTTATTGACAGTACTGAAATTTGAACTAGGCATCCTTTAATGTAAAAGATCAATGCCTATTAAGATGCTTCAGCTCTGAAAATCAAACATAGAGCTACATAGGCCTTTGGAGGTTAGCTGGACAAATGTGCAATATGAGAGTTGCGTGGAAGATCCTTAATACATATTTACAGAATATATTAATAACGTTATATGATATTACAAATGTAGTTTAATGAAGTCTTTCTTGCTAATTCTTGTATATTTTACTGTGTTAGTGACAAGGCACTTGAACAAATCTTCAGTTTTTAAGTTAAAAATCAGGAGTCCATGCCTCTTTACGACAAATCATTATATTTTTAATCTTCGAATCAGGAATGTATAAGTGCTACTAATTATTACCTCTTGACATTTTTCTGGTTTTTTTATTATGTATTATTCACTGGCAGTTTATTTAGGTGAACAATATGGTAGCAGAGGTAACAATTAAATCTTTTAAAAATATGCTATTTTTACTTTGTTTCTAATGGATGATATCCATGAATTTGTAAGCAAATAGAATTTTTTCAAATTGCTTAGAACATGAGGTAATTCTAAATTTTATAGCATGAAGTGCCAATCAGGCAATATTTAGGGAGGTACAGTAAGGCGTATTTTTGTAAATTCCCAAAGAATTTATCAGCATTCTTGTTTATATGAAAATCACGGAAAACTTTATTCATTTTGCCATTGTTAGACATAATTCTTAGTTTAGATTCATGAATTCCAAATTTCTTCTTCAGGAAATTTTTCTATTAGTCCTTCTAAAGTGAATATTTAATCTACAAGAGTTGTCTGTGTTTTAAATGTATGTAGTGGTGTATTTGGCATTTTACCCTTTTCTACATAGTGTACATGTGTAATTAGTGCACAGGGCGTAGGTGTATGCTTGTGTCCACCCCAGTATGTATAGAGATATAAAATTTACTTCCTATATAGTAGCTTTCCGCACAGGGCAACCCAAACAGCTGTTATTCCTTTTTATAGCTTCTTTAATCTATGTGCCAACAAGTCAGTTTACAAAATCTGTTTTGTTGATGACTGCTGCGATAATAATTGTGGTGTTTTGTGGCTTGGCAAAAGGCTGGGGTCTCCTCTGAGGACTCTTGCCAAAGGCTTTGAAGGGGTTGAGGTGGATTCACTGCCAAAATGAGTCACCACTCTCTATTTTATTTAGTGTCCTTCTGCCAAGGCCTTAGACACTTTCTGTTTTCATTCTTTTGTAGGCTTTCCTCCCCACACTGTGGTTTTCTTCACAGCCAGAGGCCTGGGTCTGCCAGGATAGGTGAGAGAAGCTGGCTACCCTTCACTAAACACCAGTGTGTAGTGAAACCGAAGGGCTGGGGTTTAGCTGTAGTCTACCCTGAATAAATGGGAGTTTCATTATACAGTTATGAATTATAAATAAAATGACGGATTTGGATAATCTAGTACATGGTAGTCACCTGCATTTGGGTCAGAAATTCTCACAAGAGTAGTTATTTACTTTTAAGTAGCATTCAAATAATCTGACAGCATTTTAATGCTTTTCATAATGGATTGTTTAAAAACCTTAGATTATTCATGAGTTCTGGCTATAGGCCCAAAGCTTGAATTTTTCCTCAAACAAAAGCATACCGTCCCCTTCCTTTTAAATGCCGTAATATTTTGCCACACACAAACTATTTTCTATACACACCTAATGGTTTTCAAGGAATAATCCTAAAGACTTTTTTTTCACCTGTCTGTATTTAAATTGTCACCAGTAAGTGGACTCAGAGATGTGAATTGCTAGTCTATTATCTGAGATATATTAGAAACGTAAATATTTTTTTTCATTAAATACTTTCAATAGATTGAAATAATTTGGAATAAACATCCTCTTATTAGTTTCTTCCAACTCAGATACACATTCTGTATACAGAAAGATGGCTGGGATAAATTTGAATCTTCAAAATATAAGCAAAAATGGCATTTCAGACATAAATATGAGGAAGACTTAGTCGGATCTTTGATGACTTTAACCCCATAAATTCAGATGGCTTTTCTTAATGACAGTTAGGACAACATCCTAAAATCTAATAAACTACACAGAATTAAGTTAAGGGGTGTAGTTTTTGTTTTTTTAAGTACACATTCATTGTGTTAGATCTTTCAACATGGTGTACACAGTAAAACTTCATTATAACATCCCCTGAAAACATTTCCATAAATACAAAGTATATTTTTTAAAGTTCAAAGGCCTGTGGGGCACCAAAATATTTCCCACACATTATAGTTCAAGCATTTGTTCCTTAGGAAAAAAATGTTGTAAAAATGACTTTATTTAACACTTTGTTTAAAAAAATATATGCTATTAATAATTGATTATTATTCCTCATGAATATTTCAGTTACAAAATGTATAATTACGTAGATGAAGAGTCTGAGATAATATTAGGATAAAAATTGACCTAAACATATCCTACAAAGGTCACTGGTTAGCATTCAGATAAATTAATGTATGTGAAAGCCCTTTGTAAACTCCAAACTATTATATAAATATCCAGACATTACATTTTTATTTATTTATTTTCTTAAAGCTGAGAATACAAAACTCTTCTTTCCAGGTATCTGCTTTACAATTGGCATTTAAAATATCAAAAAATAAGAAAACAGAAACAGTTACTAAAAACCTGTAGTCACTATGTGATATAAATTCTTTTGGAATTTATATACTTAGAGTTCACGGCAAGATTCCAAGACAGAAATTCTTTTGGATGATCTATAAACCACTCAGTTTCTGGTTAATGCTCAAGCCATGTGAAAAGTTTCAGGTGAAGTTCACTTTGCGCCTTGTCTGAACCCCATAAACTGAGGGAAGTCCCTTAAACCTTGTGTGAAACCCAAAGAATCAAAATAGCTAAAACTGGTGCATCTACTTAAAACCCAGTATTTTCTAGTGGCTTCTTTATGTGTCCAAAATTTGAAGACACATTTTGCATTTGGAAGTGAGCTGTTTTATTTTGGAAAGCATGAATCATAAGCTACTTAGTATTTAAATATAGTTATCTTAGTGTGACGATCTAATAGTGCTGTTTTGGAAGAGGAACTGGAACCTCCTTACAAGTATTATTATTCTTCGGATCGCTCATAAAGTTGGCAAGACACAAATATAGTAGTAGTAACGGGTTTAGTGATGGTGTTAGTAGTGGAGATCTTCATCCACATTATTTTGAAAGAGTATTGTTATCTTTAATTTATACTGGACCTTTTGGCAAATACTTAAAATAAGACACGCTGTATTACTTATTGTAATAATGTGACTTGTCAAGAGCTGGGTATTATTGGTCCCTTTATGCAAAAATAGGAAAACAGAATCACTGGTTAGGTAAGTGACTTGGCGCCAACTCGTTGCATGACTTCAGCTACTACTTTATTAATCTTTTGGAGAATCAGTTCTCCTCTTCTGAAAAATGAGACTGAACTAAAATGATTTCTTAGATTCCTTTCAACCCTTAAAAAAATCTGGAAATACTATTGCTGTAGGTTTAGAAAGCCTGTCTCCAGAAGCAACAGTCTTTGTGTCATTGTTCATTCTGTCCCTTTTAAAGATGAGTTGACTGATCCATGGAGGACATACTATAAATCACTAGCCTAACTTCTCTTATTCATCACCATAATCAGAAGTACAATTACAGTTATCACACACTGAGTGTTTACTCTGTCTAAGACGCCGTGTGCTGGGCTCTTTCCTTAATTAGCTTACTGGTCCTTCTATAGTTCTTTATTAGTAGGCTTAGTATCTTAGTATATCAATGATTTTAAGTAGACTAAGTATTTTGTATGACTGTTTTTACAGGCCCGTGTTCAGTAGTGTTCAGGAATCCTAAAATAATTCCCTTTGCCTGTAAATGCTAGCTGTTAACCAAAATGAGGACTCTCTTTCAATCTCTTAACCATTTTGCTTTTTTTGGCTGTCTCATAATTTTTGTAACGATTAAGTAATTTTATGCACTTGTCTGTCCATTCTTCCATCCATCCATCCAACTATCCAGCCACTGTGTACACATATACTTTTGCACACTGGAGAAAGATAGTTGAGTAAGAAATGCTCCATGTCTTCAAGAGGTTACAACTCCCCAAGTTACAGGGCCACCGTGAAAAGAGTGTCAAGACACACCTTAAGTTCATCACTTAAATAGCACTGATAAATATTTCAGATGGGAAAAATACTGAGCTGACATTGGGTGAAGTGTATTCTTCACAGACTTTCATGTTTCATTTCCAGATACAAGGTGGCACTCTGAAGAACCGGGCTTTTAAAGCATGTGTGTAGCCCAGTTCTAGGTCCTAAGGAAAGTAAAGAGTTGCTAAAATAGTCTTGTGTCAAGCAGTGAACATTATCTTTGAAGCAGTCACATACGCAGCACCATGCTAGCCTCTGTTTGTTGTAGGGTCAGCTCTCTAAAGCTACTTTCCCAGTCTTTGTTAATGTCATGCAGACCTTGTGACAGGTGTTACAGCTGCCAGCCTGTCACAGTCCACTGGGGGCATGCTGTAATTGATCTTGATACTACCCTTAATGTGTGGGAGGAGAAGGCAGCATCATTGGTGAGAGGAGGTGAGAGGATACCCTCAGGGTGTCACTGACAGACATCTGGTCACCACTGCTGTTCCACTGCAGTGTCTGTTGATTCCTACAAGTATTGACCCTTTGAGTTGAGTTTGCTACCCCCACTGGATTCCTTGCAGCGTCACAGATGACGAATGATTTCATCTTGGAAAAGGGGTATATATCTCTGGACCAGAAACAGTCTACTGCCAGCATGACCCTGAGAACTTTCTTATGTTTATTAAATGAGAGAGTAAGTATCCTCATGGCCTCCTTTATGAAGTGTTTCCTGATTTTGAACTTTTTGTTTTTTTTTGGTGTGAGAATATTATCTTTCATCATTATTTCTGAACCCTTACATTTCCTCTTTAAGAGTTTCAACTAGTTGGTGTATGTATGTAGGGTGATAAGCAAACATTGATCTGCGAACGTTCTGAAAAATCTTATTCACCGAGCGTTTACCAAGTCCATATGTGTCAGCCACTGAACTAGGTTCAGGGAAAATAAAAGCCTGACGACCTCAGCCAGCTCTCATTCCAGTTGGAGGGACAAACCTTAATGAGAACATTGGGCAGACTGTGATTCAAGTGAAAATGAAGTAAAATATGTAACAATGTGAGTAGAATTTTGTAATTCTCTATGCACATTAATGCAATATAGTGCTTTTAACTAAAAGCTTGAGTGAGATAGATGGATTTTGGAAAACTTCATGCACAAAACTTCTTGATGCACAAGTCCCATAATTCCCTAGTATTAAAATACTCTAGAGAAGAAGGGTTCCAGGCTATCTAGAATCCCCAAACTTGAGTTAGCCCACAGAACTAACTTAGAAGTAATTACCTCTCCTTATGATCTGTTATTTCACCAATAGTGCATCTTCCTAAGGCTCTGCATTCTTGTAGTTGGAGCAGAGCTCTAGACTATTGTTAAGTTGCATAGGAAAGCTTTGAAACAATTAATGAAGGGGATTTAGATGTTTATTTAAAACCAATCACAAGGTTTTTCTTTGGGGAAGATGCCCATGTTGTAATCCTAACTTAAATACTAACTTAAACAAGAAACTTGACTTTAGGTGTGCTGAATAAATATTCAGAGACCATTTCTGGGGTATCTTAAGACACTTGTAAGCCACTTAATTATTAAGATATTAGTAACTAAAAAATTGCCAATTAAAACTCCCTCCCCCCCATTTCCACATCTTTAGACAGCATACTCAGTCTAAATGCTCATGGAGAGAGAACATTAAGTCTCTAATCTGACCTTAGTGATTTTAGAAATGTAAAGGTAGCATTTCATGGTCCCTGAAGTGATATATTATTGGAAGAGCATTCAACAATTTTGTTTTAATTGATTCTAACTCTTAAGTATGCAACCAATCTGTGTATCTCTCCTTTTAATTATTTATCTGAGTTGTGAGAGAGAAGTAGATAATCATTTGGTGATCCATTCAAATACCTTGAAAGGAAGACATTCATCTTTCATATGACAGACATGCTGAAAGATATAAAATAGTAAATTTTTATTTAATAATTTCATTAGTATTGTTTATAGTGCAAACCATTTAAAACACAGCCTATACAAGATGCTTGATAAATATTTTTGATCGAAAAAGAACTAAATTTATGAAATTAAGTGAGGAAAAAAGTTAGAACATAAGAACATGATAAATAAATGAATAAATTATTTTCAGATGGAAACCAAATGTTATAAGTTAGGACAAACAATGAAGTAATCCCACTATAAGAAAATTAATTTAGCCAACGCATTTATTAAGTGTCTTCTGTATCCTTACTATGGAAACTGTGACCAGGGGAGGTAGAGGAAATGTAAGAAAAATGAATAATAATCATTACCATACTCCTGTTGATAAGTCTGAATACACAAGCTATAGTAGTGAAATAGTGAATTCAAGAAAGCAAGCTGGATAGAGGTTGGAATTGTCATGGATGGATACTTACTAGAAGAGGTAGTAAAAAACATACAATTCCTTTTCTAGGAAAATATTTGTAAATTATGCTTGGTTAGTACAAGTACAATGAAAAAATATGGAAGTTTTCAATCTATGCTTTGTAGAGTTTGTAAGATACTGGATAGGTCCCTGTCCTAGTCCTTTATGATGAAAATGATCATTTTAATTGGATTGCTTCTTTGGAAACAAGACAAAGAGTACATTGCTAAAAGCTTCTGGAGATCATTTTCAACATTTGTAATAATATAAGTGCTAGAAATATGCTTCCATTTATATGCAAAGGTAATAATGCCTTATGTAAGAAGAGTGTCTCTATAAGACTTTCATAATATTGTCTATTTAAATACAAGCAGACAAAAATTATTTTTAACTTCAGATTAGAAGATCAATTCCATCTTTTTCCTTTGCACCTTTTTGCCCATTCTTCTTGTTTCTGCTCCTAAAAGCAATTTAAAAGTCCCCTTTTGTATTGCTAAAAAGGGAATGTTTATTTCTACAAGTACCACGTCAGTTTCATGATCTGAATGGTGTGTGTCATATGATTGGCCTAATTTTTCACTTTTAGTTAAGATAGCTGCTGTAGTTTAAAACTTGGGAATGTTTGTGTTGAGAGATAACTTAGAGTTTATTACCTTATTTGAAGAGTACCTCTGATAATATAGATTTAACACTTCAATTATAAAGTTCCATCATCTGTATATAGGTGTATACATGAAACAGGTTTAGAAATTAAATGGCCTATACCATATGTTTCTTTTCATGATTTGAATTTAACCTTTTACAAAGTTTTATATGTGTGTGTGTACACACACACACACACACACACACACACACACACACACATATCTCCAGACAAAAATTGAAATTCTAAGAAAGCCATGGGCCAGTTTATTGCCTATTGAAATGTACATCGGGATATTGAAATGTTCTGTAGAGCATTATGAGTATGAAGTGAAAGGGCTCTCTTTATCTATTTTCTGAAGCCAAGTCAAAAATTTTGCTTTTATAACATGCCATTGAAAAAGATGCCATAAATATATTTTATAAAACCTTACCTTGAAATTTTTTCCTTTTAAGTAACGAATTATTTTGAAAATTATGGGCCTTACTAGAGGTAATATAATTTTGTTTTAACACACACACAAAAAAAACTGATTCAAAAGTTGTATGGATTTGGTTCATCTGAACTATAGATTAGTTAAACTTATTTTACTTTTGGATATTCCATAAATTCCTGATGTCTCTTTCTGTCTTTCTTATGTATGAGAAATCCATATACAACAGAGGAAAGATGGAAAAAATGGACAGCTTTCATTTCCCTTATTTTCACTTTTGTTCCATCCCTCTGTGCTTGTTCTTTGTTTAAATAAACTTTTGTGGTATGTCTTTCACACATCATCTCTCCTCGCTTCAAAGACTTCTTTTAATAACTTAGCCCTGGCTCACTTTTCTTTTGCATATGAAATTGATTTAACTAAAATGTATGTGAGTGAATGTGTGTGTGTGTATGTGTGTGTATGTGCGTGCACACGCGCACATGTGTGCATGCCAACATGCACACATACATCTGTGCAAATAAAAATTTCACTGGAAAGGAAAGTCTATGATTTCTGGTTAACTTTAAACACATATGCACAACTTGTTGAAGTGAGAAAAACTTAAGCTCAGAGTCAATCTATTTTTGAGATCCAGATTTTTCTTTTAGTGCTGTCTCAGTTTCTTCAACCTGAAATAAAGATAATAGTATTTAGTTGGCAAAAGTTGCTGGAAAGTTACAGGTATGTAATTCACTTAGCTTACAAGCCTGGCCATTTATTATTTATAGGCAGTTAGTAAATACTTGCTGTTAACCATCACCATCATCATCGTCATATGTGGACATAGATAATACATTAATTTTGAGGGTGATAATAAGTTAACTGATAATAAGCAGAAGATTGAGATTAAGGCTTTTATTGCTAAAAATTTGATCCTAAGTACAATCACATGATAAGTGATATTTATATTAACCTAAAAAATAAAAGATTTAAAAATCATGACAGTATTGTCTGTGTGACTGTTTCAGACTGTCAAACAACTGATGTTAAAATGGGAAGTAATTTTTCCATTAATGTCTCTAATGTTAAAAAAATGTTTCACCAACCACAAATTATTTAAATCAAAACTGAAGTAATGATATTCTGATAGTTATACAAAATAACAAAAATATATAGTTTAGAATTTGAAAATACTACATTAGGAGCTAAGCTGTCTATTTTTCTTTTTCTTTAAATACATTCGGATCAATTTAATATAGCAGGTCGGTAGAGATATCAATTCAGTTACCATTTTAAATATAGTGACTCTGCGAAGTTCTTCTAGTTATTTCTTGCATTCTTAGAAATTAGAGCTATCCCAGAATGCTGGGAAAGATGTCTTTTTCCAGCATTGCGTCCCACCATCAAGTGTCATGTATCAATCATCAATGCATGCTCATAATATCCATCCAACGACTGAATTTTATTTGTTTTGGGTAGACTCTCACTGGAGAAGCTCTGTATTACCGGTTTCCCCAAAAATAAGACCGAGCTGGATAATCAGCTCTAACGCATCTTTTGAAGCAAAAATTAATGTAAGACCTGGTATTATATTATATTATACCCAGTATTATTATATTATATTATATTATATTATATTATATTATATTATATTATATTATATTATATTATATTATATTATATTATTATATAAAACCCAGTCTTATATTATCGTAAAATAAGACTGGGTCTTATATTAATTTTTGCTCCAAAAGACGCATTAGAGCTGATTGTCGGGTTAGGTCTTATTTTGGGGGAAACACAGTAAGCTTGCAAGATTAAGTCTTTTTTCTTTTCTTTGTAACATACCTACGAGCACACCTACACTTTTGTTTTTACTGGTTGTATGCTTACCAAAAGTCAGTTGTATTATTCCCAGATCTGTGTATCCTAGTATTATTGGTATTCTTTGCCTCAGAACTTGCTTTTCCTGATGTATAGTAGACAGGAAGCCACTTTGAGGACAATATGGAGAGACTGAGTAACTTCCTTTAAGACAAAGGTGTCAGACAAGGGTGCATTTTATCTCCTTATTTTTGAATATGTACATAGAACATATATGAAAAACTGGGCCAGGACACTGACCAGGGTATTCCAGGTGCCAGGGTACTTGACCAAACACCGGTACAGGAGCTGGCACTTAAGTTGGAGCTAGCCTGTTGAAGAACGTGGCAGAAATTACTGGTACCAAAGTTGGAGCACGTGGTCTGAGGCTAGGGGGAGGCTTAATGCTGAATGAAGCCCATGGTAAAGTTGAGCTTCTCATAGCCCTTGGTCTCCTGAGGATGGATGCACTTATAGATTGGGACTGTTATGCAGTTATGAACATCAGATGTTTAACTGGAGTGGCAGAGAGCCAGGTGAGGACTAAAAGTGTTCAAATAGGAAAGAAAATAAGATTGCTCTGTGTCTGTGTTTGTGAAGACAAACCCCCATAGCCAGAGGGCTGCATGTTTTCTCAAATAAACTATTTTTTAAAGGACAGTGGAAGATGCATCTGCTTCTTATGTTAGAATAACCATATCTAAATAAGATAAACTCTTTGTTTTGTTGTTGTTGTTGGTGGTGGTGGTGGTGGTGGTGATGGTGGTGGTTTTTGTCCTAGCTTCTACTATTACCTGGCACCAAAAACAGCAATGAATAATTATTGGCTAATTTGACTTGTCTTGATAGCATTTGTAATTCATATACATCCTTCACTAGAGCAAGTATAGGCATTGTTGTTTTTTGTGTGTTTTTTTAAAAATCTATTTTTATAAATTTGGATTTCTATTTTGTTTGACAATCTTGTTGTTGCTGGTGTTGGTATTGGTGGCGTTTTACCGTGGAGCATACCCGTAGCTCAACTTTATAAACATAGCTGAGTCAGACTTTAGAAACATAAAAGTACTTTGGGTGGATGTCATGTGTTTCATCTGACGTCATTTGTGGCACTGAAAGTGAGATTGTAATTCCCAGAGCACTGGGACAGTTCATTCAAAGGTTAGCCCACCTATGTTTATAGTAGTTCTCTGTAATATAATTGTAACTAATTTCCACTGTTGTTTTTGGAGAAAGCTGTAGATTATAATTATGTGTTAGCACTTTTTAAATAGCTCCCTGCATTGTCATATTATTTTAAATGGGCTCTATTTAAAAATAACCTTTTATGTTTTGATTGCAAGAATATAGCTTACACAGGTCTGTAGTTAGCAAAATACAAGGATCTAGTAAATGATAGAGCATCAGCACAACTCTAGAAGCATTTGTTAAACATCTCCTGAACTGCCCTAGGTTTAGAGAGGAAGATATGGAAGAAGTAGAAATTCTTTGTTCTTTAACAGTTGATTAATCCTGTTGGATAGGCAAGATATTACATAGAATAGCTAAGCCCCTATGTGAAAAAATAATACATAGTTGTTATACACATATAAAAATGCTACACACGAAGCATATTGTATTTCATTTTTGTGATCCATTGATAGGAAGTCTTGGAGCAATTGAAAGTCCCGTATCCCAGAATTAAGGGCAGCAACACCATTTTATCTCTTGGCAAATATTGCCCGTCTCTTCTGCAAATGGCAGATATCTGAATATAGTTAGTCATCTGGACACACCCTTCCCCTGCTGCATTTCATTGCCATATTAGTAATAGAATTTTAGTGTTGATTTAAAAGACAGTCTGCCTTAAAGCAGATTGCATAGTTTGCACACTGTGAATTGTAATTAAAGTGTAAGGGGTGCTTATTATGTCAACAACTGGCATGAGAACCCCCAAGCAGCAGGTGACCCCGAGCATGTGACGTTTGTGACAGCTAGGATCCCCTTTTAACTGGTTTAGCAATCTGAAAGTCCAAATTGAAAGAAGCCCAGAGGCTGTATATTTCATTAGATCCCAGGGGAAGTACAGGATACAGCTTCCTTCTGTTTTCCTGGGAGGTCGCCAGAAAGTTTGTAGAGCTCTGTTTCTGTCAGAGGCTCAAAAGAGAAAAGAAAAAGCACACACAAAACAAAACAAAACACCATACACACCACAAAACCATCCACCAATCACCCCCAGGACCATAAATTTGACATTTCCCACAGTCTCTCTGAGACCACAGTGTTGCTTTGTCATCAATATGCCCCTTGCTTTGAATTGTTTGAAAGGAAGGCTCAGTATTCTAGCATTTAAAAAATGTTTAATCTCCCATATGCAGTGATTCTTTTGGTATAAAACTGTGAAATATTATCAAGTATAGATATCATATGATTTGCTTTAAAAACTTTTGCATTATGCATTATATTCTCCTCACCTTCTAGAATGGGGTATAAGTCTGAATTTAGAAAGATGAAAGCACTTGAATAATAAAGGAAACAGACCAAGGAGCATGCCATATGTATTTCAATTCTTATTGTGATGGGTAAACCATTTGAAATGTAGTCACATTAGAGACATGCTACTTTAGGAGGGTCAGAACCTTTTAAGAGTAGATTTTTAGATGTATTCCATAGTGAATATAGACCCCACTAAGGTTTTGGTTTTGGTGGAAGGTTTTGGTCTTTAGTCATTTTGGAACCTGACTGGAAGTTACTGGAGTGAGTAGAAAAGATGTTGTTGTTTTTTTTCTTGGCACCTCACTTTGGCTGTAGGCTTCTTACTGTCACGGAGTTTTCATATCACAGAAATGAAAGCTATGGTACTTTGTTGCTTAACTTTGGTAATACAGACCTTTTGGTAGTTGATTTTGAATTTGGGACTCAAGCTTCCCACATGAACTGATGTGTGGCTGCTGCTATTCTGCCCTCAGGAAGACCAAATTTAAGCCCAGTACAAAGTATTTCTAGCCCAATATGTACCTAGCATACCTTTTAGTTCTTGAGTGTTAAGTCTGACTATCTATCATCTCTCTCTCTCTCTCTCTCTCTCTCTCTCTCTCTCTCTCTCTACCTACCTGCTTATCAAGTGTTAAATTAAAATCAGAAAATAAGAATTCTCTGAACCCAGACTCCACTTCTTTGTATATTTTATTTGTTGGCCAAGAAAGGAGAGTTAACAATTGCTGTTTGTATGCGTGTGTGTGACTGTGTGTATATTCTTACGGTAGGCTGGGAAGAGCACTGCAAAGCTTGAGAAAAAAACAGGCACTATTCTTAAAAATTTGGTAAATAAATTAAAACCTTCCAATTTTAGAGCTGCATTCAAGTATTATTATTAAGGGACTACCAGTAATTTTTTTTTTTAATTACACTTCACCTATTTTAGAAAATTTGCAAATAATTTCTTTTTATATATATTTTTCAAGGTAAGTTCCTCTATTCAGTCAGAGATTTCCTGCTAGTATCCTTAGTAGAATTTTACCTGTTACCCAAAGAGATGAAGGGCTAGGTTGGCAATATGTGACAGATTTGCCTGTCTGTACTGCGTATGGTTAGCCAATGTCTCATCAATATAAGCGTGCAGAGGTAAACAATTGTCCCAGGTCATGAATTTTCCATTTTCTACTTAGCTCCGAGGTGAAGCTTTACTATTATTTATTTTATTTTATTTTTTTGTATTAGTTTCAGGTATAGAAAACAACATAATGATTAGACATTTACACCCCTCACAACGAAGGTGAAGCTTTTTAAAATTTAAATCTCATTGTGTTAATTGAATACCACTTCCTTAATTTTTACTCTTAGTTCTTCACATGTTATTATATGTACTTACCTTCATTATATTGTTTTATCATCTGTACAAAATTACATCACTTCATGGATATTCTATAGTCTGTTAATAAATAGCACTAATAAAAGGTGAATATAAAAAAATAATAAACCCTTTTCAGAACTTCTGGCTCATTTTAGGAACAGCATTCTCAACTTTAGGCTAGGGTTTTAAAAAAATAATTTAAGTATACCTGAGATTGTGCCTATATCAAGTCAAAGGTAAAAGTTATTCTGTTGCGTGAAATAGGGTATGGTGTTTAAACAGGCTAGGTATCAGAACTGGTCTCCAGCCTAAATATATTTTCAACAGTTTCATGTTCTGAAACGCATGTAGAAGGAAAACCAAAACAGGAATTTTTCATCATCTTTTTAATGATCTAAATATAACTTCTGATGTCCTTTTGTTGTTGTTATTCTCAGTGGCAGCAGCTTTACTGA
Organism: Rhinolophus ferrumequinum; assembly: GCF_004115265.2. Classification (NCBI taxonomy): domain Eukaryota; kingdom Metazoa; phylum Chordata; class Mammalia; order Chiroptera; family Rhinolophidae; genus Rhinolophus; species Rhinolophus ferrumequinum. The sequence continues at coordinate 44,709,203 of NC_046292.1, forward strand.
TACAGTAGTCCAAACGTGGTGATGTCACTCCTTCACATACTTAGTTAGTAAAGTGTTCTTGCTTTCTAATATATATCAAGGAGTCTTCAGTGATTATGAAACTGGAAATGCAGAAGCCCATCGTCGTATACTGCAGGAATTATCTGTAATAAGGACCTAAAAGGATTTACATTAAACAAAATTTGTAAGCTTAACCTTATTCCTTAAAGACTCTGGTCCCAAAATATTTGCAAAGAATTGTCAGAATTGTCTCATCATTTGAGTAATCTACTTCCCTTTTAAATTCTAATTTTTGTTGGTTTATGTTTCAAATATTACATTACCTAGTAGAATCATTGTGAGACGTTTGCCCATCTCTGATAGAGAGATAGAAGTTGCTTCTTTATGTGTAGCCACTTTAGGAATTTTTAGCCTTAATTGAAAAATCTATCTTGTTTTCTAATTGGACTTTGTATTAGGACATAGAAAAGGCTGTAGGCCATGTCTGGGATAGCCCTTGCTTAATAGTCTTGCCCAGACTGCTCCCTCCCATCTATTCCTCTATTCAAGGTCACTTATTGAGCATTTACTATGTGCAAGCCTTTCTGTAGGCAAGTGGGAACCTTGTGCCCTCAACGGCTTACAGCTTGTGGAAAAGACAGATGGGGATTACATACACAGAGAAACAGAGTAGGAGCTGAGCTCTGCTCTTAGTAACCAGGCTGTGAGGAGCCAGAGGAAGGAGGAATTCATTTTGCCAAAAGGAAGGGAAAATAGTCTGTCTTCATTCTCTTCTACACTGAATTACCTTCTCAATTCAGGACAGGGATCTGCACTGTATAAATGTGACAAGGAACAAGAAAGAATGCAATTACAGGTACTTTCTGTGCCTAAGTAAAGTGTTGGTGAAAACAGAGGGTAAAAGCAAAGCCAGAACTGTACAAACTGACTGAAATATTTTCAAATATTTGATAGAAAGCACTGGGTAAAGTGTTGCAGTTTTAATTAATGTATTTCAATGGCAATGGAGGGCTAGTAAACCCAATGGACACTTGTCCTAGTTATCAACATGTTGTTGCCATACAGTTGAGAATAGTAGTCTGAGCAATGTGTGTGCAATGCCAGTGGGTTAATTAAACTTTGTAATAGTCTGTCATTCGTTCTTTAGGCAGGGGGACTTTTACTTTGCAATAGGTCAGCCTGTATTGCATTTTTGTTTTCAACTTTAGTTAAGTTTGAGCCTCCAGAAAAAAATCAAGAAGATGGAAGAGGTGAGTTTTTGAACTAATGAATTTGCTCAATCAAGGCAGAAGGCCAGTTTGAACAATTTAAGCCTCACACGTCTTTCACAGAAATGCTGTGTCTACACGTTCACGGTCGTTGCCTCAGTGTTCTGAGGACATGATGTGTAGTTTTCGTATAATTTTTCAGAAAATATTTGTACCCATTTATTTATTTTCTCAAGGAACTTTCCAGCAGATTTTTCAGTGTGGTGAGCACCAGGGGCCGTGTTTCTCTGTACGTTCATACAATGCTGTTCTAAGCCGTGGGGTGATTTGTAGATGGTGGTGAATTCTGCAGTGGAGGAATGCCAGCTCCCAGGATTGCAAGTTTACTATAATGTCATGGAATGTGGCAAGCCCAGTTTACTGTGAGCCTTTTGTTCACTGCTCTGTCTCCAGTGCTCACAGAGTGTTTGGCACACAGTAGGTGCTCAACACATATTTGTTCGCTTTATTTGTGGAACGATACACTGACTAAATGATTACAGTGTGCTATCAAGCGATGTAGTTGAGTTTCTATTTCCTGGGTTGCTAGATTTGTAATATTTTAATCAGTATATGACAAAAATTCTAAAATCGTTTCAGATTTATCAATGACATCTGAAGCTCTTTTGCAATCAGTAGTAGTTGCTTGGGACATACAATTCTTAGGAAAAAATTATTTAGATTTATAGAATTTAGGAATTTTAGGGGAACTCTAGAGCTCCATTCCTTTAACAGCCTTAAAGATGAGGTAAATGCTTTTAACAATCAATTCTGGATCCCATGTTTCCTGATTCTGAACCTGGTGTTTTTTATTTTTTGGATATTAAGCCAAATACCTTAAAGCTTTTCCTCTCTGTTACTCTCACTTTTGATCTCTCGTTGGTGAATACTTTCTTTAGCCTAAACGGAATAATAAAGTACTCCAGCAGAGGGGAACTCAAAGGTGCACTTCACATGGAAATGTTACAGGCCTCTTGTAAGGTACAGCCAACAAAATACAGCAGCTGGCGATCTGCCTTCCATGCTAAGGTTATTTTTCTTATTACAACAAAACTAATTAGTGGATTTTCTAATGTAAGAAAATGTTGCTGTTAGTAAAAGTTTCCTCAGTGTGCCAGAAAGCAGATGGTGGCAGTGAACAGTGTTTTCTTTTGCCAGGTTTTGTATATGCTTTCTAAACCTGCAAGAGATTTTGCTTTTCCAGATTTCTGATCTTTGTTATTTTTAAACAGAAATAGAAACTTATATTTAAATGTACTTGCATCATGTGGCCTGTTTGACATATAATGGTTACTTGAAAATGTTGAATAACATTTGATGTTCTGCATGAATTTCTTCTCTAAGAGTCTTGGGACATTTTTATGTTGTTCCCGACTTTCCATCCTTACGGAAATCAAGAGTTTGTGCCTCAAGAGTGTCCCAATGGGGAGTTTTGATAGGGTTGTGGAAAGCAGTGTATAAGATTTTCTTTATGTGGAAATCTGTTTTGTTTTGTTTTGCTTCCAATTTCTGTGTAAATACCAGCTTTTTCTCAGTAAGGTTCCTAAGAGCCTGCCTCTATTCATTATGACGTCAGGGTTTCTGTACAGTTTTGAATAATTCATTTCCCTATCTACTGCTGGTGAGATGTTAGTCTCTTTCTCTTAATTTTAAAGTCTCTTTTGCCTCATGCTTATGAAATTCCTTACAAAAATGTTTGTTTAAAGTCTTCCCCTGTGAAGGTAAGCGTGTTCATACAATACCAACATGGCAGTATTGAAACAAAGTGCTTTCGGATTTTCAGGCCAGTTGGGGGAATATGTGACTACAGTTGTGTAGACACGAGGCAGTTCTGTATGGTAAAGACTTATGGTTTTGTTGACTAAGACTTTACTTTAGAAACCTTTCCCTTTCTACAGGACCTCCATTTGGAGCATAGACGGAAATCATTAAATCATTACCTGGGTTGTTAAAGTATAAAATAAAAATGGAACACGAAAACCAACTCACTGATTAAAAAAAAATAGTTTGGGTAAACAAAACAAGAGAGAATTGTCCCAAAGTTACCAAATGGAAAAGTCTTATGAATTGATGTGCTGTTTTTGGAGGTGATAACCAGAATCAAAGGAAACGAAGGAAGAGCCTTCATCCCTGATTTTGCATCATTCCTATGTTAAAATCTGCTGCTATTGTTCCTCCATCCCCCTGTACTAACCTGGTAACTCAGAGACACTATGCCGAGTATTAGTTCACCTTTAATCCCTGAATAAACCCTGATTTTTCAGTTGTAACTTTCCCCACCTCTGTTGCAAATAAAATTTCCTATCTCATTTGAAGAATTTCTATTTCTGACCTCTTGTTCAAACGATACCACTCGTGTTACTGCGTTCTTTGTTTTATTTTATTTTATTTTATTTTTGCTGTTTCTTCTCTTTCTTTGTTTTTCCTACTTATAATTTGTTTTTATCTTCTTTTCTAGTAACCATTAATAAATAGATAAATAAATAAATATAATAAAACAGGTCAAAGTTTAGCAATGACACTTAACAGATTTCAACCAGAAATGATTGAGTCCCTGTGTATCTTTGCTTATTTTAAGATTGTAAATCTGAAAAGATGGAGGTGATATTGAAATCACAGGTTAAGGCCTTGGCTCTGCAAAAGCTGCAGGGGTTTAAAAGTTGCTCCCTGAAACCCAGTAGGGGTAGGGGGGCAGGTGATGTGTGAAAATGAGGACATGATTGGCAGAGAGAATGGCTTGTTTTTGTTTTACACACTGGTGCCCCAGCTTTCCTATAAGCTTTTGCTTGTCTACCATAGGCTTCCACTATGACCAAAAAAATTGGGAAAACCAGGGAGCCCCGAGATTGGTCATTTTTGTTGAATGTAAAACAAACGGATAATTGATAGAAACCTCTACCTCCCTATCTTCCCCTGATAGACTTTGGAAAGGGTTCTAACTTAGAGAAACTCCAGGTCACCACCACCAGTGGAGATGAGGGGAAGTAGCCACTCTTAAGCAAACAAGTAACATACACTTTTATAAATGGTGCAGAGTTGAAAGAGTGGAATTCTCAGTCACCATTATGAGCTACCTCAGGACTGAATAAGAGATCACAATGATTTGCATACATTAGGTGATCAATAAATGTTGGATGGACTAAAAGAAACAGGCTTCTTCCTCCTGAGAATGATTAGTTATTAGTCATTCTGTAGAGTGATGATGAGTTTTGAAAAGAGAATCAGAGTAAAGTTCTAATCACTCAGACTTTTTGATGAAGAGAAGCTGTTGAAATAGCATCTAATTAGAGACTTCACAGAAAACATGGTTTTTAAAAATCAAAATAAATCCAAGTGACAAAAATGAAGCTTTTTTTTTTTTTTAAAGCAAATCCTGAAGATAGTTCATTTTGCTAATCCTACACAAACTATTACTAGGCATTGTATGGAAGACAATTTAATTTTAGGATTATTACTAAGCAAATTACTCATCCATACTGAGTTACCGAAATGGAAAATATTATCTCCTCCCACAATATAACCACAGAAAAGAATGTAGATTGTATCCTAAAATGAAAACAAAAATGACAGCTAAAATGAATTTAGATGAAGGTGAGAGCACATCAACTCCACTGGTACTGAACTGGGTTTACGTGGGTATGCCCCCATGATCTGTGGTTCTGTGGTGGATTTCTCAAAGCTTTTCTGATTTCAAAGCTACATAAGCGAAATCATGTTTTATAATGATCAAGGTTTTTTCTTGTATGTAGGATGTTTGCAGTTTTCTTATTTGTATCAACTCACACAGTTTTGAAATTTTATAATTCAGTATAGGTTTTGATTATAGATTAAAGTTCACTGACTAATCTTTTTAGCTTGTTCAACTGCTCCATGGTATAAAGATACACAAAACTTGATGGCTTCCAAGTGTGGTTCAAACATCCAAAGCACTTGAGATTAGCACCATGTGAAGAAATTTTAAAATATTATACTGCAATTAATGTTAAATAACTTAGCACTGCATATGTCAGGAAGAAAGCCATGATAGACTCCAAATGGAAACTCCTAAAAATGAAATGATTCAGTACATTTAAATCATTTTATTTATTTTGAGTGCTTCTACTTGCAAAAGGCTTGGGTGAATTTCTAAAGAATCAAGTATCACGTGAGCTTTATTATGATAATGTGGGAAGTCTGAGAACCATGTTTTGGTTGACCAAATGAAGCTAAGTTCTTGTATTGCCAACGTGGAAATTGAAAGCACATTATTTTATATATATATATTAGAGAAGGTATATCTGAAGTATTTTTTTTTTAAGTATTGTCTGAAATCCTAGGACCTAGATTAAATTCTTTAAGTATACCTTACTCAGTAGCTCCCAAATACAAAGTTTTCTGGTGTTCCGGATGACATGATGGATTAAGATATAAAGAAAAAACATTTATGTGTTTCTATGGCCCGGGTTAGCCAAGTCACTGAAGATAAACATTTGCAACTTTTAGTGGGCTATTTGTGGTCATTTATAAAGAAGAGACAGTCTTTGACGTATAATGATTATTGCACTCATGTTATTTCTAATTGCACTTACGATCAGCAGCACATAAGAAAATACCACCTAGTTCCTTATGATGAAATGGGGGTCCCAGCCTCGAATGCAGCCAGAACATCTGGATTGCTAACAATCTGTTTCAAATTAGAACTCTAGGGTTGGAAAAAACCTTTACAGTATACCTAACCCCCAACCCCCATTCTGGTCCTGAATTGAGGACCAGAAAGCAGGTCTTATGACTGTCATAGATTTTCTCCTCACACATGGAATTTACCACCATCCAGTCATGCAGTCTCCCCAAAGTCAGAAAATCCACCCAAGAACATCTGTTGAAATCTCCCAAGACAGGTCCTATTGTATTTCATGCCCTTGGAAAGCTATTTTTTCACTTCTGATTTCAAGTCCATTTCAGCAATCGTCTACTCGTACCTATGTATTCCATATATCTGGCAATAAAAATAATGAGATAGGAAATAAAAGTAAGTAGTCAATGTGATTCTTTAACCAGTTCATATACATTAGAAAACCTGTTTCTGTGCAGTGTACAGTTAGAAAATTATCACTCCTATAATTTAAAAGGCATTTTAAATTATGCTGTTCAGCTCTCATAATCTTGAAAGTCAAGCATTTGGACGATGAGTAAATTGAAGTTCCAAGGAGTGAAGGGGCTTGCCCAGTTCCACAGAGCTAATATAAATAGCCAAGAAGGGACTCAAACGCAGGTTTTCTAATACCAAGTCTTTTGTCTTTTTCACTGCACCACAGCTAGCTCTGTAGCTGACAAAGGGGGGACACCAGGTCTGTTTATGAATACCATTCTGCACTATCTATGAAGTTGTTTCTAAGGGGAACAAATCTGATTTTAAAAAAATGTTTTGATATTTCACACCATTCCCAATAATGCTGATTATGCAATAATAGCTCCATATTTCACTTAAAAGGACTCTGCTGAAACCTCTATCTTACTAGAAAAGCTAATCCCAACCATTACCACCAACAGTTAGTATCCAGCCTACTGTAATTCTGTTACAAGGCTACAGTTAGTGGCACTGATTGTTGCTAACAGTAAGAGAATAAAAGCTATTACAAATGTGCCCAGTAACATGTTGCTGTGTGTTAATTTCACCAGGCAACAGAACTTAATGAAAAGGGGATGCCATAGAATCTTGATTTTGTTATCATTATCCTGATTGTTGGAGAGCTCCTTGAGAACAGAGACCTTGCCTTTTTCCATTGTGTATCTCCAGGTATACAGGGTGAAAGGCACATAGTAGATGCATTAATGAATGCACTAAATTAATGAAGGGAATGAGTAGGCCCAAAGACAAAGAGATGAAAAGGAAGCAGTGCTGTTTCAGGAGAATGTTCCAGTATCATTTTCCCTTTTGATTAAGAGTAGTGGTGTGAACGTTGCTAACACTGCAGCATACCAGATTTGTCCAAAATCTCTACTTATATCCCTCACCGTGGTGGAAATCAGGAGCACACTGATAGTCCTACTTTCCCAAATGCTTCAGGAAGGAAGAAAGAAACCCCAAACTTCCTGATTTATCCAGCCACAGTATCTTCAACCTTCTCATGTAGGCGCCTGCATTTTTTAGGCAATTGTTACTATGCTATTCTCTTGCCTAATCTTTCATGGAATTGTTTTTTGGTTATGGATATTATAAGGTTCAGTTGATTTTTGAGAGTTTGGTCATTTAGTCAATGGATTTAAACCTCTTCTACCATGTTTCACCCTGCCCCTTGTTTTCCCCACTCTCCACCAATTCTTAATTCCCTTTCCTCCTTTTTTTTTTTTTTTTCTCTTCCAAGCAGGAAAATGTCACAGTAAACCCCACCACCTTGTCATCCAAAATTCTCTGGGAACCTTAGCTCCGGGGGTCTTCTTGAGGCCTTAACCTTACTTTTAGACAGTTGTCATTATCTTTGTCTAAAGGTCATAGCTAAATTGAATAAAAGGAAAGCTGTGTTTTCCTGTCGATGCACAAAGGCAGTATTGACTTCCCTAATCCAGTTTGCTGAGGGGTGAGAGAATTAAATTAGATATCTAAGCACAGAAATTGAGAGCCTTTGAAAACAAAGATAAGGAGACAAGACTGTATTTTCCCTTTTCCTGGGAGCTCTGGGCTCAAGATTTTGCAGGTGTGTCATCTGATCCATGGCTTGCATCGATCAAAACTGTGCCGATGCATATTTAATTAGCAAGGGGACCCTGGATGCATTATAGTCATCATCCCTATATTGAATGGACTGTCAGACTTTCTGCACACTTCTCCACCCCCACCCTCCCCTCAACCCATGCCCCCTCCCTTGCCTCCTTGTTTGGGAAGCTTCTGCATTTTGTCTGAGCAGCTAAAAAGTTTCTTTGTTTTTAGCTGCTGATGCATACAGCACCACTGAGGAGAATACAAACAAGTAGAGTCCTAAAGTGTTTATTTTGTCTAGGAAGACAAGTTAAACCAATTCGATCCTTTGGTCAGATTTTCAAACCCTGTAGAAAACCAACATGAAAAACAAAAAGAAAACACTGTTCTACTCTTCATGTATAGACTTTTTAAAAGCGTTAGTTATAGGAAGATTAAAAAAAAAATAGGACCCCAGGATAAATAATAGTTAAAGAATAAATAATCTTATATTATGACAGAAAAATATTTTCTTTTAAAAACTCCTTGTCTTTGATCATTAGATAGGTGGTGTTAGCACATTTTTTTATTTATCAGTCCAATTTGCGTGATAACCTTCCCCGTTCTGTGCTGAGTCTAGCAAGCCATTAGGGAATCAAGTTATTTAAGGTAGAAGATAGGCAAAAAGTTAGAGCTGGATGTATTTTTTTAAAGTCTCAAGGTTTTGTGGAAGCTTCTATTGGTGGGGATTCTTAGAGTGACAGTAGGTTTGGAATTTTGCCTCAGACTGGTTATTTCATGGAATTATGGTCACCGTTCATTTTCACACAGGTTACAAAGCCTGAATACCCAGACAGAGTGTTGTCTGATAAACAGATGTAATGCACCAAGTCTGCTTAGAATAAAGAGCAACAGACTGTGAGCACATGTTTAGGACTCATTTAAACTCATCAGCATAGTCTAGCTCAGAGTTCTCTGCATCTAGTCTACTTTTGAGGTAGCTTCCTGCTGGTAAAGTAACAGGGAAGATTTTTTTTTTTTTTTTTTTTTTTTTTTTTTTGCGGCTACAATTTGCTGCAGAGACTCATGGGAAATTCATTTGCATACATCTTGTTACAAAGACTGACTACTTCCTGGCTTAGACAAAGTGTTGCCTGATAAACAGACTTAACACACAAATGTCTGTCTGGAATAAACAACGGCAAACTGAGATTTACATTTCCATTATCAGAGATAATCTCTTTCCCACTATATGGGAATTAAGAACTTTTTCTTTAAAACCAGGTCTGTGAGCGGATGGTTTATATCAGAATCACATCGTGTGTGGGTTGGGATTGATTTTTTTTTAAAAAAGAAACAAAAAACTTATGTGGATGGGAAGATATATATGGCAGTGGTAAATGTACATTTCTTTTGGGGGGGCACACCATATAGTCTCAAACCCAGCTTTTCTTGCATTATTTTATTTGATGCCTGTAACAAGCCTATTAAGTTAGGCAAGATAGTCATTAGGTCCCCATTTAACAGATGAAGAAACTGAGATCCAGAGCAGTTAAATTACAAAGCTGAGATTTTTTTTTAGGACACCATCTTTTTATCATTTTATATGCCTTTCAGTGGTGAAATATGAATACAAAAAAAGTTAATACTTAGAATATTACCTGAAATACTTAAATACCATGGTTACTCTCAACAGAGGGAATTTTATTATTTTAATACATTACAGATATCCAGATACATGAAAATAATGCATATAGACTAGAACTTAATTATGTATCATTTTCATTTGACATATTTGTTTTCATAATATGAAAAGTCAAGGGAAATTTTCTACTTCGAGTTGTATAGATGACTGGATGGATAAACTTTAAGTATATAGTCTTTTGTTTAAGAACTCCAAGAACTTACTGTTATAATTAATTTTGTTTGTGGAAAAAAAGTGACTACAAAGCGGAAATGGTGCACACCTCTGATGCACAGTAATGTTACAATGATGGCTTTTTAAGCCTGTCTTTGTTTATACATGAATGGGAAGGTGACCAGGTTGACTCAATAACTTGAGTTCTGAATTGATCAACAGGTCAGCATCACGTGTCAACACATCCTATTATGGGAAAAACAAAATTCAAAGTGCTTACCTAAATACTTGTGTATTTTTAGTCGTAGACCCTTGTCAAAGAAAAATGTGAGAAATTAGAACCTTAGTCAAAGTGTCATGCTTGCAATCTTTCCTTATCATCATATTCTTCCCATTGACTTCATTTTATAACTTCAAAGAAAAAGCTGGTCATTACTTGAAATTAGTCTCATGTGAAGACTGATGATTGAATCATTTTGTCATTACATTCAGAGAGACTGAATTTGTGTTTTTAAAGCTTAGAAATGATTTCCCCTCACTGCCATAACACAACAATAGTTAACGCCATTTTTTTCTCAACGTGTTAAAACTGTGTATCATTCCGCAACCTCCTTGTGCACATAGAAAAATAACACATTTATGAGTAGGTGATAAGACAGTTGAATCACTCTTCAGCCTTAACCATGTCATCGTCATACACAGTCCCAACTAAACAGATGGGCCTTGAATATCAGCATTAATGCCAAAAAATCTAATTCCTGCAAATTTAATATTTTACAAATTCTTCTTCAGAAAGGCATTTAAAAAAAGTTTTTAGAGGGAAAATGGTAGTAACCTAGGTTATATAACACTGTTAAGTACTCCTTGAAAATGCGATACACAGGAGTGCCTAAGGGATGGGTCTCCCGAGCAGCTGGCAGCCCCCCGGGGTGGTCTGGTGGAGCCCTTCCAAGTCACTGCTGCATGAACATAGCCTTCCTGCTCCCTCTGAATCCTGATTAGAGGAGGGGAGGACCAATGTGTGCAAACGAGCCTAGTCCTTTTGGAACTGGAGCTTTTCCTATGCCCCCCTCTCCATCTCCCTTCCGGTGCTCTCCATACTTTGATTACTACAGTTATTATTATATGCATACACACACATATCCATGCAAACACTCAATTCTAGCTAACTGGTAAAGTTACACAGATCAAATTTTGTATTTTAAATACAATAAAGATAAGACTTCCCATTTAAAGAACCATGGAGTGTTTCCATTTTTAAAGCTAAGAAAATTTTTATGATGCAACTCACCTCACAATTTATCCGTTTTGAAAATTAGGTTATTGTACATTTTTTCATTAAGCGGGCCACAGTTATATACATTGATTGACATTAAATATGGGTTTGGTTATTCACTGAGTTAGATTATATTCTATTCGCTGGAAATGCTAATAATAATTGAATATTTTTAGTAGTCCAGAGTTAATGATGGTATTATAAATTTCTGTTTGTTCTTTGCCATGACCATGATGGATAATGTTATATTTAGGTGATGCTATTATATTCATCAGTGTTTATACATAAGGTACAAATTGTATATACATATGAGTACCCCTGTGCACTGACATTCTGCATTCTCAAATAAAGATTTTCCAAATATTTCCTCACACCTCAGTTTTTAAGATCATGGTGATACTGGAAAAAATTGACAATATTCCTAAATATTTTAAAGTATTACAATAATACTTCTTTTATAACTGCTGCTATAAAACTAATGAGCAAAATGTGACTCTCATAGTCTCTTGATTTTCTAGATTTCCTTATTATAATAAACATGTTATACTGGGTGATCAAAATAGAGTAATTCTAAATCAGAAATAGAATTATTTTTCTATCATAGCATCATGGATAAAAAAATTAATCCTGGTATTCTCTGGCCTGACTTTTGCAAAAGTACTCATCTTCCCAAGCCATAAGAATCAAAAGCTTACCTAAATTTTGAACATCTTTAAGGGTTACAATTCTAGAGGTTAACTGTCTATTACATTTAGAGTATAACCACCCTTATCCCTTATTTTTTTTACCCCAAGAGTGCTCCCAAGTCTTCATTTATTTGCAGAAAAGTATTCATCCCTGGCTTTACTTTTTCTTTTTCACACTATAAACAACTCCAGCTCTTTGAGGCGGCATTTTCACTTTATTTCTTTCACTTGACTAACTCATTTTTGTTTCTGGCTGCCTTCCGTTTCTTCACATTGCCTTTTAATTTGGGAGATTAAAAACTGGACACAAAATTCTAACAAAGGCTTTTCAAACCTCATCTTTACCCAAATCGTTATGCATGTAGGGAGGTTGAAACTTAGGCTAAATTATTTTTCTAGAGGAACCAAAATTCGTACGTTTATGGTCCATAGACTTTTGTTGATATCATGTTGACAATAGGAGTTACACTGGTTTGTTTCAGAGTGGGAAGGGTTCTTCACTACCGTGTGCCTGTTCTTTTATCAGCTATTTACAGCAACAGTCAGTAGGATTTTGAAGCACTCCTCAGGCCTCAGAATATGGCAGATTTATCTTTGTAATTTTTGAATGTATGAAATACTCCTCTGCTGTCCGTCTTTAGCCTGTACACAGTTCTGGGGCCTCCTCTGTGGCAGCCGCCGAACTCAAGCTCCTGTTATTCTGAGGAATCCTCGTGTGATGTGTCGGCCAGGGAATCATAGGACGGATTGTTTGCAACTTCTCAACACTGTGCAAGATTTCCCATGCACCAACCACAGAGATATGCCTCTGGCACCCTTGCCAGGCCCCCCAAAAGGGGACCTGAAGTAGAAATCAAGTACTTTTTGCCCGCCTTTATCATTTTATAAGTCCTAATCACCTTTTAGTTGTGAACATAGTATATTTTGCAGTCTCTGCCAGTAGCTCAGTGTTAGAATGCTGAACAACAAGTGACAATTCCTCTCTTTAGTTTAGCAGTTGTTGAATCTTTGGCTGGGCCAGGCACCCTTAGAAGATACTGAGGCTAACACTCAGAAAAGAGAAATGAACTCTTTTCTTACAGAACTCAAATTCTCATAAGAGATCATTTAAAATCACGTTAGTATACCTAAGTACAACTTAATATGTCACACCGTAAGAGATGTATGTCCGATTAAGGCCTGGAAAGGTGAAAGTTTAATTCTAGGTCACAATTGAGCAACATGCTATCTTTGCTTCATGCCTAAAGAACGTAAAACACACGGCAATGATGTCTATATTTTTGCCTGGTCAGTTTTACCATATTGACATGTTTCTGTTATTCTCAGCTTTCCCAAAAGGAGTATTCTCTGAAGTTCCATGTTAAAGGGGGGTAGAATTGAGATTGGGGGAACTGAATATGAGGATAAGTAGCAGATGCAGTGTAAAGTCTCTGTTCTTGCACTACACAAGCTTATGGAAGCAGAGACTAATATGTAGGCATTAGGATTTATTTTATTCCTTTCCCCAGTGATTATATTGATAGTGAAATATCTTTGTCTGAGTACTCCAGCAATATAGCTGTAGACGCCATAAAAATGCATAGATAGATGGCTACCAGTTCAATTAAGAGATCTCAACCTATCCTCTTATATGCAAACCCTGTCTATTTTAGGTTTAAATTTCTGCTCATACATTTTTTAAAAACCAAAAGAAATATTGCTTTTCAAGGTTAGGTTGAAGTCTAAGGTTTCTTAAACAAAAAGCAAATCCCTAGATGGGAAAAAAAATTGATAACCCTAATGTACTTCCTCACAATAGCATTTCCAACTCCCTCATTTAAACACCCTTTAAATAATATTCTCTTCATTGTAATATACAAATCTGGTTTTTGGCCAGGGAACTAGAGAAAGTCACTGCCAGATGTAAGATCCCAAATCTAAGATACGGCATCCAATTCTGTGTAGTAGTCAGGTTTGTTTTGGGGGGACCTCTAATTATTTCAGGTGGTGGGAATCAACTAGCCGTGTGATAAATTGTCCAAAAAAGTAAGACCTAAAATTACCTTGGCTGCTGACAGTCCTCTACCAAATATAAAAAAAGGAAGAGTAAATTAATTGTTAACCTTCGTGATAGTGTTTTAATGCAAATGCTTAAGAAAGAGATCTTTCATTTGTATCAATTATGTATGGGTAGAAATTAATTTGTAATTCTGGTCATCTGTTTGGCTCCCTACTTAACAGCATTGGTGACCTTTAGCAATACCAGAGGAAGTGTCCATGTGTGCTCAGCATAGAATAGCACCCGGACTGGGTAGTTTTGTTCCTCAGTTCAAAAAAGGAACGACATTAAACGGCCCATGGTAGAAAATAATTATTGAAGTTTTTAGACTATTTAAATTTCTTGTAGATCTTTGGCTCTGCTCGTCGCTTAACCAGGATGATGTATTTTAGTATACAGTCCTCTATGGATAACAGCGTCTCCAGCTTTTGAATAAAACTGGAGAAATTAAATTCCGTTTTTAGTCTGGCTAGATGCCTCCTCCAGTGTTTGTGTCTGAGCTTTCACAAGAGCACTGCGGCCCGTTTCAGACCAACTCTGAGCCTTCTCCTGCCGCTCAGTCGCTTGCTGTTTATTCGCTTCTTTTTCTGTGGCTTGGAATTTTAAACTTTCTTTGAACATATCCACAGCCCTCTTTTGTTGCTATTTATGTTTTCTATAATCGTGTTATATTCCTGTAAAGATGCAGTGGAGAACCAAATGTAAAAGAAAAGTAAAAAGAACAAAGAAGTCCACTTTGAGATTATTTAAAAAATTTTTGAGGGTCTCTCTCATTATCCTTTTTGCCTTAATAGTAATGGATAAATATCAGAAAAGTAACTGCTATTGTATATTTAAATTAATTGAGGTAAAAAATGTTTTTCCATTTTTTCATGAGGTGATTAATTATGAAGATATTACACCTAGCAGAAGAACATTGGCTAAGCTATCACATAGAAAGTTAGGTTTACTACTATTACTCCAAAGAAAACGTTCTATTTGGCAAAAGTTTGGGACATGATCAGGAAGAATTTTAACTTTCCCTGAAACAGAAATAGATATTTTGTTTAATTTTAATTATGCGTATTAATGGTTTAAAATTTTCCAGAACAAAAATAATGAAGGAATGCCTTTCTCCTAAAATATGTTGAATTACTTCTCAGAATATTTAATTTGTATTTTTTTAATGACAAAAATTACAGGATCTTTTCTGAGAAAAAGAGAAGGTAGTCATGCCGTATTTTTAAATCATTGACTATAAAAGTAATATGAATTTAAATGGAGTTAAAATTTCAAATATGATCCAATATAAATTTGCATTTCCAATTTTTAGTGCAGGCTTTATATTTAATTTTGTGGTTCATTCTGAAGGATTTCTCTAAAGTTTTTTGACCTATAATGCTTTCTGTTTGTGTCTTCACTATGGCGATTTTTACAAGATGATAAAAGCTATCACATTGCCAAACTTGAATAAAAATTAACATTTCACATCTTTTACTATTGAACCTTTGAATCAACATAGAATTTTTGTTATAGCCACCATGTTAAGATCATCTGAAAATTTTAAAATAGATATGTCCTTTTTAGTACTTCCCTATAATTAAAATCTTCATTTGCTTAAAAGCAGGGAGACTTTCTAAAGCAATAAATTAGCATTTCATGACCCAGGGTCACTAGTAGTGCTACTTCTTTTTGCAATATTGCCAAGAAAGGGAATGATACTGCTATAACTCTGTTGAAATAGAAGTAATATTTTCAATTTAATCACAGTTAGGTGTCATGATCTTTTGATCTTGCATTGAATTTCTTGCTGAAATGTGGTCAAATTTCAGACAGTCAATTCTAATCCTGTGAAGTCAAGGCAAAGTTCGGATTCAGGCTTCCCACAGATAATAGAGGTTTTGCTTAAAAAAAAAAAGTATATATATATATATCTGTTTGTTTGTAGGTAATGTATACTGTTTCAAGTCTCAGAAAATGCTTTACATCAAAAACTTTCCCCTTGACATATTTTGCTTGTTTCTTTTCTCCTCACCCCCCAAATTGTATCATAAGTGTGCTTACTTTTAATTCTGTGAAATTCTTTTGATCTAACTTAATTTTATCTCATCTTGAAATTGCATGTTATTTTATTTTAAATTATCCCATTTAGAAAAACTAATTGAATTGATTTTTTTTAGTTTGAAAATGATTGTATTTTTTAAAAACAAAATAAATGGAATTCGATAAAAGTGTGCAAGAAGCTGTTTTTGCTAACAAACCCCGTTAGGATTTCCCAAATGCATCAGGAAAAGAGAAACATAATACTTACAGAGTAGGGGAAACGTACCTTTCAGAAAGACGTAGTTGGTTTATCCTGTTAGTTCAAGTAAATGTGCTAGAATATTAGGACTCTAGTATTTAATGGTGTTAGTCTGCATAGTCTGTGCTGTGCTACTGAGCTAAATATCAACAGAACTTGTTACTGTTGTTTGGGCTGCTTTTATATACCAGCTTCAAAATATGTTTTGACACTTTATTATGTTCTGAATCAAGCTTCAGATGTGTGTAATGAAGGATGACGTCTTTATCAGACTCTAGTGTATAAATAATGGAGAAGAGCAGTTTGGAAATGGTCTCTCTCTGTAAGAGAATGGTTTCTGAAGAGTTTCAAGTTATGATCTGGCACAAGCCACATGCCACCGAAGGTGTAAACAAAACCAAGACTCTTCTCTAAGGGCACGGGCTGCTGCTGCTGCTTTCCCCCCCGCCCCCATTCTTTTCTCTTTTCTCGTTCACCATGTCAATTCTGTAATGTTCTCATTCCTAGTTTTTATGCTGAACCTTTTAAGAAAGTCTGGCGCCCCTGCTCCACTTTCCCTCACAGACCCTGTAATTTTTGGCTGTATTTTTATGTTTTTCAGATTCAAGTCAATCTGAAAGTCCCAGCCAGCCAAGTGACGCTGACATTAAGGACCAGCCAGAAAATGGTAAGTTTAGTTTGGGACTCTTATCTGCTGCTTTGCGAGTCCACAGTAGCCAACAGCTAACCAAGTACAAGGATTTCAGGGTCTGCCTTATGGGTAGCCCCCAGTGGGAACAACTGAGGACTCAAGGAGTCCTCTGGATCATACTAATACCCCTTGACCCTTCGCCCCACTCCCCAAACACTATTGAGTACTCCTGAGAACCTTAGTTCCCAAGAAAGTTGATTACTATGCAAAGTGGGCTTGACTTACTAAATCAGAATCTTTTACAGCATAAATGTGAGAAGCCATGGCGTTTTCATTTCATTTTAGTTCCCTTTAAAGCGGCAAATGTCCCATGATCTTCTGCACTAGCGATTTGAGATCACTGACTGACAACTATTTCAGGAGTTCAACCCTTTGCTAATTGCTTTAAGAAAACAATTTCTGTCTTTGAAGGGTTTTCTGCTTTAAATTTGCTAAAATAAAACAGTACGGGTACATCACAATATTAAATTCCTCAGTTGCATAAATATATAAACTTTCTGTTGCAGCAAATTTGATTAAAATAGAATTCATCCTTTATATATAAGTCCAATAGAAAATTTTGGTAGCATACTGAATTGGAACTAGGTACTCCAAGTGTGAAAAAGATTGTCATAGTTTGGAATTTTAGATTGAGTGAAGCCATCAGTTTTCAATAAAAACTGAGAAGTGAACTATTTTAGCAGTACATATTATATGCTAAACATTGTATTGTGTACTTTCACAGATGTTATCTCATAAAGTTCCAAAGTGCTTTTCCTTGGGGATAGAACTGAAGGATCTGATGGGAGTGCTTGACCTTGAGGGGCTAGTGAGGGGAGTATGGCATCGTGGTTAAAAACTCAGGCTGTGGTTTTTGTCTTGCATTAAAATTCTGCCTCTACTGTTTCTTACCTTGGAATGTTGAATAGGTTATTTAACCTCTCAGGGTATATATAGATTTATTCTTGATTGTTAAAATAATAAGGGAATAATACTACCTGTTAAATAATTAAATATGATCATATGTACATATTCATATAGTTTATACTAAAAATTGTTGGTTATTGTTCAGTATTACTGTATTTTTCTAGGCAGTATAATCCTACCGTATTTGCTTTTCACCTACTTAGAATGATCACATTCCCTGAGTCTCTCTTTTGTTGTTCGATACATTTTTCCATTTTGATCTCCCTCTGATCTTTTGGAATAGATAAGTGAACTGAATTATGTCAGTACTGTGGGATGGAGGATTGAATTTACCACATTAGAGATCCTATCACTAATTTGGGGGGATTTATTTCATTTCCCAAGCTAGGAAATTCTTTATAACATTGCTGGGCATTAAATATGTTCTATCTGGCTATTTCTCTTCTCATCTTGGTATTTTGGTGGTATTTTCCTTATCAAAGTTGTCTTTTCAAAGCAGGCATAAAAAAAAAAAGACCTCTGAAGACTTCTTTTTAGTGTCATAAACAACTATATCTTATTTTTTTGTTGACATTTTAAAGTGATATTTATAGATCAGTTTCATTCTTTATTTCCCACTTGACTTATGGATGATGCCTTGTATATGTTTCGTTTTCCCCCACATATTTATATATAATCTGCCTGAAGTTGTATCCAGAGATACTCATTTTCATTTTTAAGAATTTGTGGGCTATAGGGGTATGTAGTTCACGTATTTAGGTCTGGCCGCCCCTCTAGCAGGCCTGTGATTCATCTGTCTTCATAAAATGGCCGACAAGCTGTTCACATGCAAATATAAATTGAGAGCACGAGAGGCCTGGCATGCCTTTCTGGAGCTGCCTGTAATACCGATATTGTGCGTTCCCCATTCCAAAAAGCAACCAGGATTGAGCCTGGATTTTTTGGCCAAAGGCACAGAGATGCTAGCCAAGTTCTCTTTTAACCCCAAATTGCTTGGTGCTACCTCAAGGATTCATGGTACCATTTTGGGGATCATGTGAGTTCAAAGAAAGAAAGTATTAATATCTAGGAGAAAAAGTTACAAATTCCTGTTTCAAATTTCTATTTATTCCAAAGAAAAAGTAGAAGCTTAGACAGCTCCAACTGAAGCTGAGACTAGGACAGCTTCAGCCTAGTCAGTCTCCTCTCTCTGCCTTTTGTCAATCTCAGATGAACTTATTGTAGGAAAATGATTTTATCTTTTTCCCAAAGACATAATCCCTAAAGGAAAGTAATTGAAGATTTCAGGACTAGGTATTTATATGCATTAGATAACTTCATTGTGTTGCCTTGATTGAGTGTTCGTTATTTTTCACTACCCCAGGTTATGGAAGATGAGTACTTCAAAGGTTTTTGTTTGTTTGTTTGTTTTATTTTTGTTTTTAAAGAGGGAACTTTCATAGATGTATCAACAAAACTCTTAAGAATTTTTGGAATCTTGGTGGAAGAAGAAGTGACAGACTCTGGTCTTCAAATAAAGTGGGAACTCATTACTCCTTCTTTATGGATATATGCAAGGGGAAATAATATTCTTTTTATCCTAGCTCTTGAAGAGAAAGGTAATGGGAAACGAATGGTATTTTCCTAGTAAACCACGGAGAATGAATAGACAAATAGTAACATGCTGTTTCATCCAAAACCATAAACTGGGCCATGTAACTTTACCTAAAGTGGATGCAGCTGTTTCTTCCCTGTTCAACTAGTCCGTTTTTTTCTGTGGAATTTTCGCTTTCTTTTTTTGTACTCCCTTAAGACTCAACTGTAAAAGAAAACAAATCTTTGTCCAATTAGAGTATTAGATGCGAATTTTGAAGGAATTATCTGAAGCCCAAAGATAAAATGTCAGAACCTCTGAAACTCAAAATTAGTATAATAAATGATTAGAGTTCTACCTCTAGAGTCAAACAGACCTGAGTTCAAATGAAATAATGCCTGGGTGACTTCGTGTAAGCTATTACCCCAATCTCCGTTTTCTTATCGGTAAAATAGGAATAATTAAAGAACCTTCCTCATGAATATTAAAATGAGAATATGCTAGGAAACAGCAGACGAGTAATGCCTGGTTTATAGTAAGGACTCAAAGAAAGGTAACCATTACTACTCTCCAGTGAAAGCTTGTTCTATCTGTAATGAATATACATGTTCGAGAGGCTGAAAGCTGGGAGTCTGAGAGTGGAAGAGGGGTGGTGTCAGATATAAACCAAGACTTTTAAAGACATCTTTTGTATTTATCTACTGTGCTCCGAAGTGTCATCATGTCTCCCTAAATCTGTCCATAAACCCCACATCTATTTTACTGTTTAGTTTTATTCTTCAAATTCTGTTCACTTCCTAGGAGCTGAGAACTATATAGAAAGGCGATTCAGAGTTTATAGAACCTTCAGAATGACTGCTCAAGAACAAGGTGATTCTGGACAGAAGGGACTCCGCCTAGAGGTCTTCAGCTTTAGCTGAGATTTCCCTTGGCTCAAACTAAGTAGAATCTGGCTTATTAAAAGCTATAAGCTGATTAAGGGTAGATTCATGACAAATGCCTTTTAAAAACATCTTGCATAGCACATAGCTCCGTGCTTTGAACTTAGTGGGTACCTGATATTTACTTAACGAATAAAAGTAATTCGTAGATGAATATGTCCTTATCCCCAAATATTTTTTGAGTGTGTGCTCAGTTGATTTACCACGAACTTTTTAAGGGGGGAAAAAACACACCTGGAGAAGCTGAAAATCTAATTTGGGTGTGGGGGAAAGTTGGATGCAGACACATGGACCTACACACGTAGATATGATTAATCGTGCTAGGAAGCCAAGAGGAGGGCTAGGTACTAACGAACGTAGTAGATCAAGTTGTACCTCTGCTCCCACCTCATCCCAAGGAGCAGGTGTGAGCAGATACAGTTCGCCCTTGAACAACATGGGTTTGAATTGCATGGGTCCACTTATACGTGGATTTTTTCAATAAATATCTGTACTGATTTCAGTCAGCAGTTGGCAATCTACAGATGTGGGGGGCCCACTGTATCTGTTGTTCTACCACATTTTATATAGGCGATGTGAGCATCCTCGGATTTGTGTATCTGCTGGGGTCCCGAAACACATCCCCTTCAGCTGCTGAGGGACAGGCTAAGTTTTGGGGGAAGCAAATGTGGGTTTTAACTGTGTGGGGGTTGGCACCCCTAACCCCCAAGTTGTTCAAGAGTCACTTGTACATGAAACGCCATCGTGTTAGCTTATGCTTGGTTACCACAGGGAATGCGATCCTGATCAAGTTCTCAGCTCTGACTGGTGTCATTCATTTAATCCTTTTGCATGTTGCTGAAACCTTCTTTCTGGCTTTTCAAGAGCTCCTGATGGTTTTAAGCCTTATTTGCTGGACTTTGACATAGAACATCTACTCAAACCACCTCGGTGAATTCCCATGATGTGCTTAGCTCCTGATAAAAGTATTTATGGGACTAAACATTTGAAATCTGTGCTGGATATTCACAGGGCCTGTGAACAGTCCTCCAGAGCTTGCATTCTGTGATGCATCAGCTCAGTCATTAATGAAGGAAAAGCTCATATGATAGCCCCCCTACTTAATTCAAGGCACGCTTCTGTAGGGCCACATTGAGTCAATGTCTGCCGGAATAGCATAGTCCTACATGGACACTATGAAAGCACACTTCATGCTGGCACTCAATGTGTCCCAGCACCCTTACCTAAAAAGAAAGAAAGAAAGAAAGAAAGTGGGGTTCCCTTGCCAGAGAAAGAAAAGCTGTGTTCATGTTTATGTATTTTTCTATATACTATCTCTCATCACCTGCACAGCCTGCTAATAATAATAATCTCATCTAAGTGGTTTTTAAAATGTGATATTTATAACAGGAAATCAAAGTTGGTATTTAAGTTATTTTCTTTAGGTTTAATCATGTTTGTTCTCCCTCATTTATCTGGTAGTTGCACATATGTTAGTGGCATCAACCCTCAGATGGGCCTTTGCAATCAGTGGAAGGCCATTAATCATGATGTTTGCCCCAGATTTTGAAAATTTCCAGCTCTACCTGCCAATTTCAGAATCACCCTGGAGTATTGGTTGAATCTAGCTTTCATGTTTACTATCTTCATTTATGTCATTCCCATCTTATATTGTTAAAATAGATATCATTGCTAAATGTTGCTAGATGAACAAGGAATGTACTTTTCTTTAATTAACCACAATTGTCATATCTTATTAGTTATCATTTAACTCATTTCTATGAATATTTTGAATACTTCAATATTTATGAAATACCTTCCAGGCTACTGACATCCTAATTTAAGATTTATATGTAGGGTTCACTTTCTAATTTGGGGGTGAGATAAGAGAACTATACATTTTTATTTCTCTTTTGGATAAATGTTCTTTCATCTGGTAATAGTCTCTTAAAAATTGCAGGCCTTCTGCTTTAACTTTTGTTCATTACTTCCCCAAGTATATAGTAGGTATACTGCAATATTGTATTGCAATATTAATACATAGTGGGAAGGCAAAATAAAATTCATAATTCCAAACTCTAAGAATTGTCTCTTATTATTGGGTGGACTGCTTGTTTTAGGAACTGTTTTGATTAATGTGTCATTTTAGTTGGGTCATTTTTAGGAATT
Organism: Rhinolophus ferrumequinum; assembly: GCF_004115265.2. Taxonomy (NCBI): domain Eukaryota; kingdom Metazoa; phylum Chordata; class Mammalia; order Chiroptera; family Rhinolophidae; genus Rhinolophus; species Rhinolophus ferrumequinum. The sequence goes on from NC_046292.1 coordinate 44,731,503, forward strand.
TTGGAGGCAACGCAGCCTTATGGTTTGCATTTTATTGGGAAAGCGGGAGTATTCTAGCACCATTGACTTGTAAATAGAGTTTATCAATATTTAATAATTTGCATGACTTTCTTTTACAATTACCTAGCAACAGTTATTCCCTGCAGTGTTCTTTCAAAAAACCCTGCAGGGACAGACACAGTAGAGTGACCACCAAAATAGCAGTAATAACAGTAATGATCAATATTCTAAAACATGTAAAGGTCCCAACTCAGGGATGTGTTAAAACCTGAATGTCTTCTGGTTTCCAGATTCCAGCATAATCAAATTCTGACTGATGAATTTTTAGCAACATGATGGCACTAGTCTTTCTTCTTTAAGAGACTAGGGAACTAGAATTTGGTTTGATCTAAAATGTCAATCTGAGACCAGGTGAATTGTGCGTTCTTAAATATTGTTAGCAGATGTGACCCACCATTGTTTGGAGGATCTTTAGAAATGCCTTCCGACAAAGGAAATTCTTGGATCTTGCCTTGTGAAAGATAAGGTACCAGGTGAGGCTGGGGCCTTCCCCCATTTACATCCTGAAGTGTAGTGTGTGTTGAGCTTTATTTACACAGGACCCAGTGTAGTTAACGAGCCTTTTCAGCTGAAAAATAGGGAGGAAATTTGTAGTCAGTTTTAAAGAAGTAGTTTTACCTCACACGTTATGGATATTTTATTGTCTACACACAGAGGATAACCAGCTGAGTAGACTTTAACTGGTTGGCTAGTAGCCAAAGTCGGGACTATTTTAGACCCTGTTCCCTCATTTCCAAATTCTGAAATGGACTGGCTGGGTGGTCTATTTCAGACATCTTCCCTTCCCCCACCAACCCCTCACACACAAATAGTTACAGAGGAAAGAAGAAAAAAAAGGATTTTTTTTCTGGTCCTCAAATTTATTTGTGCCTGTGAATCTTGTCCCCAGAGAGACAACCATTTGAGTGCCCATGGGATGCAACACTCCAAATAGAAAAGCATTTCTTAAGTGTTTATTTACAATTTACTTGGGATTGTGCAAATATATCTATACATACCTATTCTAAAAATAGAAAGCCGTATAGTTCACGGAGTATTTGAATTGGGCTCAGAAAAGAGATCAAATGAGGAGCCGACATCGAATCACCATACGGTAGGAGGTGCACCTGGGGTCTGGCTGCAGCTCCATCTGCTATTGCTCTGTTTTTCCTGTGCTCTAAGGCTGCAATACCTCTGATGGGACCCTTGGACAGAGATCGCCTTTGAAGGACTTGCGGTGTACTTCTAACGGTCCCTTTCACATTCTTCTCCACCAATTAAAAATCAGCATGGTGAAATATCGGGGAGGCTAGTTTAGGTCAGAAATAGTGTATGAGCTTTCCTTGCCACAAATAATAGGGTCTGATTTGATATGTGAATGTGAATTTGTTGTTTTAAAGGCTGCATATTATTTTTTGGAAGGAATTATCCGTTTGTGGATAATATTAGTAAACTGGATGTAATATAAATAATTTATTTGGGGATTTGGAGTCACTAATCCAGATTGATTAGTTGTCTGCTAGAAAAATTCATGTGGCCACAAGGATTTTTGGCACCTTTTCTCCCTACAGCTTCCTCGTTCTTTTTCTCTTCTTCGGGTTTTACTCAGCTCCAGGCAACTCTGTTCCCTTGGCATAAGCTTGCCGTTCAGGAAATCTACTGGGATGTCTCAAATAGAGATAGGGGAGGGGGAGTATTTCCTGCACATTACTCTGCCCCATCTCAGTTGTTAATTTCTATACTTGGTTGTTTTTAACCCAAAGGGAACAAGGGAGCCTCATATGCCTTATCCGCAGGCATCGTATGGCGAATATCCAAGAAGAGAAGTGTAAAGGATGTTGTGGCGAGGCCCAGCAAAATAGAAATCAGCTTCCAACAACTTCTCCATGAAGGAAAGTTTGTGTTTTCTTAGATCTCTGTATGTATTTTGCAACCAGAGAGCTTCTCAGCAAGCAGCATTTGTAAACTCGAGATGAACAAGGAAAAGCCAAATCACAACTTCCGAATAGGTCACATTAGCAAAGGAGAGTTGCCATTATAAGCCCAACATTGAGCATCTGTTAAGGGAAAAATCAGTTATCCAAGTCACTTAAAGACTTGTACCTCAATTTTCTCATAAGTAATTCAACAGACAGTTACTAAGAATCTGCAGCGTACTAGATGCACTGAGGGAATACAAAGATGGATCAGACATCCTGTTCTCGAGGACCTGTTAGTCTGGTAAAGTGGCAAAGGCTTCATTCATTCATTCATTCATTCATCAGATATTTAGTGCATTCTAAGAACCAGGCACTGCACTGGACAAAACAGATAAAAATCTCTGTTCTCATGGCACTTACCTTCTGGTGGGAGGAGGCAATGAGCTAACTAACGTGTATGTAAGATGCCAAGTAGCATTAAATATTCTGAAGAAAAATAAAGCAAGATAAGGGGATAAACAGTTGAGAGTGTCAGTGCTATTTTACATAGAGTGGTCAGGGAAGGCCTTTCTGATCTGTTGACATTTGAGTTAAGGAAGGCCTGAAGAAGGTGAAGAAGAGAACTATGCTGATATTAGCAACTTCTGTTCTAGGAAGAGGGAACAGTCTAGGAGGAAGGAACAGTCAATGGAGAGGCCCTGAGGCATGTTGGAGGAACAGTAAGGGGGTTAGTGTGGGTTAGGGGCAGGAATGAAGGAGATGGCAATCGGAGATGCGGGTAGCAGGAAGCCAAAGTATATTGGACCTTGTAGACCAAGGAAAGGTCTTGGCAAATTCTTGAGATGCCATGATCTGTTCTACAGAAATGCGCATACCATATCCATTCATTTCTTTTTTTTTTTTTTTTTTTTTTAGAATTACTGTTAAAATATTTTTTAAAAATTTTATTGGGGAATATTGGGGAACAGTGTGTTTCTCCAGGGCCATCAGCTCCAAGTCATTCTTCAATCTAGTTGTGGAGGGCGCAGCTCAGCTCCAAGTCCAGTTGCCGTTTTCCGTCTGTAGTTGCAGGAGGTGCAGCCCACCATTCCATGCGGAAATTGGGCAACCTTGTTGAGAGCTCACGCTCTAACCAACTGAGCCATCCGGCCGCCCCTCTGGAAGCTCGGCAGCAGCTCGTTGTCTTCAATCTAGTTGTGGAGGGCACAGCTCACTGGCCCATGTGGGAATCAAACCGGCAACCCTGTTGTTCAGAGCTCGCACTCTAACCCACTGAGCCATCTGGCTGCCCCCCAAATCCATTCATTTCTTGATACAGTAGATATGTCCTGAGCCCCTACAATGTATTGGATACTTAATATTCAGGGTAAGCAAAATGAAAATGCCTAATTCATAACATTGTCAAAGAATGAGACTCTCCGTCTGCCATGCCAACATCTTGTAGTAGTAGCCCCAAAGTTTTCCCCTTATGTGTGTGCATACTAAAAGCTGAGTCACTTGGGATATTTAACCTCACATCCCCACCCACTCGTGCGAACGATTCCTTTTTCATTTAATGGAGGTCTAAATCTGTCAGATTTCAGCTTAACCCTTATCTCACAACACCATGTCGATGGTAAGCCCCCAGGTCTCAAATATGTTTACTGTGAAGCTTGATTTTTCTCCCTAATAGTTACCAGATTTAGCAAATAAAAATACAAGATGCCAAGTTAAATGTATTTCAGATAAACAATGAATGATTTTTTAGTATTACGTGGGATAGAGTTATACAAAGAAAGTATTTGTTGTTTATCTAAACCAGCTCCTGTATTTTATCTGGCAACCCGTCCTAATTCTCCATCCACTCCCATGGAGGTTACGTGCGCATGTGTAACAGCAGCATATGAAAAGCTTTGATTAGTCTGTGATGATTTCACTGATCACAAAGGGTCAAACAACTGGAATTTAACCCACTGAAAATGAAACCTGGGAAGAGTACCACAGAGTTCTAATGACTTGACTGCTTAAATTCCATTCCTGCCGCATCTGCTGGTACCTAGCCCAGCAGTTATCTTGGAACAATGAGCCACTTGTAAGGCACAGTCAATAGGTACAATACAGTAGTTGAGAGCCACTCAACCTATGCAAGTAAGTGTGTAAGTTTAATTAATTGAGTAAGCCATCCGGACAGTATGTGAGTCAGTTCTCCAAAGCGAATGCAAAGGAAGTGTACCTTGTCACAAGATCCAGAGATCGCAGGCTGTTTGCCTCATGGAAGACGATGCAAATAGAAAATCAGTCAAATAATAAAGCACTGGGATATTTCATATTCAAAGGTGAAGCAGAGAAAAGACATTTCAGATAGACTTGAAAATAGAAGGTGCCATATTTTTCATGTGCTACATGGGAAACTAAATGTGCGAGTATATGTTTCCATTTATAATTGAGGACTATTTTGCCAGATATGACAAAACTGGTATGAATGTGTTTTAGAATGTGATCTTTGAACTCTCCTACTTTGAAAAAGAGAAATAGTCACAGGTTTAAGGAAAGCAGTTTTGGAAAATAGGATTAAACTCTTTTGGGCTTTGGAGCCAAGTAATGACAAAAATAATGATTTTTGGTGATAATCATGATAATAGCTCACATTCGTTGTGGACTTCCTATATGCTGGTATGTTAGTTTGGGTTGTCCAAGAAAAATATGCTCTAATGCGATCAGACGTGTAAGGATTTATTGGGTGAAACCTGTGAACTGTAAAGGAAGTGAGTAAAAGGAGGCTGGCAGAGACCACAATACAGGTGCTCCTTGACTTACAGTGGGGTTACGTCCTGATAAACCCATTAAATTGAAAATGTATTTAATAAGCCTAACCTATTAAGCGTGATCGCTTAGCCTAGCCTACCTTAAATGTGCTCGGAACACTTACGTCAACCTATAGTTGGGCAAGTCTTTACAACGAGTCACTAACACAACGAATACATTGTGAAGTATTGGTTATTTTCCTTCGTGATCCCAGGCCTGACCAGGAGCTATGACTCGCCGCTGCTGCCCGGCATGACGAGACAGTGTGATACCCATATATATCACTAACCCGGGAATAGATCAAAATTCAGAATTCGAAGTTTGGTTTCTACTGAACATCTATTTCTTTTGCCTTATCGTAAAGTTGAAAAATTGTTAAGTTGAACCATCGTAAGTCAGAACCATTTATCCTAATTGGATATCTGTGAAAGGAGAGGGGAAAGGAAGAAGGATTGAGTAGGAAGAATCCTAGATATCATCAGTAAGTTTCTAAGAAAATTTTGTACAGGCCAATAGAGACTCTTTGAGCCAAATCACCTGTTACAAAAGTTCTTTGTCCCATAGGGATGGGCCTGTATTAGTATCCTCCCTCTTAGTCTTTGGATGGGAACCTGGAGGAAACGAGGACTTCCAACAAACGATGGTAGAACGAGAGGGTTGGCAGCTGGCGTTGTCAGGCAATTATTCTCCTCGTAGCAAGTGATTCTTATGGCCCCACAGCAAGATGCTGTACTAAGAGTGCTGTATTCATGATCTTATTTAATCCTAATACAACCCTGTGGAGATAGGTACTATTAGTGTGCCCATTTTACAGATGAGAAAACTGAGACACAAAGAATGTAAATAGCTTGCCCACAGTCAAGAAGGCAAAGTACTCAAAGAAAGGCAGAAAAAGTATTCAAAGTTACTCAAACTCAAGTCTAAATGCTTAACCATTGTACTGTATTATAGAAAGAATAGTATTCAAATTCTGATTCTGTGACTTACTGATTATGTAAATTTAGGCAAATAATTCAAACTCTTGGATTTGTTTCCTTGTTTATAAGGTGGGATGTCACCTTCCCAGGAAATGTGTTTTTTGTTGCTTCGTTATTGTTGTTTTGAGCTTAAACAAGGTGAGTTCCTTTTCCTTCTTCATGTTCTCTCATCTAGGTTCGTCCCCTCTTCCTTTATTCCTTATCATCCTCCGGTTACCAGCCTCAGCCTCTTCAGGCACCCACAGGCTTAATTATGTCTTCAGAACTAACAGGACTATTTCTGTGTGGATTATATGTATGAATGTATGTATGTACATACGTATGTGCGTATGTATAAAGTGCCCAGAACTTGTAATGATCTATAGTCAATACTAAATAAAGTGTAGCCCACCTTCCCTTTCACTTCCCTTTCATCCATCTCATTGCCTCATGGACATGAACCATATGCTAGAGGACAATCTAGAACATACATTTTCCTTTTTTTTTAGACCTCCTTTGGGGTCTGCCCAGGTTTTGTGGTTTCGATTCTTAAATGTTTTGGGATGTACTTTATAGATCAAGATTTCTACCACTGGGTGTGTGGCTGTTCGAGATCTTGTTTGCCTCAGTGCTGGGCTTGCCTTCCATCTCAGAAGCATGTCTTCTCTGAGGGTTGCTCAACTGGAAAGATTTCTGGCTCTTTCTGGGTGGCCTGTGCGACAGAGCCTCTGATCTCCTCAAGTCAGGCTTCACCCTGCAGTTTCTGCCTCCTGCCATTCCCAGCCTGCCAGAACTTAGGGGTAACTTGTGGGTGCTTACAGTACAGCTAGGGTAGAAATATTCGTATGAGTAAACCAAGGACTCTTAAGGATCGTGAGAATCTCGTGAGCAGATATGCCAGGCTCCAGCACACCTGTGTTAGATGGAAGAGGAGGTGAATGCTGGTCTTTGGGCTATCACCTGCAGCAAGTCCTCCCCGGCCCCCCACCCCCCGACCCTCTCAGGGTTTTCATCCACTCCTGGCAGACAGCTCTTACCAGGCCAGCAAGTCCCAGGGGGTCCCCAGCCTTGACTTTGTTCCCCATAGGATCCTGGCTTCTGCTTCTGGCCGCCTCCCCACTTCCCTTGGATGCCTTGAGCTTCTGCTTTGGGGTATGAATAGGGAGATAAGGCCTCAAGTGTGCAGGGTCCAAGGCCAGTTAGGGAGGGGGAATGGGACATGGAGCCTGGCCATGTCCTGGACCTGTTCGTGCAGCAGCCTCACGGGTGAGCGAGGTCCTCTCAGCCCACAGCACTGGGTGGGGAACCAGCACTGATGGAAGCCAGCGTGTGCCTGGCTCTAGAACGTGTATTTTTCTTGTTTGACATTCTTCTGGGAAAATTACATTCTTATGGCAAAAGTACATTCTTATTCCTCTTATGAACAATCTTCACTCCTTTTCCTACAGTCTGAAGTATTATGAATATGTGACTCGACAATGGATATTTTTTTAACAGTGGACTAAATTTTCATCTAATTTCTCTGCTGGAGGTGGAGAGTGTAAAATTAGTTGTCAGGTATTTATACCGGATGCCATTTATTATTTGTTGGATGGCATACAACCATTATGATTGCCACTAAATTGGAAAGTATTTCATTTGGAAAAGATACAGGAATGTAGTTTTATTGAAAACGTAAAATGTTTATTTCCATCCCCTATTTTTTTGTGCAGTACATTAGAAATTTACACCTCAATCCCTTTGATTTTAGATTTCTGAATTATTTAAAAGAATCGGTTAATTCTCCACTTCAAGCGAGCAAGACAAAGTTCATTAGGATATCTGATTCCTAGCATGTCCCACATTCACAGATCATGTTAACTCCATAGAGAGGTTTATCTTTTAAAACTGTAAATGCTGTCCAAACAGAAAGCTTTTCAATTTAATGTATTCTTGCAGCTTTGGACTATAAGAAAGATCCTTAACGGTAGAAAGGGGTCAGTGAGGCACCCTGTTATTAGAGTATCAGCAAGTTCTAAAAGTATCAGTGCCCAAAACATGCATGTCCCTTGAGTTCCAGTGGATTTGCAAATTGAGATCATGAAATCCCTATAAGTAAAACTCAGCATATGCCAACGGATTCTCTTGAGCAGTTCTTGCCAACTGGTGGTCCTTGAAGGGGGCCAAAGGAAATCTCTTAAAAGAAATGATGTCTTTTTTCCTACATAAAGCTACACAGGCTGAAGGTTTTTGCTTTTGACTCTATATTTGTGAACTCACTGGTTATCTTACACCTACAGAGCCTCTAGATGACAGTCATAGTTTGGATTCATTTAATAAAAGGTGGGGGAGAGATGAGTTATCCAGTATTTAATAGAGATGGTAAACTAGTTACTTTGAGAAATGGGGTCCACGAGAGGAAAATATTACAAGATATTCTTCTTGGTGAAAAGACACAGAAGCCTCTGCTATAGGCCCGTGGTTAATGATAGCCTTTAACTTCCTCTTAGGGAAGGAGATGGAGAAGAGAAAAGTAGGTGCCAGTAAGAGCCAGTAAAGACTGTTGTGCCAAGGGGCTGCCCATCATCTCTGTAGTGTATCCCTTCATTCATTCTTTCAACAGATATTGTTGAGTTCAGTTCTTTCTGAGCAGAATTATAGCGAGAGTCGGTGGGAAAAGTAGCTCCAAGTAGAAGATTCGCACAGCCCTTCTCTACATAGTAAGTTGACTGTGAAAGCATACTTTTGGAATACAAGATCTTCACAAAGTTTGGGTAGCTTAGTTATTTATAATTGTGTAGAATATTTGAGTTCTGGGTTCAGATCTCTTTCTCTGTGAATTCTTTCTTTCTGTGCATCAATAGGAGAGGCAAGAAAACTGACCTTGGTTGAATAGTACTATATACTGGACACTTTCAATCATTTGGATATGTTATCTTAATTTGGCATAATAATTCTGAGAGGTAGGAGATGAGGAAAATGAGATTCAGGGAGGTAGAGCCACATGTCCATGGTCAACATTGAGTGAGTGACCGAGGAAGTGCTGCTTCATCTTCCTGAGGAGAGCTCAGGGATTCAACAGATGGATGGTGAGGTGCATTCCAATGTTTTGGAATGTTTTACACGTAGCTATAATAATCTCAAATAATTTGTACTGTTAGGTTTGCAGCAGTGTATTTTCTGTATGTCGTGTCCCCTCTCTTCAAGTAAATTATCAACTTGAGGTTAGGGAATGACAATGGTAGTAGCGGTGGTGGTTAAGGAGTTAAAATTAGATAATCTGTCAGTCCTTTAAACCGACCACTGACAGATGAAAATAGTAATATGTCACAGTATGCTGAAAGTATAACCAGTAAGAGGGTCTTCAGAATTCTACATTTCCCTCAGGGTGTCTTATGTAACATAGGTGACGCGACCATCTGACAAAGGTATCAGGTGAGGGAGATGGCACTATTAATAGCTAATTCATTATTGTTGTTTAGGAGATGCCAAATAAATATGAGAAGCCCCAGTGTTCTCTTTGGGTACCCCTAGTGTGTGTTTTGAGGAGATCACTATTCTAGACTGCATTCTCCTTGAGGACAGAAACTACTATTTCTGTCGTATTCCAAACATAGCATCTGGCCCTCAGCAAACATTTTTTTGGAGTGAATGAATGAGTATGTGAGTGAATGAATAGATATTGTCTTCAGTCGTTTAAAGCTGTTTTTTATTTGAGATTTGTTTGGCGTATAACATTGTATAAGTTTTAAGGGTACAACATTAATTTGATGCATAGATATTGCAATATGATTGCTGTTGTAGCATTAGCTACCACCTCTATCTCGTCACATAATTATCATTTCTTCTAGTGTCGGGAACAATTAAGATCTAGTCTCTTAGTAAGTTTAATGTTTATAATAGAGTTTTGTTGTCTATAATCACTGTACTGTGTATTAGGTCTCAGGGACTTGTTTATCTACCAGTTGCATGTATGTACCCTTAAACACCACCTCTCCCATTCTCCTACTTCCCAGCCCCTGATAACCACCATTTTAGGAGTTTAAAGTCCCTTAAGGGGCAAATAATGTAATTATATTACCCATAGTATAGAAACATATATAAATGTAATTATGCATAATATATGATTATAGGTAATTTCTCCTCCTTCCAACTTATCCTTTCTCAGTCATACATGTATGTATTAATGTAGGTGCTAATCCTTGTGTTAGACAATGGGGATATAAAGATAAATGAGATGCAGACCCAGTGCTCATCAGGTACATATTCTAGCAAGGAAGACAAATACTTAAACTGATATTTGCCATAAAATACAGTTGTTATCTCCTGAAAGTATTTGGATAGTGTTTGGGGCACATGATGGAAGTAGGTACAAGTGATAAAAGCTATCTGTGCCAGGGGCAACCACAGTTGAGTTATAGGTGTTCATAGAAGAGCTCTATTTGATACTTGATCGAAATACGGAAGTGTATGTCTGTTCTTGGATGTTACGTAGGGCCTCCTTGCCTGTTAGAATTAGCTCAAAACCCCCATTCCACACTCTGAGGAAATCTGAAGTCTACCCCAGGGTTTCTGCATATTTCTGGGAGGGCTTTCAGGCTAACGTTTCCTGTTAGCTCTTGGTTCCAGCAGGTTCTAAACGACCTGCTGAGGTCATTTAATTGATAGGTCTGCTCCCGAGTCAGGTAATGCTCTCTTGCTTGTCCTGTGCCCCAGATGTTGGGTTCAGCCCCTTCTCTATATGTCTGTACTATGCACACGTAGAAGTTATGTAAGTAGCTGATTTTGGTGAAGTTGTAGGGAAACAGGGTTAGGGGAGGGAACACATAGGTCATGTCACAGAACATCCAAACCACTTCATGTTGATTTTCAACAACTCTGTTCTTAAAAACACTTAGGCGACTCTACCATGTTACCATTGCCCTCTCTTCTCTCTCTTACTGGCTCCTCTCTGAGCCTCTTTTTGTTATATCCTAGATGCAGAGGCGTTTCACTATCTCCTATTTCCTTGAGTTTTGCAAATGTATGTTCTTGGGGGTCTTCTTTATTCATAAGAAATGTACCATCAGTGTATTTCCTTAATGAATTCTGGTATCCCTGATAAAATAATGAATGAGATTTGCAGCTTCTGTATGTGTGAAAGGGAAGATGCAAGGTCCTTGTTAAGCAAAAAGAACATACGACCCACCACGTAAGGCTTGGCTTGGCTAAGGCGTTATGTTTCTGATACACCAGTTATATCATGTTTAATTCTTGGATATCCAGTCATCCGGCATGTTTCCTTTGGAATGAAGCTTGCTGACTGACTGACAGATAGAAAGCATCCATACATAAGAGATGGAGACAAAAATTAAAATGTGACTTCTTTGGCATCCACCTTTCGAACCCAGGCCTTCCCCACTTTACTCTAATTCAATTTAGTCGACGTTAGATGGAAACTAATACAGTTAAAAAGAACTTCATGTAATCTCACTAACATTCTTAGAACATGATGCTCAAGGTTTTATGGTCAAGGATATTTGCATTTACATTTATAGACTAGTCAGAGGCAGATTCTGCGTGTGTGAGAAGTCCTTGCTCTGAGAATGACATTTCCAAGCTGTCAAAATCTGATGCGCTCAAAGCTAAAACTGAAATTGCCTTTTATTCTGTAAATATTGAAGAAAACGCTTAGCATGGCACCAATGAAGTTGCTAGCCAAGGCACTAGCCATACTGGGTTGGAATCAGAAAAAGTCCATTTGTTGAGTTTAAATTGTAATACGCAAGCCTGAGGGGTGCAATGAGAAAGTGTCACAAGCAGTCCCAGCTTGTGACACATTCTCCGGCAGCCCACTCAGCCACTTGGGCACTGTTTACTAGTGCAGTTTCATTTGGGGCCTAAGCATGTTACATGAATCTATGTTACTTGTCTGTTCTTATCTCCAACCTCTTGATGTTTACTGTGAATTACAGAACTATTTACCCTAAATCTTCACCTATTATTTTTACTCATTCAACCAATATTTGTTTAGTCTTCATCTGCTTTATGCCAGACACTGTTCCAGGCATTAGTTACAGGACTGCTAAAGCCCGGAGAAGTAAAATGATGTGCCTCAAAGAGCACATGGATTAGTGGTAGAACTGGACCCTTGATATCCAGGCCCTAGTTCAGTGTTCTTTCTGCTATATTATTACTCTGCATTTCTTAGTCTTACTGCGTCCCTCCAAAGATAAACGGAAAAGCTGTTGAAATCATTCTCTTACTTTGCCAACAAGTTGTAAAATGTATTTGAGAGTCATTTGTTCAGAATTTTGAATCAAATGATCGCAATTTTCATGACATTTATTTATGTGATTTTCTGAAAAAAAAACGTCTGCAGAAGCCAACATTATTATAAAGTGGGTTGCAAACTCCATGAAGGCAAGCACTGTTTGTCCTCTTTGACTCACCCTTTTCTCCTCAGCACAGGGCCTACCACCTGTGTGTGTTGTAAATACTTGTTGTAAATGCAGGACGGAATGACTCTTATGCCTTACGATATCCCTGTTTTCTGGCATAGCGCGCATGCAGCATGAGCTCCCCATATAATGCTGCTGGTAAGATTATAAACCACGTTGTGCTTTTTCACTGGGGCTCTGCTTAGAGTGTGTGGTTCCCAAGACATCTCCTATATTCAGTGCTTAGAGGGCCCGTCGAGCCACTTGCAGCTTTGCTTGCAATATTATGGTAAGTGCCTTGGCTACCTGGAGGGCCTGCAGGCTGCAGACACAGCAAGGTGGTTTTGTGGCACGGCATGCAAAGTGCGCTGCCAGTCAGGGAGGAAAGGGTTTTCCTGGGACTTGGCTGGGACTAGCAGGATTGCAGGTTCCGCATCGGCTAGTCGTGCCTTTTCACCACCACCACTGTTCTCGTCTTCTCATGGCCTTCTCATGGCCGTCAGCTTTCCTAGGTGCAGCACTCTTATAGAAATTTTGTATGAGGCATTGTCCAAGTGTGAGAGAAGCATGTTACTTGGCAAAGCTGACTTTGACATAAAGGGTTCTTTGCACTGTGAGAGGTTGGCAGAGCAAAGGAAAATAAGAATAAAGTAGAAGCAGGGTCTGTATTAGTGTTTAAGCAGGTAAATGTGTGAAAAGAAAGGCCAGCTCATTTTATTTTAACAAATGTATTAAACTGTACTTTCTGGAAATGTATAAATATAAGATATGGTGTCTCTCTTGCTCACTCTTCTTTCTCACGATCTTGTAGGGTAAAGAACATGGGTAAAATGTGAAGAACTCATGAGTTTGATAGTTTTCTTATTGGAGGAAACTCTTTTGAAGGGAAGAGAGTGGTTCTCTAATGTGAGCTTTCACAGGTACATGGGTGGAAGAGGATGGGACACCCGGGCCAGAGCCTTGACTTTGTCACTTGCCTGGCCGTGAAGTGCTTTGAAAACATTCACACCCACACTTCATCAGTCACTACCTATAACTAACCTTGGGAAAGGTACTTAACCTCCCTGTGCCTCAACTTTCTTATCTATGAAATGGGACTAGTGATTCTTGCCGTTCTTCACTCCCAAGGATTTAGTAAGAATATAAAGAGATGATGTACCTGAGAACACTTTATAAGCAGTCAAGCCATGTATAAAATGAGCTATCAGCACAATTTCAGGTCATCAGGAAGTCCTTCATTTCCACCCCTGGTTGTCTGAAAAAATGCTAAGAGGCCACTGAATACATTCCCCTTTTTTTTTCCCTTTCAACCCAACAATACTCATTTTGAAAGGAATATGGTTACAAAGCTGTTGCGTGGGACAGCATATCTTACCATTTGCCACACTTTAACCCCCTGCCTACAGAGTCCTAAGGTATTCTTCCCGTATTTACTGTGGCACCACTTTCACACTCTATTCTGAATTCTAAAGCTGGAATTCTAAAATTTTCAAAGATAATTTTAGAAAGAGTTAAGCATCCCAAATTACCTCAAATAGTCCAAGCAAATAAATAAGTGAAACCCGCAGTTTCTAATAATGATGTTCCAACTGATCCAGAATACATTTAAGGAATCTTTAGACTATGTTAGCATATTAGTGTTTGACTTAAAGTAACTCAGGTTTATGCATTCCTCAACTCCCTTGGATCCCCAGACTTTTCTATTTGCACTGAGTGTATTTGTAGTGAGCGTACTCACTCCAGTGGCATTTAGATCCACTTTTAGTTGGCTTCTACGTAAACTTTTCTTTTTCTGGGACAATTCTCTTAGCGACAAAATAGCTCTAATCCTGTGTGTTGCTGGTTTTTCAAAAAGATAGATTTCACTAGATGGTGAAAGCTAGAGGGATACTATTGTTTCCAGTAATTCTTATGTGTATTTATTTCATGGTCTTAAAAGGAAATATCAGTGTCCTGTTTCTTAAGCTACTGGTCTGAAAGATCCCTCAAGCACAGAATTTAAATTCCCTGACAAATTATCTCTAAGGTTTTGGAAAGAAGTTTTGAGCACCTTCTGATTCCAACTTTATCTCTGTTTTTAAGCCGCTATTTCTACCCATTCCTAATCCCTGCCCTCCAAACACTTGTGTCTTCAAGATATCAAAGCTTATTTGAAAAAAGAAAAAAATAATAACTTTCATAGAAAGAAAACATCCCATGTATATTGGGAGGGTTATGATACATTTGCCTTTTCATGCATTTTTCTGGTTGAACCGAATTCTTTCATCTCCCCTTCTCAGAAAATTCTTCAATTGTGCCCAAATAGAGGTGCTACAGAGCAAGCAAGGCTCAGTCATTCCCCAGACCATGTTTTTGCTCGGTTACTACCTACCAAGGAGACTCTTACTTATATTCTGACATACATGACATAAATTGGTGGAGAAGAACCCTCCTTCGTTAAATGGTTCATTCATTTCACTGGCCCAATGAAAGTTATATGAACCACAATGAATCACAACAGTTGCTAGTTTAATTCTCTTTTTACCCTGTATTCATTTGAAAGGTTTGCTCTATAAATATAGGACCAGTAGATAAAAGGTTTCTCTAAAAATCACTCTCTTTTCAAGATGTTTTCATTAAGTAGGATTCATTTAAGTGGGTTCTACTCTGCATACCATTAAAGGTGCGTGTAAATGTTTTTATTGGTTTCTTCCCTGTCTTCCACTTTTATATTTCCTCTATTAGAAGCAATGCCATTAACCTTAGCAATGCTGAGTGTGATTGTCTTTCGATCAGTCCCATCATTGCAAGCCCGCTGATCCATAGCTTACATTACTTAAACCACTGGTTCCTAAACAGAAAAATAGCCCCATTACCTTCTTGGAATAGTGATAGGCTATCTGAAAAAATCCTTTCAAAGAGAAGCGTAAGCAAAAGCATCTCTAGTTCCTTTGGCAATAGTCCTTTCTTTGATATAAATGTTGTAGCAGTAGAACTTGAGTTTCCTATTTTAACTATACATGAAACATTTATTGAGTGCCTGCTGTGTTCAGGGCTCTGTTTAAGATACCTGGATGATACAAAGATGTTTTGGGTGCAGTCCTTTAAGAGACGTACCTTTTGCTACAGATGATAGACACGTGTGCTCCTAATAATAACGCAAGGTAAATATGCTAAGTACTCTAAGAGTGAAACAGAGTGCTCTGAGACTGTAGAAGAGGGAATATTTAATTCAGAATTGAGAGACAGGGAGTGCAAAGTTAGATTTTACCCAGCGGAGGAGACGGGTGGGAAAGGTAGAGGAAGGAACATGTTCCAAATCAATGAACTAGCCACCAAAGGCACTGTGTGGTCTGAAAGTTTACGATGAGCTTGGAAAATAGCCAAGTAGTCTGGTGTAACTTGTGCAAGGTAAAATGGGGGACGACAAAAAGGCACAGCATCTACAAGTATGGAATTCTTGTTTTAACCTTCCTTTTTAGGCTCTCCTTGCAGCATAAATCAAAGATGCTATCAGTTCACACATGGTGGTGGATTCACTGTCAACAGAATTTAAGTCTTAACCCCATCTCATCATTCAACCTGTCAGTGCTGGAAAAGGCATTGAATTAGGACCCTAGAAAACTGGGTTCCATTCCTGGCTTAGCCATTGATCTTGGATAAGTAACTGTTCCTCTCTGAGCCTTATTTACTTTTCTGTAGATTGGAGATAATGATAGTACCTACCTCATGGCTGTTAAGAGTCTTAAATGAGACAATGCATAAAAGGTGCTTAGCGTAGTACTCAAAAAAAGGAAACAGCTCATTCAAAATATTTGGATACCTCATTGCTCACCTTCAGTGAACTGGACTTCAGTTGTCGATCACTTATAACACACTGGGAAGAATTGCTCTGTTCAAAGAGATTGCATTAATTTGGAAATAAGGTCCTGTTTATTTCCTTCACGATAAAAATCACTCTAAAAGACTGCTCACTTGTATTTGTAGAACAGTGTTGCACTTTCATGCATATCTAAAATAATTATATAATACAGCTCTTTTCCAGTGCTTGACACTTGTTCCTGAGTGTTCCAGTGAGGTTATAGAAGCACAGAGAAGATGGTCTTTTCTAGTTATGTACTAAGCGCTGATGTTTTCCTTCTCTTACAGATTCCCATCTCGTGTCAAAAGGCTCTAAAGATCTCTCAAGTCACTGTTAGCATTTATTGTCATTAACATCAATTTTGCATCTTGATCTTTTCATTGATTAGTATTTTACCTTCCTTTTCGATCTTTTGAACTCTCCTCTGAACTTTGAAAAGACACGTGTTTGAAAGCTTGATCTGGTTCTGTCTTAACGTGACGGAGAAGAGAGTTTTAATTTATGTTCTCAAATGGGTCTACTACCTCTTTAATTTTACTTTTTAATTTAATCTCTAGCTTTGTAGAAAAGTTTTCACTGAAAGCACCGGCTTCAAGAAAAGCATTTTTGTTAAAGGGAAATCTTGGGAGAACTATAGATAACGAATTAGAAGAAAATGTCTGGCAACATAGACTTCTGCAAGTTTGAAATCTCAAACAGTCCAAATGGAAAATTACCCAGTCTGTTTCCTCAAGATAGACTTGTTTGTACAGCTACTCCAAGTTTAAATGGTAGAACAGTAGGTACACACACTGTACTTATAAGCTGTGTTTGTATTACAATGCTGTGTTTTTAACCTCCTTTTAGTTTGGAACACAAGCTGGTTAATGTCTTAATTCTGTGCTTCCTGGATTATTACTGAATAGTTTGGTTGTGTTTAATAGCCAGAAAGAACGGAACAAACAAGCAGAAAAACGTCACTAAGCATATTTCTCGTCTCTTAAGTTTTTACTTCTGCTTCATAAGAAGAATATTTTAAAATTAGATATTGAGTCCCTTTCTTGTGGGATCAGAGTTTTAAAATAGCTGAGGGTTCTTGAGTATATCCTTATTTTATAGAGTACCAATAAGTGTCTCTGGAACTTACAAAATGCTCAAACCCATGAGCAGGCTCGGTCCTCTCAATGAGCAAATGTACTAAGGATAACTTTAAAAAAAATTTTTTTTTCTTACTTGTTATAGCTATATCCACAGTTATTATCATGCTTAGCAGTAAAATATAGTTCATCTCTGATGATCATATTTTATATGCTATGGGCAACAGCAATAATAACTAACATTTGTATTATACCCTGGAGTTTTACAAAATACTTTCCTGTGCATTATCTCACAGGGTATCTCACAGATCTTCTTCTAAGTAAAATTACAAGATACTCAAACAGATCTATACCCTTTTCACTGGAGTCTGAGCAGTAAGCATAATGAATTTTTAAAAATTGACACCTGTCTGAAATTTTTGAAAATAAGGCCTTTTAGAAATTAGCTTCCCCAAACTCTAAATCCTCTTTATATTGGTAGATAGTCCACAGAAATTTATTGAACTCATTAAAATAATTCTCTACAATGAACAATCCAGTATGACCAATTTCATTTCTGATTCATGTAATAGTTCTTTCCCATAAATATATGCTACTAAAATTGCAATCATTCTAATTACCAAGCTTACATATGTGTGTGTAGTTTATGTATAAATTTTATATATATATCCACATATATATATAATTTGTATACACATAAAACTCCATTTTATGAAGATCAGATGGCTTACAGAGAATAAGTACAGTAAAATGGAAACTATAAACAAGTAAAAAGAGTTATGAAATATATAAATTAAAATAGAAAGATAACATCAGAGAAAAAATTTGAGCAAAGAGTCTCCCATGTTGTTTAACATAGTTAATAACATTGATATATAAGTTTGGTTCTGAATTTCCTGACAGCCAAAGGAAAAAGAGAAACATGCATGATTAATTATGTGATTATCATTACATGTGAAATGCTACATACCGTTTCCTCAAGGGAAGAAATATTTTCCTGGCACTTAGTTCTGATATTTTTCATGTAGAACTTCGACAGGAGGACACTGAGGGATATAGTGGCATGGAGTGTTATTGAATAGATGCAATAGAGGATTTAGTAAAATAGCTTCTCTGAGGCCGCACTAATTAGAAACTGAGAACCTAATGCAAACGAGTAACTCAATGAAAGTAAACCTGAGTGACCCATGGCAGTAACTGGCTTCTAATTCATCAGGAAATTTATAAAAGCTAGAGAAAATTAAATCATGATCTTTACAAAAATCTGTAGAAGTAGATAGATCTCAGTCTTCACCTGATTTTAAATATTATTCACAGCCAGACTTTAGATTAAAGCTGGGCCATAGAGAGTTCCCAGTGATGTGTTTTATTTGCGTAAAGACTGGATCCGTATGTTTTACTGAGTAAACACACAGAGTTAGCCTCACTGAGAGCTAAGAATATTCCATAAGAATATTCTTGTCGGGGTGTGGGGAGAGCAGGTATTTGCCTTGTGGCTATTTTTAGAGGTATTTTTTTAAATGCCCTCTCAAGTATCTCCCTAATTGTTTGAATACTCCTTTAGCAGTGGGTAAAGTCTATTGTTGGTTAAAGAGGAATGAGATGTAGAATGGAGAATCTTGAGAGAAAGAAAGAGAAGGAGAGGGAGAGGGGGAGAGAGAGAGAGAGAGAGAGAGAGAGAGAGAGAGAGAGAGAGAGAGAGAGAGAGAGAGAGAATGAATACGCTGATTTAAGTCTTCTCCAAATAGAGATGATTGCTATCAGATTTTTGTCTGCAAGTACTTGCTCTCAGTGGAAAGAACTTTGGGTTTTTCAAGGGGGAGTGACAGGGTAGATTCTGTCGTAGCCAGGTCACCTACAAAAGCAAACACCAATGCTGCTTCCTAAGCTGCCTGTTGTCAGCACTCAGTCACTGCTGGGCCTGGTGACCTGTCCTTTGGGTCTCATCCATAGCACACCCCCTGAGAGAGAACTTCCCCATTTACAATGTAAGGTGGAGACACTCCTGTCGGGTGGGACCAAAAGAATTACACACGGGATAAAGTAATAGGTATAGGTATGTGTTTTGACAACAGGCAGTGATCAGAGTTTCTCTTTTAATCTTGTTCATTCATTGCAGAGAGGTATGGGCTGGTACCTGTATCCTCACCTAGTCCTAGACACTTGGGATGAAAACTCCAGAAAACTCTGTCATAGCAGCAATCACATGAAATGTGGTAATGTTAAAAAATCGTTGAGCCGTATTTCATAGTACACTGTTAAGCATAACAAGTACGAAAGAAAGCTTTGTTCTCCAAATACCTAATTTCTAGCTACAGTTATTGTTTAGTGTGCAACTTCAGATTTGTTTCATCAGAGAATAACTGGGAGGTCCCAGGACAGTGACTAAGTGGGAATATGCAGCAACCATGAGTGAAAGCTTAGTTTCTAAGAATCTCATTTTTGTGGAAATCCCCTTAGACTAATGATGGAAGAGAAAACATGTGGTGTGTGTTGGGCAGATCATTCCCCAACAGGATGTTTTATTTTTTGTGTTTAGTCTTTGTCCATAGTAACAATTATAATGAATGCATCAAAAATAAAGCATGCAGTCCTTGTGACCTATCTTGTAATCAGCACAAATTAGTTTTGGGGCAGGAAAATCCAGCTACATGTTAGTTTTATTAGATGTTCCCAAACATTTTATTGCAATATTTTGGAAAAAAATATCCACAAACAAACCTAAGTTTTCAATTCAGTATATATTTTGTTTTTGAAGGGTAATTAAATTGTATGTTAATAATTCCTTTCTTCTTAATTCATCAAAATGCTACCTTTTGGGAAAACAGTTTCAGCATAGGAAGGTTATTCATTTTCCCAACAACCTGTTCCTAAAAGGTGAATGTATCTTTAGTATCCTTAGCCCTCCCCCGGTCCCCACTACCCCTTCAAATGTTCTCCAAACTTTCAAAATACTTAAAAAAGTTCAAACCATTACTTTTCACTTGGTTCTAATGACATTGAAATAAGTTTTTTTTTTTTCCTATTTTGATGATCACAATTGCTACTGTTAATTGAGTGACTAAAATGATCTGAGCACTGGGCTTTTCATCTTACTTAATCTTCTTTTTATTGATTAGGAAACTGAGGCTGGAAGAGGTTAAATACGTTGTAGAAGTCACATAGTACTAAGTGACAGAACATAATCATTCCTTCCTTTAACATTCAACAAATATTTATTGAGCACCTACTTTGTGTCAAATACCTTTCTAGTTGCACAGTATACATCAGAGAATAAATCCCCTAAAACCCTTGCTCCCCGCACCCCAAAGGAGTTTACATTCTAGTTGATGGAGACAGAGAATTAAAACATAAATTTTACGTAGTGGGTCGGGTGGTGAGAAGTGGAGAAAAAAATTAAGAAAGGAAGCAGAATAGGGAGCAGGAGTAGTTTGCGTTTTAAAGAAGATGGCCACAGACATATTACTGAGACACTGACATTTGAACGTTGAGGTTTGAATGAAGACCTGAAGGGAGGTGAGGGAGTGGGATGTACAGATATCCGGGGAAGATCAGTGTAGGTGGAAAGAAGTACGTGAGGAGGAGAGTAGCAGGAGAGGGACTCAGGTAAAGGCTGGGGAGGAGGGGCAGCTCATGCAGGACAGTGGGTGTCACACGTTAGCAGTGTCACAGTCACTTGGAAGACTTTTTAAAACACACATTGCCGGTCAGTCCCCCTAGATTCTCTGATTCAGAAGTTTGCATTTCGAACAAGGTTCCCGGTGATGCTGAGGCTGCCAGTCTGGGACTCACACTCAGAGATCCACGGAGGCTATTGTAAGACTCCGGCTCTTAGTCTCCATAGCGTGGATGTCATTGGCAGGATTTGAGCAGAGGAGACACAGGATGGCATGTGGTTGGGAGCAGACTGTAGGGGACAAGGGCAGAAGGAGGGAAACCAATTAGGACACATACTGCAGTAATCTAGGTAAGAGATTGTGTGACATCAGTAATCTATGGGATCTCTATTCTGAGTTTGTTTGAGGTTGGCCTCTACGGCCAAAGCATCCTAAATGTTAGTTATGTTTAACCTAAAATTCCTTTGCTTACATCTTCAGCTTGAAGAAGTGAATGAATTCCTTTTCAAAGAGCTGGTGGTCTACAAGTTTGTGGAAAGAATGAAAACTATGGGGAGTTCAGAGTTGAGATATTTTTCCAGTAGGGCTGACAAGAATCTGCCGAGGACTCTGTGGAGTGATCCCTGGGGAGGCAGCAAGTTTGTTAGCAAGGGTGGCCGGTTGGAGAGAAGCCAAAATTGACCTTTACTTCCCGACACTTTATTTATGAGCTTATCCCTGGTAGAATTGGAGAGGTGAAAGCTCCCGGCGTTCCAAGAAATACTGTTTATAGTGTATACAAATGTTCCCTGAGACACTCAAATCTATGAGGAATAAATAAGGACAGAAAATTGAAATGGGACACCGCCTTTGCTTCCTTCCTGATTTGCCGATTGACAGCAGTGAGGGGAAGGAAAGTTGAACTTGGAGTCTCCAGTCTCTAACCAATAACTGTGCAGCTGTACCCAGGTCTCTTACTCTCACCTAAAAATGGGACTAATAGTGCTTGTCTCACAGCAGGGATTAAATGAGGATGCTCATCACGTGTTAGCTGTGGCTACCACTGTTCTCACAATGAAATTTAAGTAGATTTCTATTGGCTTTTCAAGTCAGACATTTCATGGTCTTTTACCAAAATTTCCACTGTATATAAAAATAGCATAGTGTAAAGTAAAGTTTAGGGGCACAGGGGAAAACAGTGGAAATGTGGGTGTTAAAGTGCACGGGGGCCATGGGAGATTGAGAAGCAGTAGCCCCTTCTAAGGAGAGAGGAGGAAAAGTAGGCAGGTGGAAAATGGATAGACAGTGGAGAGATACTAAAACAGAGCCAGAGAAACATAAAAAGAAGGAGGGAATGAGAGTGGCAAAATGGGAAGAACTGAGAGTTCTTGGAACTGGTTAGCAGGGCAGAAAATAAGCTTGGAGCAACTCATTACCTGGCCCGGCAGGCATCAGGACAGATGTACCTTAGGGTGCCTCCACTACACACAGATGGCCATTGGCTGGCCCTGCAGAAATCTCTGCATTTTTGAGGGGCAGAAGAAAGCAGCAAGAGAAGTATCAGAGAGGTTGCAAGTTAGACTTTGAGACTCTACTTAGGGATAGTGTCTGTGACATGTCGACTCATGAAATCAGATATCCATGCAGACCTTCTAAGCAGATAATCTGAGAGTGCAGACAGACTTTATCAGTCCCATGTAAGCATCTGAGGACCAGGATTCCATCCTCTGAACATCCTGGGGCCAAACCCTGGGAGACGTGCTCCTCCAGTGGGATGGAAGCGAAAGACACCCATCTTATCGCGTCAGGGTCTGCTCTCCTATTTAATCCTTGGATGGGCAGTAGTAGTTCTGTTGAGCAGTTGAAGACTCTGAGGCTTGGTTTGTGAAGGAGAATGGCTGGCATTCAAACCCAGAGCCTGACTCCAGAGGACTCCCTTTCTATTAGCCAGAAACTGTCTTCTGATTGTTTTCAGGGTCTCATTATGCAGCCGTTTTGCTTCTCTCACTTCTCTGCCTGGCTGGCTTTTGGCCATTTCACCTGTCACCCTCAAACCCTGGAATTGTCCTTGGATAGAAACTATCAGATTTGGTGTAGAATTTCCTTTTCCCTTCAGCTGTCATTTCTAGAATGCTTTCTCTCTCTCACCCACCTTTTCTTTACCACTTAACCGTTGTTGATTACTAGGTTCCCCCACAAAATGATGCTGGCCCCTGAATCACTGTGTTTGTGGAAGGTTCTTGACTGGTACCACCCAACCTCATAAACATGTAGGGCCCACATTTTGGCCTGGGAGTCCCAGAGGAGTTATTCTATAGGATCAGCAAGTCCATACACGCCAAGCGTTGTCTGTCCTGTCACATCAAGGTATGCAGAGCTCTTAGGATGTAAGAAGAGTCTTCTCATGCTAAAGTTTATGGCCTGATCAGCTCTAGTGTGTCTTTCTGAGGGCTGTCCTTTCTAATTCATCTTGCCGTCATCTACCGCATCTAACTCAGTACTGTGCACATAGAAGGAGTTCAGAAAGTATCGAAGTGATTAATGGAGAATAGATTACCCATTTTAGACTAAAGCGGTGTCTCTAGGGGTAAAAAAAAAAAGCAACTCTGGTCGGATAGCGTGAGCATGGAAGGATTTATGCATTCTACAATAACCACATGGCAATCTGATACTGGAAAATGTGATTTTTGTAAACCATAATGAAAATCAGTCACCTGGATAAGTGTGTTGAATGATCGAGTGAATCAGCCATTAATCCATAAAGAATCTTTTCCAGTACCCCCGTATGATCGTGTTTCCTTTTTGTGTTTTTATTAAGTTGCTCTGGAGTAATACCACTGGGAGTGTTTCCCCAGCACAATGAAGTTGGCAATTGAATCACCTGTTTGTGATAGCTAAACTTTTATGAACCTTTAGCAGCTCCATTTGCAGGCATCTTTTAAAGACTCCAGATTTTCCTGAGCCTTTCATGATGATAACTGATGCATCTGAAGTAGAACTGGGAGCTATTCTTTGTCAACAGTTAGAAAACATAGGCAGGCTTGTCTTCCCTATAAATGTAAGTTGTTGTTGTTATTATTATGTCTGCAGTAAACGGCTCCCTGGAGAGCTGAGATACCACATCACAGAGACAGCGTGCCTAGCTGTGAAAATGGGCCATAGGAGTATGATGACATTATCTGTGGTAATGAATTTACCTGTATGACAGATTATTAGGCCCTTCTGTAGCTGAACCGGATGAAGGACAAGTCTAGCAGAATAACCTGGTGGTACTTGGAATTTATTGGCTTTACATTTTTAAGTTGGAAAAATGCAACAGTAGCTAGGTTGTCTCTATATGAATGTTGCAGAGGGGAACAGAGATGAAGGAAGTTATATTTTCTTTCTGGTAATGGTAGAAAGCAGGTGGCAGTGACAACCTTTAACAAAACAATGAATGCAGTTTAACATACTTTGCCACTTTAGCGCTTCAGTCAAAGGATTAAATGCATGGGGAAAATCCATAGGACACCATCATCATCATTGATAATAAAAATTGTTTGAGGTCTCATTGCTGTTACGCTATAGAAAAGAGCAAAGATTTGTTTTCAAAATAAATGAGATGCGATTTCCTCCCCAGGTGTGTATCATCCGAGTATGTATAATTCATGCTTTAAAGGCTATGTGTAAAATAGAACTGTCTTACATGAGTGAGTTGTTGTGGATAGTAAGTTGTAGTTTTGCAGAGAAGCAAGCTGAGGCGTAATGAGGTAGGTGTCCCTGTGGGAAGGAGGCGGGCGTGGAGGCCCTTAGGTTCACATCCTGGCTCCGTCCTTGCCTTATGGTGTGACCTCGACCAGATCGCTGAAACTTAGTTCTCTCAGTTAGAAAGCCAAGAAGGCAACCCCTGACTCTCATTTTTTTGTATGCTTTAGTGTTAGGACCTACTAAGTCTTCAGTAAATGATCGTTGTTGTTGTCGCTACTGTTTTGATTCAGGAGCCCTGCTGGGGCCCTGTAATAAACGTTCTGCTGTGTTCCAAGTAGGACCCACACCTATTTATTTTGAAAGATTAAAAATCAGTGTTGGGGCGGCCGGTTAGCTCAGTTGGTTAGAGCGCGGTGCTCTTAACAACAAGGTTGGTGGTTCGATCCCCACATGGGCCACAGTGAGCTGTGCCCTCCACAACTAGATTGAGACAACAACTTGACTTGTGGCTGACGGGTCCTGGAAAAACACACTTAAATAAAAGTTGAAAAAAAGAAAAAAAAAGAAAGTCAGTGTTGATGTAAAACTCCTCAAACCTAGCATTTCCATAGGGTCCATAAGAAATCCATCCGATTGTTTAGTAATCCATACTGCAGGGCCAAACTCTCTAACCATTTTCCATTTGCACAGTCTTCAGAAGACATAGAGACCAAGTCGTTCGTTATCTCTTTGTGACTACTCTGCAGTGTTTTGTTTATCCTCTTCTCTCCTGCCGTTTTTCTTAAAGGACTTTACTGCTTTCATCTGAGCTTGCATACTCTCTACATCATGTGAATTATGTAGAGCCCAGGACCAAGCAGTCCATATAGAGGGGCTTTGTCAGGATTGAATGCTGAAAGACCTCTAATTCACGTTCCCAACATGTTACTCCTATGAATCTTGGAGTCTGGATCTCTTCTTCAATATCAGTATACACTGTCTTTCATTTCAGGGAAAAATGGAGTGAACCCCCAACCCTAACCACCAGAAAAGCTCCCTGACCCACAAATCTATCCATGATTCTTCCTTACTTAAATCTTTTCACATTTCTGGGCATGCTCTTTCTCCCTTCTTCCTCCATTTTTTTCTCTTACTTTCAACTGTGAGAGAGAAACAACAGGAAAATTCACATAGAGGTTTATATATGTTAAAGACGTGGTAACCACTTCTCTTCAGTCCAAGGAGTGAAAGGAGACCTCGAACGTATAGGAATTTAGGTGGATATCTCCCCCTTTTCTATTTTATAGAGTGGTTGCATGAACGGAAGCAATTGCTTCCTTTAGACTTTTTAATAATGTACAAGTCTTGAAACCTGTTCGCTTTGAATGCCTAGAGTTTTACAGTGACAGAGATGTTTTACAAAGACCCAGTTGGAGTTGCTCAGTCAAAATGTGTCTCAGGTGAAACGTTAATCAAGTCAGCGCTTCTTTGTGCTTTGAAAATCTCTTTAGTGTGCTGGGCTGGTGGCCACATTTTCTGGTAGTATAGATGCGGTATCAGACTTTAACAAGTCTATCGCAGCAAGGATATGACCATGGTGCAACAGTAGGAAAAGACCACTGGAAACGGAGGACTCCACCTCCTTCCACTCAGAACTGCCATCTTCACCGTCTCTCTGATCTCATTACTACAAACTTAATATTCTTCAGGAGCTCTACGATACTTTAACCAAGCTCAAATGGAGGAGGCAGTGCACTGGTGCTTTGGGGTGCTGACGCTAAGTAGAGGCTTCCCCTCATGTGAAAACACCCATGGAGGAAGCACGTGACTCCCATTTAGTGTTGGGGGTGGGGATGAAGAAAGGAGGAGTTAGAGATGCTAAATATGTTGTAATGTTCTGGAAGTCCTGCCTAGTAAAGAATTAACTTGCCCCGAAATGCCAGTGGTGTCCCTATTAAGAAAGGGCCTGTCAGACTCTTCGGTCTCACCAGTATTCCCAGCTCCTAGCTCCAGCCCTTGTAAGCCAAGCGTATCACCTGCTTGCTTTCTTTGTTTTCCTCTCTTCTTCCATCTCCTCCTCTCCCCGCCCCTCTCTCCCTTCCTCCTCCCTCCCTCCTTCCCCCTAAATCTCCTATACCTTCTTCAGGAATCAAGATAATTGCTTCCACCCCTGTGAGACCTTCCAGCAGCCCCTTCCGGCAGCCTGTGTATTCTTAGATGCTGCTTGCTCTGTGCGCTCCTTGCCCTTGGTGCTGCCATGACTTGGTCTTGGTGCTGACCCCCTGCATGACATTTCCACGGTTATATGCCTGTATAAGCGCCTGGCAGGCAAGGCTTCATCTGTCTCCCCAGCACAAACACAATCCTGGCAAATTGTAGGCACTCAGTAAGTTTCAGTGGAATGAATTCAGGAACAGTCGGCATTCAGTTAGGATTGCATTGCATTTTCTGAACATAATTTAAAAATATATATATCATGCTCAAGATTTGCGTAAAAATGTGGTCCGTGTTTCAACTTTAGCACCACTGATCTTGGGAGCAGGACACTTTTTCTTCTGGGTCACTGTCCTGGGCATTGTAAGATGTTTGCAGCACCATGGCTTCTACTAACTAGACGTTAGGAGCACCCCCGAGTTATGACAACCAAAAATGTATCCAGACATTGTCAAATGCCACCTGAGGGCAAAATCAACCCCTAATTGCAAACCATTGAATTAAGGTAGAAGAACTAACATGTATGGAGTTCTACTTAATAAGCAAAGGGTACATACGTTATGCCATCAGTCGTTCATTAATCCATTTAGTAAACACATGTAGAGCTCTCTTCTGTATGTCTCATATTACTAGTCACATTACTGGACTATGCTGTCTTAACTGTTAATACTAAAGTATTCTGTGAGCATTTACTACTGGCAGATTTTTAGCATTATGGAACAATCCAGTCACCGGTCTGATGCTTGGGGGCCTCCATACATGGTGAAGAGCCTTTTGGAATCACTGTTGAAGTCTTAGGGGCCCAGGCACAACATCGTAGCATATTAGGAATTGATGCTCTTTGTGTTGGTTTCCCACATCTAGAACTTTTGCCAGGTGCTATGCTGGGGTCTATGCATGATTTCATTTAATCTGCATCCCAGCAATATTAGGTTCTCTCCTCTGCTGTCTGCCTCTCAGATGAATCATTACACCCAGCGGGGAGTGGAGGTTGCACGTTTCTGTCTAGAGGTTCACTGACAGTAAGGTGTGGAGAGCCATCTGTTACCTGGTCTGTGCAATGACACCTGCACTCTTTATATCACGAGCAACCTAATAAATATCTGATAATGATAAACCTGGCTCCGTGGACTTGTGGGTACGCAGTTGGCCTTTACTTTGGGTGTTGGGAAGTAGGGTTCAAAGAGGTGAACCAGGACCAAGCAAGAGATTTATAATCTCCCCATCTTTTGTCTACGCAAGACCTTTGTAAGTGCAGTGTCCCCATCTCTTAATGGACTCTCAGATGAAAACATAGTTACCAGCAGTGCTCCAATGTTGTTCTTTATTAGAACTCTTGATTACTACCTAACTTGATTTGCAAAGCTAGATGAGTTCTCGAATCATGGTTCTTAATGGCATTCTGTAATTCACTGCTGACTCCGTCCCCAATATTCTGACTTGAAAAAAAATTGGGACTTCTTTACAATAAGATTTATTCTGTACAGAGTCTTATTGCATCAAGAAAAAAATATAACCTTTTTCATAGTCTGTCCCCCAAGTGTTCAATCACAGCTTCTACTATTAAGTTGATATAGCTTGAAGCTTGCACATACGAACAAAAAATACGTTAAATTAAATAGTAGGTAAGACTGAATCAAAACCATACGTATGGGGAAGAGGTAGGAAGGAAGTGGTGTTAAAGGACACAAACTGTTATTAGAGATCATGGTTTTGGTGGTACTGATATGGAAGAAATAACCTTCCCATAGTGTTGTTTCTTGAGGGGACACTTCCCTTTGACTGTAAAGCTAGAGTTTCAATTTGGGTATAATTCACTGGGTCCATCGTCTCTTGAGAAAAATAAGCTGTAGTTAGATCTTCAGGAATTTGTATGTATACATTGGTGACAGTAATAGTTCTCACAATCATATCATCATCTTCTGAGCCCTTTCTCAGTACCTGGGCCTATGGGGTAGGTATTCTTTTCAATGCAGTTAGGGATAGTGCCATGGTTAAGAACGTGGGTTCTTCAATTAGATTGTTTTGAGCTGAAATCCCAACTCTATCAATTACTATCTCTGTCACCTTGACTTAGTTGCTAAGACTCTCTGTGCTTCACTTGCCTCCTCTGTAAAATGGGGACATAAGAATAGTACCTACCTCGTAGCACTTTGAAGATTATAAAAAAATAACACATGAAAAGGCTGAGAGGAATAGCTGGCACATAGGTAAACGTGTGCTGGCAGTCAGTAAATATTAATAGTTATTGTTGCTTTATTGTTATTCTTATACCTACAAATAAACTGTACCCCTTTCCTCCGTTTCACAGTGCTAATCCTGGTTATTGGGGGACTGTATATGCCATTACTGCTCTTCCAGGAAGCCTTCCCTAATCCTGTCAGACTACTTCTGGGGTCTTCTCTGCTCTCAGAGTCAGCTTCCACTACGAAAGCTCTTATCATATTTTATTGTAATTGTCCGTGTGTTGGCCTGCTTCGCTGACTAGACTGCAAGTACCTGAAGTTCAGAGACATACACCCCCATCCCTACCACAGTGCCTGAAATAGAATACGTATTTCACAAATGGTTTTTGGATAAACTAATGAAAGTTTACTTAATGTACTCGAGGTCACAAAGCTAAGTAATTGAATGAGAACCATGTCTGACATAAAAATAAATAATAAGCTATAGAAAATATTCCCCTAATAATACATTAAACTATGATTCAAGACGGACCATTACTTATAGAACGTTGTCCAAATTTTGGCCCTCTCATCTTTTCAAACCTTTATCTAGCAGTAATGCTTGCCACCTCCCCGCCCCCAACATGCACAGTTGGCTCCCTAGCCATAGCGTTACCCTTGTGGACCCCCCTAAGTTTGACTTACGCTTTCATCTTCTTCTCTCAGGCAGTCATCAATATTTATTGAGCCTACATTGTAGAGGACTGTGATGCTCTAAGGATACAAAAATGAAATCAAAAGGTGGTGACATTTGAATTGGGTCTTGCAGGAGTGAATCAAGTTTTCTTATGGGTTCTTCTTTGAAAGGTATTGTGCTAGACCTTGAGCCCTTGGGGATAGGGCGTATGTTGACATTTGTTCCAAGTTCATCGGCTCTACTTAGCTTAGAGGTTAGCATCAACAGATGTTTGTTGGACGAACTAATTAGGCTGTAGAGAAAACTTTAGGTTTATAATGAAAGCACCTTTAGAAAAAGAACTACACCTAGCTTTCCCCTAACCTTTTTGATGGCAGTTGGAACCTCAGAATTGGCCCTGGAGCTTACTGACTTTTTCATACGATTTGCTGTATCACAGAGCAGGATGCTATTGACTTCACCAGCTGTGTCCAGAAGGGCTCCATGTTCAGATTAGCCTCCAATCACGTCCCTCGTGGCATTGTTGCTAATGGTGACACTGAAGATCAGAAATGCCTCTGTTAGTGAAAAATAGTTTATTTCAAGGGCCCCTGACAGTTTACGTCTGACAAGGAAGTGCTTGTCTCTGCGTAGGTTTTGGAGGGACAAAACTAAATTAACCACACATACATATATGTACACGTATGCATGCGTGCACACAGGCTCCCCCCATCTGTGACTTTCCTACAACCTGAGGAGATTTTATAGATTTCCTAATATTAAGGGTAGGAGTTGAGCAAAAGGAGGGCCCCTTTGTGATCACAACGCAAAAGGACTTCTGTGCAACCTGACACTGAGTAGTGGCCCTAGGCTCTTACTTTTGGGAAAATGACAAGTTCACTCAAATAAAATTATACTATCAGAATGATTAAAGAGGAAAAAAAATTAGAGCTGGAGGAGCTGCCCCTCCCTTGAATGAGCAGTGGAGACAAAAAGGCACTCATTGGAATTCCTGGTTGGTTTACAACATGTAGCCTGTTGTTTCTTAGTTTTGTTTCCTATCTATTTCCAGAGTGCTGTTGGTTGGTTTAGCAATAGCGACTTGGGTCACTTGTCCCTGTGTCCTCTTATTTCACCTACATTCTTATTGAGAGCAGAGAACAGAATGCATATTTATTTTCCATTTTTGCAAGTTATCTCATATTTCTGTAGAGTCTGTGGACTTTTAGGAACAATGACGCTCTTATGGACAAAATGCTCTGTGTGATTCCTAAGAGGTTATTAACACTGAACATATCTTCCCGGCAACAAGAGGGGATCAAAGAGGCTTGGCCAAAATGTTCACATACATATACAGACCAATGAGCCAATATTTGAAATCAAGACTCTTCTATAGTCCAAAATGTGTGTTTTATATTTATGGACCATATAAATAAGAGCCCTCCCCCAAAACAAAACAGTAGTTCAAATACAATCAATTTTTAAAACATCAAGTTCTACGTGTAATATTTGAACTAGATACGTGGGTTAAGGGTGAGGGGGTAGAGGGCATGACCAAGAATGAAAGTAAATTTCGAAAGGATTGTAATAATGACTCCCTGGCTTATAAGAGTTTGCATTCTAATTATAGCGACAATAGCTAGTTCAGTAGTGGGACGAATTACATAGTATTAAATACCTAATGAGATCTGTAAGACAGTATTCATACACTGAAGAGTATTTCACCAAGTGACAATATGGCCCCCTTTGAGGGGTGTTCAAAAATGTGTGAGGGCATTTTGAGCTGTCCCAGGAGGGGATGGTGCTGGCATTCAGTGGTGCAGGCCGGGGTGCTGACTGCCTTACAGCGTAGGGGGTAGTTCTGAACACTGGCAGAGATACCCCTCAGAATGCTGATAACCCTGGTGAGAAATGCTGCAGAAATTCCGAGAACTTGGGTGCTCTGACTTAGCTAAAGCGGAGTCTAAGATGTGCTCGGCCCATTCTGAGAGCAAAACAAAGGTTCTGCTCCCTGAAATCAAGGAAATGGCCTGCATCGTCAAGTGCTTCGATGATCAAAGGCAGCAAAGTGAAACATGTCGATCATTCTTCTGCCTAAAAGGGCAAATTCTTTTAGCATTGATTTAAAGCTATAAAGAATCAAAACCCTTTCTTTAACGATGCTTTCTGATGGCTCTCCGTTTATATTGAAGGAAGGAGCTGAAGTGTGGAAACTTGAGACCAGAGGGTAGTTCATCTCCAAAATGTATTTCTACATTTCACGTTAATATTGCTTATTTTCATATCATCCAAAACATATTCACAGTTAAAAAAGGTTAAATAGTTTTCACTTGAAAAATACTGAAAAATTACATTTCTAAATACCTGTTTTCTAGAACAGGCAGCATGCATTTAGTTACCAACAAGAATTTTCAACAAATCAAATTGTTGAAAACATAAAGTGTAACTGCTCAAAAAATAAAGTGTAACTGCTCAAAAAAAAGTGTCATTTTCACTCTCTCTTATTCTAACTATTCCTATGCATTACTTATTGAAAAATTAGATAAAACTTGATCTGCAAAAAAAAAAAATGAGTGAGGGTCCATTTTTTGATTATCTAGAGTTATCACTCCCAAAATATAAAACCAAAATACGTATTCACATAGCTAGGGTAATGTTTGGCCCATGTAGATGGTCAATACGCATTTAAAGAATAAATGATACTTATATTTAAAATTATTTTAGACATTATAAATAGTTGTATCTTATAAATATTATAAACAAGATTATATTAAGGAATTAAATTCCTAAAATTTACACCCAATTTATTTAAAATGATTTGGAAATTGAGTACTGTTGTATCTCACTTTAGAAAAACCTAAGACATACCAGAGGATTTGTTTTTAGTGATAAGTTTTGTGTTATTTGCTTCAGAAAATAATTTTATTTTTGCTCAAAAGTTCACTCAAATAAAATTATACTATCAACATTTTTATTTATGTACACAACTTTTATAGAAATACCTACATTATTTACTGGTCCATGTCAAAAGAACCTAGTTATTTCTACCTGTTTTTTACTTTTAAAAATTCCTTGCATGATTCCCTGCATGACCTAAGATATATAAAGAATGTATTTATTATTTGCAATAGTAGCTATCACTTTTGGATGCATTTTGTGCCCTAGGTTCTTTTCTAAGTATTTTAAGTGCATTATCTTATTACTCCTAACAAATTTGTGAAATGGGTACAACCATTAGTGCCATTTTACGTATGAGGAAACAGGCTTAGGATATTTAGGATTCTAATTTCCATAATACTGTCCTTCCTACTATATTATATATAAATAGTACCTTGCAAATATAATTTTTGAAGAACAAAACGAATGAACATATTGCCGTATTGATCTCTTTACAAGAGAAAAGACAAATACATTGCAAGTTTACCGTGATTTATATTTAGCCTAGAGTTTTGGTTTTTCAGACCACAAGTGACTAAAAACTGTGAAACTTACTTTCATAATTATTTATTTTCAATTAGATATATAACTTATTTAAATTCAAAAGTAAGTCTGGCAACGCTTGACAGGTGAGGCAGAATTAACTTCATTTTAAGTGAACTTTCCTAGGCAACGGTAATAACTCGCTAAGGAGAATGGCCCCTGGCTTGTTTGAATCTTTGGTTGCAAGCTGACACTTT
Organism: Rhinolophus ferrumequinum; assembly: GCF_004115265.2. NCBI lineage: Eukaryota > Metazoa > Chordata > Mammalia > Chiroptera > Rhinolophidae > Rhinolophus > Rhinolophus ferrumequinum. Next base: position 44,764,510 of record NC_046292.1, read on the forward strand.
GAGGGAATGTCCTTAGCAAAACACTCACTTCAACGGAAATTAGGTCAGCCTTCTGGAACATTTATCATGTATACCTGTCACCAGCAAGACCCAGTCCTTAAAGTGAACTGAGATCACAAGCATCGGTTGCCTCTTGCTCTGAACTGCAAAGGATAGTATAAACCAATAGTTCTACAAATATGTGAGTTTGGCAGAAACTCCCATAAAACCAAAGCCAACGCCCATATAGTTGCTGTGGGAATTGAATTCCTTAATACTCTGTTTATAGAATTTTGAAACGGCAAATGGATTCGGTCTGTTCTGAAAAACAATTTGTCCCATGGCTTGTTTGGAATAACATCTAGAGTTGCTATAGAAGGATGTACGCAGACAACCCGTGTCTGATGTGGAAGTCAGTTTCACCAGCCTCTGCTTGTTTCATACTGCATAGCCAGGTTGGTTTTTGCCCGACTCAGGGTATTATTTGCATAAAGGAAAGATCAACTTCTACTGAAGCTAAGGAGTTGCTCATTTGATATAGAAACTGGAGTAGTTAGCAAAATCCAGAGCTAGAGTAGTTAGCAAAATTCGCAGCAATCATGTGGTAGATAAGATTGTATGGTAAAACCAAAACAACATAAATGAGTCATAACCCGATGTCCTTTCAGTAATTATGTGACATTATTCTGGTGGTTTCAAAGCAATGTCAGCAAGTATGGGGATTCTACATAGGAATCTGAGAGTGCACCTGCGTCAATTTATGTGCGTTTCAGCTCAATGAATGTCATTCATCGATGGTGTCGTGGATCGAAATGACCACATTCACCAAGCTGTCAAATCGCTCTGTTAGGTTATGTTACCTTATCTTTAAAAGGAAGTATTGACTCATCTTTTTCATATGTTCTTATTGGGTAAACATACCTAAAGACTTAACTAAAAAAATTGCTAATGTATATGTGAAACTGGTTGAAGAAAACAATGAAATTATTAAATGTTTGTGTAGGAATCTACCTTTACATCTCAAGAAGAATAAAAAGAGTAAGTGGAGAAGAAATATTTTATTTCTATGTTCATTTGTCATACATATACTGAGGACCCACCATATGTTATACACTGTACACACATGGTAGAATTAAAAAGATGAGAGACACAGTTTCTACTTTCATTGAGTTCTCATTCAAGTTATGTGCGTGTGCATGTGTGTGCGTCTGTGTGTGACAGATCCTGAAACAAAAAAAAATAACGACTCCCTATGTGAAGTGCCACAGTAAAGGTTATTTTAAAGCTCAGAAGAGGAACTCAAGAACGTAAAGAAATTATGTCTATGAAAAGTAACTTGTGAAACAAAGTTTGTTTTTAACCATACCCTTAAGAAAGATGGGCCTGTTACTTATGAAAGTCTAGAACAGGGGTGTCCAAACTGCGGCCAGCTGCGGCCCATGATCCATTGTTAATTGGCCCGCAGCAAATTCCAAAAATATGTTTAGTTTACTTAAATAAACCAGGTGAGGCAATACGTACTTCACCTCGAGTGAGTGGCCCGGCTGTTTGTGTATTTTACCGCATATGGCCCTTGGTGAAAAACGTTGAAAAAAGTTTGGACACCCCTGGTGTAGAAGATTTGAGAGGCCGAAGGGGAGAGTGGGTGTAAAAGAAATCTACCAATGATTTCTTGCTGGAAGAATTAAAAAAAAAAAAAAAAAACTTTCATTATCACACTCTATTAAGCCAGGACCAGGAAACAATTTCTAATCAGCACTCTGATCTGGGCAGAGATTGTGCAGTCTTTTGTACCAGGCCTCAGATCTGTGTTCTCTATTCACACATGCTCACTTCCAGCTGTTGTCATTGAAATCCCACATAATCTTTCAAGGTCAAAGGGCAGTCACCCATGGCTGCTGCAGTTAAAAGGTTATGCTGATTTCTGTTGTCAAATATTGGCCCTTTTCTCTTCCAATCACTCCCATTCTACTTTTTTTAACAAGAAAAATCCAGCCTAGAATTGTATTACATGACTTTAAAGTCTTAAAAGTGTTTCTCCATTGTGCTAACACGACATGGCCTGAACAGTCTAATTCATTCTGTTATATTTCACAAAGAATTTTCTGGTACTTCTAAAATACTTTGTGTTTGTGCTAAGCCAGCAAACTTCAAAGTACAGTCGCCCACACAATTTGTGGCATGCCATAGTATTGGCAGAAATGTATAATATAGAGTCTATAATTTAATAAACACTGTGAATTATGCATCAGTAACTAAGTAATTGCCGGGTAAGTGAACAAGAATTGCACAAAGCACATGACTTTTAAAAAGATGAAAGCTCTTTGTATCTTGTGGTTCTAAACATTAACTAATTTTATTATGTATTTGGAAAACCACATCTACCTATTTGTAATTTTTTTTTCTTTTTGCAGTCTTTGGAAAATAATAAACAAGGAATCTTTTTAAATATAGTGCTTTAGTTCATGAATGATTTTCTTTCCATGCTTGGTGGACCCAAATCGGTGTTGAGTGTCTTAAAATTAGCACATGGCTCCTGGTCATCTTCTTTCCTTGTCATTGCATGTGTCCTCGGGTGGTTTAGCAAGCAGAGCTCTCTGTACACGGTTTCACAACCATGTGAATGAAACCTAAAAAGGAAGACCAGGACAGTGGGCATTAAGGTTTTTGGCTGTTTTACATCCATAACCCAGGGTAGCCCTCAGGTGATCCAGTTTCATGTCTGTTTCACTTAAGATAATCAGTTTCTGATGTATTCAGAGAATACATTTCCTTATTTTTCTCCAGTATATGTAAGAGTTTATAAGCAGAAACTGAAACTATTACAAATAATTTGATCCATCTGTAGATTATCAGTTGTTACTGTCCAAGTTTAGAGGAAACTTTGATTCAGAACATAAAAACAATAAAATTGCTTAAAAACCCCTTTTAGTTCAAAATCAGGTTAATTAAAAAATACTTGTAAGTTTATGGTGCATTAAAAACAAATTAATTTTAAAATATTTATAAAATACAGACCTTACACTAATTATATTGGAACTTACTTTTTCTAACATAAAGCAAAATTTTCTTTTTTTATTAAAAAAATTTTCTTATGGTGTTGAAAAAGATTTTATAAAGCAAGTGTTAGTTCTTGTACAGAACTAATTTGTAGTTGGGTCCACTTTCCACTTGTGAAATACTTATTTCTGCTTATTATGGGCGTGATAAATTCATGATCCTAAATATTTAGGAGAAATTAGTTTGTTGACATGACAAAACAATGAAAGAAAGGATATTTACCCTGGAGGAGAGAAAATTAAGGATTGAGAGACTGTCTTCAAGTATTTAAAGGGTAGTTAAATGAAAGAGAGATTAGATATATTCTGCCTGTTCCAAAGGACAAAATTGAGGTAAATGAGAAGTTACAGGAAAGCAAACATATTAAATGAATTACATTTTTAAAATTAAACCTCATTATTTTATTAGTCTAAAATTCTTTGTTGTGATACAATGATGATTACTCCATTACTAGATGATCTTTACAATCTCTTCATTTCCACTTCATTCCATGTCATGTATCCACTATTTCTAAACAAATAAATAAAAATCTTTTAAAACTTTTTATTTCAGTGTTTTGCTGTCTATTAGATGCAGTCCTTTAATTAATTGCTTAATCACTTGTAGCTCAAACTCATAAACCCTCTTTATCTGAAGTCATTGAGTAATCAAATCTAATTTAATGAAATATTACTCTTCCCTTATTAACTGTAGGAATTGGTGAAAAGATGTATAAGGCCTTTGGGTAAGACTGGATAATCAAGTCTCTGGTATTATATATGATGTGTTAAAGTGAAAAAAAATTTATTATGTAAAAGAACTAAACAAACCTGTGTTCTAATCATAATTCTGCCACTAGTTGTGTGACCGTAAGCAAGTCACTCAACCTCTCTGAGCTTACACTTTCTTTTCTGTAAGATCAGAGTATTGCTAACTGCATGAAGTTGCACAAAGAATTACAGCTAATGTGTCTTAAAGTGCTAGCAGAGTAGCAAATACATAGTAAATACTGGATAAATGAGAGTTATACTTTTGATGGTAATTAATACTACCTGGAAAGGTTCTATGGATAAATTTTTCAAATAGGTAGTCTAACTTTACAATACAATAGTTTGATCCATTTTTTTTCTAATGTAGATGTGTTGAGGTGATTGTAAGTTAAGATATGGATTGTCCCTTGGCCTTGCATTATAAGTGTTAATTAGCTCAGAATTGAGATTCTGCTTTCTCCTCAAGCCCACTGGTACATAAACCAAATGGGGAGAATAGGAAAAGGAGAAGAACAATGTATCTAAAGAACAACATTTGTCAAAAACAAATGATATCCTTATCAAATTATTTGTGAAATCTGAGCCAAATAATATTAGGAAAGTCTGTTTATTGCAGGAATTCTCAGAGGCTTTAACACATAAATGTTCCTTGTCACTCTCCAAGGGTGGGTGTGATAATGTGTTCCAAACTTATTTTACTATGGAAATCTATATATGTATATTTGTATCTTTGTTTTTATTTATTTGTTTTTGGTGGGGCATTTCAGGAAAGCACTGATATGAACCCTAATATGGAGGATGGAGCATATCAGTATTTGGAAAATAGCAGATGGGACATCTTGTCTGTAGCACAGCGAACATATGTTTGGGTAGTACCGAGTTTCCCCGAAAATAAGGCCTAGCCAGACCATCAGCTCTAATGCATCTTTTTGGAGCAAAAATTAATATAAGACCCGCTCTTATTTTACTATAAGACCGAGTCTTGTATAATATTATATAATATAGTATAACATAACATAACATAATACGGGATCTTATAATAATTTTTGCTACAAAAGACGCATTAGAGCTGATGGTCCAGCTAGGTCTTATTTTCAGGGAAACAGGGTATTGGAAGATAACACTGAAGAGATGTCCTATAGGCAAGATTTTGAAGGGCTTTAAATACCTAACTAAGGAGTCTAAACTTAATCCTCAAGGAAATAGTGAAATACTGATGGCTTTTTTATTGGATGAATGATACCACCATCCATCCATTCTCTCCCCACCATGCCAGTGGATTAAAGTACAGAGAAGATACCTAGTAGGCATCACAAATTTATATGCCTACAGAGCCCTTACAAATCATTCGAATAAATGAAATACGATGAAGAGTATTGGGGAATGTGATGCATTTGTAAGCTGATGCCCAATTTAAAAACATTCATATGTTAAAAAAAAAAATCAGTACTATGCTAGCCAAGCAAAAATAGATCCATAGTCTAGAATTGGCCTGTGTGCTGCTAATTTGTGACACTGTAAATTCTAAAGGGAGAGGTTGGCACTTATGTTGGTTAGGGTAAGTACTAGGCTGCTATAACAAAGAGACCAAAAAAAATACAGCAATTCAAGTACATTGAAATCTATTTTTCTTTTTGGTAACTCTTCCAGATGATCAGGCCAAGTTGGCAGAGTGGTTCTTCTCCACACTGTCATTCAGGCTCCCAGTTTCCTCCTGTCTGATTGCTCTGATATTCCATGGGCACTGTCTTTGTTTGCATGGTCGAAACTGTTCTATTACCGTGTATCCCCGAAAATAAGACCTAACCGGAAAATAAGCCCTAGCATGATTTTTCAGGATGCTCATAATATAAAATAAGCCCTACTGTATTTCCTCGAAAATAAGACCAGGTCTTATATTAATTTTTGCTCCAAAAGACACGTTAGGGCTTATTTTATATTACCAGCATTCTGAAAAAATCATGTTACAGCTTATTTTCTGGTTAGGGCTTATTTTCGGGGAAACACGGTAGGTTGGTGCAAAAGTAACTGTGGTTTAAAAGGTTAAAAATATTTCCAAAAACCGCAATTACTTTTGCACCAACCTAATCGCTCCTAAAAAGAGAAAGAGGGCGTGTCTAGAGCAGGAGTTTCATTTCAGGCAGAAGTTGATTGTATCACTTCCATTCACTTTACAGTAATGGTCACTCCTAACTGTAAGTGACGCTGGGAACCATGGATACGTCTGGATAACCAGAAGTCTCAGCGTAAGAGGACATTACAATAGTCTTTGCTAGTTATGAATGTTTTCCTAGAAAGGTCTTATAAAAAGACCCAATTTTAGACAAATACGTTACTGGAAATCTTGATGTGAACATCTTGCTTAACTGGGAATGTAAAAGTCCCAGAGTAAAAACCTTGTGTTATTTCTTGTTATATCACCAGGTCCTAGTACCGCACTTGCCGTATAATAGGCATTCAAACAAATATGTGTTGAATCAAAGCAGTAAGCCAAATATTGACTTTATCTTTATGGATATGGCAGAACAAACAAACAAAACACACACACGAAAAAAACACCTGTATTGAATAACAGTACCTGAGCAGGGCAGGGAAATTTGGAGCAACAAAAGAAGGATCTCAGCAGTACGTAAGTCCCATGAATATTCTGCTGAAACCTCTTTTTGATTCATCCTTCTTTTCAGCTAAGACTGCATTATTCCCATACTAATGACAGGTCCTTGATGTGTTATGATAAACCAGAATGACAATCGTATTACAAATGCATTTATAACAATCCTTTTCATCTGAAGATCTCAAAATACCTCATCCATACTATTAGTTGGCAGATATCATTTCTTTGTTTTACAAATTATCAAGCACAACTTTCTAGATATAGAAATATTTCAGTCTTATTGTCTTATGCCAATCTTAGTGTTTATCATAAGCAGACTACCAATTGAAATTTCTTCCATCCTAAAAATTAATCACACAAACAGAACATATGTGTATTTTTATTGCTGCTATGTTCTTTTGTAGTAGATGTCTGAATTTTTAGCATTTGTTTTAAGTAAGTAATTGCTCTTAAAATAAATATCTCAAATGTCATCAGTGAATGGTAGAATAATTTAAATAGCCAACGTATAATCAAAAGTCAGACCAAAATTTTAGAATTTGGGTTTACTGTGCCAGCAGGAATATACCCCCACCCCACAAAAACCTATTTTCTAAGATATTCCAAATTAAAAGTACATAAGTAGCATATCATTGGAGATGGGATTTACATTGTGCTTTCGAGGGCCACCAAATAAGGGTGTCTCAAGTCACTCATCCGAATCACTGAATATTTATTACCCAACTAGAATAAGGGTTTGTGCTGGACCCTGTGGGCAACATAAGATAACGAGACACAACGCTGCCCTTGCCTGATTTGTGGTAGGAGTGCGAGCTAAGACAGGTAAACAAATAACTGTCAGATGGAGCAGTAAGAGGCTATGCCGTAAGACAAGTAGAGCAGAACTGCTGTTCAACTTAGCAGTAGTGACTTGAGCACACCTGAAATGCACTGACTGAGGTCCAGGGGGCAGATGAAAGCTCCAGTCCCTCTCCTTAGGTGGTTCATGAGCCAGTGGGGAGTTCACAGAAGGAGAAATTAAAATTCCAGGGAGGAGCAGTGTTGATGAAATAAACTTTCCTTTAGCAGGACAAGAATGTAAGTTCTGTGAGAGCAGTGTGATCGAGATTTAGCTCAGGGCCTGCACATCCCAGGCAATCCCAAATATGTGGGGAACATAAAGGAGGTGAGAATGAGGGAGCTCTTTTCCCTTTGAGTAGCCCAAGCATGGATAGGCCTGGTTATTGGCTTGTCTTTTACCAGTAATAAATAGAACCTTATTTACCAAGGGAGAATAGAATAGAGAAACCTTCTTTTCGGTGACCTATGTATTGCGGTTGGTCCACATCCATTAGCCAGATAAAATTTGATAATTTAGAACTGAGAGTCCTTTGGTATCCCAGCAGGGCAAACAGAAATGCCATCTTGTGTATAAACTTTCCTCTTCAGATACATTTGTTCCACTTCGTGGACATTCAAACTTTCTTTATAGGCCAGCCCTCTGGATGGTTTGTTCCCAGCTGTTTCTTCCCCTGACCTCTGAACAGTTCTGCAAGGTTACCTGTCTTCTCTGCAAATCGAACTTTTTTTCCTTACCTGCCTGTTAAAAGGTAGATAGATGTTCAGTCTCTTCATGAGATGAAATTTAGTTCCCATATAATGGCATTTTCCATAACTGCTGATATCATCGAGGTAAAGAGAGCTGCTTTTCCTAACCACCCGTAAAATAATTTAGTTTTTTATATTTCTGCCTCTCCTAGAAAGCCTAATTTCTCCCCACTGTGAGTATGACTGACTCCAAGGTATTGAAATCTCTACTTTAATTGGGAATTCATTGAACAAGACTTCAGTGAATGAACTTTTTTAGCCATTTTATATAAAACGAAAAAGGATCTGCTCCTCATTTCAATCTCCTCTACAATTGCTCCTGAACAGTAGTTCACAATTGGAGAGTCAGATCATTACGCAATCTGGCTTTTCATCTAAGACATACTTAACAAAAGTATATGTTTTGCACTCATTTCTGAGAGACCCTATTCAAAATGTAAATCTTGGGACCTTTCGGGAATGTTTAATCAGCTTTCCAACTGAGGATCTTTTAATGCTGACATCTGAATTCAGAATTACCTAAACGTACCTTTTTATATTCTTTTCCATTTTTCTCTCATCTTGCAATAAAGTAGAACACTCAGATTAGTGTTATTTCCCTGAAAGTCATTTTTATGATTTGGTTTGTGTTAGTGAGAATGAAATATTAATCTACTCAGGTTTGCTTAGTAATTACGTTAGCTGTGTCATTTTTCCATCATTTCTTAGGTTTCATTTCTCGCTGCTGTCTTCCTCTAGAGTTCACCAGTGGTTTCCAAATAATTGGTGAAGGAACAAAACCACTTTCATAGTCATTTGAAGTTACATGGCATGTTTACACAGACCTCTCCTTGGAGAGACATTATAAATATAGTCAAGGCTATCTGGTAATTTCATAAAACTGTGAAAATATGGTTACATCAGAATTTGTGAAATAATTCTCTTATTTTTATTTTTCTGGTTATTGTACAATCACACATATATTCCACCTTCTAAATTACACACATTCTACTAAAATAAGCCTTAGCAGGTAGGTTGCTGGGAGGGGAAGGATCAAATTGTTATTTTGTCATTGACTTTCTCAGGTTCACACAGATCCTAGTTTGTGCTTCCGACTAAATAATTTGTCTTTTTTTGGCCCTTTATGTTTATTAAATAATGCTGCCTTTCAACTCTGTTTTTATTTGGTCTCCCAAAGAATGAACCATTATCTCAACAATAGGACAGCCCGCAGACATTTTTCATCAGAGAACCTGATGGCATCTTCTTGATCAGAAGCTATATCTAAAGGGATTGCCTATTCTGTCCTTGTTCTGTTTAGTTTGGAGGGACTCTTTGGATGGCTCATTTTAATAGTTTTCAAATACACATTGGCATAGTTTTAGTTCAAACTGTATTGCTAGAGATGAGACAGAGAATGAGACACAAAATAAAAAGTTCTGTCAATGTTTTTATAAAAAGGAAAATACACATATTGAGCCCAATTTGAGTTGTGTTTCTTCAGAGGCATCTCTGGAGTGCTCACTGCATATCAGTGTTAGGACCTGGGGGCCTGGAGACCCAGAAGATGCTCTTTTTCAAAGGCCTCATAGTCTAATATGCAAAAAAGACAAAATTGCCGTAGTGTGCTAAGTCCTAGATTAGAGCTACCTGTATACGTAGTACAGCAGGTCAATATTGAGAAAAGAGAAAAGGAGGCTTCCCCAGCAGTAGAGTAACCAGGGAGGGCTTTGCTAGAGATGACAACAAAGCTGAGTCCTAAAGACAAGTAGTAGGAATGACAGGAAGTCCAAATAAAGAGTAGGAAGGACCGGAAATCCAGGAAGAAGGAGCAGTGTGAGGGGAGAGGCTGAGCCAGGACCATGGAGGAACATATATTCACTTAGGCCAAGGAGTACGGCTGGAAGCAAGAGATAAAAGATAAAAAAAAATGAGCCCAGAGAGGAAAACACAGGGTACATGAAGGTTGCATGCCGCGTGAAGGAGTTTGTGCTATACCCAGAACTCTCTGGGAGGTTCTTGCAAGATTTCTGACGGGGTATTCATCTCTGAACACATTGGGTTTATCTTAGATTCTCCGACACCTCATTCTTTCCCACCTCAGGGTCTTTGTACATGCTCAACTTGCTGCCTGAAGAGCATTTCCTTCCTTTTCCTGGCTGTTTCCTTAGCATCTTTTAGATGTCAGCTCTTAAGAGAGACCTTCCGTACCCATCCTTTCTAAAATTTTTCCTATTTGTTTCCTTCAGATCATTTATACCATTTATAATTTTTTAAATAATTTGTTTTCCATTTTCAGCTGTCTAAATCATAGACTAAATCCCCTGAAAGTAGAGACTATATCTCAAACCCTTAGGCCAACACCTGGCCCATGGTAGGGACTCAGTAAATATTTATTGAATACATGAATGAATCATCAGATTTACCTTGTTAGTAAGACAGTTCTTGGCTGCAGAGTGGAACATAGACTAGAGGAGAAGCCAAGAATGATGACGGAGAACATAGTTAGGAGGCTGGTGAGAACCGGGAGAGGCCTGAGCCATAGCCATAGGAGAGAAGTGGAGATGTACATGGAGTCAAGAAATAGGAAGAAATGGAATCAGTGAGGATTAGGTGGATGTGGGTATGTACGAGGCAGGAGTCAGGGATGACAGCAAAATATAGAAAATGAGATGAACAGTGGGTGCTTCATTGATGTCGGGAAGTCAAAAGAGTAAGAACAGGTTTTTGGGGAGAAGAAAAAGCGTTGAGCTTTGGACATGTTACATCTGAGGATACCCGTGGGCTATCTAGATAGAAATATGCAATAAACATTTGATCATTTGTTTGGAACCCAGGAGAGAGATCTTGGCAAAAGATAAAGATTTGAGAGTCATTGGCTTATAGATTCATTCATCCACTCATTCAACAAATATTCACATATTAACTGCTTTGTCTCAGGCATTAAATACAGTGGAGAATGAAATGAACATTATTCTAGCTTTCACAAATATCACAGTTAAGTCTGGTAGCTGATATCATGACAATGGAGGCAACTTAGGAAATATATATATCAGGGGTGCCAAAAAAATGTATTCACAATTTAAGAGATGATATCTGTGCTCAAGCGGTAGTTTGCCATAAGCAGAAGTGTCTGGACGCCAGTGGTAATCACTTTGATCACCTCTTGTAATTGCAGAAGTCAAACATGACTAGTATTCATCTTTTGTTATCGGTATATACTGAGTATTATAATTTTGATACAGTTTTCGTTTCTTAAAATGTGTATACATTTTTTTTGCTTTTTTGGGTCACCCTCTATATAATAAACTAATGAATCATCAGATATATCTATTTATATCTATATATGCATATAGATATATATATATAATGAGCATAAACCCTGAGGAACACCAACTTTTTTTTTTTAATTTTATTGGGGAATATTGGGGAACAGTGTGTTTCTCTAGGGCCCATCAGTTCCAAGTCATTGTCCTTCAATCTAGTTGTAGAGGGCACAGCTTAGTTCCAACTCCAGTCACCGTTTTCAATCTTAGTTGCAGGGGTTGCACCCCACCATCCCATGTGGGAGTCAAACTGGCAGCCTTGTTGTTGAGAGCTCGCGCTCTAACCAACTGAGCGATCCGGCCGCCCCTGGGGAATACCAACTTTTAAGAGGTGGACAAAAGAAAAGGGGCCGTTGGGACAGGGTGAAAGTTTGAATGGATGAATAAAAGGATTTTCCCCTCCCAAGCCTTTGTGTCAAACTTAGTTTTCAATATATATTGCTTGGTTTTTTGGTGGCAGGATTAAAGTACCTGTGCTCACATTCGCTCTGTACAGAAATTCATGTTAAGTTGTCCTTACAATAAGGAATTCCAAAGGTTGGAACTGAAACGAGTATCGGCCTGCAGGCAGGTGACACGCAGACAGAGATGAGCAAGAGCTAGAGATCAACCCAGATTTTCCTATTCAGCTACGAATTTCCTTTGTTACCTGTTTGAAGTCAACCTTAATGTACTCTGTGGCTGGATTTCCTTTGTTATGGTCTGTGGGATAAATGTGATGTGAACAGTGTCACAACAGAAAGAGATGTGATGGTCTGTTTTGCCAAGATCATGTTAGAGAATTTTTGTTGATTTATTTTTACTTCTCAGTTCTCTGAATCCAAGAGACAACACTTCAGGCACTTCCCAAATAAGTCAACTAAGTACCTGGGTGTGGGTTATTTGGGAAGTAAAATTTCTTAAGCAATTCTTCAAATGAAATTTTGCCATTTTTAAAATTGTGGTGTGTATACTTTTTTCTCTTTTTTTAAAAAATTGAGATATAATTGACATAACATCAGGTGTACAACATGGTTTGCTGTATGGATATATTTTGAAATGGTCACCTCAATAAGTCTTGTTAACATCCATCACCACACATAGTGCCATTTTATTTTATAAAGTAATTTATGATTATTGAATATTCTAAAAATGAGAGCTGTTAATCTAAAATATCATAGATTGTGTTTGATTTAAAAATTAACTGAAAATTTTCTTGTAAATCCCAGTAAAAAAAATATTTCTTATGTGGAAGACCAACGTAACCAAAAGAAAAAGAATTTATAGGTCCGTTTATAGTCTTCCAGAACATGGTGATTTTTTGCATGTGTTTATGTGCATGACATTTAATGCATTTATTGGTACATAAACTATGCCATAGATAAACTTGCTTCCCTTTCATAGTGGGCTTTTGTTTATAACATAAATTTTATTTATGAATTGTTTGTTATATATCCAGATTGGTCTGTTTTCTTATGTTGCATTTCTCAAAGGTGTGTTCTTTATTTCAAAGAACAGTTATTCTAATATATCTCGTCAGCCAACAACTTTTCCTTTGGCCCTGATTTTAAAGCAGATGATTACACTAACTCTACACACATATCTTTCAACTAGGTTCTACCTATGTGAGAGTCATAGAATGAGAAAACTTTAGAGGCAGAGAGGAAATGACATGTCATCAATTATATATTTCTTGCCATTTATAAGTTTCATGTTCTTGAATATACTATAAAATAAATATGCAGTTGAAAATAGATGTAATATCAGATATCTTAAAGGAAATTAATTATATGCAGCAAAAATAAAGTACAAAATTCAAAGATTAAGTCCTTTTGATCCATTAATTTATCTTTTCTTAAAAAAAAAAATCAACCCCCCCTCCCCCCAGAAAAACCTCTTGTTCTTGAAACAAATATAAATTTTCATTTGTGCTCAAAAGAATTTGTTTTTATGTCTCAAGGGTTGGGGCTTGCTTATTGTAGTCTGGCTTTTTAAAGATTTACCCTGTGGTGCCTCTAGAATTGAAGAGAACATCTTTAAATCTTGTTTGATTTGAATGAATGGATAGCTAATCCCCATCAGATGTTTCTTTAAAGCATAATGTTTAAAAACTGTTATGGAATTTAGCTATCCTGGCTGATTCTTAGGTAGGCTGTTTTCATCCCAGTTTTTAAGGTCTCAGAGGCCAGCCAAGGTAACCATTTATTTTAAATCGTCTTTTGTTTCAGATTTCCTGTTGAGGCTTTTTTTTTTTTTTTTTTTTTACCATTTCAAAAATCACACAGTTGTTGTGTCATAGCTTTCCATAACCTCCAGATTCAAACCAAAAAAAAAAAAAAAAAACACCAAAAAAAACACTACTTATCTAAATGACTGTACCCTCCTACCGAAACTCGAACTAGAGCAGAATATGAAAGTAGACATTATATTTTTTAATCACAATGAAACTCATGTTTGGAATTCTCTTGCCAAATATCTTCTATTTATGACACTTTGTTTCTTTTGTTTTTGTTTCCCCAGGACATTTGGGCTTCCAGGACAGTTTTGTCACATCAGGTGTTTTTAGTGTGACTGAGCTAGTAAGAGTGTCACAGAGTAAGTATAATTTTGCTTTGATTTGGTACACATTTGCCTTTGGGTTGTGCTTACTTTCTGCGGAGGCCTCCTAGAAACATTAAGAGCTTTCAGAATCCCCTTTTCATCCACCCATTGGAAGACTTTTGCCATGTAGTTTGTTTAACAGCCAAGAATTTAAATCAGGAAAATTTGATATTTTAATGTGAGGCATAGGGAAAGGCCTGAAATCCTGAGTGTCTCACATATTCCCTAGTTTGTTGTGTGAACCTGGTTTAAAAAATGTCTGAGGCTTCCCTGATTTCTGAGAAATTCTTCATTAAAAAAACTGGTTTTTGACCTTTAAAGAATGCTAATGACCCCAGCATGAGTGACACAGTACAGCATGATCATTACCAGCTTGTCAATAATCACCAACAACAGTGAATTAAGAGTACCTGTCACCACCCTGTTCCATTGATCAAAGGGTCATTGATTGTATTTCTGCTATGACATAATCCAAACAGTTCAAGGAGAAAGCATAGGATATTCTCTCTCTCTCTCTCTCTGTCTCTCTCTCTCTCTCTTTCGCTCTCTCTCTCTCTCTCTCTCCTCTCTCTCTCTTTCTCTCTCTCTCTCTCTCACACACACACACACACACATACAGTTGCCTTTCCTCAAAAACGTCACTTTGTATTTATTTAAAAGCATACCTATAATGATTATGTTTGAGATCCCAATAACAAGAAGAAAAAATATATACCAAATATTAAAATTTTTTATCACCCTCCTACTTCAAACTACCACTTGTAGATAAAATTTACACTGTTAAAGTTGGTTTCAAGCTGAATCAAATCATTTGTGGAATAAGGCGGAGTAAAGGAATCTTTCCTTTTCAAGTTCATTACCAGCACCACCCATTCACTGCCTCACTGTCTTGTAAGATTGACAGAGTAAACCAGTCAATCTTATGGCAAGATGTCAGGTCAAGCAAGCCAAGTCCTCCTGATCTCACAGTGTTGGATTCTGTCTGCTCTTATTTCATAAGGCTGGAAGACTCTACAGAATCCAAAAATGGGATGCAAGGTGGGGGCAGGGCCTCTGGGCGAAAAGGAGTAGATAGGGATGTCTGTGGAGCAGTCACTACCGGCCAGACACTAAGTTTTCATGTATGTTACATAAATTAATCCTTTCAATAAACATGTCAGATAAGAAATTACTCTCATTTTTACAAATGAGTTACACTGTGGGTCTATTGAAGTCGTTTGCCCAAAGTCAAATGGTGGGTAAATGGTTAAGCTAAATCTGTGTAATGCTAGAATCCATGCTATTAGACTGGCCCAAGAGACCTGGAAGAAATCTACAATGTGAGGTAGACAGAGAAAATAGCAGGAAGGTAACTGTGAATGTTAGACTTCTGGGAGCCAGGGACCCTTGGTTGATGCAGGGGTGTCCTGGTTACGGGGGGCCAGAACCCTAAGCAATGAGTCATTAGGAGTGACAGGTTGTGAGATAGAAGGGAGAAGTTGCTGTCATATTATGAAATATGCTTAAAACACCAACGCCAGCCATTGAAGTAGAGCATAGATTGCCTTGTTAACTTGGAGGATACATGCTGCCCTAGCATAGCTGATTAGCCAGTTGGTTGGCACAGACAAATAACAATGTGTGTGTGTGCGTGTGTATATACGTTTTACTTTTTAGGATTTTTTAACATGATCACTGTCTCACATTTTTCTTGCAATTTTAATAATAATAATAATAATAATAATAATAATAATATAGACTGTATATATCAGAGTGTAACTGTCATAGTGGCATTACAGGGAAATACATTTATTGAGCCCTTACTACGATCTATACATAGCTTCAAGAGTGAAAATCCTTTGAACTCTAAGACTGGAGCACTAGACCTTTTTAATCTATCCTGACTACTCTAATGCTTGCATGTAGTCTTCGTTACCATCAGTGTCTCGAGGCCTGGGGGTTGTATGGAAGGCTCACGCTGCTCAGAACCATCCCCAGAATCTCATCCTTCTTCCAGTTTTTGTATGTTTTATATCCCAAGGCTTATCAGTTCCAAGCTTGATCAGACCTCCATGCAGTCTATGATGGCATGGTTGCCAAGTGAACTCCAAACCTGCCATCAAGACTGCCAGAGGGGGTGGCTGGACCACAGATTGAATGTGCAGAGGGACCTGGTTTTGTTTCCTGTCCGTTTGGGGGGTTGTGTTGCTGATGTCTGGCATCATGAGTGTCCTTCAGCGCTCGAATGCTTTTTGATTCTGTACATTGCTGCGTAATCGCTCTAGGACTCACTCACACATGGCCTCGTGCTGACTGAAACTGTTTGGCAAGAGTGGGGTTGGGCTGTGTCAGCTAAACCGTGGCTTTGGGCCAAACTGCCACCCAGGGCCCCTCCCTCTTGCAGGTCTTTAATCCAGGTTTGTCAGGGTACATGTCTCAAGAGTGCCTTGGCTGCTGGGGAAAGGATCCCTCAGCTCAGGTTTCCTGACCCACACACCTTTCTGAAAGACTTAACACTCAAACCACAGGATGAAGTCAAAATTCTTAACCCGTCCTTGCAGTGCTGCACCCTCGGCCCGTATTGGAATAGCTAAGCATCCGTTTTAGAGGTGCGGCAGACACTTTTTACAGATGAATGGGGCTGGGTGCATTCTACAACCCTGAAATAGCAATAAGCTAACTGGCATATAAGCTGATGTGATGTTACCCCTGTTAAGAGCATGATCCAGTACTAATATGAAAAATTATAGTGGCTCGCATTTATCAAGCATGCACCGTGTACCAGGCATTGTCCTAGGCACTTTGGAAACATGATCTCATTCAGTCCTCCCAAGGTTGCTGCTCTTGTCCCTTTTTACAGATGGAGACCACAGTGCTCAGAGGTTAAGAAGCTTGCTCTTTTTACTTTCCTGTACTCAGCTAGCTGACTGCAGACATTTTTATCGTGACCTTTCCTATAACTGCATTATAAAACTAAACAGAATCCAAAGATTCTATGCTTTTGTTAAATAATTGTTTCTTGTTAGATATGATAAAGCTTTAGATTGTTAATTTGTGCATTTAAAAAGGTTAAAACTATATTCATGTCAACCAAAACAAGTAAAACACTTAATTAACAATTTTTTTCCTGGATTTGTTTTCTGGTATGATCTTTTTTTTTTTTTAATGAATAGATTGTTTTCAGAGCAGTTTTAGTTGTATGGTTTTTGGTCAACAGAAAGTACAGAATTTCAAAATGCCCCCCCCATACAATTTTCCCTATTATTAACATCTTTTGTTAGTGTGGTCCATTTGTTACAACTGATGAGCGGATATTCACACATTATATTACCTAAAGTCCATAGTTTACATTAGAGTTCACTCTTTATATTGGACCATCTGTGTGTTTTGACAGATGCATGAGGACATGTATCCATTATTACAGGATCATACAGAATAGTTTCACTTCTCTAAAAATCACCTGTGCTCCATCTATATATCTCCCACTCCCCAACCAGTAATCTTTTAAATCCTTCTGTAGTTTTGTCTGTTACCTTGATGTTTTTAATAGCATCAGTGTCTTAGAATTTCTTCCACTGTGTTCCACATTTTTTCTTAACTCCTCTTACCTATCCCAGCCCCATGAGTGCCCCCAATCACATCCAACTATGACCACGTATATGGCCTGGAAATTTCACAGGAATGGTGGCCTTAGCTTGAAATTTTTCCTTTTCCTGGCTATTTAGTATTCAATTTTTAAATTTGCTAATATAAATATTTACTTTCCCCAGGTTTCCAGTTTCTGTTTTTAGTTTTCCTACTTTTAAATTTAAGAGAGGAGGGAGGTGCTATTTCAGTGTTTCCTCATGAGGATTCCCTGAAATAACTATGTGCTAAGTTTGTTGTTTATAGTCATGTCACTACAGGGTGGCAATGGCAGAGGGACTCAAGAGAAAGCTGCTAGCTTAGCCTCACACATGCAGAGGTGAGGGTCAGGCTACAAGGTTATTGCACTGATCAGAGCACAGAGCTGTTGGAATCCGGGGCTTCTGCTGCTCTCTCCCACTAATTCCCCTCTCACCCTGGCCTCCTGCCTTTTAATTTTTTTTTTTTTTTTTTTTTTAAATTATCTGGAGTCCATGAAAGGCAAGAAAGTAGAGTCCTGTTTCTCTTAGCAGCAAAGAAAGTCTTGTAGCATAAAAGTAAATGTGTATTTGTTCTCCTCCTACCTTCCCCCCCCCGGCATAGGACCATCTGAAAGTTGTTCTAGTTACTTATTACTTTCTCCCAGGGGAGAGAGGACCACTATTCAGACCACTAGACACTGTGCCAGAGAGAGAAAGAGAAGTCGCCTCTGTTTTGGGGGAAGGGGTTTACAAGTGTTAACAACAATGCGGTTCAGAATCACTGAAGTTGTTTTAGCCTAATACTGTGAGGAAAGAGACAGGAACCATCTGTTGAAATGACTCTTACACGATGCTGCATTTTCAAACAAAGCCTTTAAGCAGCATTTTCAGATGGGTCTCTTTCCCATGAAGTTGCCACAAAGAGAGCCCACTCTACTAGCTGCTAAATGATGCTGCTTAGATAGCTCTCTCAGTCAGCACCCACTCTTGTTTATTTTGTACCAGTGTTTTCCTCCAAGTGTGTGCTTTGAGGCTGTCAAATAGCCCTCCTGGTCCGAACCCAGAAATCCTCCCGAAAAATCTACTACTTCTGCCCATTTCCTTCTAAAGTGCTGACTGTTTTCCTTGAAGTTGGTGGAGTGACTCTCAAACCCTAAATACTTCACTGGAAAAGAGGAAAACCACAAATACACACAGGCCATTGTGACTCTGGCCTGGCGGGTTCTAGTTTTCCAGCAGTGGTTTGTACACCCGAGCCGGCTGCAAGGGTTAAGTCAACTTCGCGGCTGCGGATGACTTCATAGCCCTGGAATTTTGAAAAGCCAGGGTTCTCAGTACACTGTGGCAAGCCTTAGAGTCTTTGGGTGTGAAAACCACTCTCAGTTACCCAGACTGATTTTTTGGTTCCTGTTGCGCTGCTGCAGAATCTATTAAAATCCAGCAGCTGAATTGTCCTGGCTGTGCCACAAAGCTGGGCTGCTGGGTGGCTACAGGATTCCCGAGCAGTTTGTCAATGGAGAGTGGGAGTGAATGGAGCCAGGCATATGCCTCAGCCTGGCATGAGGTGGCACCCTAGTGGCTGTTTTCTGCCTTAGACATGTGGACTATTTCTGTATTCTCACGCAGGAATCGTCGTTAGGATCCAAATTTCTTTTTTTAAGTCCTTAGGTCTGTTGTATGTCTTTGAGTACCTACCCGTAGCCATACACTTGGATTTTCTGGTCTGCTCTTTAGTATGACCTATTGACGATATTCTAACCTGGCATGATGGAGCTACTATAACAGAATTAACTTAGTTACAAGGTACTATAAGAAAATGAGGCTCTTTGATAGGAGCAAGATGAAACTTGAACATGACAAAATGCTTTTGCAAAGGACTCATCAGGAAATTGGTATAGGATAAGAGATTCCAGATGTCCAGTTCTTTGGGGTGCTATTTAAATAGTTGCAGTATTTTAGATCTTTATTAAAGTGAACTACATTTGAAACTTTCTTTTCTGCACAAGTGGCCTGTTGGTTCTCCTCTGTTAAGTAACACGATAGCTATGATCATTGTATGGAAATTAATTTTAAAAATAGGTTATATTCTTCAGCAAGCTCTCCTTTTGAAAGAAACCATTTGGGCTTGAGCATTAAAGGAAGAAACAAAAAAGATGATAATAAAAAATAGACTGCAGCCCTGGCATGAACAGTTGCTGTGACCTTGCCTTTTGTTTGCCATTACACAATTCAATGGCAGTCCACTCAAACTATGCTCTCGATCAATATCCTATTAAAGCAGCACAAAAAGTCCCCATAAACTTAGTGGTTAGCTATGTTTATAAATGGAACTCGGCATAATTAGATGGTCAATAGCAAGCTCTACTAGTAATTTTAAAATGAACGTCACACATGTTCCATCTGTAGAAGTCAATGGCACCTCTTCCAGAGATTTTAAAGAAAATCTGTTAAGGTATGGAATAGAAAACACTGATTAGCCCTATGTATTTTTCTCACTTTGCCTGTCTAAGCCACCTTATCCTTAATATATTATGACATGGCAAATGTTTCATTTTCTAGTTTTAATCAGTCCTTCATAGAGAGATAAAATAATAAGTATTGCCATACTCGTAGAAAGAAAAATGCCAGTCTGGCTGGCTTAATTTAGTGGGTTTCCTCTACTATAATCCAATAAAATTTCAAAATAAATACTGAAATTGAATTAGCTCAGAATATTTTGTTATATAATTTTTTTTCTTTTAATTTTTTTTGACATATTTGGGGTGAATATTTGGACAGTAAAGCTGGCAGCAAATGGAAAAGACTGGTAGTAATAGGAATTTTTGTCAAACTGCCCTTTCTTCTGAATCCCAGTCACAGTATGGGTGGCCAAATACGATTTTTCTTTTCCTACTCTCCTCACCCAATAGAGAAAGAGACACAAAGGGAGAGGTGTCCCACCCTTACCTACAAACTGAAATGTGCATATACCTTGTGTTTGTTGTGCCCTGGCAGTGGTCCTATGACCACCATGTTGGCTGAAATTAGAACTATGGTAAGAATAAGCTTATGACATCAGCCAGTACATCAGTCCACACTATGCGTGACAGTCCAGTCCTTTCTGTTATACTCATATTCCTCTAACCTTCCTGGTTAGAGATGGCAGTGAGATCTAATTTCTCATGGCAGGATTTAGGGGGACTTGTGTTCTCTGTTCTTAGCTAAAGCTTTTGCTAAATTTACCAAACTATGAGCATTTTTTTGTAAATTTGACTCAGGGAGAAGCAGAAAACATAATACCTTGACGTACATACTAATTTGTTATCATGACCTGTATTAGTATGTTCATCTATTTCTAATCCTTTCTAGGTGATTCGTTGGTTATCCTTCTTATGTGTAATATATTATAAAAAATCTATATGAAAGATGGCAGCATGACATCATAAAAAAAGTCTAGGATATAGAGTTGGGGATTTGGCTCTGCCAGCTTGTTGACTATATGACTTTGGTCAGTATTTAACTCTTGTCATCTGTGTTCTTCTCATACGTAACAATCATTCATTCAATCAACAAATATTTTTTAAGTACCAACTATGTGCTGGGTCTAAGTCTGAGTTCTGGAAATAGTAATACCTCTCGAGTGTTTTGAGAATTAAGTGAGAGAAAGTCAAGTATCTAGCATAGTGGATACTCAGCAATATACGATTATTATTGAACACAGCCTCTGTCCCTGATCTTTCACTGTGTCCTCACAGCTGATCCTTGGGCTGATCACAATATCAGAAAATTTATATTAGAAATGTATGTGTGTGTGTCTGTATGCCTTTTGTGTGTGCCTGTGTGTCTTTCTTTCTCCGTGTGTGTGTGTGTGTGTGTGTGTATACACATTTAAAAGGACTGATGTTAGAATTCATGTTTTAAAAATCAGTTTATTAGAAGGGCTATTCTAGTGACCCCTTCACAATTAATAATTGTAATAGAATAAGAACATGTTAATACTTGATCTAATTTATCTGTTTTAGGGAGCCAGAAAATTCTTATTCCTTAAGTTTTCAGCCAAAGCCTATGCTTCTGCATTATTCTGGAATCCTCTCTTCCAGGGTATCTAATGGATAACAAGATGTTTTAAAATTCTCAATCTAACACCGACACATTAACAACTTTTTAAGTGGCTAGCCGCATCTTGATCATTTTTATCAGAGTTTTTTAAAGTAGTACTTAGTTCTAAAATATTTGAAAAATTTGCTTTGTCGCAAATTATGGACATAAACACCCCCTGTGAGTAACTGGAGCATGCTGGAGGTCCTTACTGACAATGGATTTTTAGTAAACTTTTATTTATGCATTCATAAGCCTTACTTGTTTAAGAACGGATATCTAATCGGTACCATTGGGGAACTAACAAGCATTTTTCGGATTTCTAAATCCTACATTACCCCATAATAAGACCACAGATATATTATCTTAGCCACCTCTTGCTGATTGCAAACACTCTACAGGGTTATTGACCCTGTAGGCATGTCTAGGATGAGATGGGTAGAGTCCACACTCAGCAAAGCTCACTGGAAGTCAGAGTCTAGAACTGAGTTAGTCCAGCATATGATTGATATGAGTACATATTAGAATTTTTCAGTAGATGGAGGACTAAAAAAATCAAACAGTTCTCGGTGACAATACTGAAAACTATTATTGTAGGTAGCTGCATTTGTACGTTGTTGGGATAGGACTGTGTTGATATAGTTTGGTTTCCTAATAGTTAATGGTCAGATAGTCCCAGTGCACTCTTGGTTAAGGGGCTTATGTTTAGAAGTCCTTCCCTGGTTTATAGATCATTGTGGTGAAAAGACCTCTTAGGCCATCAAATTCATCCTCTGTCAGGGAAGACCTAATCCCATGGCCGAGGCTGTATCAGATACTAAACGGGGACCACATTTGACCTCAACCAAAAGCTAAGATGAGATGATACTCTAAAATGCAGAAAATCAATTTCGGTCCCAAAGGCAGAAGCCACTAATGTAGGAGATCAGTCAGCGTTGCTCCCCCCACAGTGGATTGCTCTGCTAGACCGAGTGTTAGGCCCTTTATCCAGTGAAGCACTGGCTGACACTTGTGACTCAAGACCTATAAAAGCAAAGAAGTGAGAAGGGAAACAATGAGCTTGAGCTTTGCCAGTTAAGTGGTAGGAGATAATTATTTTTCTATTTCAATCTTGTTGAATTCATTTCCCAGTTGTTGATGACAAAGGAAAAACAGGGAGACTGGAAATGTGGGTTTTACCTTTGCTTGTTTGGGCAGATATATAGAGATATTGGGTTCGAATCCCCGCTCTGCCATTTATTTAGCTGTGTGATCTTAATCGTGGAACTTAACCTCACAACTAATTTTCTCATTTGTTAATGAGAATAATACAAATACATATTCCAGTGACCCCTTCAAAATTAATAGTTGTAATAGAGTAAGAACATGTTAATACTAGATCTAAAATACAAATACATATTCCATGGTGATGTAGCAAGGATGAAATGAGATAACTCCGGTAAAAGACCTTGTACATTGTCTGGCACAAAATAAATGCTCAGTAAATATTAGTTCTTACCTATTTTTCATTAACAAGCTCATATAATTTTAGTTCGAGTCAGTAAATATTTGTTGCATGTGTGCTGTATGAAGCATCCTGCACTATATGCTGAGGAGAATACAAAAAAAAATAGGAAGCAGGTACTTTCTTGATAGAGTGGATATCTAAGTTTCTTCAGGCCCAAGACTGAGCTTTCTTTAAGGCAATAAAGCATCTGAATACATTTATTTTACAAATTGAACTCACAATAATTATCTATCAAAGATAAACCATCTCCATGATTCAGAGTGGGGAGGAAGGTGGTATCAGTGAATTGTTCCTATTTTAGTAAAAAAAAAAAAAACATTTTTAGAAATAAAAATTCCTCTGTTTACCTCCTCTGCCACCATAAACACATATTCCATAACTTGTGTCCACAATACGTGGATGTGTGAAAACGGTGCTCCGTCTGTGTTAGCAGGTGCTTTTGATGGGGGTAAACATTCTGCTGGCTTTTGGCACCTAATGCAACATTTCGTCAAAAACATTGCTTAAATCTTATAATGGCAGGGAAGTTTATTTTCACATAGGGGGAATCCTCGTTTCCGTTCAATGCCTTTCTTTTATGTTTCCATTCTGGAAAACCATACCCCCCTAGCCCACATTTGACCAGCCCTTTCAGAAAGGAAGGGTTGAAAAAGGAGATCAGCACAGGGTGTCCAGACCAGAAATCTGCTTGGCAAAGGAGTTGCTGAAGACTGTGGCGTACACGCTGCAGAGAAAGTACCTTTATGATTGATTTCCATTCAAGTCAGACTGGCTGCAGTGTGGTCATTTTTCTAACCCGTAACTGCTCACACTGCAGCACTCTGCTATCTGCAGGGTGTCTGAATTATAGCAGTCCATGTCCCTGTTACCTCTTACACAAATGACTTACACTGGTTTCTTTTTCCATGCAAATTCATCAGTTTTACAGCCCCTTGTAGCCATACTCAGGAAACTCGGGCCGAAAGCACAAATTGATAAAATGAGTTAATTTTACTCTGCTTATTTTTTCTTTCTGAAAGCTCTCTCTCCTAGGCAGTGTTCAGGAAGCATATTACGGTAAAAGGAAGATAACAAAGAAGTTGAATTTTCTTGCATAAATTACATTCCAAGTTAATTCCTTTTAACGATGATTCCAGATTTGCTTGAGTTTTCATAGCATTGTGCATTTTACAACTGTGCCTTTGATAGAAAGACGAACAAGTATTTTCCCATGTTCACTCCTTTTGTGCCAGTGACATGGACTTTCTCACAAGATCTTTGCCACTAGAATGCAAAACAACATGAAACTGTGCTGGGCGCATGGAACTGTGCTGGGCGCGTGCTGTTGTTGGACCTTAACCTGCGCCCGCTCCCCCGCTGCTGTCATAAAGTACAAATTCCCTAAGTCTCAGTGAGTACATAGATTATGTAATCTAGAGAGAAATACACCTCTTTCTTTTTTATCAATAGTTATTTTATAAGTTGGAAATGGAATGCTAAATCCTGATAGCCTTTTTTTTTTTTTTTTTTTTTTTAGGGGCAGGGGTACCTATTGGCCATTATTCTGTATTCTTTAGTTACCCTGCACATTTGAGGAAGGGGCAACTATGATTGTTAATCTGTAAAATGGACACCCCCCGAGGGCAGGGTTTTTGTATGTCTTGTCCGCCAATGGATCATAAGCATCTAGAACAGTGCCTGGCCCATTAAAAGTGTTCCATAAATATTTGTTGAATGTCATTGAATGCAGCCTCTCAGAGGCTGTGTGCCATCAGAAATAGGCTGGCTACACTAGTCGTTTAGTTAATGCTCCTGCTGATTCCTGTTGGACAAACTGTAAACTCAGTGCATGGTCATCTCCCAGGCAGAGGAGCTTGAAAATTTGGATAGATTTTTTTTTTTTTTCCATCATCCTCTCTTTCCAACAATGCAAGCCTGAGCAGATTGTCTCTGGTGGATGGCAGAAGTTCAATAACCACAACCTTATCCAACTACTAATGCGTACAGAAGAGCAGGTCATTAAGAGGGTTGGCTACTAAAGTAACCCCTTTCTTCCAATAGCCCACATTACTATAATGATTCCTTAATAGCAAACCATTTATTAAGAAATGACACAAAGACTACATTCTACTCGTGACAGGGAAGCAGGGGGTGGGGGATGAATGATTTAGAAATAACATCTGGAGAGACAATTTCCAAAAGTTATCCTTTTGAGAAAATCTCCTTGGTGGAACAAAATCCACAAAAAGTTCACGTTAGAGTAATTGCAATACTGCTTAAGAAAGTTGAGGAGCCGGTCCTTACTACTTATATATATCTATAGATTTCTAAGTTTCATTTGTATTACTTAAAATTTGGCAGGGGGGTATAAATGGAGAGGGTAGTTATTTACTCTCCTTAATTCAAAGCATATTTGTTGACCATCAGCTATGTATACAAAACTACGGTGAGCTGTTTAGGAATACAAAAGGGGCTGTAGGAGCTGTAGGATTAGAGTCATCTGGAATGACCCTCTGACTTCAGGAACTCCGAAAGTTACTTAACCTCTTTGTGCCTCAGTTCCTTCCTAGTGGTGGTGTGAGGATTAAATGGGATGACGTGCTTGAAGTTCTTAGCCCAGCGTCTGGCCCATAAAGGATGCTTAATAAATGTTAGTCCTTGTTACGGTGATGGTGATGGCAATAGCAATGGGTGGTGGTGATTTTCATCTTTATCATAATTGTTATTAGAATTATGAAGTCCAAAGAGTTTAAATGACTTAAATCGAGTTACACAGGTGGATATTGGCAGGGCTGGGGAAATCTCTCCCAGGCCCAGACCGGCACTTTTTCTATGCCCTAGGGTATCTATCTATCTTCACAACCCTCAAAGTGCACTCAGTCTGGTTGGAGAGAAAATGTTACGTATGAGATAATTCAAGAATGATAAAGGCTACAAATGGGGCAAAATCAGGTTTCACAGTATTTAGAACACACAGGAAGGGCTGTGGTTGGTCCAATCCTTCCGTAACATCCCCACGTTTGATTGGCAGTGGCTACCTAATCTTTGTAACACACCAGACGGTGGTTAGTCAGCAGCTTCAGAAGCTCACCATGACATCCTGGGCAGACATTGGACAAGTCCCTTAACCCTTGACAACTTTTAGTTCCCTAATTTGCAGGACTTACTGCCATTATTAGCTAAGAAGAACATTGTATTACATATATCTTATTGATACTTTATATGTATTAGAATAATATGATCATTTGCTTATTTATGCCTTCATAGTGCACAATTAGGAACAGGTCTTTTACACTGTTTACTAACCTAGAAGAGGTGACAGATATCCATTGTGAAAATTCTACTTTCTTTCTTGACAGCATGGTTTAGGCCTCCATCCCCTCTTGCTAGGACTCCTGAATCAACCTACCAATTGATTTCCCCACCTCCAGAGTCTAAGTCCCCTTTTGTGCATTCTGTATGCTGTTGACACATTACTACCGTTCCTCACATGCAACAATTTTCACTTCTCTACTTAGAAACTGTCACAGATCACTCACTTTACATCCGACCTCCAAACTTGTGTACATACTTTGTCTTTTGCCTAGAAACCCTCTCCTACCTTCTTCTCTGCCTCTTTAAATCCTAACCATCCTTGAGGGCTTAAGCACCAACTCTTCCTGAAATCAGCCCTATTTCTGATCCCACAAGCCAATGTGATCTGTTACTCCTTTGAACGTTCCTAATACATTTTTGTATTTCTCCTATGAGATACTCGGGTATTATTTTATCATTTCACTAGTTTGTAAACCTTATGGGGAGAGAGATACTATATACCTTTTTATCATCTCAAGTTTCAGGCAAATATTGCATATGAGAGTCAAGGTGGTGCAGTGGCAAAAGCACAGGTTTTGGAGTCAGACCTCCCTGAATTTTAATCTGGCTTTCCCCCCCTCTTTCTTGCCTTTCTATAATCCAGAGCAAGTGATATAACCTCATTCCGCAGCTTAGTTCTTCTCATCTAAAAAATGTACTTCCCTAAAAAGGTTGTTTTGAGGATTACATTAGATACAATAAATAAAGTGCTTATCGAAACATGGCCCCACAAGTACTCAGAAAAATCCTGCCAAAATCCCACCTTTTGAGTTCTTTGTTCAAAGTCTCTGTCTGTTCAGATTGCAGGCATGGAGAATACCCAACCCATTTGCAGGGACACTTGGTCGGTGACCCCTACACCCAGATACGAGGCTTTCTCTTTGACCGTCACGGTATTACTGAATCAGAATCCATTCCAATAAGCTGACCTTCCATGTGATACATAAATACTGATAGTATTAGGGGATGTTTTCTTGTTTTGAAGAGGGCAGAGTTTGGGTCTGTGCATTGTTAGGACTGTTTAACTCTGGTTGTGAAACCCAGTCTCATTTCAGCAATGCAGTGAGGTTTTAAAATTCAAGACACACATAATCAGTTTACCAAGCCCTAACGTTACCCAAAGTCCAGCAGACACTTTGGAAAGCATCACAATACTGCCAGGCTACCTGCTACTATCGGCTACATTACAGCTTCAGTGTCCTAAGTGGTTCACAGGAAGTAAATATAAGGGCAAGTTAAGGAGCACTTCCGTGCCCTTGATCAGTTTTTAATCTCTCTCAGAGGTGAGCACACCGTGTTTTCCTTCCTTGCCTTGTTCTGAGCACACATGTATTTTCCTTCCTTCGCCCATTGTGGCTCCCTGAACATTTTAAAAAGATAATCAAGATAAAAGACATCTTTTCAGGGTAAAACATGATAGCAAAAGTGTCACTTATAAGTTCAGCTGGATGCTCACCACTAGGTAGAGGGCCTCAGACTTCTCTTCTCAGTGCAGTCAAGTCTGTCTTATTCACGTCTTGTTCTGTCTTTCCTTCCAAGCGTGAGGGAATGGGACTCATGAAGTTTCCCCCGTGCCCAGGAGTGAAGCAGCTGCTCCATCCAGCTGCGGCGTCAATGCCTTCCTGAAACTTGTGAAGAAAATCTAAACCCAGACCCTTGACACAGCAGCCTTATCCCTCTTCTTTAGTTGATGAGAGGTGTGAACCGCAAAACTCCACGAAGGCACAATCAGTAATAGGTACCTGCTGTATGCCAGGCTGCTGAAAGGGTTGGTGGGGGATCCAGACCCATATTTGAGTAATCTCCCCCCATAAAATACTATAAAATAAAAGGGGGAAATATGCAAGTCAATTTAATATAAAAAGCAAACTGGGGAATGAGTAGCAAAATTATTAATTAGAACTCTGTTTACACTTGTGTTTGAACTAAAGGATACTCCTCCTTTAAAGCCTGTCATTGAGAGATGTGTTTGAATTTCAAAAAATAGATGTGACTTTCGGAGTTTTCCATTTCTTAGCAGTGACTGTTTTTACATAATGGCAGTTGTTATTAAGGGTTAGCCGTTGCTATTAATCAACAACTCAGTGTTTATTCTTAGAGATTGCTGTATCCCCTTGTACCTTTCCTTGATTTCGTTGTTTCATTATGGCACCACAATTTCCCCAAGCAGTAATCCTCTGAATCATCCCATATTCCCTCTTTTCCATTATTACCACATGTAAGAAGTCAATACGTTTTCTTGATTCTAACTTCTAAATAACTCAGACCAGACTCCTCCTTTCTATCCCTTGCATTTAGACCACACGCCCATCTTATCTTATTTAAATGACTCCACTGGCCCCTATGGTTTTACTGACTAGATTCTTCAACTGCCACCCCATCCCTGCCATGCCGACTGTTTCTAGATTATAAATGCAAATTTGATGGTAGCATTCTCATACTTTGTTAGTTCTCCTTTGACCAAGAATCAATCCTTTTGATCAGTGCTTACTGACTGCCTCCTGATATCAGGGTTTATATTAGATGCTGACAATATAACCCTAACAGTCTCCAATTATAGTTGAGTATGGGAAGTGCATCTATTGTTTCTGCTTTTGCTCTTTCAAAAGAAGAGATTATTTGCATTGATATAGTTGCACCACTAATTTTACAGTTGTTTCATAACATTGATAGATGCTATTTATTCATTCAAAAATATTATGCTACTACCGAAAACAAAGTATCCAGAAACTCTAAGACACCAAAAATACAAGGAATCAAATCTTACACAAGGGTCTGCTCTGAAAAGCACATACAGGCAAAATTACCCTTCACAATTCCTTAAATCAGAGGTTGGCAAATTCATCTGGATAAATATTTTCTGCTTTGTGAACCATGGTCTCTGTAGCTATTTTTCTCTGCCCTCATAGTGTGGAAGCAGAGACAATACTTAAATGAATGAGTGGAGCTGTGTTCCAGTAAAATTTTATCTACAACAACTATGGTTCGGGAAGCATAGTTTTAGGGCTCTGCCTAAATGGGATGAATATTAAAGGTGTATGCAGGGTGCTGAGGTGGTTCAGAGTAAGAAGAAATCACACATTTCTCATCGCAAGAAATTGGGAATGGGTGGCCTAGAAAGATGAATTTACAGTTCAGAACTAATTCCAAAATACAGATGGGTGGAAGCTATCAGGATCAGACAAAGGACAAAGTTAGAAAAGCCCAGGGGATGTTTTTCCTGGTCATTGAAGAAAAGTTTCAGACCAAAAACTTAGAGATATTTTTGTTAAAAGCATCCAGAAATGTTGTAACCTTAATGACAATTTACCACTAAAAAGAGAGAAAAGATGAAATGAACATTAGGAAAAAAACACACAAAAAATCTTTCTGGTGTAGACTATTTTTATTGTCAACGTTCTTTTGAGGTCAGAATTTATTACTGATTATTTTGGATAAGTTTACTATGTAAATTCAAAAATAAAATGTATTAAATGTTAATACTGAAATTGACTTTCATTGGTTTTTTTACTCACAGAACTTATGTGGATTTTTTTTTTCTTTTTGCTTGTTTTATTCTAGCACCAATAGCTGCAGGAACAGGCCCCAATTTTTCTCTCTCAGATTTGGAAAGTTCTTCATACTACAGCATGAGTCCGGGAGCAATGAGGAGGTCTTTACCCAGCACATCCTCTACCAGGTAATGTGATTGATGGCTCTTAAAAAGGTCATGCTTCAGAGTTACACACCTTGATTTTAATTCTCAGCCTACCAGGCACTTAGCAATGTGCCTATAGCTATAGAAAAATACTAGAAAGGGGGTTCAGCCCCAACAGGCTTTCAGCCTCATTGGGGAGAGAAAGCAAATCCACATGCAGCAGAAACACACACACACACACACACACACACACACACACACACACACGACAGTAAAAAGCAGTGAGCTGAATTTTTTGGCAAAGGATAAAAATTGTTAAAGAAAGCTGTATCCAAAAAGAGTGACTTGTGCTCAGATGTAGGTGTTGGTGAGGATTGGTGAGATGGAAAGGAAGAGGAATGCTCTGTGTGGCGCAACGACATGTGCAAAGGCACGGAGGCAGGATGGATGATGAACAGAGCATGTAGGGAAAAGGCTGTGTGTATTTCGGCATGTTTGGCACAAACTTGACACTCGTGACACCAGTCCTCATCCCCCTGCCCACAGCAAACATTACAGCTCAGTCCCAGCTCTTTCCCTACTGAGCATCCAAAGGTCTCAGAATCCAGTCTGTTGGAGTTGCCCTAAGAGAGAAACCTATCTGATATCCTGGTATGAGGTTATAAAAGTGAATGCCGTCCTCTGACAGGGTGGGGCTGGATCATAAACCCATTTGCACTGGGAGACCTTTAAAAAAGTAAAGCTGGAAGAGTACAATGAGATAACCGTTACAGGGGGCTTGATCCCCTTGAGGTCACAAAGCCAAAAATCAAAATGAAGCATTTTGCAAGATCCTGTTGTCTCTAGATAACCTGGACCAGAGGGAAAGGGATTAGGCATTAAACCCACAGTATTCTTTTACAAATTGGCTTTAGCACTGGACTGTGACAACAAAGAAAAGAATGGTGCAGAACAATCTTTAATGTTTATGTACTTTGCAGAAAAACATTAGACAAAGGCATATTTCTCCAAAAGCAAGTACCAGAGTTTTATGATTTGAAACAATGTCCAGATTATAGAAATTTTCCTTGGTAGAAACTCATTTTCACCTTGACTTTATATATTTTAACCATCATTACTTTTTTTTAAAAATCTGCTTAGTTATCATTAATACCTTGAAAACAGATGAAGAAACAATTATTCTCTAAATATAACCACCAAAGCCTACCATCATCTTTCATGTTGTTTAATGTTCCCCTTAGTTCACTGTTATATCAGCTCTTCCAAAAAAAAAAAAAAAAAAAAGTCTGAAATCCAAAGTACATTTGTAATAAAAGAATGAGATTGTGAACACATTCAGGTGCTAATACATTTTGAGGATTTTGAATGTTTGCTGATGGAAGAGACACTGTGTGTAACTGCACTCAGTCAACATGAAAAAGCTTTGCAAACACTTGTGGGTAGTGATTAATTTAAAAGTTGATGGGCTGTTTGTTTTTCATACGTGTGTTGCGCATGTACCATGGACGTCCCAGACAGTTCTCCTCACCTCCAGCCTTTTGACTTCCCCAGCTGTTTTGTTGCCTTTTGTTGTGACTCTCTGAGTGGAAACATGGTTATTAATGCCATTTAAAAGGCTAGTGTCGTTTTTATATTCTGCAAATAACTAACCCTGATAAGGAACTAATTATATACAGCATCAGTAGTTAATACCTCTGTAATATGTTTGTTTTACTCTCATTACACTCTCCTAGGATGATTTTTTAAAATTATTCAATTTCCAGGCTCAGCAGAATTATCGGTGTACAGGTTAGAAAATTTGCCCAGAAGAATATCCCAGATCTACATATAGAAATCTTCATCAATCAATCAATATTTGCTCATGCTGCGCAAATATTAATTGGTCACCTACTCTGAGAGAGGCACTGTATTAGATACTTTACATACCTGATATGATTGAATCTTCATAACAATTTTACAATGTAGATAGTGTTGCCATTTAAGATTAGATCAAACCAAAGCTCAGAGAAGTTAAATAACTTGCCCAAGGTCACAGATGTAGTCGATGGCAGTCTACATTCAAATTCAGGTCTGTTGAAACTTAAATACCATGCTGTTTTTATACTGAATCCTCTTAAGAACGGAACTCACGCTTTCAGTAAGGAAAAATAGAACATTAGTCCCCCCAAAAGGAATATCTAACACCTCTACTTTTCCTGAACACTTAGCATTTGCTCTCCTGAATTATTACCATCTTTGAGGTCTGGACAGGTCCGGCCTCCCAGTCTGGACTGTATGTACCTTAGATGACAGTGTCTAACTCTTCCAGTTCAGCGACAGACAGTGTACCAAGGAGATTATCCTCCGTACTGTGGTATAGAGTCAAGAATTAAGAGCTTTATAATCTCATGGTTAGAGGCTGACAAGTAAATGGAAATTTTTAGTTCAGGGTAGTTGAACACTCTGGAAAGAGGCATTTTGCAGTTTTGTGGGTACAGGGAAGGCTTTTAGGCTTTGCAAATAGTAGGGCTTGTGCACATATTTGGAAGGGAGGTAATACTCTTACCTTAATTTCTAGGTAGAATTTCTAGGAACACAAGAACAAATTCCACACACAAGAAGACATGGTGCATGTCTTAGAAGAGTACTTAGAAGAGTACTTATCCTCCTGCTGTGTAGCGATCTTACTGCGACTCTCCTGCTTTCTTCAAATGTTTCTGGAATCAGTGTGCTAGAAAGTCAAGAGCGAGAAACCAAAATCAATGACTGATTCATTTCTAAGTTTAAAAAAATACAGGAGTTTGATATAGGCATTAATTGTAGCTTCTGTACCTCTTCATAGTAAACATCTCCAAAATCATAGAAGAGGTAGTGTAAAAATAGGGATAAAATACACGTTTTTATCCCAAAGAACTTTGTCAAAATAAACGAACTCTCAAGTTTGTAAAGTCAGTAAATTTTACCTTGGAAGCCCTCCTGTCCATTCTAGCACTTCTAAGTTTTTCACTCCTGGATCTTTTTCTCTCCTCTGTCCTGTACCTTCACCTTCTGGACAAATATCCTATGTCAACCCCTGAAAGTCCTTGCTTTCAAACAAACATTTCAGCTAATAATGGCAGACTTTCACTTTCAGGATTGAAAAATTGCATGGGTTATTTGCATTTTATTAGTGGATACCAAGGAAATCAAAAGTTTGACAAACTCAGAAAAATATTAATAGTGGGGAAATGATGGGCAGTGGGGTTCATTGGCCTTTTGGGTTGGATCCCATTGAATCATGACACTTGGACAAATCTTTGCCACAAGTACTCATATGGCTGTTTCTTAGTCAGTAGCCCAAATCAGCAGTTTTTGAGCATATGCTATTAGCCCGACTCTGTGGAAGGCACTAGAGATTAGAAGATATGTAATATATATAGTGCCTTCACCACAGACCTCACATTTCCATCACAGCATACAGGTCTTGCATTTTATTTGCCAGAGAACATAGGGAAATAATTATTTCTTCCCAATTTGTATTCTTCCAACTTCTAAAATGATTTCAGGTGGCTTTCAATTTAAAAATACAACAGGTAATGTTGAATACAGAAAGCGAGGTTAGAAACCATACGGAAAGATAGGAGAAATTCGTATATTAGGAACCCAAACCAAAAGTTATTCCTTACATTTACCCCTGGATTTCCTGGTTGCTAAAGCAAGAAGGGGAAGAAATAGGCTATACAATCTCCATTTTCTAATAAAAGGGAACAATAGAAATTCATTTAAGGAGACCATATTTTTTTCTGGCTTTATGTATTAGTAGGAATTTTGTGTGTGCATCCTTTTATAAAGGATATGCATCCTTAAATAAAGAAGTATAGAAAAGTTTTCAAGTGGCTATTTTTCACTGAACTTCAAGGAAAGCCAAGCAAAGAATATTAAATAAGCATTAAAATATTTCCTTTGAGTACCAAGCTAGCATGCAACAGATATGTTACTTTCCTGTGGTCTGGCTTTAATGAGAATAGAACTTAAAGGCTAAGAATAATGGTATGCCAACTTTAATAAGTATAATTTCTTGCTTTAAATTGGGCCTTCCACATTTTTTTATACAGATTGCTGAAATAGCCTGTTAACTGTCTTCCTGCCTCTCAGTTCCATCCCTTCTTTTCCCTCTGCTTTTCTTTTTTTTAAGGTTTTTTAAAATTAAAATACAGGTAACATACAATATTATATTAGTTTCAGGTGTAAATCATAGTTATTCAACAGTACCCACCTAACACTATACAGTGTTATTACCACATTATTGATTTTATTCCCTGTGCTAAAGAAGTGATCACTATGGTAAGTCTGGCAACCATCTGACACTGTACCACGCTATCACAATATTATTGGTCTTTCCCCGCCTTTTCTAAGTTTTCAATTAGAGTTGACATTCAATGTTATTTTATATTAGTTTCCAGTGTATAGCATAGTGGTTAGACATTTATAT
Organism: Rhinolophus ferrumequinum; assembly: GCF_004115265.2. NCBI lineage: Eukaryota > Metazoa > Chordata > Mammalia > Chiroptera > Rhinolophidae > Rhinolophus > Rhinolophus ferrumequinum. The sequence goes on from NC_046292.1 coordinate 44,798,972, forward strand.
AATTTAGGAAGTGATCCCTGTAACTAATACCACCTGGCACTATACATAGTTTTTACCATATTATTGATTATGTTCGCTATACTTTACATCCCTATGAGTATTTTGTAACTACCAATTTGTATTTCTTAATACCTTCACCTTTTTCACCCAGCTCCCAACCCCAATCCCATCTATCACCCTGATAGATCTAATACCTATCTGGCACCACACCTAGTTATTATAATATTATTGACTATATTCCTTATTCTGTACCCTACATCCCCATGACTACTGTGTAACAACCAATTTGTACTTCTTAATCCCTTCCCCTTTCACTCATCCTTAGCCCTCCTCCCATCTTAAAGAAGTTCCTCTAAGATTCCTTGTAATACTAGTTTGGTAATGATAAACTCCTTTAGCTTTTTCTTGTCTGGGAAGCTGTTATCTGTCCTCCAATTTTAAATCATAGTTTTGCTGGGTAGACTAATCGTGGTTGTAGGTCCTTCCTTTTCATCACTTTGACTATTTCCTGCCAGTCCCTTCTGGCCTGCAAAGTTTCTGTTGAGAAATCAGCTGCCAGTCTTATGGGGGCTCCCTTGCAGGTAACTAACTGCTTTTCTCTTGCTGTTTTTAAGATTCTCTCGTTGTCTTTAACGTTTGGCATTTTAATTATGATGTGTCTCGGTGTTGGCTTCTTTGGATTCGTCTTGTTTGGGACTCTGCGCTTCCTGGGCTCGTATATCTATTTCCTTCGCCAGTGACCTTTCTAAAATATGACTCTGATACACTTCCTGTTTAGACTTTGCAAGGAGTCTCCACTGCTTGTAGGATAAAGTCCAGACATACAATATCTTCTATAACTTCCATCCCCCTCTTTTGCTGAGCCCCACCTTTAACTTCAGCCATGCCAAACACCTGGCAATTCTCTGCACATGTCACACTTTACTCATGATGTTTTTTTCTGCCTGAGATTCACTTCTCTCCAGGGAGTGATGTTCAAAATACCCAATAACTTGAGTGACACAAGCCTACCAATTAGAGCAGATGCTGCCCTGCCACAATGCTTGGGCAAAGTCCTGGAATGCCCTGGCTGTGCCAGACATTAACCCTTTAGGTTTTGGATCATGCAGCTGTCTTGGGGCAAACATGGAATGGCAATGTTTGGAGAAACTTATGGGGCTTCAGACAATGGCACTTTGCCAATTGGTAAAGAAGTGTTTCAATTTTTAAAATCCAAAATGGCTGCCTGGGTGGTGCATCAGCTGAATAACAGCCTGTCTCTGCTCTTTCCTTCTCTTTGCTCCATCTCCTTGACACTCACTCTTTCTGGGAATCCTGTGCCAACCTTCCAGGCATATCACTGTTTCTTTCCTCTATTGAGGAACCCATTATATCCTATATGTCGTTCCACGGTAATACCTATATTTCTCTTCTGCACAATTCTGTTTACCTCTCTGTCTTCATCCACTAGACGGTAAAACCTCATGGAGCCAATGGCCATGTCTGATTCATCTCTATATCCCAGCATTTAGCATAGCACCTGGCATATAGGAGGTATACAGAAAATCTTTGATGGATGAAAACATATTAAAAATTCTGTACCTTAACACATGAGGAAGAGATTTCCCAACAAGCACTACCACTAGGTATAAAATCTACCTGTTCTGGTATGTTAGTGACATAATCAAGTAAGAATTACAACAACATTAGCAACATGTAATATTTCACTACCTTTTACCTTCTCTTCCTGAAGCCTCAAATTGTGAGAAAAAAATTCAGTCCTTTAACTGGAGCAAATGGTAACATTCTGGAAATTTTTCAACCACACGTCTCCAAAAATAAAAAAGTCCCTACTCTGATGGAGTAGAACTTCATTTTGGTAATCTCTTTGTAGAGGAAAGGCATAAAAGTCACTGGGCCACTCTTTTTCCATGTCCCTCATCACAGGGAAATGCAGTACTTCCTCCTATTTTTGTCTCTTTTGTTCACTGTTTTATCTCGTGTCTAGATCAGTACCTGGACTATTGTAGCTGTGCAGTAAATATTTTTTGAATGAACAGTTCCAAGTAGAAGATGAGAAAACATGGCCCCCCCCCAAAAAAAAAATCAATCCCAGCTTTTCTTGAAGGGTCATACACCCTGATTTTTTTTTCTTTTTGGGGTGCCAGAAGGGATTGACCTGATAACTAGAGAAATTGCCGATGGCTACGTCAGCCACAGACTGAGGAAGTATGACACGTGGGCTTACTACCGGTACTTTCAGGTAGAGACGGAAGCGGGAGCCAGCCACCAGTTCCTCGAGAGGAAAAAGGAATAGGATGTGGCAGCAGCAGCAACTTGAGTGACAATAAAAATCAAACCCAGACCCCAGCAACACAGACCCAAGACTTTGTTCCACATCCAGTGACTCACTAAACTGAACAAGAGCCTCAAGAGTCCTAGAACTACACTGAGTTGCCCAATTGCGTCCTCTCTTGGCTTTCTTTCAACCAAAGATGCAATGTCCAAGAGAACGGTGGTTTGGATTGCCTTTAAACATGTACCTGTGTGTTATTTCAGCTCCACAAAGCGCCTCAAGTCTGTGGAGGATGAAATGGACAGTCCTGGTGAAGAGCCGTTTTACACAGGCCAAGGGCGCTCCCCAGGAAGTGGCAGTCAGTCAAGCGGATGGCATGAAGTGGAGCCAGGTAAGCAGGGCGGGCACGGGGGCACGTGCCTAACTCTGAAATCTAAATGCCATGGGAACCCACACGGTGCCTAAAAGCGAAGAGAGCAGGCTCGAAGCAGTTGACTTTTCGACTTTTTCACCATGAACACTTGTTTGTATCTGACTGCTGCATTTATAAAAGGGTGGCCGTGAAAAGCAGCAATTCAACTGAAATGAGAGTCTGATAAGAATGGTACATGGTTTTCTATTCTGACATATTTTCAGCTACACTCCAATCCAGCATTCCATTAGGTTTTGCTTTTGTTTTTATATTAACTGCCTTTTGGGTTTGGTTTTTTTGAATTGTCTTTCAATCAAAGTAAAAGTCTATCAACTTTTTCAGCTGAATGGACAACATTAAAAAGGAGACTGGGTTTCCTGTGTTACAGTTTATACAGTACTTGGATTTTTATATAATGAGAATACTTTAAAACATTTTTTCCTATTACTGGATAACATCATGATTGTTTTTCTATTTGAATGGAACAGTGGTCTTTATGTCCATCTTTGTTGAACTAAGGAAATGATGACTTCTAGTCTAATGTCCTGGGGTAGTCTAGTCTTAGCTGTGGAGTCTTGAGGGTAATGTGAATAATTCTGATAGCGGAAGCTTTGGGAAGTCTTTCTCCATGTCTAACTCCACCTGAGCAAGGGAGCATCTTCTCCAGTGCCTTTCCCAATATGCAAAGTCAGCAGGTGTAAAGAATAGAATGTGGGCTTTGGAATCAGACAGGCGGAGTGTAATTCTGGCTCCAGCTCCTGCTGGTTGTGTGATTATGGGCAAATTTCCCAACTTCTCTGAGCCTATGTATCCCCACTTTTATAATCTGTCAGTAACAATAGCTATATCAATGCTCTTGAGAATTAAGTGAGGTAATATACACAAACCATCTAAGAATTAACACCCAGTACTGAGTAAGTTTGGAGGAAAAAAAAGAAAAATGTATGTTTCTGACCATTCTCCCCATCAGTGCCTCAGAGTACTTTTCTGCAAAAACAGATAAGCACCAAGGAAATCTCTGAACTAACCCCTTCATCTTTCTCTCCTGTATAACATATCAAAAGACAATCCTTGTAGGGTGTGACTATAAAAGGATAGGGTGAGGGAGATTTTGGGGGTGATGGAACTGTTCTATATCCTAATGGGGGCAGTAGTTACAGGAATCTGTACATATGTTAACATTCATAGAAATGTATACCTTCTGCCTCCCTCCCCTGCCCCCAGGGAGTTTTACTGTATGATAATTAAAAGCAAAACAAAACCTCAGGCCACGCTGGCTGAGCCCTTTACCTCGCTCCCTTTACTAAAGTGCAAAAATTTCACTTTGCCTTGCTTCTACCTAACGCTCTCCCTCAATTTCTTCATTCATTTAGTCACTCATTCAGAAACCTTCATTGGGAACTTTCCCTGGATGAAACACTTTGCCTGGTTCTGGGAACTCAAGGATGAATGGGAACACTATGGCTCTTGCTTTCAAGGAATTCACAGCTGTGGGTGGGAAACAGACACACAAGAAGCTCATCGCACAGTGAAACGGGAAGTGGAAGGATGGGGGTGTTAGCCTCCGGGGCCCCCTTTTTCTGTTTTGACCAACACAGCACTCACGGTGTGGTGTGTCTTCTCTGAAAGTCATACATCAACTTCACTCCCCACTGACATCGTGCCACTTCACCTAAAGTGGTAAGAAATAAAGCCAGGCCTAAATGAAAATGAAAGTGCTGACTCCTCGTTACCACTAACTGCATCATCAGCACGACCTCCGTACGGTGCCAATGAAAAGTTTATGTGCTATTAAAATATTAAAAGATGTAAAACTTTTTTGAACCCTTCTTCAAAAGGCTAATTAGAGGACTAGCCAGTTTACCTGCTTCAGGGAAAATCAGAATCAGAACACGTAGGTTTGGTATATTTGAGCCTGAGTATTGCACTGATGCAGTTTTAGCCATCTGAAAGCTGCTTTTATTGTGCGATGTACATGAAGCCCCTCTACCGAGGGTCCTTCAGTAGATGGCTTTGGGCATATTTGGGGCGGTGGGGTTGGTTGAATATAGAGTGCTTTGAGCTAGTAACTCTTTTATTCAAAGTAATTATTTCTGTGCATATTATGGATCAAATGATCATGAATCTTAATATCTGAATACCTATATCCTTTGTACTCATTAAATAACTACAGTTTAATGACTGAATTCTTTTGGGAAGATAGATAGATAGATAGATAGATAGATAGATAGATAGATAGATAGATAATAGCATATATAGTATAATTGTATAATTGTGGGGGATTTCTCTTAAATATATGTGTATATACATGTTATACTATATATATAGTTATGTAGATAGAAATCCCCACAATTATATAATTATATTCCTAGACTGATTCTCCATTCTCTATCCCTATGTCATTACAGAAAAATGCAGTTTCATGGTTGTATGTGTGTGAGGGATGGGGGAGGACAGTGGATAAATTTTCATTTGGCCACATTCAGCATAGAAAGTCATCATTGAAACAGGGCCTGAGGGGACATTAAAACTCAACTGAAGGGTGTTGTACATGTTCATGGTGCCTTCGGTGTCATTAACTCATACCAGCCATTTTAAATGGATAATTTATGCTGCCAGATGGTCCTTTTTGGGGATTTTCCATCTAGCCCAATCCCCTTTTTGGCACAGAGAACACCCTTATGTTGTTCCCACACTGATCCGGGCCTGCATGGCTTTTCCCCTGGGGTACAGTTCATTGAGTAGGAGGCTTTTAGTGGTTCACTCATGTAAATTACCTTCAGAGCATGTTGGGAGTTATATATATCTGAATGCTCCAGCAGCCTCTTGGTTGCCTATATTAGGGATAATTCTCTCAAACAAGTACTAAAGGATACTTTTTTATGCCTCGGATGTGACACAGGGAGCAAGGCCTGTACTTACTCCCCACTCAGAGAGCTTTGCATCTGTTTACCTGCCCTCAAATGCTTTTTCAGGACTCCCAGGCCAAAAGAGGGCCGAAGGTTGCCAGAAGAGACAAATTTCCTTGAGCAACAGGAAGGCTTTGGAAAGTAAAACAAACCAGACATGCAGTAAATTACATGGGCTCTTTCAAATGTCTTTTGTAGTATCCTGTTCCCCATTAGTTTATCTCAGCACTTTTAGTGCACAGCTCTTATTATCTGGGAAGAAGGGCATAGGAGATTAAAGATGATGTTAGTTTAAAAACATCAGACAACCTCAAGCTGACTTTTGCTTCTCTCACAATGCTGCATTTGTTCCCTCCACTTAGTTTCATTTCCCAGTTATCTTAAAACTGGGTTAGATTCGAAGCTTTGAAGCTAATCACACACTGATGAAATGAGTCCTATGAAATTCTGTCAAGCAAAAATGCACATCAACTGTTGTTTATCTGTACAAATGAAAAATCGCAGAGAAACTGATAATGCAAGTAAATAGGAAGAAAACCAACAGGCAGGCGCCTACATTGAGTTAAACACTGTGCATAGTGCTTTCATATATATGATAAAAAGTACAGTTACAATTGTTTGAGTACCTACTGGGTACCACATTTTTTCTTTTTTTAATTATCCCTCTAAAATATCTTGCCTCAGTAGAGATGAAAATTGAAAATTGTAATCTGGAATCCAGACTTCAACCAAAATCTGATTTCAAAGTATATGTTTTGTCTTCTACATTCAATAACCTCTTTTACCATAAGTGTTTATGCTTGTATTTTAAGGTCTCATGTCCTGGGCTTGTATTGAAATTAAAAACATAATAATAAAAACCAAAAAGTAACTAGTCAGAAAGACCTGGAAAATTCCCCAGTTTCCTTATCCCAAATCCTTGTTGTACAGTCTAGGCCAGAAAAGGAATGTGGGTTGTTAAATACACATAGGCTACAACATAGAAGCAAATAGTGTTAACCGTTAACAAAGTGAAATAGTCATCATTTTTGCCCCTAAAATCAAATAATCCTCAGCATTTAGATCTGTGTTCAAATAATAGCTCATCGGAGAGGCTCCCAGGGATCTAAAATAGCGGTCGACTCTTTTCCATCATCCTATAAATCATAACCCTGCTTTCCTTACTTCCTAACAGTACCTACTGTTACAGACTGTCTTCTCCCTCTAGAAGACACACTTAATGAACAGTAGGACTTAGTTTGTCTTTTCCACTGCTGTATCCCCAGCTTCCAGAACAGTGTGCAGAACACACAATACGTACGTACTCAATAAATACTGTGTGAATGAATAAGTGAATGAAGCCCATAAAGCAGAGAAATTTGGGTACTTTCAATAAATCTGAAAGCAGAATTTGCTACCAATAATCCTGTCAGAATTGATGTTTACTATAGTCTCAGTGAAAATCCAATTTTTTTTTTTTAATTTATTGGGGTGACAATTGTTAGTAAAATTACATAGATTTCAGGTGTGCAATTCTGTATCACATCATCCATAAATCACACTGTGTGTTCACCACCCAGAGTCAGCTCCCCTTCCATCACCATACATTTGATCCCCCTCACCCTCATCCCCCACCCCCCAACCCCTTTACCTTCTGGTAACCACCAAATTACGTTCCCCAGATTAATTTTCAAACCTGTGGCCATCCTGTGGTCACCGACTGCCCTCCAATCCCCTCACCCTCCCCCCCACCCCCCACCCCTCCCGCCCATCTAGCAACCCTCAGTAATTTTTAATAGACAGGAGGCAAAACTTTCAATAAAGTGAAGACCCTACCAGTGACCCCATGGACAAGTAGTAGTGTACGAAATTTTATTACAAGTATCCCTTGCCTAACTTAAAGGGTTTTCCTTTAAGTGAATTAAGCTTCACGGATTACTGAGTTGCACAACTTCCTGCACTTGAGACCTCACCTGCGTTGAGCACATACACATCAGTCAGTTTCAGCAGAAGTAAAGATAATTTTATTGGGGAAAAAACGTGAAATTTAGGGCTTTTTAGTGAAATTTAGTACTGTGTTTGAAAATGAGTAAGTGGCTACTTAAATTTTTTTCTAAAGAAATATTCAGAATTCTAGCATGCCTTCAATTATATTGTGATTGTAAAACCTTATTAACAGACACAGTTACATTAGCCAAGATGCTAGACATTCTAAATAGTTCAGGAAAAAGTTTTTAAGTCAAAATTTGGTAAGTAGTAAATTAGGCTGTATTTTCTTAAAAGCTTTCAGAGATAAACTTCTTTCAGAGATGGACTTCTTCCCAAAGACTCGGTAGTCCTCATTTTTGGAGGTCAAAATTAAGCTCCGTAATGGCATGCTGTCGGTTCCTAACACAATTACTAAGTAAAGAACTACATTTCTTTTAAAGGCATTTGTAGAAGAACATTTTGGTAAGCACCTGGTCAACCAGCAGCCCAGGACGTTTAAAACCGGAGTTCAGTGTCTTAACTACTGGAAGCACAGTTGGATTTTTGCAGACTTATGTTACTTCATTGTAATTTTAAATACCCCATATCAGGTTCACTTGGATTCCCAACTCTGCTGGTTCTAATTTGACTGCCAACAGCCGTTCATCAATTGTCGGAGTGGGGGAAGTTTACCACCTTAAACCTATAGTGGAGACACGTAGGAGAGGGCCTATTGTCAATGCCATAAAAAAGCAAATGACTGCCAATAATGGCACACTGCTCATGGACAGTCTGCCGCACTAGAATGGATTAGGGAAAAGTATTAAATCTCCCACAGTCTACTACCGTAATAGGAATAGTCACTGTTACAGAACACTGCCATGGGATCATTGTCTTGGCTTCTCTTCTGCATTTATGGAGCAGTAGGGAAGCGTTGTTATGTGACAACATTGCCTCCCATTACCTCTTTAGTATTGGCACCTGCTCATTAGAGACTAGTGCACCAGGGAACAGCATACAGTTAGAGGGGGCCTGGTCTTTAGTGACCCTCATCAGAGAAATTTCCTGTAAATGAAGGGTTATAGCAAGAAAGCTGTATTGCAAAATGAGCACTCTAAACACCCTTCAAAAATGCCCTTACCTTCTTTATCAAGGCTACTTTTCTTAATGCCAAAAGAAGAGGCCTGAAAGAACCTATCATAATGGGAGGCTAGAAGGTTACCTATCAGAAGAAAAGAAGTAATCTTCTTCTCACACACGTGCACATATACTATATGTATGGCTGTGTGTTTGTCATATACATCTATACGATGAAGTATAGTCAAAAGAATTACTGTTGTGCTTCTGAAGCCTATTATAGTACCTGGCACATGGTATTCAATGAAATATTTGTTGCATAAATAAACAAAAAAATAAGGTGGAGACCACACATGTCTCATCTTGTCCTCTGAATCAGGCGAAGTGCTCAGGGGACACAGTGCCGCATGCATGTGTTGTAGCTCCACTTGCATCAGGGAGCCCAGATGCACAATTGTGTGAATGCAGAAGCTCCCAGGAAAACAGATGCTGCGTTTCAGCTGGTTTTATCTGAATAAATGAATTACTCAAACCTCCAAATTTTTAAATTCATGTTTGGAAAGGAGGCTTGTCAATATTCCAGAAGGAAGGGAGAAGAAAAATGTAGCTCACACCTTAGAATTATTTGTGAACTCTTCCTTCCTGCCCTGTTCCTGTCACCATCTTCAGCACAGCCCCAGTGGCTTAGGCAGCAAAGGACTGGCTCATCGTGTGGCCTCGTTGAGCGTGTTCTCAGGAGAGGTTTGAAAGCATATGTCATTCTATCCACTACAATCTTCAGAGGCTTGCTGGGGAGGGAGAAAATAAGAGAGAAATAGAACGTTTTGCGAAGAGGAAAGAGTACAAATTAAGAGTCAAAGCTACAGTTCTTGTACTCAGCCATGAACAAGCCTGGAACTTTCAGCAAACTGCTTCCCTGACTTTTCATTTTCTCATATGTAAACATTGGGGACAATGAAACAGCCTGACCTTTCAAACTCAAACTAGATGATAAAAACAGGAGTTACCATTTATTAAGTACCAGCTGTGTGCAAGGTACTGTGCATGGCACTGGACATAGAGTATTTTTAAGATATGTTAAGTACTATATACTTAGTCAACAATAAAGCTTTATACAAATGCTTTATCTTTTTTTGATAAATACTATGAAAACTCTGAAATGGTATGTAAAATATTATGAAATTAAATTGAAAACATAGTATACATATCTGCATCTATTGTGTGCAAGATGATAAGGGAAAATAAATAAATGAATAAATTAATAAACCAAGACAGACTTTGCCCTCAAAGTGCTTCCAGCCCAGTGAAGGGAAGAGGGGGGTTAACACGTACCCAGCGGCTGTAATACAAGGTATGGAGTAAGCTAAGAATCACTCAGGTTTATTTCTTGGCTCAGACCACAATCTTCCACTGTAACTGTTTGGAAGAGCTGCTGCAACAGTCATTCCATTACTCAAAGAGCATCAGTGAATGCTGGTCCCTGTTTCCTCCCCTTTGTAATATCAGAGTCTTATCTTTTTTCATCTCTAAGAAGTATGCCAAAGGCCGATATGCTAGGAAACTGAGTAAGTGCATAAAGCAATGCCATCCGACTCCAAAAAAGATACATCTTTCTGCACCCATGGATTCAAATCTTAGTGTTCTGACTTGTGAGTAAGGCAATTGGGCAGAATCTGATCAAATGTTTACTTAGAGGAAACAAAATTATTCTGAATTGAGGTTAAATTCACCAAAGGGAAAAATAAGCAGAAAGTATAGTTGGAAGAAGAGAAACAAGAGATAGATAGATAGATAGATAGATAGATAGATAGATAGATAGATAGATAGATCAGACTTACCTAAGAGTTTGCTGTGTTGATTTTCCTATATCTAACAAATTGTATTTATGTAATAAATATTATTAAATGTTTGTCGAACTGAAAGAGAAGGTAGTTTTAATCTCTGATATAAATAGAAAAAATACTTTAGTGTTTTTACATCATCTGTTCTATTCTATGAACACAATGTAGATATTTTATAGACTCAAGTAATACCACAATTTGATTAACAGTAAAAGATAAATTTACTTATATTTTGTAATTGGAATTCTGCTCAAATTTTAAATATATTTGTCGTATAAGTATTAGCTAGTATTTACTGAGCACTTGCTATGTCATACATTGTTGTTCTATATAGCTTTTAAATATTTTTGTATTTATATATACATACAACTATATATATAATGTGTGTATATGTGTGTTTCTACATATACATTTAATTTGTAAAATATGATACAGATCACTAATAATACTATTTGCGGTCTTATTTCTCTTATATTTTTCTATTTTTTCTACATGCTGATGATTCTATTTAAATGATTCTAATAATCAGGTATAATACATCATCGGCTTATATGAGAATGAAGTTCTGTCTGTTTGGGGGCCATCAGTGTTTTTAATAAAATAGTTTTTTTTACTACTTGAGAATAAAGGGCTTTCTATGCGGCATGAGGGAGAGAGGGAAGAAAGAAGTCCACAGACCCACATAGCTCTCAGGAGTCAATAGCTTTTCTGCCCGTGCTGTGCGGCAGTTTCTGGTGCGGCTGTGCACATCCCAATTGCTTTCCTGCTCGACAGAGGATTACAGTAATGCCTATTTATCCAATTCTATCCATCCAAGGATTTCAAATACATCATAAACTTATCAATTAATCAAAGACATGGCACCTATTTCAAGATGATGGGTGAATTACATCCTAGAAGATTACGAGAAACACTCATATCGATGCAGTAAATCAGGGACCGTTTCCTGATGGATTCCTGAACAACACACCAAGTACTCAAATGGAGAGGATTCTCTCCTGCATGGAATCATAAAGTACGTCTCTCAAATAGGAGAAAACTTTGGGAATAAAAAAGTCATTTTATTTCGAAGCATCTCTTAAACTTGATGAAAAATGAAATTGCAATAGAATGAATGAACCCACTGAAATACAGTTAATAGGCTTGCCTCTTCAGAGTGAGGTATTACTGACCACCCTTTCTTAACAATGAAAAAAACCCTGTGAAACTTTTGGATTTTTAAATAGTGGGTTACTTTGGTTCCTGGTTCTCTGGTCTGTTTGGAGTGAGGAACTCTGCTTGCAGTCCAGCGCCTTCATCCCACTGTGGAGAACAGGCTTTATAGACAGCTGTGAATGTTTGGTATTTATTCAGATAATATGCCAGCTCTCCTGGCTTTTAATGTGGTCCAAACATCTTATTGTCCTTCATTTTGAAGAAACATCCCAATCTCTAGGGATTTTTCCACTTTGTAAGTAATGAGCGGTAGTTAAAATTTTCATGTGCACCATTGGAAATGCACTCAAGTCATTAGAAATTCAAGGAATGGCAACCCAATATCCATTTCTAATCTGAAGTGTCTTCTGTAGTGCCGTATTATTCTGCCATGTTAGCTATCCTAACCCAGAAATCACTTCACCGTGATTAACTTCCAAGATTCATAAATTCTAGGGTATCATTACTACTTACAACTAATGCCAGTCAGAATTTGCCATCTGCCTTTCAGCCATTTCATGAGCCTGCCTGAAGAGGGAGTTTATCAAAATGGCTGTACAACATCTCTCATGTCTTAACTCTCTTTAGGGACTCGTATAAGCAGGACTTCATGTTCTAATGTCAAAATACACGTGTAAGGATTAAAAGTAGTATGGGATGCATAAGAATGCTTTTCAGGCCAGTTATTCTTTGATATTTATCACTCCATAGTAGCGACACCTGCTTCTAATTTTAAGAGTTCTTTTTTGCAGTGGGTGATTTTTTTTTTTTTCCTTCAGAAAAGAAATCTTATCCTCAAAAGACTCAACTGGTAATTTTTCTCCTTTTGATGTGCTCAATATTTTTATGAGTTTGTCCATCAGCATTGAAGTCTTAACATGCCCTTAGTTTAAAAAAAATCTTGATAACACATAATCATTATATTGGGTCACATAAATTTATGTCCTAGCCACACATTTGGAGACTTTTTCAGAGATATAATTTATCATAAATGTCATTATCTGCTACTTGAACTACTTGATAGTTGTCTTAAGTTGACTAAATCCAGAGAAATAAACTCTGCCTTGTGGGAGTGGTTCAGTAACTTACATTCAATACCCATATTTGGTTGTTTTTCACAGTTAAGGACAGGGTTGGTGACAGTTATCATTTGGGAGTTAGTAAGTGGAAGAGGGGGAAAAAAGAGAGGAACCTAATTTTGTCTCTTTAGACAACATATGGAAATAGTCTTTTGGTTTGGGGATAGCCAAGCTTTTCTGTAGAAACCAAAGTGATTTGCTTTTTTTGTTTTTATCTTATATAAAGACCTTTTCCTAATAGATTCTGGGTAAAGTTAATTACACGAGTAGAAAAAGCTGCAAAAGATGGTATATTGCTAGCAACCAGTTCTGATTGGCCTGTGGGGAGTTGTCTGTATAAAATTGGATCCTTGTGTTTTGTTCCAAAAAAAGGTGTGAATGTGAAAGAGAAGTGCTAAATCATGACTCCAGAGAAAATGTCGGCCATGAGCAGTTTTTAGTTTAAGTGAAAACCAAACTTTAGGATTTGGACAAAGAAGACAGGGAGAAAAAAGGGTGAATCATTAATTCTAACATAAAAGCATTATGGTGATCAAGTTTCACCAAACTTGAATAAGACCCTCCACAAAGGTGGTGACTGAATGGAACTAACTCATTTACTTAATTGACATGAAAAACTTTAGTAAGCATTTACCCTTAATGTCAGATACATAATTTTTAATATAATATATCCAAGATATGGAGACGGTTAACAAACAGCACAGTTTTTAATAATTGCACTCATAAGTAAATGGATCTATCATTACGTTGTCACAAAGAATGACAGTGAGCAGAAACATCCTGCTAATCCTTCTCAGATAAGTATTCAACATAATTAGACAGACACTGTCTCTTCTGTTTAGTGTAGCATTAATCAGAAGTGCAACTTTACACAGGAAGTTTTTTTCTGATGTCATTGTTTAAAAAAAAAACTATTTTGTCTGATACTGCGCTTCAGAAAAGGACTCATGTAGTTATATAGAGTTATGTCCCATTTTATTACTTATAATATTTATTTGGTTTTAATAGTGTTCAATAAGAGCGTGGTCCTTTTGCATCCACGCAGCTGCATTTGAAGTTAGTGGTTCATTTTGTTTTGCAAAATATCAGAATAATGAACTGCTGGAAGTATCTGTAAGCTTTGCAATGACCTGTTGGCTCATCTATATAAAATGAAGGAATGACTCTTTTATTTTATTTATTTGTTTTGGTTTTTTATTTATTTATTTTTTCTTAAGGCACAACTCTTATAGAGAGAGGTTTTCTTATAAGGAAAAGGCCAGCTGTTTTCTGCATTAAATAAGAGCTCAAGAGACAACCTCTTTCCGTGAAAAATTTCGGGTTAAAATGATGAAACGTGTTGCTCCCTTCCAGCATCCACAGGCATTGCCTTTTTCAAAAATCCATTTCCTTTTACTATGTGGCTTCTAGCTTCGACTCTGAACTACTGCATAGTTATAAAGTGGTATCAGCTCAGTGTATTGCACAACTCTATCTTCCCACTTTCTCAGCAACTCAAAGGCCTTTGAAGGCAAAGAATAGGGTTATTGAAGGATGGCAGGCAGATTTCACTAAGTAACAGGTGGAGGTCAAAGTACTTTATTTGTGGGGATGAACAGAGTGCAGAGATGGAAAAATCAAATGCTTTGCCATAATAAGGTTTAGCAAGAAAATGCTGACTACACTAAGCTTAGATTCTCGCTGACAGAACCTTTTCTAGTGTTCACTACTTGATTTCACAGTTCAATCAATTTGAAGAGGCCTAAAGTTATATTTCTTTTTCCCCTTTTAAATGTTCCAATCATTTTCAAATTTTACTTTAAATAAAGTGATGGGTGCTCTGCTTGTATCCAGGGAACATTGGGACAAATAGATCCCCAGTGCAGGTGTATCCCAAACATACGTCAAAGATTCCCCATCTCTACAAATTAAATTTTACCAGTAGGACCCTTAAACTCTAAGCTTGCAATCACATTTTAACTGACAGAATTGAACATAATTTAATAAACACTTACTTTATCATTGAAATTAATATTATAGATGGAGAAAAGTATCTATAAGGATATTTCCCAAGCTCGAGCTTTGGGTTAAACCCAGCTTGTTGGAGATGGGGAGGAAAGGGCTTTTATTTTTCTCTTTATACAATTCTGTATTTGTATAGTGCTTATGTTTTACTTTTGTAACTTACAAAAGGGCCAAACATGATGAAAAAAATATAAAAGCAAGACTTATCTGCTGTTCTATAGCAGAACCAAAAAAGTAAAGTTATTTGTTGGCGTGTAGACCAGAGCTGTCTAATAGAACTTACTGCAATGTGGCAGACTATTCTGTAGCTACACTGTCCAATATTGGAACAACTAGCCAAATGTGGCTATGGAACACTTGAAATGTGGCTATGCTGAGCAACTGAAGTTTTAAACTCATTTAATTTTAATTAATTTAAATTTAAGTAGCCACATGTGGCTATTAGCTACCATATTGGACAGGGCAGATATAAACCACACATATGTATGACTGAGTTTTTTTACTTTGCAGCTGAGTATCTAGGCAGAATGAATAAAACATTTATGCTATATTATACTATATTTATTTTTCATGCAAAGGAAGTAATTTGGTTTTCTCAGTAATTTCTTCTTTATTTTCAGTCCTCTGTGAATGGGTGTGATTGCTATGTTGAGCCAAAATCAATCCTTGTCTGAACACATGGGAAGATAGGATGGCTTGGGGGAAGATGGGATGGGCGGGGAATCTCCAACTTGTAAGTATATGGAGCATAAAATACAATTTTTTAAATTTCAGTCCTGACACTGGCATGCCTGTATTTATCCTGAAAGGAGAGGAAATACCCTAAAAAAAAAAAAAAAAAAAAAATCAAGAGACTTTATTGTTTGCACAGGAACCAGATTTTTCTATGACATTTTCCTTGTGTCTATTCTTTACTGTCTGTGGTTGTAAATTTTCACTCACAAACGAACATTTGGAATACATTAGAGAATTCATCTTTTTTTCTTTCTCCTGAATAATCCATGTAATTTTTACTCCATTCTCCCATTTTTAAAAATTGAAAAAAATCACTATATCTAAGCCTTTTAAATTACCTGAACTTCTTTATGATGTGGTAATTCTTTTGGGGGTCCTTTAGTTCATTTTAAATGGTTGCCTATAGAGTAAGAAGGATAAACCTCAGAAGCTATATTAGCTTTCATTTTATTCTCTCCATCATAAAAATGATTTTAAAACATTTTATTCACTGAAAAGGTTAAAAGTCGAAATAGTCTGAATGTTTTACCTTTTTTATTGTTGAGTGTGTTCATCATAATAAATTATATTAGAATGAACCCTGATGGATTTCATCATTAGGACACGAATCTCAGATGAGTGTCGTATCTTGAACTACGTCCTCGTATCACACAACATGTGTTTATACCCACAGGAACAGAACGGTCCTTTAACTGTGGGATTAATCTACCCAGTCACAGCCTGTATTTAGCATCACAGTTAGAGACGACCCCATCACAAGGTCCTGTTCTAGGAAGGTCCTGTTCTTACCTGTGGGACAGCTGCTGGAGAGCGCTGCATCACCCTGCGTCTGGAAGGGATGCGTCTGAGCATATATTTGCCGGTAGTGGATGACTTGCAAAATATGGTACTGGTCCTCAACTTTCATTCTGTGTTTGGGGAACAGCACTGAAATGTATGCTGCACCATCCGTTTGGTAGTCATGCCTGGGGTACCCACACTCAGACCCTGGGGGGACAGGAGAATCTGAGTGCCTGAACGTAAAGAGAACAGTCACCATAGCAGTTAGCATGTCATTTAAGCTGAAGAAAATTATTTAAGTATCATTAATGAGCTCTAGTTTAAGCCAGCTTATGATTGGTTTCTATCGGTAAGAGACAGATAAATAATCGGGGCTTTTTTCGGAACAAGGCATCTTGGAGAAGTAGTACACTGAAAGGAGGAAGGGCTTTGGCCCTCTGGGTGCAAATCCTGGCCCCTCTGTGTACTAACTGTGTGGCCTCTCATATTCTTCGAGGCTTCTCTCCCTCGAGTATCCTCTCTCTGAGCCATTGCTTGCTGCCTGTCTGCTGGACCATTCCCATAGGCAGGCAAGCGGGCTGTACTGTCTCGCATCTTCAGCAAGCTCAGCCTTCCTGCCTCCCATCTCCCTGTAGCTACTACCCTATTTTTCTGCTTCCCTCTGCAGACTGATTCATTAAAGAGTTGGCTACACCCTTTTTCTCTGCCTCTTCACTTCCCATTGATTGTGTAAACCATTCTAACCTATCTTGCATGTGCCTCACTCTCCTGGAGCTCATATATTCTCATACTTGACCTCTCAATAGCCTTCAACTCACTCGATCACAACCTTCTCCTTGAAATACTTGTCTTCGTTTCTGTAAAACTACACTTTTCTGTGAGTGAAATGGCTCAATTTAGTTGCCTATTTTGACGCTCACTTTAATAGCTCAGAGGCCTCCCTTGATGTCAAGACTTACTGAATTCTAAATACTTGTGTGTTAGTCTTTACCTCTGACTAAGTGAGGTATTACTGCTTCATAATGTACACTAGGTGTGAAAGATATCAGTGACTCTTAAAAGAAGAATTTTGATCCTTTCTGCTTATGTTTTCAGGAGGCTTTTTGGGGAAAGCAACTTGAACAGGCCAGAGGCCTATGTAAATATTAAATGTATGTATTTAGTATTTTATAATTTAATGTCGTCGCTTCATTGTCTTCTTCTAAGTCTATGCAATGTTTATCTATCAGAGGTTCTGTGTTAGAATTATTGATAATATATTCAGTATGTTTAATAAAATCCTAATTGATCCCTCCCAAGGCCAAGAAAAACCTTTGATCTGTAAGACGAGATGATTCTTAGTATACTTCAGATTGGTTTTTATTTTTTGCATATTCTTTTATAGCTGATGGAACCTTTCTTTGAATTTTTTTCTTTGGATAGGCAAATTGGTAACTTCAGCTATAAATACTGACTTTATTGACTTAAATAGGACACTTTTTATAGTATACAAGGGGAACTACATGAAGGCGTATGATGTTTTACAAAACATACAAGCTATAGAACTAGAGATCTGGGTCTAAAATACCACTTTAGTAGCTGTGTGATCTTGAACAAGTTGCTTAACATCTCTCAATCCCTAGTTTCTGCAACATTAATTATAAGTAGGCACCATCACAATGCTTACCTATCCGAGATGAAAATGTAAGGATCTGAGATATTTGTAAATACAGTAGACCCCCGTTATCCACAGGTCATGAATTCCAAGACCCCCAGTAGATGCCTGAAATCGCAGCTAGTACTCTATCAAGACTGGTTTTCCCTATACATACATACCTATGATAAAGTTTAATTTGCAAATTAGGCACAGTAAGAGATTAACAACAATAGCTAATAATAAAATAGAACAATTATAACAATAGAACAATTATAACCATATAACTATAATTAAAGTTATGTAAATGTTCTCTCTCTCTCTCTCACATATCTTATTGTACTTCTCACTTAAAGGAAGCATTTTATGGCTTCTGTTTGGCATACCTGAATTGCCAGCATCACTACTCTAGCGCTTTGGGGCCATTATTAAGTAAAATGAGGGTGACTTGAGCACAATCGCTGGGGTACTGCAAGAGTTGATCTGATCACCTGGATGGCTACTAAGTGACTTATGAGTGGGGAGCATATATCGCACGGGTACGATGGACAAAAGGATGATGCACGTCCTGGACAGGATGGAGCAGAACAACACGAGATTTCATCATGATACTCAGAACAACACACAATTTAAAACTTATGAATTGTTTATTTCTGTAATTTTCTATCTAACATTTTCAGACTGTAGTTGACTGCAGGTAACTGAAATGATGGAGAGTGAAACTGCAGATAAGGGGGGGGAACCATCGTACATGGCACTTAGTAGGTACTCCATAATGGTTTTATTATTTTCAGTCTGTTTTTTGAGAAATGATCAATATGCAGAGGAGTGATGACCATCTCTTTATCTGCCTCCTGACTCTCTTGAGGCCGCTGGATGGACGAAAGCCTCCAACAGCCGTTAGGTTTGGTATAATAGTTGTTTTGATAAAGCAGTAGTTAAGATAGGTCGTTGGGAATTAGACGATGACTATGGATAGGAGACTATCG
Organism: Rhinolophus ferrumequinum; assembly: GCF_004115265.2. Lineage (NCBI taxonomy): Eukaryota > Metazoa > Chordata > Mammalia > Chiroptera > Rhinolophidae > Rhinolophus > Rhinolophus ferrumequinum. The sequence goes on from NC_046292.1 coordinate 44,817,847, forward strand.
CAAGTCAAACATGAACAACCAAACGTACAGCATTTTGTGGTCCTCTCTAACCTGTTTATATATTGGATTTTAAAACTAGAATGCACAGTTTGATCGTTTCCAGAGTTTCTCCCAAACAGATTGTGACAATAAATGAACCTTACTGAAACTAAACATTTTTTTTTTACTTTGATACTTTGAAGAGAGAAACATATACCAGTTAAATGTTCTCTGACCACTTAAAATACAGCACCTAAACTCCTACAACAGACAAGATAAGGTCCTGCTGTTGTGAGCAGCATTGACCAGGGGTAATTTTCACAAGACAGTGAATTTTTGAGTAAGTCCTCTAACAAACCAAGCACTAACACTGACTTGTTACAGTTGTCCTTTTTAAAAATCCAGCATGTTGTTCCATTATCACTGGAATAATTATAGTTTATCATGATCTCTTTCTTCTCCCCCTTTCCATTAATATTAAAGCTCTTTTGACTCCTAAAAAAAAAAAATCCCCTTTAAGATGCTTTCTTAAGCAAAGAACAGCATTGTACTATCTTCTCATTTTTGTAGGATTTACTTTCTAAGTGTCACAATAAAGTTCTTGGTTCAAGTGTTTGGTAAATCTCACAGTTTGAGAGAGAGCAGTAGTTGAAATTAATTATGGTTTTATTCCCCTCTATGTTCTTTTTAACTTTCTATAACATCAGGTTGCAGCAAAACGTTACCAAAAACAAACCTTGATTTGTGATAGGAGGTCCCAAGAATTATTTTCGAGTTTTTTCGAAGTGTTTTATCTGATTTGTTGATGTTTCTTGAAAGAATCAGAAGGAAATACAAAATTTCAAAAGTATTTATGCCATTGAAAGTAACCATTTATTGGTCTTTTCTTCTAGGAAGCTATCTTACCATCTTCTCTAGGTGAGTGTAGGCTAGTGGAAAACCTCACAACCTAAGGTAGATTTGCTAAAACTAATGGAAACTTCTGGAATTCTAAGGAGTAATTGGTGCACAGTAGGCATCTTTAATACACACTTTTCTAGCATTGACTATAGTCTTATATTTGAATAGTGTATTAGTTTACTATTACCACAAACTTAGCTTAAAACAGCATACAAATATTATCTCACAGTTTCCATGGGTCAAGAGTCTGGGCACAGCATAGCTGGTCGCTTTGCTCTGGGTCCCACAAGACTGCAATCAAAATTTCATCCAGGATACATGCCTTTCTGGAGCTCAGGGTCCTCTTGCAAACTCTTGAGATTGTTGGCAGAATTCAGTTCCTTGTAGTTTTAAGAGTAAGGTCCCAGCTTTCTTAAAGCTGGCTATCAGCCAGGGGTCCAACTTAGCCCCTAGAGGTGCCTGCAGTTCCTTGCCATGTGGCCCTCTCACCAGTCCTTTTACATCATGACAGCTTACTTCTTCAAAGCCAACAGGAGAATCTCTCTGACTTCTAGTCCCTCTTTTAAAGCGTTCACCTGATTAAGTCAGGCCCACCCAGGATAACTTTAATGTCACCTGATTAGGGACCTTAATTACATCTGCAAAAGTCCCTTCACCTTTGCAATATAACAACCTAATCACAAGATTGGCATCCATCATAGTTACAGGTACCACCCACCTTAAAGGGGGAGAGAGTTTATACAAAGTATGTACCCCAGGGACGAGGAACCTTGGGGCCCTCTTAGAATTTTGACTAACACAAACACTAATGATGCATCTAACAGAATCTTGGTGAATACTGTATTTGGCCTGTACTTTCAAGGTTTTCCTGTTGGGCGGCTCACTCACAACTGCCTCCAGGGATCAGTCGCTGAATGACTAGAATTTCTTGTGTGTTCGCTTCTGTCCACTGAACAGTGTTTGAAATGACTCACGTAGCTTAGAAAAATGGCAAAGTGGAGAGAAATTCAGAATATCTGATGGTTAGAAAACCAGTGACAAGCCAAAATGCTTCTTGAAATCCGTCTCCTATTCCATTTACCACCATTGGGATTTTTACAGCAATCAATAGGAGGCAATGTCCCGTTGAAACAAAACATTATGCTAAATTTCTGCTTCTCATTCTATAAAATTCTGTTTTTACATAGTGAAAAGAACTTGGAAATAATATTTTGTCTGTTCCAGAAAAAGGGGTAACATTAATTTATCTGTAATCTTTTTTAAAAATCTGATGCTTCTAAAAACTACATTGAAATTAAGGTTTTGATTCATTAAAAGAAAGCCAGGCATTCATTAATCTGTACGATAATTGTGTAACAGTTGTGCATAGCTAATTGGTAACAGCAATTTTAACAAGGAGTTTATTTCAAATAACATACAGAAACCGAATTTTATTTCAAAAACAGAAGTCAAGATTAATGTTCTCTCACTTATTCATATAAAGCAGTTTACTAACATTTGGAAATTTCATCTGGTCAATTAAGTATACGAAGCAAATTAGCCAAAACATACATTATGCATACAGAGAAAATATTAAAGTATATAATAAGGAAGTGAGCTCAATATAGGTCTTTAAAAATTGAAAACACAAAGTAATTTTGAGATTCATGACAGCCTTAGGGTTCGTATTACTTGACTGTGATAAATTTAGAAGATTATACGTCGTTTGGCTCATTCTTCTTGTACACAGACAGTATTTCTTCTCTCGTTAACCCTTTCAAAGAAGCTTTGAATTTTGCTGTTTTTGATCATTCTTGATGCTTGTTGTTGCCTAAATTTTACTTATGCTTCCGCCTTTATAAGGGTAAATAGTGGATATAAATCATATCAATATTATTGCAGTGTTTAGAATAACATGGGTTGGAACACATGAACTTTTTTAAAAAAATGATTACTTTTCCTTGAGTCCAACCATTTGCTTTCTTTAATAAAGTTACTTTAGATACTGCAGTTCATCAGTGATGCCATTGTCTGATAAAAATTCTGCCATCTTAAAAGTTTTGACATTTTTATTTTCTAATCATTTTGTTTCATGACATGTAATTCAGGTATTTGACTGAATTTAAATCAATGGACTGGTTGGCAGCCTAAAAATTTGTTTGCACAGAAGAATGAATTGGGAGATTTGTTTACATATCGGTATCTCATTATTTCCTTCCTTTAATTTTTAAATTTGACATCTCTCTAATATAATTATGTGATTAGACCTAGGTTAGGTGACTTGCAATGAATGTTGACCCAAATCTGTCCTAATGATGTTAGGACATTGTGATGATGTGATTGGTTACTGATTCAACAAGTAAGGAAACATAGCTGGTCACTAGTGACTTTGTTTTTAATTCAAATCACGTAGATATTGATCTAGAATGGATCTGTTGACACTGTCAAGTTAGTGTGAAATCACACACAACTTCATATTGTCCTTATGTCTGACTGCGCAAATGTACTTACCAATTTGCAACTTGATTTTTTTTCTTGGAGTCAAAACCCCAACTTTTGCTACATCCAAGCAACTATTAGTAAAGCCATAGATAAAGCCGAGACCTGTACAAGTAGGTTAAATATCTCTTCAGGCCGCTTGCTGTGTTCCAGGCCCTTTGTTACATTCTGAAAATAGAGGTGAGGTGAGAGGCAAAGCAGACATAGTCCCCATTCATATCGAATCTGTAGTCGACTCGAAACTTGTGTTGTAGAATCTCATTAAGGAAATCTGGGATCAGAAATAACAAGGGCATCTTTCGATATAGGCCAAACTAAATTTCGGAACAGCTCTGTACCTATAATGTGCTTGGCACAGTGTGTGGTAGTTAGTTAACTCAATAACAGTTACATACTAATATCATTATTATTTTTATTACTTATTTTTCCAGTTCATCCAAATCATTCTCTGGTCATAGGCAGAACACAACACATGTAGACATGTATAAGTAAAGGGAGACTTGGTTCTTTTGATAAGAACGCAGGCCGATGTTGTGCTGCAAACTTCAGAGAGCCCAAGTTGGTCCTGTAATGTGGAGACTAAGCGTCATCTCCTTTATTTTTGTATCCCAGTTGTCATTGTTTCAATTGGCACCCTACTAAATGGATAGATGCCTCCAGTTGTATCTGTCATTGTGGTTGCCGAGAACATTGCAAGTCCAGTATTTATAAGGGACTATTTTCCCATTATTTTCCTCCCAAAGCATTTCCAGCACGAAAACTTTAGAAACCGTAGCAAAAAATACTGCTGTTAAAAACAAGCTTTTATTGTATTTTCTTAACATCAAAGAAATAGATGTTCATCATGGAAAAGACAAGTAAGCAGAAAGAGGCAATGAAAACCACCTGAATCCAACACACTGAGAAAACTACTGTTGCAGATTATCCCTATTTCCTTCCAGTTCTTTCTCTATACACAAAAGTATATTTTTTAATGGCATCATAGTGTAACATCCTATTTTGTAATTGCTTTCCATGCTTTTATTCTATGTCGTCAAACAAATATCTTTCCATGTCATTATTCTTTTACAGTATTATTTGCATGGGTTCTATCAAATGCCAATTGTGAGGCATTTTTAAAGTTTACTTTTATCTTTTCTTTGTTTCTATTATGAATAATGTATTGGATGAGCAACTGAGTTACCATTGTTGAAGTTTGTTTTCATGTTAAAATACCTAAATTATTTCAAATAATTTAAAGTGCCTTTGGTGTGGGGTAACTGGAAAGATGAAATGATTGCAATGAGGTCTTCATGTGCTTCTATAGCCTCCTTTTTGAAAGGTCCCAGAGGCCACACTTTCAGGAAACACTGGGAAAGTGGTACTCTATAATTATAGAAGATCAATAACTCCAAAATGGCCTCTGATTTAGTAGAATAAGTTGAAATCAATTACAGACTTACTTACTGGGCGACCATTCTGTCACCTATTTGTTCCCATGACAAATTCAAAGCAATTCGAACCAAATTTTCCATGCACAAGCCAATTTCCTTCTTTAATTCTTTAAATGTTATCTTTTACGTTGCACAGTCTGTTGTTCCATGAATACAAGTGCACTTACCAATCCATCCTTCTCACCAGGAATGCCATCTCCAACCACACTGAAGAAGTCGGAGAAGTCTGGTTTCAGCAGCCCCTCTCCTTCGCAGACCTCTTCCCTGGGAACAGCATTCACACAGCACCACCGGCCTGTCATTACGGGACCTAGAGGTGAGCCGCTCCTGGGTGAGGCGCCCTGGGTTGTGCTTAGATCGTGGCCTTGGGACCAGCATAGCAAAATAAGAGACAATGGGTACTCCCCCAGAATGCTCCCAAAGGCAGTGAGTGTTCCAATGTCCTTTCCTTGGGGGCAGCTTTGGAATGTCAGCAACCAAAGCTAGACGGCATTAAACTCTGGATCTTTAACCTAAGCAAAAAGGGACCAAACCTCTTGTTTTGCCAGCGTGGTGTTGCAAAGCAGTGGGGGGTAATTTGAATTGAACCAAAATCAAATCCGTCCCACAAATTGCACAAGAGATGTGTATGTGTGTGTGTGTATTTGAGGTGAGTATATTTCTATGTAGTCAGTTACCGGTCTACAAGTCCAGTTGCCCCTTGAACTACACAGGATTTGAAAAATCCACATGTAAGCCGACCCACATAGTTCAAACAGCTGTATTTTCACTCAGCAGTTGGGAATCCGCATATGCAGAGGGCCGACTTAAGTTATATGCAGATTTTTGACTGTGTGGCGAGTTAGAGTTCCTAACCCCCACATTGTTCAAGGGTCAACTGTAATAGCTTTTTTCATTCTGTCATCCCTGATGATTCCCTGTCCCTGCAACCTGATTTCAATATACGGCATTTTGCGTTGAGGTTGTTTGCATCACGGTGCTGACTGTGGACGAGCAGTCTTCATTCAGTCCTTTTGAAGTGGTAGATAGTTTGTCTGGTTTTCATTGCAATGTTTTCATTATTTTTGCCTTGTGTGCTTTTAAGTTTATTATTAAAATGTGTCCACAAGAAATATGATTTGTATTTCACATTAAAGACAACCTTTAAACCTCAAGAGAATGTCAGCAAGTCACTTAACTTGATCTTATTGCAAGATGAAAATATTTATTAGTTTGTTTATGAAACTCCCACAGTAGGAGTATGAATAATTGTAACCACGTTTGCTTGCTTCTATCAGATTTTCGTTTAGGTAGGTCTGTGATCTACCAGCTGGTATCGTAAAACATCCTAGAAAGTTATGGTCTCTCGTCTACTTTGACATATGCCTGATAGTTCTTGCATTAATCTCACTGTTAGTCCTACAAATCTGAATCCCTTCATGAATACTCTCTGTGCATCTCGGGAAAATGTGGCAGTTGAGAAGGCTGCCCCATGCGCACATGCAGAAATCCCAATGAAGAAAATAAGTATTCTGACTATTGGGTTAAGCAATTTCTATACCCACAATTATGAAAACTTACTTGTTTCATCTTTAAATATCTTATGATCATTGACAGAACTTTCTCAACTTATTATTTCCCTTGTATGTGAGTATGATATAATTAGAGAAGAAATATGTATATACTCTAATTTGAAAACCTTGCATCAGAATTGGATTACCCAATCCCAGAATGCAGACTGAGTCTCTTTAAATGGGGTAGTATTGTGATATTATCCTCAAGGTCAACATTCATTATGCATCTACACTGGTGGAAAAGAAGAGATGTGAAACCCTTTTAATCTGAAAGATTTTTGGTCTCAAGGAGATAAGACATGTGATGTTTCTCATCATTTTTATTGTTGGGTTAACATATTCTAAATGCTAAATGAATATTAAAGACATAAACTTCCTGTCCTCATAGAGTACACAGTCCAGTGCAGGAGAAAGGTACAAGAAAATAAGTGTTTAGAAGATGATGTGGAATATGCTGTTACTTAATCACTTTGTATCAGATAAAGAGACTTCAAAGTGTAAATACCTTTGAAGTCAAATCTTAAAAGTTGCTTACATTCCAAACAAAGGAAAAATTCATGGTGTAGCAAGGTAATAAGGACTGGGAAAAATAATGTGCTATAACTTTCTCAACTTGTTATTTCACTTGTATGTGAGTATGATATAATTAGAGAGGATATATATATATATATATTCTAATTTGAAAACCTTGCGTGAGAATTGGATTACACAGTCCCAGAATGCAGAATGGGTCAACTGCCTCTTTGCCTTTCCACTCACTTTCTGGAATTTTCACCTATATTCCAATAAAATGGTGACAATATTACTGCTAAATTCCTCCCAACCTCTTATTCTTATACAGAAACTATAATAAAACAATACTTGTAGAGACTCTTTGAGGAGCATAAAGCAATGTGCATGTATTATCATTTATTCACTAAATTCTAAGAGTGCCACCTATGAGTATTGCCTAAAACCATATAGTTCTAGAAATAATAATAATGATTCTAGCATTTACCCATGGATGCTATGATTGGGAGCTTTTTCATGCTAGACAATTAAACACACATGCTAAAATGATCCACACTGTGTTGAACCTGAGTGGACCTCCTTAGCTCTAGAACAATGCGTTTTGATCTCCTATCGTGGAATTGTTTTTGAGGAAAAGAGAAAGATGCCTAGTTCAAGAATTATGGAATACCAAAGATTCTTTGTTTTCACCAGAATTCAAGATGGTTCCCAGCATCCTCGGTTCTCCTTTCTGGAAAGTCTACTCAGGTACCCATTCTTATTGCACCCTGCCCTCCTTAGTGGTCTGGTGAAGGGAATTGGAGTAGTTGCGATGAAACTCTTCCATGGTAACTTTGTGGTAAGAGTCATAGAATTGAGATAGGCTAACATAAGACATCCTTGGGCTAAGATATTTTGAAAAGGTTGGTATTTATCCTTTCATTATTTAAGAAATATTTGCTACCGGTACCATATTGCCTTTTATTATTCTCTGAACCAGTTGGAAAACGAATGTTTGAAATGACATCACATCTGGGACAAAGAATTGATGGTTTAGGAAGATAAGGCCAGATTTCAGGAGGGAAAGTCTTACTGAGGGAACCAGTATGGAATAAATGTGACATGGATACATAAAGGAGAATTCAACTTCACATGTGCCTTTTATTGTGTAGTGTAGAGTGGCCCCAGTCTGACACTTACGTCACTAGAGAATCCAGACAGACAATCAAAGTTCCAAAGGGCCTGTACAGGGAAGGGGATGTTCTTTACTGCACTTTTGCTCATAGTTACATGGTATATTCACCTTTCACACTCAGGTGGCAAGACTTCTGCTGCCTTCCTTAAAATTTCTTAAAATTTTTCATGGGAATACCTTGACTAGACAAACACCAGTTCGTAAGCGATAATTGTGTAACATATTTCAGTGCCCAGACCAGAGGTGATATTTTAACAGAGCTACAGCAAAGCAAGGTCACCACTGAAAACACAGTGACCTTATTTTTCACTGCAAACGTAAACTGTATTTGGAAATTTGGTGGCCATCTTTTACAGAGGAAACCTCTCTTTGAAGACTGCAAAGCAAAGGCAGAAATAAAGGGCCTTGAGGGGAGGCAGCATACCATGGTGGTTAAGCACAAAAGCTCAGGGGTCACATGGACGCGACCCAATGTTTGAATCCTGTACGTCACTTTTCCCAACTGTGTGGACCTGGCACATTGCTTCTCTCAGGTATAGGCTCCTCATCTAAAAATTAGAGATCATGAGCTCTATCTAAGGAGTAAATGAAATCATGTATTTGTAGTCATTCACACTGTGCCTGGAAAGAGAGTATGTACTCAGATCACGTAAACAGTTTAATCACTCATTTTAATCCAGGCTTTGAAAATCTCATGCTGTCCCTACTGCCTTCACCCATCAACATTTTACCCATCCCAAGACAAGCTCAAGTACCACTTTCTACATGAAACCTCCTCAGCTCCACCCAGGCTACCATCACCTCATACTCCTTAAACTCCTGTAGCTTTCCATGTCTGCACATTTCCTCCACCAACGTTGTCTTTGTTACTTCATGTACATGTCTCGTCGCTCTCCCAGAATGAAACCTCTGAAAGGAAGGCGCCTAACTTACACTTTGGGCACCTCCATTGTGTCTCACACAGTGGGTTTTATGCACAAGTATTGGTTGGATGACTAAAAAGTATTTAAATTGCACATAACTGTATACAAAAGACATTCAGTCCTTCCCTGAAACCGATAGGTTCTTATTGATTCACATGAACTAAGGGTGATAAATGTATAGTAGTTTGTGAAGTACTTCTTTATAAGGAATGTCCAAGATGGGGACGAACCATGGCCTTTCATGCAAAGAGAACTTTTGCAAGATTATGTAAGTAAAGCTGTGATATGCTTTGAAAACCCTGGGGTTTTTCTTGTTTTCTGCTGTTCTAATCACATACCTGTTGTCATCATTGTGAAGCTAGAGACATGTGGTTTCTTAAAATGAATCTCCTCTCTGATATTGGATTTCTTTGTGGCTTTGATAAATCACTTAACCTTGTGACCTCAGTTTGTCATCTGTATCATGGGGATAATACTTTACCACCTATGTAGTTAAAATTAGGTGAAGGGGTTAAAGTATTTTGGACTATTCTGGGGAGTAGGGAAGACATTAAGTTTCAGTAAAGGCATTTGTATGTCATTTTACATTATTATAATTACTGTGCACTTTAAGTTGAAAGATTGGGCTTTCAAAGTCTTCCTTTTACCGGTACTTAAAATTTCAACCATATTAAAGTATTTAATCCTGAAAATTTATGTTATTCACGATAACTGAAAAAAATATTTGTTCTTCCCTTACCTTTGCCATCCTCATGCTGTGACCTCAGAGTCACAACATAGTCACTGCGCTCCTGCCTTTTACCTGCATTACAACCAGAAGGATGGGAAGGCGTGAGAGCAAAAAGTGCCTACTGGCTCATTCTACCACCTTTTGTAGAATCTTATGCAGCATGGTCAGAGCTGTGCCACAGGATCACCTCTAGCTGCAAGGGAGGCTGGAAAATCTAGTGGTTTGTGTTTTGGGTTTTTTTTTTTTTTTTTTTTTTTGGCTGAGCATACTGCCATTCTGAATAAAATTAGGGCTTTAGAGGTATATAAATAGAAGAGCAACATAATGGTTAGCAGTCAGTAAGTATTCCATATTACTCTTACAGATTACCTGAGCTGGCTGGCCAAGACTAGAAATCAAGTCTCCAGTGCAGTACCTTTTTTTTTTTAATTTTTTTTTTTTTTTACCTTATCAGTAGTTTCTACCTTTCTCTACCCTATTGGGAGAAATAAAATGCATTTATTAAAACAGCTTGTTTTTATATTTTTTATTAGTCAAAGAGAAAACATAGCCATTTAGATCTTTTGATAAGCATGACATAACCACATTATCACACTGTTTTTTAATAACAGCTATAAACAAATCACTTGACCTTTCTTTTTATTAGCCCCATGAATGCTTGCTACTAATAATGCAGGGTTTCTGTTACATGCTAGTCCCTTCAGAAAACAAAGTTTGATGTCAGTTTGGGTTTTTTAACATATTAAAATTACCCTGCTGACTCCCATTACTGTCTGGGGACCCATTAATGTTTCCCACAAATATTTATCAAGCACTTACAATGTACAAGGTGCTCTACTAGTTGCTGAATAAACAGAGAAGCTTGGATTCTGGCCTCAGAGTGCTTACCTCCTGGTGGATGACAGGACAAGAAGACCAGCAGTTATATTGCTGTGATAGGGGGAGCACAGGGTGCTGTCGGGCAGGGGCTTCCTGATAGAGAACTACTGTGTCATTTGACACTGTGCCAGTCCAAGCAAGCATAAGACTTAACCCCTGTTCTCAGAGTACCTTCTCATTGCAAGCATGCAAAACAAAGCCACAGCAAACAAGTCAGGCTTTTAGATAAGTAAGTACTGAGGAATTGAGGTATACAAACCCCCACTTCTTTATGAGTCAAAAATATATATACACAAAGGAAGTTTAGAAATCAAATTGCCCTGATTCTGGAAATATGGGTAAGATATACTAAAACACTAGCCATCTAACTCAGAGATTTATTGTGCAGCCTTCAGAGAATCGTGCCAGTTTTTGTTTGGAGAGGTAGTCAAAAGTTTATACTCTATGTAAACCTCTCTAACTCCATGATGTGCTTGGCCCAAACGG